>NC_053393.1:283037911-283668589 GCF_905171765.1 Bufo bufo | reverse complement strand
AAATCCCTGAATCAAACCTCTGTATGTAGTTGGAGTATCTCACACAGTCTGAACCAGTGTAGGCCTGAAGTAAATATTTATTTGCACAAAATGGCTGTATTTCAAATCCTTGAATCAAACCCCTGTATGTAGAGGGAGTATTTCACACGGTCTGAACCAGTGTAGGCCTGAATTCAATATTAATTTGCCCAAAATGGCTGTATTTAAAATGCCTGATTCAAACCTCTGTATGTAGAGGGGGTATCTCACACGGTCTGAACCAGTGTAGGCGTAAATTAAATATTTCTTTGCCCAAAATGGCTGTATTTCGAATCCCTGAATCAAACCCCTGTATGTAGAGGGAGTATCTCACACGGTCTGAACCAGTATAGGCCTGAATTCAATATTTCTTTGCCCAAAATGGCTGTATTTCAATTGGCTGTATTTCAAATGCCTGATTCAAACCCCTGTATGTAGAGGGAGTATCTCACAGGGCCTGAACCAGTGTAGGCCTTAATTCAATATTTCTTTGCCCAAAATGGCTGTATTTCAAATGGCTGTATTTCAAATCCCTGAATCAAACCCCTGTATGTAGAGGGAGTATCTCACACAGTCTGAACCAGTGTAGGCCTGAAGTAAATATTTATTTGCACAAAATGGCTGTATTTCAAATCCCTGAATCAAACCCCTGTATGTAGAGGGGGTATCTCACACGGTCTGAACCAGTGTAGGCCTAAATTAAATATTTCTTTGCCCTAAATGGCTGTATTTCAAATGCCTGATTCAAATCCCTGTATGTAGAGGGGGTATCTCACACGGTCTGAACCAGTGTAGGCGTAAATTAAATATTTCTTTGCCCAAAATGGCTGTATTTTAAATGGCTGTATTTCAAATGCCTGATTCAAACCTCTGTATGTAGAGGGGGTATCTTACACGGCCTGAACCAGTGTAGGCCTTATTTCAATATTTCTTTGCTCAAAATGACTGTATTTCAAATGGCTGTATTTCAAATGCCTGATTCAAACACCTGTATGTAGAGGGGGTATCTCACACGGTCTGAACCAGTGTAGGCCTGAATCAAATATTTATTTGCTCAAAATGGCTGTATTTTAAATCCCTGAATCAAACCCCTATATGTAGAGGGAGTATCTCACAGGGCCTGAACCAGTGTTGGCCTGAAGTAAATATTTCTTTGCACAAAATGGCTGTATTTCAAATGGATGTATTTCAATTCCCTGAATCAAACCCCTGTATGTAGAGGGAGTCTCTCACACTGTCTGAACAGTGTAGGCCTGAATTTAAAATTTATTTGCCCAAAATGGCTGTATTTCAAATGCCTGATTCAAACCCCTGTATGTAGAGGGGGTATTTAACACGGTCTGAACCAGTTTAGTCCTGAAGTGAATATTTCTTTGCCCAAAATGGCTGTATTTCAATTGGCTGTATTTCTAATTCCTGAATCAAACCCCTGTATGTAGAGGGAGTATCTCACACGGTCTGATCCAGTTTAGACCTGAAGTATATATTTCTTTACCCAAAATGGCTGTATTTCAAATGCCGGATTCAAACCCCTGTATGTAGAGGGGGTATCTCACAGGGCCTTGACCTTGGTAGGCCTGAATTCAATATTTCTTTGCCCAAATTGGTTGTATTTCAAATGGCTGAATTTCAAATCCCTGAATCAATCCCCTGTATGTAGAGGGAGTATCTCACAGGGCCTAAACCAGTGTATGCCTGAAGTAAATATTTCTTTGCCCAAAATGGTTGTATTTCAAATCCCTGAATCAAACCCCTGTATGTAGAGGGAGTATCTCACACAGTCTGTACCAGTGTAGGCCTTAAGTAAATATTTATTTGCACAAAATGGCTGTATTTCAAATCCCTGAATCAAACCCCTGTATGTAGAGGGAGTATCGCACACGGTCTGAACCAGTGTAGGCCTAAATTAAATATTTCTTTCCCCTAAATGGCTGTATTTTAAATGCCTGATTCAAACCCTTATATGTAGAGGGAGTATCTCACAGGGCCTGAACCAGTGTAGGCCTGAAGTAAATATTTCTTTGCACAAAATGGCTATATTTCAAATGGATGTATTTCAATTCCCTGAATCAAACCCCTGAATGTAGAGGGAGTCTCTCACACTGTCTGAACAGTGTAGGCCTGAATTTAATATTTTTTTGCACAAAATGGATGTATTTAAAATGGCTGTATTTCAAATGCCTGATTCAAACCCCTGTATGTAGAGGGGGTATTTAACACGGTCTGAACCAGTGTAGGCCTGAAGTAAATATTTCTTTGCCCAAAATGGATGTATTTAAAATGGCTGTATTTCAAATCCCTGAATCAAACCCCTGTATGTAGAGGGGGTATCTCACACGGTCTCAACCAGTGTAGGCCTGAATTCAATATTTCTTTGCCCAAAATGGCTGTATTTCAAATGGCTGTATTTCAAATCCCTGAATCAAACCCCTGTATGTAGAGGGAGTATTTCACATGGCCTGAACCAGTGTAGGCCTGAATTAAATATTTCTTTGCCCAAAATGGCTGTATTTAAAATGCCTGATTCAAACCCCTGTATGTAGATGGTGTATCTCACAAGGCCTGAACCTGTGTAGGCCTAAATTAAATATTTCTTTGCCCAAAATGGCTGTATTTCAAATGGCTGTATTTTAAATCCCTGATTCAAATCCCTATATGTAGAGGGGCTATCTCACACGGTCTGAACCAGTGTAGGCCTTTAGTAAATATTTCTTTGCACAAAATGGCTGTATTTCAAATCGCTGTATTTCAAATCCCTGAATCAAACCCCTGTATGTAGAAGAGTATCTCACAGGGCCTGAACCAGTGTAGGCCTGAAGTAAATATTTCTTTGCCTAAAATGTATGTATTTGAAATCCCTAAATCAAACCCCTGTATGTAGAGGGAGTATCTCACACGGTCTGTACCAGTGTAGGCCTGAATTCAATATTTCTTTGCCCAAAATGGCTGTATTTCAAATGGCTGTATTCAAATCCCTGAATCAAACCCCTGTATGTAGAGGAAGGATTTTAACACGGTCTGAACCAGTGTAGGCCTGAATTCAATATTATTTTGCCCAAAATGGTTGTATTTAAAATGCCTGATTCAAACTCCTGTATGTAGAGGGGGTATCTCACACGGTCTGAACCAGTGTATGCGTAAAGTAAATATTTCTTTGCCCAAAATGGCTGTATTTCAATTGGCTGTATTTCAAATGCCTGATTCAAACCCCTGTATGTGGAGGGGGTATCTCACACGGTCTGAACCAGTGTATGACTAAATTAAATATTTCTTTGCCCAAAATGGCTTTATTTCAAATGGCTGTAATTCAAATGCCTGATTCAAACCCCTGTATGTAGAGGGAGCATCTCACAGGGCCTGAACCAGTGTAGGCCTAAACTAAATATTTCTTTGTCCAAAATGGCTGTATTTCAAATCCCTGATTCAAACCCCTGTATATAGAGGGAGTGTCTCACACGGTCTGAAACCAGTGTAGGCCTTAATTCAATATTTCTTTGCCCAAAATGGCTGTATTTCAAATGGCTTTATTTTAAATGCCTGATTCAAACCCCTTTATGTAGAGGGGTTATCTCAGAAGGTCTGAACCAGTGTAGGCCTGAAGTAAATATTTATTTGCACAAAATGGCTGTATTTCAAATCCCTGAATCAAACCCCTGTATGAAGAGGGAGTATCTCACACGGTCTGAAACAGTGTAGGCCGGAAGTAAATATTTCTTTGCCTAAAATGGCTGTATTTCAAATGGCTGTATTTCATAGCCCTGAATCAAACCCCTGTATGTAGCGGGTGTATCTCACCGGGCCTGAACCAGTGTAGGCCTGAAGTAAATATATATTTTCCAAAAATGGCTGGATTTCAAATGGCTGTATTTCAAATCCCTGAATCAAACCCATGTATGTAGAGGGAGTATCTTACACGTTCTAAACCAGTGTAGGCCTGAAGTAAATATTTCTTTGCCCAAAATAGCTGTATTTCAAATGGCTGTATTTCAAATCCCTGACTAAAACCCCTGTATGTAGAAGGAGTATCTCACACGGTCTGAACCAGTGTAGGCCTGAATTTAATATTTCTTTACCCAAAATGGCTGTATTTCAAATGCCTGATTCAAACCCCTGTATGTAGAGGGGTTATCTCACACGATCTGAACCATTTTAGGCCTGAAGTAAATATTTCTTTGCCCAAAATGGCTGTATTTCAAATGGCTGTATTTCAAATCCCTGAATCAAACCTCTGTATGTAGAGGGAGTATCTCACATAGTCTGAACCAGCGTAGGCCTGAAGTAAATATTTATTTGCACAAAATGGGTGTATTTCAAATCATTGAATCAAACCCCTGTATGTAGAGGGTGTATCTCACACGGTCTGAACCAGTGTAGGCCTAAATTAAATATTTCTTTGCCCAAAAGGGCTGTATATCAAATCCCTTAATCAAACCCCTGTATGTAGAGGGGGTATTCCACACGCTCTCAACCAGTGTAGGCCTGAATTCAATATTTCTTTGCCCAAAATGGCTGTATTTCAAATGCTTGATTCAAACCTCTGTATGCAGAGGGGGTATCTCACACGGTCAGAACCAGTGTAGGCCTGAATTCAATATTTCTTTGCCCAAAATGGATGTAGTTAAAATGGCTGTATTTAAAATGCCTGATTCAAACCCCTGTATGTAGAGGGGGTATCTCACACGGTCTGAACCAGTGTAGGCCTGAATCAAATATTTATATTCTCAAAATGGCTGTATTTCAAATCCCTGAATCAAACCCCTGTATGTAGAGGGAGTATCTCACACGGTCTGAAACAGTGTAGGCCGGAAGTAAATATTTCTTTGCCCAAAATGGCTGTATTTTAAATTGCTGTATTTCAAATGCCTGATTCAAACCCCTGTATGTAGAGGGAGTATCTCACAGCGCCTGAACCAGTGTAGGCTTAAATTAAATATTTCTTTGCCCAAAATGGCTGTATTTCAAATCCCTGAATTAAGCCCTTGTATGTAGAGGGAGTATCTCACACGGTCTGAACCAGTGTAGGCCTGAATCACATATTTCTTTGCCCAAAATGGATGTATTTCAAATGGCTGTATTTCAAATGCCTTATTTAAACCCTTGTATGTAGAGGGTGTATCTCACAGGGCCTGAATCAGTGTAGGCCTGAATTTAATATTTCTTTGGCAAAATGGCTGTATTTCAAATCCCTGAATCAAACTCCTATATGTAGAGGGGGTATCTCACACGTTCTGAACCATTGTAGGCCTCAAGTAAATATTTCTTTGCCCAAAATGGCTATATTTTAAATGGCTGTATTTCAAATCCCTGAAACAAACCCCTGTATGTAGAGGGAGTATCTCACACAGTCTGAACCAGTGTAGGCCTGAAGTAAATATTTATTTGCACAAAATGGCTGTATTTCAAATCCTTGAATCAAACCCCTGTATGTAGAGGGGTTATCTCATGGTCTGAACCACTGTAGGCCTAAATTAAATATTTCTTTGTCCAAAATGACTGTATTTCAAATGCCTGATTTAAACCCCTGTATGTAGAGGGTGTATCTCACAGGGCCTGAACCAGTGTAGGCCTGAAGTAAATATTTCTTTGCCCAAAATGGCTGTATTTCAAATTGCTATATTTCAAACCCCTGAATAAAACCCCTGTATGTAGAGGGGATATCTCACAGGGCCTGAACCAGTGTAGACCTGAATTCAATAATTCTTTGGCCAAAATGACTGTATTTCTAATGGCTGTATTTTAATTCCCTGAATCAAACCCCTGTATGTAGAAGGTGTATCTCACAGGGCCTGAACCAGTGTAGGCCTGAAGTAAATATTTCTTTGCACAAAATGGCTGTATTTCAAATGGATGTATTTCAATTCCCTGAATCAAACCCCTGTATGTAAGAGGGATTCTCTCACACGGTCTGAACAGTGTAGGCCTGAATTTAATATTTCTTGCCCAAAATGGCTGTATTTCAAATGCCTGATTCAAACCCTTGTATGTAGAGGGGTTATCTCACACTGTCTGAACCAGTGTAGTCCTGAAGTAAATATTTCTTTGCCCAAAATGGTTGTATTTCTAATCCCTGAATCAAACCCCTGTATGTAGAGGGAGTATCTCACATGGTCTGAACCAGCGTAGACCTGAAGTATATATTTCTTTGCCCAAAATTGTTGTATTTCAAATGCCTGATTCAAACCCCTGTATGTAGAGGGGGTATCTCACAGGGCCTGAACCTTTTGGAGGCCTGAATTGAATATTTCTTTGCCCAAATTTGTTTTATTTAAAATGGCTGTATTTCAAATCCCTGATTTAAACCCCTGTATGTAGAGGGAGTATCTCACAGGGCCTAAACCAGTGTATGCCTGAAGTAAATATTTCTTTGCACAAAATGGCTGTATTTCAAATGGCTGTATTTCAAATGCCTGATTCAAACCTCTGTATGCAGAGGGGGTATCTCACACGGTCAGAACCAGTGTAGGCCTGAAATCAATATTTCTTTGCCCAAAATGGATGTATTTAAAATGGCTGTATTTAAAATGCCTGATTCAAACCCCTGTATGTAGAGGGGGTATCTCACACGGTCTGAACCAGTGTAGGCCTGAATCAAATATTTATATTCTCAAAATGGCTGTATTTCAAATCCCTGAATCAAACCCCTATATGTAGAGGGAGTATCTCACACGGTCTGAAACAGTGTAGGCCGGAAGTAAATATTTCTTTGCCCAAAATGGCTGTATTTTAAATTGCTGTATTTCAAATGCCTGATTCAAACCCCTGTATGTAGAGGGAGTATCTCACAGCGCCTGAACCAGTGTAGGCTTAAATCACATATTTCTTTGCCCAAAATGGATGTATTTCAAATGGCTGTATTTCAAATGCCTTATTCAAACCCTTGTATGTAGAGGGTGTATCTCACAGGGCCTGAACCAATGTAGGCCTGAATTTAATATTTCTTTGGCAAAATGGCTGTATTTCAAATGGCTGTATTTCAAATCGCTGAATCAAACTCCTATATATAGAGGGGGTATCTCACACGTTCTGAACCATTGTAGGCCTGAAGTAAATATTTCTTTGCCCAAAATGGCTGTATTTTAAATGGCTGTATTTCAAATCCCTGAAACAAACCCCTGTATGTAGAGGGAGTATCTCACACAGTCTGAACCAGTGTAGGCCTGAAGTAAATATTTATTTGCACAAAATGGCTGTATTTCAAATCCTTGAATCAAACCCCTGTATGTAGAGGGGGTATCTCATGGTCTGAACCACTGTAGGCCTAAATTAAATATTTCTTTGTCCAAAATGACTGTATTTCAAATGCCTGATTTAAACCCCTGCATGTAGAGGGTGTATCTCACAGGGCCTGAACCAATGTAGGCCTGAAGTAAATATTTCTTTGCCCAAAATGGCTGTATTTCAAATTGCTATATTTCAAACCCCTGAATAAAACCCCTGTATGTAGAGGGTGTATCTCACAGGGCCTGAACCAGTGTAGACCTGAATTCAATATTTCTTTGCCCAAAATGACTGTATTTCTAATGGCTGTATTTCAATTCCCTGAAACAAACCCCTGTATGTAGAGGGTGTATCTCACAGGGCCTGAACCAGTGTAGGCCTGAAGTAAATATTTCTTTGCACAAAATGGCTGTATTTCAAATGGATGTATTTCAATTCCCTGAATCAAACCCCTGTATGTAAGAGGGATTCTCTCACACGGTCTGAACAGTGTAGGCCTGAATTTAATATTTCTTGCCCAAAATGGCTGTATTTCAAATGCCTGATTCAAACCCCTGTATGTAGAGGGGTTATCTCACACTGTCTGAACCAGTGTAGTCCTAAAGTAAATATTTCTTTGCCCAAAATGGTTGTATTTCTAATCCCTGAATCAAACCCCTGTATGTAGAGGGAGTATCTCACATGGTCTGAACCAGCGTAGACCTAAAGTATATATTTCTTTGCCCAAAATTGTTGTATTTCAAATGCCTGATTCAAACCCCTGTATGTAGAGGGGGTATCTCACAGGGCCTGAACCTTTTGGAGGCCTGAATTGAATATTTCTTTGCCCAAATTGGTTTTATTTCAAATGGCTGTATTTCAAATCCCTGATTTAAACCCCTGTATGTAGAGGGAGTATCTCACAGGGCCTAAACCAGTGTATGCCTGAAGTAAATATTTCTTTGCCCAAAATGGCTGTATTTCAAATGGCTGTATTTCAAATTTCTGAATCAAACCCCTGTATGTAGAGGGAGTATCTCACACGGTCTGAACCAGTGTAGGCCTGAATTCAATATTTCTTTGGCCAAAATGGCTGTATTTCAAATCCCTGAATCAAACTACTGTATGTAGAGGGAGTATCTCACAGGGCCTGAACCAGTGTAGGCCTCAAGTAAATATTTCTTTGCCCAAAATGGCTATATTTTAAATGGCTGTATTTCAAATCCCTGAAACAAACCCCTGTATGTAGAGGGAGTATCTCACACAGTCTGAACCAGTGTAGGCCTGAAGTAAATATTTATTTGCACAAAATGGCTGTATTTCAAATCCTTGAATCAAACCCCTGTATGTAGAGGGGGTATCTCATGGTCTGAACCACTGTAGGCCTAAATTAAATATTTCTTTGTCCAAAATGACTGTATTTCAAATGCCTGATTTAAACCCCTGTATGTAGAGGGTGTATCTCACAGGGCCTGAACCAGTGTAGGCCTGAAGTAAATATTTCTTTGCCCAAAATGGCTGTATTTCAAATTGCTATATTTCAAACCCCTGAATAAAACCCCTGTATGTAGAGGGGATATCTCACAGGGCCTGAACCAGTGTAGACCTGAATTCAATAATTCTTTGGCCAAAATGACTGTATTTCTAATGGCTGTATTTTAATTCCCTGAATCAAACCCCTGTATGTAGAAGGTGTATCTCACAGGGCCTGAACCAGTGTAGGCCTGAAGTAAATATTTCTTTGCACAAAATGGCTGTATTTCAAATGGATGTATTTCAATTCCCTGAATCAAACCCCTGTATGTAAGAGTGATTCTCTCACACGGTCTGAACAGTGTAGGCCTGAATTTAATATTTCTTGCCCAAAATGGCTGTATTTCAAATGCCTGATTCAAACCCTTGTATGTAGAGGGGTTATCTCACACTGTCTGAACCAGTGTAGTCCTGAAGTAAATATTTCTTTGCCCAAAATGGTTGTATTTCTAATCCCTGAATCAAACCCCTGTATGTAGAGGGAGTATCTCACATGGTCTGAACCAGCGTAGACCTGAAGTATATATTTCTTTGCCCAAAATTGTTGTATTTCAAATGCCTGATTCAAACCCCTGTATGTAGAGGGGGTATCTCACAGGGCCTGAACCTTTTGGAGGCCTGAATTGAATATTTCTTTGCCCAAATTTGTTTTATTTCAAATGGCTGTATTTCAAATCCCTGATTTAAACCCCTGTATGTAGAGGGAGTATCTCACACGGTCTGAAACAGTGTAGGCCGGAAGTAAATATTTCTTTGCCCAAAATGGCTGTATTTTAAATTGCTGTATTTCAAATGCCTGATTCAAACCCCTGTATGTAGAGGGGGTATCTCACACGGTCTGAACCAGTGTAGGCCTGAATCAAATATTTATATTCTCAAAATGGCTGTATTTCAAATCCCTGAATCAAACCCCTATATGTAGAGGGAGTATCTCACACGGTCTGAAACAGTGTATGCCTGAAGTAAATATTTCTTTGCCCAAAATGGCTGTATTTCAAATGGCTGTATTTCAAATTTCTGAATCAAACCCCTGTATGTAGAGGGAGTATCTCACACGGTCTGAACCAGTGTAGGCCTGAATTCAATATTTCTTTGGCCAAAATGGCTGTATTTCAAATCCCTGAATCAAACTACTGTATGTAGAGGGAGTATCTCACAGGGCCTGAACCAGTGTAGGCCTGAAGTAAATATTTATTTGCCCAAAATGGCTGTATTTCAAATAGCTGTATTTCAAAACCCTGAATCAAACTCCTGTATGTAGAGGGAGTATCTCACACGGTCTGAACCAGTGTAGGCCTGAATTCAATATTTCTTTGCCCAAAATGGCTGTATTTTAAATGCCTGATTCAAACCCCTGTATGTAGAGGGGGTATCTCAAAGGGCCTGAACCTTTGGAGGCCTGAATTCAATATTTCTTTGCCCAAATTGGTTGTATTTCATATGGCTGTATTTCAAATGCCTGATTCAAACCCCTGTATGTAGAGGGGGTATCTCACACGGTCTGAACCATTGTAGGCCTGAAGTAAATATTTCTTTGCCCAAAATGGCTGTATTTCAAATGGCTGTATTTCAAATCCCTTAATCAAACCCCTGTATGTAGAGGGAGTATCTTACACAGTCTGAACCAGTGTAGGCCTGAAGTAAATATTTATTTGCACAAAATGGCTGTATTTCAAATCCCTGAATCAAATACCTGTATGTAGAGGGGGTATCTCACACGGTCTGAACCAGTGTAGGCCTAAATTAAATATTTATTTCTCAAAATGGCTGTATTTCAAATGGCTGTATTTCAAATCCCTGAATCAAACCCCTGTATGTAGAAGGGGTATCTCACATGGTCTCAACCAGTGTAGGCCTGAATTCAATATTTCTTTGCCCAAAATGGCTGTATTTCAAATGGCTGTATTTCAAATGCCTGATTGAAGCCCCTGTACGTAGAAGGGGTATCTCACAGGGCCTAAACCAGTGTATACCTGAAGAAAATATTTATTTGCCCAAAATGGCTGTATTTCAAATGGCTGTATTTCAAATCCCTGAATCAAACCCCTGTATGTAGAGGGAGTATCTCACACTGTCTGAACCAGTGTAGGCCTGAATTCAATATTTATTTGCCCAAAATGGCTGTATTTCAAATCCCTGAATCAAACTACTGTATGTAGAGGGAGTATCTCACAGGGCCTGAACCAGTGTAGGCCTAAATTAAATATTTCTTTGCCCAAAAAGGCTGTATTTCAAATGGCTGTATTTCAAATGCCTGATTCAAACCCCTGTATGTAGAGGGGGTATCTCACACCGTCTGAACCATTGTAGACCTGAAGTAAATATTTCTTTGCCCAAAATGGCTGTATTTCAAATGGCTGTATTTTAAATCCCTGAATAAACCCCTGTATGTAGAGGGAGTATCTCACACAGTCTGAACCAGTGTAGGCCTGAAGTAAATATTTAAACCCCTGCATGTAGAGGGGGTATCTCACACGGTCTGAACCAGTGTAGGCCTGAAGTAAATATTTATTTTCCAAAAATGGCTGTATTTCAAATGGCTGTATTTCAAATCCCTGATTTAAAGGGTTTCTACTACCTCATTTTGACCTAATTAGATCTCAGACACTAGCGATCTTCTAGTGTCTGATCTACCTAACAATGCTATTCTCAGACCTGTGTGTGGATCCGTTTCACTAAAAAACGAACTTTTATTAATATGCTAATGAGACCGAGTAGACCGAGCCTCTAGGTGCTGAAAAGACGCCCCCATAGCACCTAGAGGCTCATTAGCATATTAATAAAAGTTACTTTTTTAGTGAAACGGATCCACACACAGGTCTTAGAATAGCATTGTTAGGTAGATCAGACACTAGCAGATGGCTAGTGTCTGAGAGCTAATTAGGTCAAAATGAGGTGGTAGAAACCCTATAAACCTCTGTATGTAGAGGGAGTATCTCACAGGGCATGAACCAGTGTAGGCCTGAATTCAATATTTCTTTGCCCAAAATGGCTGTATTTTAAATGCCTGTTTCCAACCCCTGTATGTAGAGGTTGTATCTCACAGGGCCTGAACCAGTGTAGGCCTAAATTTAATATTTCCTTGCCCAAAAAGGCTGTATTTCAAATGCTGTATTTCAAATGCCTTATTCAAACCCCTGTATGTAGAGGGGGTATCTCACACGGTCTGAACCAGTGTAGGCCTGAAGTAAATATTTCTTTGCACAAAATGGTGGCTGTATTTCAAATCGCTGTATTTCAAATCCCTGAATCAAACCCCTGTATGTAGAGGGAGTATCTCACACGGTCTGAACCAGTGTAGACCTGAAGTATATATTTCTTTGCCCAAAATGGCTGTATTTCAAATGCCTGATTCAAACCCCTGTATGTAGAGGGAGTATCTCACAAGGCCTGAACCTTTGTAGCCCTGAATTCAATATTTCTTAGCCCAAATTGGCTGTATTTCAAATGGCTGTATTTCAAATGCCTGATTCAAACCTCTGTATGTAGAGGGAGTATCTCACAGGGCCTAAACCAGTCTAGGCCTGAAGTAAATATTTCTTGACCCAAAATGGCGTTATTTCAAATGGCTGTATTTAATCCCTGAATCAAACCCCTGTATGTAGAGGGAGTATCTCACACGGTCTGAACCAGTGTGGGCCTGAATTCAATATTTCTTTGCCCAAAATGGCTGTATTTCAAATCCCTGAATCAAACTACTGTATGTAGAGGGAGTATCTCACAGAGCCTGAACCAGTGTAGTCCTGAAGCAAATATTTATTTGCCCAAAATGGCTGTATTTCAAATGGCTGTATTTCAAATCCCTGAATCAAACCCCTGTATGTAGAGGGAGTATCTCACACGGTCTGAACCAGTGTAGGCCTGAATTCAATATTTCTTTGCCCAAAATGGCTGTATTTCAAATGCCTGATTCAAACCCCTGTATGTAGAGGGGATATCTCACAGGGCCTGAACCTTTGTAGGCCTGAATTCAATATTTCTTTGCCCAAATTGGCTGTATTTCAAATGGCTGTATTTCAAATCCCTGAATCAAACCCCTGTATGTAGATGGAGTATCTCACAGGGCCTGAACCAGTGTAGGCCTGAAGTAAATATTTATTTGCCCAAAATGGCTGTATTTCAAATGGCTGTATTTCAAATCCCTGAATCAAACCCCTGTATGTAGAGGGAGTATCTCACACGGTCTGAACCACTGTAGGCCTGAATTCAATATTTCTTTGCCCAAAATGGCTGTATTTCAAATGCCTGATTCAAACCCCTGTATGTAGAGGGGGTATCTCACACGGTCTGAACCAGTGTAGGCCTGAAGTAAATATTTCTTTGCACAAAATGGCTGTATTTCAAATGGCTGTATTTTAAATTGCTGTATTTCAAATCCCTGAATCAAACCCCTGTATGTAGAGGGTGTATCTCACAGGGCCTGAACCAGTGTAGGCCTGAAGTAAATATTTATTTGCCAAAAATGGCTGTATTTCAAATGGCTGTATTTCAAATCCCTGAATTAAACCCCTGTATGTAGAGGGAGTATCTCACAGGGCCTGAACCAGTGTAGGCCTGAAGTAAATATTTCTTTGCCCAAAATGTCTGTATTTCAAATCCCTGAATCAAACCCCTGTATGTAGAGGGTTTATCTCACAGGGCCTTAACCAGTGTAGGCCTGAATTCAATATTGGTGCACCAAATGGCGGTATTTAAAATCTCTGAATGTAGCTCTGGGTGTCTCTCTCAATGACATCTGCATCAAAGGCTGCCAACTAAATTTTTTGTGCCCAAACGAGTGTTTGTTTAACAACTGAATTTGACAGCAGTATATAAGCCTGTAATTTCACACGTGCTGATGCTGCAGGGTCTGAAAATAGTGTTTTTTGTCAAAAAAGTGTGTTTTTCAAACCCCAGAAAACAATGGGTGTATTTCTAGCTTAAATTGCACACTGGCTAATCAAGATGTTGTAGATTGCCAAAAAAGTGTTTTTTTGGTAACAGAATATGAAAGCTGTATATATTAAACTTGAATTTAACACTTGCAGATATGGAAAATACTGTTTTTTGATTTTAATAAAAGTGTGTTTTTCAAACCCCAGAAAACAATGGGTGTATTTTTAGCTTAAATTGCACACTGACTAATCAAGATGTTGTAGATTGCCCAAAAAGTATTTTTTTTTGGTAACAGAATATGAAAGCTGTATATATTAAACTTGAATTTAACACTTGCAGAAATGGAAAATACTGTTTTTGGAAGAAAAAAAAGTGTGTTTTTCAAACCACAGAAAATGATGGGTGTATTTCTAGCTTAAATTGCATACTGACTAATACAGATGTTGTAGATTGCCAAAAAAGTCTTTTTTTTTGGTAACAGAATATGAAAGCTGTATATATTAAACTTGAATTTAACACTTGCAGATCTGGAAAACACAGTTTTTTTGAAGATAAAAAGGTGTGTTTTTAAAACCCCAGAAAATGATGGGTGTATTTCTATCTTATATTGCACACTGACTAATCCAGATGTTGTAGATTGCCAAAAAATGAATATGAAAGCTGTATATACAGTACAGACCAAAAGTTTGGACACACCTTCTCATTCAAAGATTTTTCTTTATTTTCATGACTATGAAAATTGTAGATTCACACTGAAGGCATCAAAACTATGAATTAACATGTGGAATTATATACATAACAAACAAGTGTGAAACAACTGAAAATATGTCATATTCTAGGTTCTTCAAAGTAGCCACCTTTTGCTTTGATTACTGCTTTGCACACTCTTGGCATTCTCTTGACGAGCTTCAAGAGGTAGTCCCCTGAAATGGTTTTCACTTCACAGGTGTGCCCTGTCAGGTTTAATAAGTGGGATTTCTTGCCTTATAAATGGGGTTGGGACCATCAGTTGCGTTGAGGAGAAGTCAGGTGGATACACAGCTAATAGTCCTACTGAATAGACTGTTAGAATTTGTATTATGGCAAGAAAAAAGCAGCTAAGTAAAGAAAAACGAGTGGCCATCATTACTTTAAGAAATAAAGGTCAGTCAGTCAGCCGAAAAATTGGGAAAACTTTGAAAGTAAGGGCTATTTGACCATGAAGGAGAGTGATGGGGTGCTGCGCCAGATGACCTGGCCTCCACAGTCACCGGACCTGAACCCAATCGAGATGGTTTGGGGTGAGCTAGACCGCAGAGTGAAGGCAAAAGGGCCAACAAGTGCTAAGCATCTCTGGGAACTCCTTCAAGACTGTTGGAAGACCATTTCAGGTGACTACCTCTTGAAGCTCATCAAGAGAATGCCAAGAGTGTGCAAAGCAGTAATCAATGCAAAAGGTGGCTACTTTGAAGAACCTAGAATATGACATATTTTCAGTTGTTTCACACTTGTTTGTTACGTATATAATTCCACATGTGTTAATTCATAGTTTTGATGCCTTCATAGTCATGAAAATAAAGAAAACTGTTTGAATGAGAAGGTGTGTCCAAACTTTTGGTCTGTACTGTATTAAACTTGAATTTAACACTTGAAGATCTGGAAAATACTGTTTTTTGAAGAAAAAAAAGTGTGTTTTTCAAACCACAGAAAATGATGGGTGTATTTCTAGCTTAAATTGCACACTGACTAATCCAGATGTTGTAGTTTGCCCAAAATAATGGTGATTTGCAATTTCCCAAAAGCCCAGATGCAGTGCTGCTGCACTGAGCTTGCATAAAATGGCCTCAGGGCAGGGTAAAACGATTGTGTCCTGCACCCACACAACTATTTCTATGTAGATCGCTGAGTTAGATTCTCTCCTATTCTCTCACTGAAATCACAAGTCTAGCAGCATCCTCTCCCTACACTTGTAACAGCAGAGTGACGTGCAGCGCTACGTGACTCAAGCTTATATAGAGCCTGGGTTACAAGCTGCTCTGGCCAATCACAGCCATGCCATTAGTAGGCATGGCTGTGATGGCTTCTAAGGTCAGACAGTTAACCGCTTGTTGATTGGCTGCTGAGCAGCCTTTCAAAAAGCGGCAAGAAAGGGCCGAACATCGAACCCGAACTTTTACGAAAAAGTTCAGGTTCGGGTCCGGGGTCCAAAAATCCTAAAGTTCGGTATGAACCCGAACTTTACAGTTCATGTTCGCTCAACCCTAGTCATTATTACAGGCCAGCTTTGAGAACTAAATTGTGTATTGGCCAGTTGTGAGTACACTTTGGTGTAGGTGTAATAATGAGGACGCTTGAGCGGTAGTTCAGCCAGATTCCTGAAAAACCCTTTGTAAGGTCCTCCGGGAATTCTCATAAGTTATTAGTGATGGAGTCATTCCTTTCTCAGGGGGGGGGGGGTTATCCAGGCTAGTGCCATGCCAGATAGAAGAGACGGTGAGGAGCTGGTGGGGCAGCAGCTCAAAATGTAAAGTGCGCTGATTAATGAACCCTTAGCATTGCTTAGTAGCAATTAGTATGACTGTCATAACATGGAGGAGGTGACAGGTGAGGACCAGAGCTTCCCATAGGTGTGGCTTCAGGCAGTGGGCAAGAAGCAATGGCTACTGCTGGTAACTACGGTACCGCTGCAGTTGTTGTTAAGGTATTACGGCAGCATTGTACAGTTATGACAATATTTTCTCTTTTTCCTTTATTGATGAAAAAGTTCTGACAGACCCATATAGGATGGGTTAGCACAGTCCATGGCTTAAGCTAACTGTTGCAGACAGTAGGTGTGGACCCACTGTGCCAACTAACTGGTCTGGTAAGGGCTAAAACTAAAGGGCATTATCCTGGTATTCACCCTTTAATCTCTATACATGGATCTGGACTTCACTGCAGGTTACCAACCAGGCCACTACGTCCTGGAATAGTCCCAGTGTAGTTGGCAGCTGACCCTAGGGGACCAGAAACACAGGTGCAAAGCAACAGGGGATCAGGTAATATACGTATTCCAAGGCAGGCCAAGGTCAGGGCAGGCTAAGTTTGTGTGTATTCATATAACTGGTCCGTGGTCAGTCTAGGCAGCAAGGTTCAATATGGTAAACAGGCTATGGTCGAGGCAGGCAGTGGATAATAAGAATCAGTTGAACAGGCAGAGTTACTGTAAACTGGTAGACAAATAGAAATCCCATCTTCAAAGGAACACCTAAAGCTCAGAGACCCTCCTACTGGGGAAAGTGCCTAAAATACCCAAGGAAAGCCAGCCATTAGCTGGGAAAGCATTTGGACGTGCACAAGCTGGCCTCGGACCGTGTCACTCATTAACTGCTTGAGTAAAGTACAGTGGATTTGTTGCAGGAACCTTGGCTTTATCATTGACTGGGAAAACCCTGTTTACTAACACCAAGGACACCACTAAACACCATCAGACAGGAGAACCCTGACATCAGGAAGTGCCCAAAGAGAATAACAGGTGTGTCCTTACTGCACATGAAATGGTGCATACCAGTTTATTTAAACATAAAACAATAAAATATGATAAAATAAATTATTGCAATTCTAAAAAGTGTTGGAAAATATATAGATATGTGAATGTAATATGATTAGCACTTACTTTTATATTGCCCACCAACATTGCATGATATTGGATCAACACAATTCATTTCCATGCAGGATTCCAATGTACCACTTTGTCTACAAGAACAGATCTTATAGCAGCCAGATTTCCCTGATGGTACTTGAATAAGATCTCCTTGCCGTACAAGAAAGTCAGATGCTTCTCCCAACTTGCAACCTATGTGAAAGAAATATACATCAAAAAACCACACCAAAGAGGCAGCTGAAAAAGAAAAACAAGTGGAAGAACAAGTATAGTTGACTACAGACCCTTTAGAAAAAATTAACTGCACAGAAATAAGGAATGGCTAGTTTTGAGCTAGGGATCAAGGGATCAAGATAGTGTAGCAGACAACTGGGACTTATTAATGAAACTGGAGGTGAACAGAAGGGAGAAATGCGACTAGTCAAAGGGATTGTGCAATGCCATGATCTTGCTGACCTATCCACAAGATAGGTCATCGATATCAGATAGGCAGTGGCATGACTCCCAGAGCCCAAAACCAATCAGCTGTTTGAAGAGACCATGGATCTGTGTCCTGTTCAATGTCTACCTGTATGCCGTCTAGATTGTAGAGACGGTGCAGTGTAATTACAGCTTCCTGTCCCATTGAAGTGAATGAGAAGAACAGCTGTAATTACACTGCACTACAATCTAGGACAGGGGTAGGCAACCTCCGGCACTCCAGGTGTTGTGAAACTACAACTCCCAGCATGCATACTTGCTCTGCTCTTCTCAGAACTCTCATAGAAATGAGTGGGGCATGCTGGGAATTGTAGTTTCACAACAGCTGGAGTGCCGAAGGTTGCTGATCCCTGATCTAGGAGATGTGCAGGTAAATACTGATGAGGATGAGGATATGCTGCTCGCACTAGCATCACTGCATCTTCAAACAGTTGATCAACAGGGGTGCCAGGAGGCACACCTTCCCTCCTTCCTGATCTGATATTGATGACCTGTCTTAAGTTTACAATTAAGGGGGTATACCTTGCTGGACATTTATGGTATATCCACATTTATAACATAAATGTCTGGTAGGGTCCCCGAGTAGAACCCCGTCCTACATTGTTGTGAATAGAGAGCTGGCCACGCATTTGTGGCTCTTTCCATTAAATTCTATGTTAATTGTGAAAGTAACTGACTATGCGTGCTTGACTATTTTCAGAACTATAGAAGTGAAAATAGAGGGTCATGCATTTGCAGCCAATTACACCATTTACAGTGTAGCAAGATACGGCCCTGTTCTTGAGACAGGTGCTAGACCCTGAGGTGAAACCTGCACCTATCAAACATTTGGGGACCCATCATAATTATGTTATGCCACAGGTACTCATATTCAAAGGTTTGAAATATAAAATTATTCAGTAATATAGTGCTTTTTTTCGGTAGTAGAACTTTTCATATCCATTATTAAAACTCACCTTGGTGGCACAATTATATTCTGTGGCCATCTGTAGTGTGATCTTTGCCACTTTTTGTATGTTTTGGGCATTAGGCCTTAAGAAAGATGATGGTGGTGGTCCCATGTGGCTTACTGAACATGCTCAGAAATTATGACCACACTTGGTTGACTTGAGCGTACTTAGTACTGTTTTCTTAAATTAGATAAACCTATTAGATCACACAACAGACTGGCACAATGAGGATGTGGGGATACTGGGAGACTGCAAGTGGTAAGATCTATGCTATTTATATAATATTGGATTTGAGTGTAGACACGTTTGTTATATAGTGAATTTCAGCCCTTTTGTCACACTTTATTACATCTGTTGATGGACCTATCTTGCACTATATGCATCACTGTATATTTTGTTACTCTGAAAAAAAGAAAAAGCATGGATCGCACATCCACATGCTATTCATTGATCTAATGCTTCTCAGTATAATTTATTACAGTGCATTAGGTACTTTGCATACTTTTTAATCAAGATGCACAAGCCCACTCACCATGTCACGGTAACCTCCTCTTGTGTGTGTTCCTAATCTACAATGGTGCAGTGCCACAAGGCGACCACTCCGTCCACAACACAGCACCTGCAGGCAGCGAAACCCAGCAGCCCAACAACACCCATGCTGTTGGCTAAGCCTCCCATGACACTGGGCCACACCAACCCACAGGTACAGCGACCACTGCCTCCACAACCGCAACTCTGCACCTGCAGGCAACAGCAGGAGCCATGCAGCACTGCCCCATTTGAACAGATCTCAAAAACTCGCCTCTCAATGTGGTCTGAGAAGCTAACTGAAACCAAGTAGGGAATAACCCATGTGCAGTCACCTGCTAATTAAAAACATTTGAACAGGTAGGAGAAGTGCTGACACAAAAAAAAAAAAAGTAGCAATGTAATATTTTGACAAAAAGAAAAAAAACATGGACCGCACATCCCCATGCTATGCATTGATCTAATGATTCTCAGCATAATGTATAAATAGTACATGAGGTACTTTGCTTACTTTTTGGATAAAATTGCATAAGCCCACTCACCAAGTCAAGGTAAACTCTTAAATGTGTGTCTATAAACTACAATGGTGCAGCCCCACATGGCGACTACCGCAACACAGCACCTGAAAGCACCCATGCTGTTAAGAGTTTAAACTTCTTGTGACTCTCAATGTGGTCACTAAAACCAAGTAAGAATTTACTCTACAGGTAGATTCACACCTCCATTAAACTGATCTGACAGGCTGTTCCTGTATCTGTTCATATGGGGTAGTGTTGCATGGTTTCTCCTGTTGCCATGGTACTGTGGCTATAGTTTGGTGCAGCCCAGTGCGAGAGAGGCTTAACAGACACAGCATGGGTGCTGTTAGTTTGCACTGCCTGCAGGTGCTGTGTTGCGGTGGCAGTGTCTGCTGTGTGGCGCTGTGTCATTGTACTGTAGATTAGGGACCCAATCAAAAGTGGTTACCTTGACATGGTGAGTAGGATTATGTATGTTGATCAAAAAGTATGCAAAGTACCTCATGTACTATTTATACATTATGCTGAGAAGCATTAGATAAATGCATAGCATATGGATGTGCAATCCATGTGCCGTACCCAGACCTGGGGGTATCTTCAATTGCTTTGCCATGTTATGTATTGTTAATATTATGTTTTTGCCCTGTTATGCCCAATACACCAGCATCAGAAGTATGGTTGGCAGGGAGAGGGTTAATAACCCTGTTCCTCCCCTCTTGGTAGGAGTGGGCTACTTCCTGTCAGGAGGAGAAGTGTTAGTCCAGACAGTGGCGGAAAGAAACACATGTTAGATCTGCAATGAGCAGGACATGCTATGCAGTGGGTCAGATTTAGGTGTAAATATGTTTGTGACGCCAGTTGCAGCTTGCGCAGGTACTGTAGAAGGGCCCTTTAGGCTAGGTTAGGAATGCCAGAGGAGGATATTGTCTCTGTATTGTGTCAACGGTGTCTCCTACCTGTAGTACGGCTGGACTCCTGTATCCTGGCTCACATGCAACAAAATGAGTGCTGTAGATAGGAGTAATGGAGGAATGATGGAATTCCACACAGAAAAGAGGGTCCAACTTGTCTTTACTTGATGGTATTATATATGCAGCTCTTGATCCATACAATGTTACAGCTTGAGTCTAGGATCCCAGCAGGTGTTGGCAATATGTGGCAGGAATTATATTTATATTCTGCATCTAGTACATACGCCTTTAAGAATCTGGCAGGTATCTGTCTTCTGATCTGTCTATGTTCTGCTTGGTTTGGGCCTGACTAGCTATGGAGGTACTTATCTTCTGCTTGTTCTGGAATCTGTACTTACAGGACTGCTCACAGGGTATGATGGTGGCTTCCTGGAGATCTGATAGTTCTGAAGTTGGCTGCTTCCTTGGTCTACCAGCTGAGGTAAGGACTCAGGCTGGGAAGGTTGATCTTGGGCCTCAGCAGAGGCTTGGATCCTTAGTTGGGGTCCCTGTTTCTGGGAGCTCCTATTCACACAGCCTACCCCAACAGGGGGTGGCTGGTACACTGCTAGAACTTTCTGTCCTCCCTCTGAAGTAGGATGTGGGAACATTCCACTCCTCCTCAGATAGGGGGAAGCTAGCCTGGAATGGTCTATTCCAGTCTAGATATACTAACTGGCTTGGTTCTGCTACATACTGCTGCCACCTTCTGGTGTACATGGATATATCAGCATAAATACAATGCAACAGGCCTGGAAAATGCACATTATGGGTAAAATGATGCAAACTTATACCAGATGACATTATGCATATACCTAACATTATGAAGCAGGGGAACAGAAGTTTAGTGACATACTTCAGGATGTTACATACCCCGTTACTTTAAGTGAAGCCGTCCTCGGCGTATGCTTAGGAGGGTGAAGGAATCAGCTCTGGGTACCCAATAAATACAAAGTGCTGCGTGAATATACATAGAAATGACATACAAAGACAAAACATATAACGGTTTCCTCGAGGTTCCTGCCCGCTAGCATAAGGTGTCCAACACACAGTTTCCTTATCTTGGTATAACCAGGTAACCTATAACTGCACAAAGCATGCATCGCTGACTGACTTTGTATGTTCTGGCCATAACATCAAAGAGAGCATGGGGGTGTCTTTACTCCGTAATCCCACCATTATGTAATGCAAAGCCCGCAAATAGAAGGGTGGCTTTATCTTGTATTCCCTTCCCTGCATCATAGCCTGAAGAAATTTGGCTTATAGCACGATCACTATGATGTCTATGAGGAAGCTAGAATATATATGGCTCTAAGGTTTAAGGCGCCTTACCTTAGGCAAACACTCAGAAGGGGAGGTATTTATCGTCTCCGTATCTTTTGGCAAGTCACAGGAGGAGTGCAGTACGTTCCCATGGATCTCCTGGAAATGATACACCTCCGGATGGGAACAATCCGGAACATAAAACAAATGGGAAGGAGCAGCCTAGGGCTTCTAACGATTCCCGAAGAAGCAGGGGTACCTGTGTAACTACTAGACCTGTCAGGACTTACCATTTGGTCCTACCCTGGGTACCTATGGGTATATATCACCGGGTGTAGGCCATGGGTGTGCAACGTCCGTATAATGACAGTCCGTATAAGGGGGGAGAAAACAAGAGCTGTAAAAAAGGCACACTTAAGTAAGTTGTTACAATTTTTGTTAAGTGCAATGGTAAGTGCAATCATTTTGAAAAGTGCATAAATTAACATTGTGGCACCTGGAAGGATAATACACACAATGGGCAGGATACTTTAACGTTCCATAAAATTTGTAAACTGGTTACAAGGGCATAAATTATTAAATAGCATGGCAATTATATGCAAGCTTTTATGTTGCAAACATTTGATATAAAAGTAGTGCAAATTTTGTAAGTGCAAGGATAGGCTCAACAATAACTCGAGTCCGCATTCCTGGAAGTGCTTAAAGTTGTAGAAAAGTCCTTTGCAATCCACAGGGCAAAAGTCAATTGTAATCCAAAGGGTTAAAAGTTAATAGCAGCAACAGGCTATCAAGTAACCTGAGAAAGGGGATAAAACTGTTAACTTGGAGGTGAAGGGGTTAAGTGCTGATGGGGGGAGTCCTTACTGACATGACCATCTGGATGAGGACAAACAATGGCAACCTGGAACAAAACGGGTTAAAAGACACAAACAATGCCAACAGGTCCTCACCCATCAGGTAATCAGTCCATGGCGTGGCTCCCAAACAATGTCACTTGTTGGTTTTTCTTTAGGGGAGACACCTTACAAGTAGGTGTCCAGCTCCTCATCACTGCTCGAGCTGCTAAAATGCATGAGAGGTAACTCCTGCCTCTGCTGGTAGCTGAAGGTGGTGTTGCGCCAGCGCCCTCTACCGGTGACGGTAGGTATTGGCTGCACAGCCAACCTGGAGAATGTAGCTGTTGCTTGCTGCAGACCGGGATCCACAGCCAGTGCAGGAAGGGGCAGAACTTCTGGCTGCATTGGTGCAGGGAGAGCTGGAACATTGGACTGTGGCTGTTGTGGCTGCTTCCAGGGAAGCATATAGGATGGCAGGAAATATGGCTGCACCTTAGGGTTGAAGGTCAAGACTGAATTATTTATCTGTCCTACCCTCAGGGTTGGTGGCGGCGATAGGTCAGGTATGAGAGGTGCAGGGGCTGGTTGCGCCTTTTCTTTGAAAACCAGCCGGCCGTCTGGGGTCTCTTGCAGACATCTGGTCCTGGCCGCAGAGCCTGGATCCTCCTGCCAGGTCTCTAGGGTGATGGCAGGGGAGAGCGGTTACTGCAGCAGGGTGACTCCAGCCGCAAACAGTCCTTGCATGGACCGCATGGGAGTATACTCGACTTGATCCCCAATGTATAAGTTGTGCCTTTCTTGGGGCAAGTAGTGGCGTTTTACTGACCTGCGGCCTACAAATACCTCAGTGCCGGAGTGGTTATCCTGGAGGAATCCCACACCGCGCTCCACAGAAAACCATAGGACGGTGCCGGTACGTCGGGTCAGGACGGGGTCTCCGGATTGGGGGCAATCAAGGACTTCCTTCACCCACTCTTCTACAGCCGACTTGTATTCCCAGGCCGTCTAGGCAAAGGCGGTTATTTCGTGGGGTACTTCTGGGTTGAGGCTACTTAGTTGGCTATAGCTGGGCGGTGGAGTGGAATCTCCAGCCGCCTCCACCGCACCAGTAGGTGGCTGTGGCTTGATAGGCCTGAGATTGATGGGCGGTGCTGGGGTCTCTGGACGTGGCAGTGGAGCGGACACGGACCGGGCCTGGGCCTCAGGGAGCGGGGTAGCTCCTACCTGCTGTCGCGGCCGGGCGGCCGGTTTTGGTGCCTTCTGGTCACATTCCTGCAGCTCCTTCTTCATCTGCGCCGCAGACTGGATGCTGGTGATATCAGCGACGGCCCCTGCGGTGGATGACTCGACGTCCACTTCCATCTGGGTAGGTGCGTCGCCGTCTGCGGGGGGTTCCCGAGAGAGCGGAGGGATCCACAGCCTCCTGATATTCGATCACCAGGACCGGAACACCGATAGGAGGAATCGGGACTTTATCGGACATCCTCTCTGGCATCTCCGGTAGGTCGTCCAGGGTAGATGCGGCGGGGCTCTGATGTGCGGGGGTATCCACAGCCTCCGGTCTGGCATCCAGAGTCGTTGGGCCGCGTCTCTGCATAAGTTGGGAGACTCGGATCTCCAATGGCTGGTCAGGATAGACATCCTCTCCATCGATGGCCATCTGGTTCCACTTTGGACGCGGGTACGCCATTCTCGCTGCTGTCCGGCATACACTGATTGCCAGTACTAAAGGAGGGGCGCAGAGGGTGGAGCTTTTATCACCTCTGGCTAGGTCAGTGACAAGTCCATAGAGGGCGTTCTCCATTTTTCCCGCTCCTGAAGGGGCGTATTCGACATCTTCGCGCCTTTCTTGAAGGGGTGTCGCTATTTTTTCCCGCTTCTGAAGGGCGTAGACAGCATTTTCGCGCTCCTGGGAGGGCGTTTCTTGGTTTCTTTGTCTTTAAGCATGAAGATGCAGCGCCATCTTGAAACGAATATGGCGAATCTCCACAATATCGAATTAACTCTTCAAGTGCTGCAGCGCACGGGCAGCGCTGTCTTGGCACAGCAAAACAAGTAAGAAAGTCACTTTTTCTAGCGATTTTTGGTACAATCTTCAGCCTTGCTAATACTGTGAAACATGCGATTTTAAGTCCGTTTTTGCGCACAATTAGATGCGGTTCTGTTGTTAGGGACGGACACACAATACAATCCGATCCTGTTCGTGACGCCACCTGATGCAATGAGCAGGACACTGGGTCAGTTGGGGCTGCTATGCAGTGGGTCAGATTTAGGTGTAAATAAGTTTGTGACGCCAGTTGCAGCTTGCGCAGGTACTTTAGAAGGGCCCTTTAAGATGGTATAGCTCATGTACTAGGTTAGGAATGCCAGAGGGGGATATTGTCTCTGTATTGTGTCAACGGTGTCTCCTACCTGTAGTATGGCTGGACTCCTGTATCCTGGCTCACATGCAACAAAATGAGCGCTGTAGATAGGAGTAATGGAGGAATGATGGAATTCCACACAGAAAAGAGGGTCCAACTTGTCTTTACTTGATGGTATTATATATGCAGCTCTTGATCCATACAATGTTACAGCTTGAGTCTAGGATCCCAGCAGGTGTTGGCAATATGTGGCAGGAATTATATTTATATTCTGCATCTAGTACATACGCCTTTAAGAATCTGGCAGGTATCTGTCTTCTGCTCTGTCTATGTTCTGCTTGGTTTGGGCCTGACTAGCTATGGAGGTACTTATCTTCTGCTTGTTCTGGAATCTGTACTTACAGGACTGCTCGCAGGGTATGATGGTGGCTTCCTGGAGATCTGATAGTTCTGAAGTTGGCTGCTTCCCTGGTCTACCAGCTGAGGTAAGGGACTCAGGCTGGGAAGGTTGATCTTGGGCCTCAGCAGAGGCTTGGATCCTTAGTTGGGGTCCCTGTTTCTGGGAGCTCCTATTCACACAGCCTACCCCAACAGGGGGTGTCTGGTACACTGCTAGAACTTTCTGTCCTCCCTCTGAAGTAGGATGTGGGAACTTTCCACTCCTCCTCAGATAGGGGGAAGCTAGCCTGGAATGGTCTATTCCAGTCTAGATATACTAACTGGTTTGGTTCTGCTATATACTGCTGCCACCTGCTGGTGTACATGGATATTACAGCATAAATATAATGCAACAGGCCTGCAAAATGCACATTATGGGTAAAATGATGCAAACTTATACCAGATGACATTATGCATATACCTAACATTATGAAGCAGGGGAACAGAGGTTTAGTGACATACTTCAGGATGTTACAGATCTCCTTCTACAAGGGACCTTATCCAGTTCTCCTGTGATACTACTTTTCCAGAGAGATTCACAGAACCAAGACTACTTCCATCTTAGAAGCTACAGTGTGTTTAGTCAGAGTAACCCACAAACCAAAGCTTTACAGATCCCTCTGGAGGTGAGGAAAATACAGTTCGGACACCCATCACTTAAACTTAAAATATCTAGGCCAGAGCTTTGCATCAAATACTGCTGGCCTCAGACTTTTAAACTTTTACTTCTGGCCTGATTCTTCAAACCATGTTTCCACTGCATCAATCCCCTGGGAGCAACAGCCTGAGAGAATACACTGCGATATAACATCTCATCAGGGCCACTACCACTCCTGTCCGCTGCGCCGACTCATCAGGGTCTCACTGTATGAAATTGGCATCACAGACATGATTGTGCATCTGTGCCTATCGTTCGCCTAATTGCAGTGTGGACCCTAAAAGAGGCTTTATTGCCTTGCTGGAGAGAATTCAGTGGAAGCTACTGCCAAATTGTGTTAACAAGACTCCTTATGGGTGTTTCACACTTGCCACTGCTGCTACCAAGGCCCAGAAATGCTCCATTCATTGCCCACCAACACAGAAGTGGTTACTCACCCATGTTGGATCTGCATCACATGTGCCGAAGCTCCGTTTCTCAAGAGAAGCAAATCGTAGAAAACGCCCAGCAAAGGAGCGGGCAAGATGTGTCTGCCCCATACTCCGCTAGATGTGAGAGCTTTAGCTAAATTCTCATTTATTTTGCTAAGGCAAAGGCTTTCAGGCCAAGAAGAAAGTCTCTCTGGAGTAGAAGAGTTTGCCTGACTCCAGAAGCCGCCGTCTCACTGTGGTGCGGAGGCCAATCCACGTACTGAAAGATGTCAGAAAGACTACTCAGTGCAGTGAGCTCACCTTTGCTACAGTCTCCAGTAAGGGAGGTACAATAAAAACTGAGAACGGATTGGGCAGGTCCCAGACAGGCCATACTACCATCTCACCTATGCAACAACCCTTTTTGCAATGATTGAAGACCATTACCCAAGAAATAGACTCAAACCAGCCTGAGCCTCTTTGTGCCCCTCATTTGTGTTACCAGGACTCTATGCTGGCAAACCTGCAATTGGGAAATTTATTGTTTCGTGATAAACAACGATCAACCCTGGACCTGCCACAAGGACTCCAAAACATCTGAGCAGCGGAAGGCCTGGGGTCTGTTATGCAGGGACTCTTAATCAGAGTTGCAGACCCAGGATTGATGCTCCCAGGCTACAGCTAATTGGATCAACTAGTGCAGTACAGCCAGGGCACTAGTCAGTCCACTCCCTTATTTCCACCAAAGACTGTTCTTTGGGGAGTTATTTTACCCTGTGGTAGTTATAGTTAGCCTAGTCATTGTGAAAGTATGTAAGAACTTGTTTCTTTAACCCTTTTCTCTCAACAGAATTGGGAAGGAGGGACCCAGCTTGATCTGCGTCTTTGGGCATCTGTTGCAAGGAAGGCTTGTCTGTTGCAGGGTATACAGACACTGGTTTAATCCCTTGGCTTCTTTAGAAATAGCCGCCAGGTTTTTGCTGTTTCAACCCACGGAAAATGGCTGATCGGATATATTTAACCACTCAGATGCCATGGTCAAATGTGACCATGGCATCTGAGCGGTCCAGAAATGGGAGCTGCGCGCTACAATCAGCTTAGATTGGTGAACCTATTATGGTATAGTAATAGCCGGAAGCCTCAAGCAGTCTCCGATAGATATTACTAGAATGTACTAATAAAGGCCTGCAAGTGGCAGCACTGAATTGGTATATTGTAAATGATGGCTAAAAAAAAAAGTCAACAAAGTTTTTTGAATATTGAATATAAAAAAAAAGAAAAATATATATATATAAAAGTTCAAATCACCCCCTTCCCTGAAAATAATAATCCATAACCAAACAAAAAAATACACATTGTCGTGTGCAAAAACGCCCTTAGCTTTAGAATACACAAATTTTTATCCCACAAGGCAAATGGCCAAAAAAAAAAAAGTCCAATTCGCCATTTTTTGGATCATTTCACGCTGAGCGTCTGTGATGACGTCACCACATGATCACGCTGGGAGCGCGCGGTGACATCATCTCGCTGAGCGCAGGTCCTTCGGTAGGTCTTTTCCACTCAGTAGACAGCCTCTGCACTAGCAAATGGATTAGGTGAGTGATTTTTTTTTTTTAACCCAAAAGGCCATATTGCACTAGAGTATTGGTGTTTTTAACAGCTGTTAGATGGGTGCACTTATGTGTAAGCAGCCACTGAAAAAGATCCCGTTGATTGATACACTGAATAGGGCTTTAACATAGCGATTTGTGACAAATGAATTCATAACTAATCAAATTTCTTGTCAAAATTCGGCTAAGGCTACTTTCACATTGGCGTTTTGAATTCCGTTTGTGAGATCCGTTTCAGGGATCTCACAAACGGTTCAAAACGGATCAGTTCAGCCCCAATGCATTCTGAATGGATAAGGATCCGTTCAGAATGCATCAGTTTGGCTCTGTTCTGCCTCCATTCCGCTCTGGATGCGGACACCAAAACGCTGCTTGCAGTGGTTTGGTGTCCGCCTGGCGATGCGGAGCCAAACAGATCCGTCCTGACTTACAATGTAAGTCAATGGGGGTGGATCCGTTTTCACTGACACAATATGGTGCAATTGAAAACGGATCCGTCCATCATTGTCTTTCAATGTAAGTCAGGACGGATCCGTTTTGACTTTGTTCTTCATAATGCAAACGGATCCGTTCTGAACGGATACAATCGTTTGCATTATAGGTGCGGATCCATCTGTGCAGATACCAGACGGATCCGCACCTATCGCAGGTGTGAAAGTAGCCTAAGCTGCTGAATTTTGTTGAATATTTCAAAACTTTACTCATCTCTAGTTGTAATCGTACTGACCTAGACAATGAAGGTAACAGGTCAATTTTATTGTATAGGGAACGCTGTAAAAAATAAATTAATTAAACATAAACTGTGGCAGAATTGCATTTTTTTTCCAATTCCACACCATTTGGAATTTTATTTCAGCTCCCCACTACATAATATTCAATATTAAATAGTGCCTTTAGAAAGTACAACTTGTCCCGCGAAAAATAAGCCCTCATAAGGCTACGTGGAAAAATTAAAAAAGTTATGGCCTGGGAAGGCGGGGAGTGAAAAACAAAACCGCAAAAATGGAAAAATCACAAGGTCCCTTTAAAGGATACATTTCTGAATATTTAGAATTGTTGGAAGCCCTATTCATTTGGAAGAACTCGAAGATACCATGAAGAAAATGGCCTTGGGAAACCCCCTGGTTTGGTTGGGATCCATATAGAGGTTTATGTACAGTACACACAAGCATGGGACTTCGATTATTGTGGGAATGGAATATTCAATATTAAGAAGGAAGATTGTCTGAAACGATGTCTGAAGCACTGATGGCAGTTATTTTGAAACCAGACAAGGATCCCCTGATTAGGGAATGATATAGACCGATATTCCTGATTTACAATTATATTAAGTTATTGGCTAAGATTTTAGCCATAGTGTTAAATAAGGTAACTCTTTTATTGGTACTAGTGTTGAGCGAAGCACGCTTCGGCTCATAGATCTGAAGTCGCTTAGTTCAAAACTTCGTTTGAATGCTGTGCGGAGACCCGTCTCCGTGCAGCATTCAAATGTATGGGTTTTGTGAGATTTTGGTGAAGAACATCGAAATTTGATTTTGTAACTTGAAAACCATTTTAAAACTGCAATCCAAAGTTGGCTATAGTGATCAATGTGAACTTATTTCAGGGAGGACAACTTCAGAAAATCTGAGGAGATTGTACAGGAAGTGGAGCCATTTAACCCAGGGAGAGGACAATCTTACCATTGGACGCCTCAAAAATATTTGATGCTGTTGAATGGCCATTTCTGTGGGAAGTGATGAGGACATTAGAATTTGGCTCTAATTTTAGTAGGTAGGTAGTAAGTTGTTGTATTGTGGCCAAAAGCATGAGTATGGATAAATGGGCAAGTATCAGAGTGTTTTTTTTTAATCCAAAGAGGTACTAGGCAGGGATGCCTGTTGTCCCCATTACTTTTCTCATCGGTAATGGAGTCATTGGCTGACATAATTAGGTTGAATCAGAAGAAAGTATAAAGGAGCAATAGAAAAAATATCACTTTATGGCAACAATGTTATGCTTTTTTAAGGGACATACACTGATGAGCAAAAGAGTAACAATGTTTTGAACTTTTGACTTAAAAATTTAAATTATTTTGTTAGTATTTTTTAAATCCACTTTGGCTTTCAACACTTCCCGAATCCTTCTGGCCATGCTCTTGATCAGATTCAAGCATGTCTTGACCAAAATCTGTTCCCAGGTCTCTTCTACACATTCTCAATATTGGTGCACACTTGGGTATGAATACAGATTTTTCTTCAATTCTACCCACAAGTGTTTGGGTTTTGGTCTGTGGACTGTGGGGGTCAATCCAGCAACTCTACTTCATTGTCATTGAACCATTTCTTCCTCAGTCTCGACGTATGCTTCAGGTCGTTGTCCTGCTGGAACACTATGTCGTCCTTTTCATACCCATAGTATTTCGAGTGTACAATGTAACTAGTCTTGTAGGATACTCACATATAGCACAGTTCCTTAAATTTCTCGATCTGTTAGCCCCCTTTTCTCTTGTTTCTTCCAGAACTATTTGCACCCATCAGAGCCCAGTCTATTGACTTTCGTCTCATCTCTCCAAATCATCTAATCTTCTGCTGTCCACTGTTAGTACTTTTTTGCAAAATCGAAGCTGATGCTTCTTATGACGATATTGAAATCGAGGCTTCTTCACCTTTTTTCAGGCCATCATTTCAGACTTACATTATGTCATACGCATCGCACGGTGCTTGCATGGATGTCTATGATCTCATTATTACGAAGCATACGAGCCATCTCCACTGCCGTGTTTGTGGAGCCAGAACTGATAGACCTTGTGATGAGTAAACTTGTTGAGTCCGATATTTTGCCTGGACGTCTACCTCTTGGCTTTGGAATGGATGGACAGACTTAAATTCGTATTCTTCCAACTGTCCTGGTACTCACATGATGCTTATTGGCAATTTTCTTGGCCAAGATACCACTCTATGAGCTGGATGATGCGGTTTCTCTTTTCTTGGGAAATCTTCAGAGTTGCTCCTTGGGAATCAACCTAATAACACACTGAGCTATTAGGGAACAGGTTGTAATTTGTAGTATACAAGAAGAAATTGATTGTTCCTCCACCAGGAGTAAAGCAGTAAAATGCAGTTACATGACAAGAATCTGCATAACTAATCATATGCTAAATAGTTGCAAATCCAATTTATGTATGAAATGGCCAAGATGATTGTCTATAAAATGATGGTAGTCTCACGTTCCAAGCTGTAGTGGATGGTGAAATATGGAGCCTGAAAGTCAAAAGTTCAAAACATTGTTACTAGAGATGAGCGAATTTCCACTTATGAAATTCGTTTGCGATTTGTTTACTGGTAAAAGCAGAATTGCGTTATAGATTCCATTACCACGAACCATAATGCAATTCTATGACGGAATGCCTTTAGAGGCATTCCGTTATTCATTCCATCATAATAGAAGTCTATGGGCTCCCCTGCATAACGGAAATGGGATGGATCCGTTTTGCATCCCATAGACTTATATTATGAAGGAATGAATAACGGAATGCCTCTAAAGGCATTCCGTCATAGAATCGGCTTGTATACCTGTAAATACTTTGAATCAGTATATTCCTGAATAGATATCTAGGGCTAAAGATCAGCAATAAAATCATGGATTATATAGACCTGAATATTGCATGTGGAAAAAATTACTGCTGGGAGAATAGCATTAATTAAAATGTCTCTGCTACCACTTGAATATCTATTTTTCCCAGTTAAAAAATGGAGGCTTGTCCCTTCTGGATCTCAGATTATTTTCTAGCTCATCAATTGAAGTTTAAAGAGGTTTTGTCACTTCAGCAAATAGCATTTATCATTTAGAGAAAGTTAATATAAGCCACTTACTAATGTATTGTTATTACCCATATTGCTTCCTTTGCTGGCTGAATTTGTTTTTCCATCACGCTCGTTTCCATGGTTACGACCACCCTGCAATCCATCAGTGGTGCTCGTGCTTGCACACTATAAAAGAAAAGCACCAGCCTATGTGAGCTCCCACGGTCCTGGTCACCAGAGAAGCTGGAGCTTTTTCCTATAGTGTGCAAGCAAGAGCACCACTGATGGATTACAGGGTGGTCATAACCATGGATACGAGCAGTGTTTAATTTGCTGGAAAACTGAATCCAGCCAGCAAAGGAAGCAATATGAGTAATAATAATTTGGGATTAGCGAATCGACTTCAGATGAAACATCCAAAGTCGATTAGCATAAAACTTCGTTCTAATGCTGTATGGAACAGGAGCTTCATACAGTATTAGAATGTATTGGGTTTGGTTCCAAGTGGTAACTTGGAACCGAACCCGAATTTGGTAAATGTTTTTTTACAGTACAAATTAATTTATGAAGTTATTGCGCAAAGTCTCGCGAAACTTAGCTAAGCAATAACTTTGGCTCATCAGAGCCAATGCATTCTAATACTGTACGGAGCTCCTGCTCCATACAGCATTAGAACTAAGTTGTATGCTAATCGACTTCGGATGTTTCATCCGAAGTCGATTTGCTCATACCTAATAACAATACATTAGTAAGTGGCTTGTATTAACTTTCTCTACATAATAAATGCCACTTACTGAAGTGACAAAACCCCTTTAAGCTGGATGGGACAAGCTTCTGAGTAATAGATTTAAGATCCAATTATTAGATTTAAGATCCAATTATTAGTGGAGATGACAGGGGAAAATGTGTATATAATATTTATCAACAGCTGGAAATGAGTTTATTTCAGCAAGAACCACAAAAAAAAGTGCCCACCTCTCTTCTTGATGATGGAAATATGGAGACTGATGAGTAAAATATATTTAATCTAGTGGTCTTTTGGGTTTACACCATTATGGAATAATAAATATCTTCTGAAACTAAATGGTACAGAAGATGCTGGATATTAGTTGATTAAGATATTATTGGAACACCCTGAATAGAAACTAAAATCTGGGATCTGGAGGTTGGTTGTGAAGCTAAATATAGCCGGGAAACCATAAGGCCCAAATCAGTGTAGGAAAATCTTCAGAGATTCTGCAATTTGTGATGAATACTATATCAACTAAAATTATAGGGGGTCATTTATTAAGACCGGCGTTTTAGATGCCGGTCTTAATAACCTTTTAGCTGGGGGTGGATGCGCTGAATTTATGTAGAGGCACCGACCACTACATAACTTTGGCGTATCCAGCGCCTGTCTAAATCTATGCTAGCTCTCTTGCTGGCATAGATTTATATAATTATTTAGCCTAAAACAGGTGTAGAAAATGATAAATGAGATGAGTAGGCAAGCCTGCCCTTTTTCCCCTACCCACACCACGCCCCCTTTTTTAGACCTGGTGTAAGAGGTATAAAAGGGGAAAATTCGCAGATTGCAGCACAAATCACCTTTGAGCTGCAATCTGTGACATCTGTTTGTAAATGACCCCATAGTCTCTAAGTAATACAAAGTTGGAAAAATGTATTCAACCCTCAAAAAAATATTTGGAGAAGTGTTTGTGAATGATCTCTATAGAGCGATGGTCTTTGATACATAGTGGGATTCCTAAAATTTCTTATAGTCAGGCATTCAGGATGTCTAAATTCTACATAATATACACTTTGCATTAATCACCAAAAAAACTAGCGAGATGGAGGAAAAACACTGTAGTCCTGCTGCTTGCCAAAATTTTTTGTGAAGATGTTGATAATATGCACATGTTATGAACCTGCCCTGATATACAGGAATTTTGGGCGAATGTGTTTAAATAAACAGAAATATTTATGGACCTGACTGTATGTAAACAGAAGTGTACTTTGGGCTAAAATGGTTTACAGATGAAAGAAAAAACTGGGTTAGAAAAATCCATGAGTTAGGCCTCGTGCACGCGGACGTTGTTTTGGTCCGCATCCGAGCCGCCAGATGCGGACCCATTCACTTCAATAGGGCCGCAAAAGATGCAGACAGCACTCCGTGTGCTGTCTGCATCCGTTGCTCCGTTCCGTGGCCCCGCTAAAAAAATATAACATGTCCTATTCTTGTCCGCGCTTTGCGGACAAGAATAAGCTTTTATATTAAAGGCTGTCCGTGCCGTTCCACAAATTGCGGAATGCGCACGGACAACATCTGTGTTTTGCGGATCCGCGATTTGCAGACCGCCAAACATACCACGGTCGTGTGCATGAGGCCTAAGTCGTAAATTTTGTGTTAATACAGCAGAATGTAAGGAGGACTGTTTAAGTTGGTATATTTGGTTTAGAGACCTGAGAGGGAGGTTGAGGGGATATTAAAGGGAACCTGTCATTATGAAAATGCATTATACTCTGGAGGCAGTATGTTATAGAACAGGAGGAGCTGAGCAGACTGATATATAGCTTTATGAGAAAAGATTCAGTAAAACTTGTAATTTATACATTCAAATTCCTGCTCATTCTAGGCTTTGAATTTAAAGAGGCGGTCCTATCAGTGATTGACAGCCTTACATCTGGGTGACTGTGTATACAGAAAGGGTTGTAAACAACTGATAGGACCACCTTCTTGACTTCAAAACCCACAATGAGCAGGAATTTAAATGTATATATTATATATACAAGTTTTACAGAATCTTTTCCCACAAAACTATATATCAATCTGCTCAGCTTCACCTGCTCTATAACATGCTGCCTGCAGATTATAATGCATTTTCATAATGGCAAGTTCCCTTTAATAGGTATGGATGACAGGGGCAGGGTTAATCTCCCTATTCCTACACTCTTGGACTAGGGCTATTCCTACTTCCTGCCAGGAGGGAGAGTGCTAATCCAAACAGAGTGGAAGAAGGAAACACATGTTAGAATGTTAGAAGTCCTTCTCGAAGGGACCTTATCCAGTTATCCTGTTAGACCACTGCTCCAGGGAGATTCACAGAACCAAGAATACTTCCATCTTAGAAGCTACAGTGTGTTAAGCCAGCAGAGTGACCAGCAAACCACAGCTCTACAGACCCTGCTGCAGGTGACAGAAAAACAGTTCAGACACCCATCATCTAAACAATATCCAGGCCAGAGTAACTCCACGCCTGTATTACATAGTGGATACCTAAGTGCCAGTATATAGCTGTTAGCCAGAATTACAACACAGAAAGCAAGACAGCACATCTTAGGTGCATTAATTGGTGCTTACCCAGCCACCATACCCCATCATCTGGTGACAGAAATTGCACATGGTACTAACTATTGCTGTATGTACTACAAGTTATATTTTGCACTCAGAAAAGAGAAACTTTTACCTCTGGCCTGATTCTTCAAACCACCTTACCACTGCACCGCTCCTCAGAGCGTGAGGGAGTTCACCATGACAGAATACCTCAACAGGGCCACTACCACTCGCATCGTCTGCTATTCTATTACTATAATGTGAATGGCACTGTGTATGTTCACATTCACTGCATATATGTCAAAAATACACTTAAATCATTTCTGTCATTTAACTCCAAAGGTCCCAGGGCTCTTGTTTTTATGATTATCTCTGCCTCCTTCTGGTTCTCTTTATTGCCGTCTGCATTGATCATTTAATAGCATACACCACAAAATTGCTATTGCAAGTAATAAACTCCTTTTTATCTGAAATTCACAATTGCCCAGCCGTACATACAATCCTTGTTGTAGATGATAACAAAAGCGACATTAGCCACAACAGTGGCTGGCTGACCTCGGGCAACATTCCCCATAGCCAATCATGTCTTTTTTCCTCTTTATTTTCATAATGCCCTTTTACCAGAAGGTCATGTAAATTTTTACTACGTCTAAAAGAAATGATTGGTTGTTGATTGGCAACCTTTTCTAGCAGGGGTTCATTCTCCACTATATGCCATTTCACATGGGAATGTACTGAAAGGAAAAGGTGAAGAGTCTATTTGGTTTTTCCTTGTATTTTTTATTTTTTTTTTACAGTTTTTAGCAAGGCTTTTTGGTCTTTGACCCATGCTGTATTGAGGGATTGTTGTATTATTTTTTGAGGATACCCCCGCATTTTTAAATGTGTAATCAGCATTTCTGCCTGCGCCTCAGATTGCTCATCCATATTAGTGTTGAGAGAAGTGAGCTTCGGATGCTACATCCTAACTCACTTTGTTCAAAACTTCGGATCAATGAAGTCACGCGAGACTTTGTTGAATAACTTCAGTAGTGTAAAACCACTTTAAAACTTGGAACCAAACTTGGCTTCGGTTCCAAGGTACTAGTCAGAACTGAAGCAGAGTTCAGTTCCAAGTACTAAAGAGGTTTTCCACTTTGAAAATCAACTACCGAAGTTATTCAACTAAGTCTCGCGTGACTTTGCAAATAACAGATTTTGGTTCATCGGAGACCGTACATTTTAATGCTGTATGGAGACAAATCTCTGTACAGCATTAATCCGAAGTTTTTAACAAAGCAACTTCGGATGTAGCATCCAAAGCCCGCTCAACACTACTTATTATTTAATCTACGAAGACACAAGAGTTGGCCATACTAGAGGGATAGTTTCACATGTTCAGGATAAAAACTGTCATATCTTAGCAATGAGTTAGTAGCTGAGGGTTTCCTGAATTCACTAGTGTGGATAGATTCCTCCTTTATTTCTACCTCTACATCTAGGAATTGCAGAGTATTATCTCTAAATTGGCTAGTAAATTACATGTTCAAGTCATTATCATTCAAGAAAGTGACAAATTGTGTAAAGCCTTCTTCTGATCCAGACCATACCACAAATATATCATCGATATAGCCCTTGTCTAACATGTGGAACCAGGTGCCCCCAAATTGAATTATTGTCAAGAACAAAAAACAGCAATTCTTCATGTGTGTGTGTATGTGTGTAAAATTAAAATCCATTCCTTGGGTCAGTAGTCGATGTTCCACCGCCTGCACACACGCATCCAAGGGGATGCGGGTATACAGGCTCTCGAGATCGATACTGGCTAACTGGTACCCCTCCTGCCAATGAAAAGACAACAAAGTCTCTAAAAATTGGGAAATGTCCCGTAAATAAGATACTACTCTCTCTAATAAAGGTCTCAATACCCAGTTCACATAGTGGGAGAGAAGCTTGGTAACCAAGCCCGCCCCCCCTTCCCCCCCCGGACCCTGTTTGACGACCTAGGGGGCATTCTCCGCACTTAGCTATCTTAGGTATGATATACTAATAAGGTGGGTAATCATACATTAATATGCTTGCAAATTGTTCAAACAAAACACTTTTTTTCCACTCTCTGTCTCTATAGGTACGTAACAGATTTTGATACTGAGTTGTAGGATCTTTTTTTATTTTTTCATACACCGTGCAAAATTTATGTGACAATATGAAAATAAAGAGGAAAAAGGACATGATTGGCTACAGGGAATGTTGCCGGAGGTCAACCACCGTTGTGGCTAATATCGTATTTTTAATAATCTACAATGAGGATCGAATGTACGGCTGGGCAATTATGAATTTCAGATAAGGAGTTTATTACTTGCAAAAGCAATTTTGTGGTATATGCTATTATCTGTACTTGTGGACTATATTATATAGGAAAAATGATCAGAGCAATGCAAATTCAGTCTGCTGAACATTTTCATCCCCTGAGAACAAAATTGGGCTCCACTAAATTAATAGAGCATATGTGCATACAGCATGATGGAGATGCAAGGCAGATGCATTTTTGTGCGCTGATGCATCTGCAACATGCACCATAAGGAGATAATAAGGAAAGGATACTCCTGCAGTCATAAAAACAAGAGTCCTGAGACCTTTGGGATAAAATAACAGGAATGATTTAAGTGCATTTTTATAAAAATATACGGTAATCAGTGGTAAATTGTGATGTATGTGGAGATACTTGTCTTTTTGTAAAAAAGTTGCACATTTTTACCCTTAGTTGAAGCACTGGTGGGATATGTTGTATTCTCATCTGATTTACAATTTTGTCTTAATGAAATGCTAATAAGGGACGTGACACAAAAGTGTGTGTAGGCCAGAATGCGTCATGCAAACTTTGTCTGTTTCACACTTGCATTGTCGCTTTCTCGTTTTGAAATGCGGCAGAGAATCTCATTACCGCAATTAAACGGATCCATAACATTTAATGCATCAGTTTCGGACAGATCCGGTTGTATTAAATCTAAACTGGACAAACCGGATCCAGTATGAAAATCATTGAAGTCAATGTGCGAAAGATCCACTTTTTTGTTTCGCGACCGGACACAAAACCACAGTTTGCAGCGGTTTTGCGTCCGGTCCAAAAAATGGAACAAAATGAAACTGCATGCATCGTGATCAGTTTTGGCCCCATTGACGATGAATGTGGACAAAACTGATCCATTTTCATCATCCTCTGCCAGATCTCAAAACCGGAAAGCCACAACACAAATGTGAAACAGGCCTTATACATACTAAAATGTTGCATGGGGGAATTAAGATTTCTCACATCAAATGCACAGTTTAGTAATTTTCTTTGTAACATAAAGCACAGAGCAAATGCTGTCATTTTGACTGCTGACAGTATGTACCTCTGGTGGCGCATTTATGTTTTACCTTTAGTACAGACATATGGAAGACACGGTTCTCCAAGAAGACATCCTTTTCTGTTAACTTCACACAAATGATTAGCAGGACACGGATTTGGGTTGCATGGATGAGTAACATACTCAGTAACATTGTCCAATGGACTCGATCCTACATGAATTTAAACACAAACACCTTGGATGACAAAGACATTTATATTAATCGATTATTGACAAACAAATGACTTGTATACTGAGAAGATACCAAGGATGATGATAAAGGGGTGAGCTGGGATTTTCATAAGGATGTCCAAATCCTGGGACCCCTTCTGTTTAGCTGTTTAAGGAAGCTGGAGCACTCATTGGAGCTATGTAGAGAGCCACGGCCTCCTCACAGATCACCAAGCACAGCGCTGTACATACTGTAGTATAGAGTCTGTGCTTGATAGTGCAGCTTAGCCCTATGCACTTGAATGGGGATGACCTGCACCTAGGCCACATGACGTCACTGGCCTAGGAAGAGGCCTGGGTGCTCATGGAGGGCTGCAATCTTTTCATACAGCTGGGGATATGATTATGAATATGTACAGTGCCTTGAAAAATTATTCGCCCCCTTGACTTTTTTCATGTTTTGTTACATTACAGCCTTAAGTTCAATGTTTTGTTAATCTGAATTCTATGTGATGGATCAGAACACAATAGTCTAAGTTGGTGAAATGAAATTAGAGAAATATATAAATAAAACTATTGTTTAGAAATAGAAAACAGAAAATTGGCACGTGCGTATGTATTCACCCCCTTTGTTATAAAGCCCATAAAAAGCTCTAGTGCAACTAATTGCCTTCAGAAGTCACATAATTAGTGAAATGATGTCCACCTGTGTGCAATCTAAGTGTCACATGATCTGTCAATACATATACACACCTTTTTTGAAAGGCCCCAGAGGCTGCAATACCTAAGCAAAAGGCTAACAAAACACTGCCATGAAGACCAAGGAACTCTCCAAAAAAGTTAAGGACAATGTTGTTGAGAAGTGCAAGTCAGGCTTAGGTTATAAAAAAAATAGCCAAATCTTCCCAGAAGCACCATCAAATCTATCATAACCAAATGGAAAGAACATGGCACAACAGCAAACCTGCCAAGAGATGGCCGCCCACCAAAACTAATGGACCGGGCAAGGAGGGCATTAATCAGAGAGCAGCACAGAGACCTAAGGTAACCCTGGAGGAGCTGCAGAGTTCCACAGAAGAGACTGAAGTATCTGTACATAGGACGACAATAAGCTGTACGCTCCATAGAGTTGGGCTTTATGGCAGAGTGGCCAGAAGAAAGCCATTACTTTCAGCTAATAACAAAAAGTCACGTTGTGAGATTGTGAAAAGGCATGTGGGAGACTTCCAAAATGTATGGAGGAAGGTACTCTGGTCTGATGAGACTAAAATTAAACTTTTCAGCCATCAAAGAAAACACTATGTTTGGCGCAAACCCAACACATCACATCACCCAAAGAACACCACCCCAACAGTGAAACATGGTGGTGGCAGCATCATGCTGTGGGGATGTTTTTCAGCAGCCGGGACTGGGAAACTGGTCAGAGTTGGATGGATGGTGCTAAATACAGGGATATTCTTGAGAAAAACCTGTACCACTCTGTGCGTGATTTGAGGCTAGGATGGAGGTTCACCTTCCAGCAGGACAATGACCCCAAACACACTGCTTAAGCAACACTTGAGTGGTTTGAGGAGAAACATGCAAATGTGTTAGAATGGCCTAGTCAAAGCCCAGATCTCAATCCAATAGAAAATCTGTGGTCAGACTTAAAGATTGCTGTTCACAAGCGCAACCCATCCAACTTGAAGGAGCTGGAGCAGTTTTGCAAGGAGATATAGGCAAAAATCTCAGTGGTAAGATGTGACAAGATCATAGAGACTTATCCAAAGCGACTTGGAACTGTGATTGTAGCAAAAGGTGGCTCTACAAAGTATTGCCTTTAGGGGGGTGAATAGTCATGCACACTGACCTTTTCTGTTATTTTGTCCTATTTGTTGTTTGCTTCACAATAAAAAAAAATTTCAGGTTGTCGGCATGTTCTGTAAATTAAATGATGCAAATCCTCAAATAATCCATGTTAATTCCAGGTTGTGAGTCCCCAAAAAAGAAAAAAGTCAAGGGGGAGCGGTGAATACTTGGATATAACATATAACATATAACTCCTTTAAAGTGTAACGGTCATTCCTGTTTTTAATATGCAGGGACAGTGATGCTAACCATTTTTGTAATATATTTTATATTACTGAAATAGTACATTTCTATTAGAAAAATAGTTCTAAGGCTACTTTCACACTGCCGTTTCTGGGTCCGCCTGTGAGATCCGTTTCAAGGCTCTCACAAGCGGCCCCAAAAGGATCAGTTTAGCCCCAATGCATTTTGAATGGATGCGGATCCATTCAGAATGCATCAGTTTGGCTCCGTTCTGCCTCCATTCCGCTCTGGAGGCGGACACCAAAACGCTGCTTGCAGCGTTTTGGTGTCCGCCTGGCGGTGTGGAGCCAAACGGATCCGTCCTGACTTACAATGTTTACATTGACACAATATTGGTGCAATTGTAAATGGATCCGCCCCCCATTGACTTTCAATGTAAAGTCAGGACGGATCTGTTTGACTTACACTTAGACTTAGACTTTTTTTGACTAAGTGTATGCAGACGGATCCGTACTGAACGGATACCATCGTTTGCATTTATAGTTGCAGATCCGTCTGTGCAGATACCAGACGGATCCGCACCTAACCATGGTGATGGATCATGTGATGGACCATGTGATGAACGCAGTGACGTCATCAAAGGTCCTATTCCTCACAGATGAAGACAGAAGAGATGCCGGCTGCGCGAACAAGTAGATTAAGGCGAGTTAAATTATTATTATTTTTTTTAACCCCTCCAGCTCTATTGTACTTTGCATTCTGTATTCAGAATGCTATTATTTTCCCTTTATAACCATGTTATAAGGGGAAATAATACAATCTACACAACCTTGAACCCAAACCTGAACTTCTGTGAAGAAGTTCGCGTCTGGGTACCACATTCAGTTTTTTATCACGCGCGTGCAAAACGCATTGCACCCGCGCGATAAAAACTGAACAACGGAACGCAATCGAAGTCAAAACTGACTGCAATTGCGTACCTACTCGCGCGGGTTTGCCGCAACGCATCCGGACCTTATCCGGACACGCTCGTGTGAAAGAGGCCTTACTGTGTTCCCTGTGAGGGAAAACCAACCAATTACCTTAATTCTCTGAATCAGTACAATTGCAACCATACCACAGTTATATAATTTGTCTTGTGTTCTAATGCTGAAGAAAAAACTTTGGAAAAAATATTTTTCTATTGCCATATGTTTACCACCATAACTTTTTTAGAGCTATGTCTACAGAGCTGTGTGAGGGCTTACTATTTGAGAAGTGCTACAGTTTTTTCCAATACTATTTTGCAGTGTGTACGACTTTTTGATCACCATATGGGATAAATATGTTTATATTTTAGTAGTTCAAGCTACAGATGAGCAAACCAGTTCATATTGAACCGGGTTCATTATGAATTTTACAGTTTCGAACAACTTCACTAAAACGCACAGCACCATTTTACTATACATGTCGGCAGTAAAAGGCACTAAGGATGAATAAGAAGGATGCTCACATGACCCTTAGAGGAAGTGGAAGAAGAGCCTGCCCTGACTGGCTCAAAGGCCGACAGACAGCCTGTATGAGCTAATTAATGCTGCAGCAGGCAAGGAGGTGCCCCAGCAGAACATCATTCCCTACTGGGAATGTGAATGAGCGTGGTTGGGTCTTACAGTGTCTGCCAGAAAAACTATCTTAGAGAGTCAGGGAGAGTGAGAAAATAATAAGGGACATTCAGAAATCAATCAAGCTTGTATTCTACTGCCAGGGAGAATAAAGGGAAAGGCTAGAATTTCAAAGAACAATTGTGTACAATAGGGAAAGGTAGGTAAAGATGTCAGCAAGTGAGTGAATAGTGAGATGCTGACGCTGGGTGTGCCTGGCAATACATTTTAGCTGCAATTACTGCCTTATAAGGGTGCCTTCCCATGTGGCAGATTTTGTGGCAGAAAATTCTGTGACTGAAAATCAGTCCAATTCACCTTAATGGAGCTTGCAGAAATCCATATGCTTGATGACCCATTCAAATGAATGGAACAGATTTTCAGTTACAAAATCTGTCGCGTGTGAAGGCACCCTAAAACAGTTGCAGCAGAACATCAAAAAGCAGCTACCTGCAAAGACATTTTTTTTCTTTTTTGCCATTTTAACAGAAATACTGTACATTCTTTTTTGTTTAAGTTTAGGAAAATACCATATTAGTGTGTTTTACAATCCAGAGGGTAGCGGACAATTATACCTCTTAGTGCTAATGTGAAATACTAGTCCGAAATCCGTGTTCTCTAGGCATTTCAAATTTAATTTAATTTTTGTTTAAGTTTTGGGAACTAGCATACATGTGTATTACAGTTCAAAAGGCAGTGTATTATAGCAGTCTAAATGATAACGTGAAATACTAGTCCAAAATCTGTGTCAGTACATCTCACATTTAAATTTTTTTTTACGTTTTGCAAAATAGCATATTAGTGTGTCTTATGATACAAAAGGTAGCGGAATGGTGGTTTATACCATTTTGAGTGATAACGTGAAATCCTACTCCGAAATATGAGTTGGTGCATCTGCAAGCACTGCAAATTATAATTTTTTGTTTAAGTTTGGGATAATAGCATATTGGTGCATCTTACAATACAAATAGTAAAGGACTAGTGGTTTATACCAGTCTGAGTGATAACATGAAATACTTGTCCAAAATCCGTGTTGGTACATCGACAGGCATTTCAAGTATTGGTGTGGTGGAGGAAAATTATCACACAATAGGTTGACAACTTGTGTTTTACACTACTTTTTTTTTTTCTGAATCTGCATAATTTAAGGCACAAATGACATTAGGTCCAAATTTGTTAGTGGCACTGATACTGCATTATTTCAAAAGTTAACTGTCAGTAGCAGTGTCTTCAGTGGGTTTTTGGAAAGGAAATGACATCGTATTGTGACTTCCTGACTTTAACATCCAGAAACCAGATTTGTTAAAAGTTCCTTTGTTTGACTGTACATTTAGGTCAAAAAATGTTAGGAATCCAGAATGGTTACAAAGGAAAGACTCAGGTCAAGAATGTGGGTAGTAGCAGGACCAGGATCTGGCTAGAAGTATTCGTAGTAGGCCGCAGTTGTCCATGCTGGCTTCAAAAAGGCACAACATTATCTTTGAGGAGAAAGAGGATAAGATTGTGGATTGGATGGCTTACTCCTCTCTGTTGCAGCAGGATGGCACTGTGCTGTGGAGCCGGCGGTCACAGCATTCCTCCTGTTCCTCCTCCTTGCAGCCCCAGAGAAGGCTTTCTGTGGAGTTCAATGGCAAGAAAACCCCACCATGCCCTACGGCTGACGTTCAAGAGAGTCTCCATGTTGAAGACTTGTGTGAGAGCAGTTACCATGTGAGGAGGAGGCTGGGGACCTCATACATAGCTGTTTTGGTGGTGGTAATAGTTTCACCTGTAGCGGCAGCATTGGTGTTGGGGTCAGATGCAGAGCAGGGGAGTGAGGGCCAAGGAGCCCACCATGATTTCTCCCAGTCTGATAAAAGTGGAAGGGAAGTTGAGGACTCCAATGACGATTGTGTGTTTGACAGGACTTGGGAGCTGTATAGGGGTGCTGATGAGGAGGTAACAGAGGAGGAGGGTGATGGTGGCAACAGCAATAAAGAGCAGAGGCAACGTATCTTCCAAAGAACAGCCAGGGCCATGTCTGCTTTGACATCTGGTGATTCCGCTGACACTGTGGTATTTTTTCTCAACAAGGTGGGTATACAAAACCACAGCCATCTACAAGATGTGCAGGGTTAAAATAAGCTGTGGGTGTTCAAACACAATCATAGATACCAGAACTCTATTGCAGCACATGAGGCAGCATCATCAAATCTTTTGGGAAAATACAAGTGGCCAGTATGCTCAATCAGAACAAATCGGTCCTCCTTCTCCTGGTCTTCTTTGTGGGAGCCAACCCACATCCCCAAGCAACACAGTGTTATTGTTATTATCATCTTCTTTTCCTGCTAAGACTCCTCCTTGTCATCCGCTTCATCGTGAGACATCTATAATGGAATGTTTGGCTGTGAAAAAAACTTTCTACACCAGCAATTAGTTTGTCTACAAGCTGAACTCCCACCTGGCCAAATGGCTGACTGTGCAGTCGCTGCCGTTTAGTAGCGCCTTGTACTCTCATGTGGGCGACACTACTTGCGATTCTCACTGTGTGGCAAGCTGCACTCCATGATGGACACCTGGAGCAGCTGGTACTGGCAGGGACAGTACATATCTTTAAACGCTCATTATGTCAATCTTGATTATGATAGCGGAGATGCAACACACCAGCAACACAGCCAGGTTCTTTGTGACCTGTCTCTTCTTCCCCATGATTGCATGAGGCTGGCTTCCACAGCAGGCACTTATCAGCCACCTCCTGCTCCATGGACATGCTCCCATCCCTAATAGCAGCAGGGCATGGCACTGCTCCCCCTCCTTCCTATCACGTGTCAAGCATTGCCACGCCATGTTGGAGCTTATCGGCCTCTGAGAGAGTAGCCATACTGGTGAGCAGTTGATCACATCAAGCAGCAAACATCCCTCTGGCTGTCTCCCCACCAACTACAACAGGGAAAAGTAGTCAGCGACAATAGCTGCAATGTCCTGGCGGCCCTGCACCTGGGGGAAATAACACATGCTTCTTGCATGGCTTTTTTTAAACCATGCTGGCTTGCACGAAGTCCTGGCAATGTCCAGGAGACTGTCCCTTGTCTCAACCATTCTCAGGTGGTGAGGAACGCTCTCTTGGACTTTCAGTGACAAAACGGTCTGCAGCTACATCACTTAATCTGCGACCAACTCGCTCAAATTGAAAATTGCTCATGCTACAGCATCTCTATGAGCAGTAGAAAGTCATGAGCAATTTTGTCATGCACCCGACTTTCTCAGCAGAATGTGTTGTTGCTGCCTGGTCGGGCAGTGGTAGCTCGTGCCATTCATGATGCTGTTGGCCCTGATCCTGCAGCTGTCCCTCACCCCCCTCATATGCATCTTTAGAACATGACGCTCATGCAGTGGTGGGCAACGAAGGAAAAGCAGCTAACGCATCTTGCTGTCTGCCCTATAGTTGTTGGGGACCCACAATGAGAAACGCCCATGGAGGAGGATGTGGAGTCGGAGCAGCAAGAGGATGATGATGAGGATGGTGACACAGGCCACGACACCCAATCGTCTCAGTGGGGGCAGAGTTGGAAGGAACTGGCTCCTTGGGCATGATGGCCAGAATGGGAACCTGTAGACTCACTTGCTTACTACCATGACAAACAAATCATTGACATCAAACAGTCTGATGATTACTAGCCATTTTATTAGACCATAATTATCAAAGCAAAATGGGGGAATTTTCCTCCCTCCAAAAGGCAGACCAAATTACGTTATAACCAGGATGTGTACGCAGGTTTCGGGCCGCAAACACCTAACGCCAGTGTGTCTGAAAGAGAGGCCATTCCTTCCCCCCTCCCCCGCAGAGTCACCCCCTTCCCAGCCGAAGCCACAAGAGCAGCAGCAGCCATTTCAGTTTCTTCAACATAGTTTTTTCATGTGTAGTGCCATGCTGAGGTGAATCAGCAAACTGAGATCGCCCGCAACCAGGTTCTGGACTACTTACACTCTGCCCTGTCTTCGCCACATACCCTGTTCCCTGACCCCATGGATTTGAGAGAAACTGGAACAGTAGCCCAAACTGGAAGGGTACACTTTTTTTTTTGTTTCCCAGCCTCCAGTGTCATCTTAGAGAGGGTTTTCAGCACCGCAGGTGGTGTGGTGACACCCAAAAGGACCAAGCTGTCCTCCGCCAATATCAAAAACATCACTTTCAGGAGGATTTTCACACTACTCCGGCTGTGGCTGATGAAGAGATCTGGCCTTGCTGACGATACCGTCTTGCCACTGTTTTCTGCTTGCCTGCCTACAATCATGTTCCGTAAGGCTGCTGATTCTTTCATCATGGCCCTGCTGCCTTCATGGCACTGCTGCTGTTTACCTATCATTTTGTTTTGTACGGTTGCTGCTGGTTCCATCATACCACTGCCACCTTCTTGCCACTGTTGCTGTCTACTACCATCATGATTTGAACAGCTGCTGCCTCCATCATGCCGTTGCCACCTTCTTGCCACTGTTACTACCTACCTACCAATATGTTTCGTACAGCTGCAGCTGTCTCCATCATGCCACCGCCGCCTTCTTGCCACTGCTGCTGCCTTCCAACCAACACCTCTGAACTGTGCGAGTAACTGCCCAACCAACAAGCCTCTTTGTTCATGCTGAGTCAGCATACATGTGGTTTTAGTTGTTGTGACTTCTCACAACTCTCCAAGGTAAGCATAATTGCACTCAAATACGGAGCTGTTTTTCATGTTTCACCCTATGGTTTTGCAATCCGCACCTTTTTCTTCTAGTTTTAAGCATAATCATCTTCCGTAAGGCTGCTGCTGCTTCTGTCATGCTGATGTCTGCCAACATGTACCATATGAAAGATATAATAAAACAAAAAGGAGTCAGGTGAACAGGGATGTAGGACAGAAAAGGAGGGAATAGGAATAGGCGCCAATGGATATTTGCAATAAATGTTAATGAAAGGTCTAGATGTGATGACTCAAAGGGAATAAGGCAGCTCCCCAAACCATGAAAATCAGTACACACCAGTGAACTGCTGGAATGATAAGAGATAAGAAAGAAAGGCGGTTATACAGTGCTGTTCCAAGTATATCCCGGGAGCACAGTGGGGCCAGAGGGCCAGAGAGCCAGACCGTCAAGCTTTTTATGTATTAAAGACCTCTACTTTGGAACTTGGAGCCATGGTGTCATCCTTTGGGGGACGTAGAAGTTACATTCACCATTACAAGGCAATCTCGGCGGGGGAGGTACAAGTATAGGTGTTATGTGCTTATCCTATACTTCCCTCCCCGGTAAAGTATGTCCTTTGCCAGTGCTTATTTTATGCTCATAAAGGTGACACACTAAGATTTGTTGATATACACCAAGTTGAGTATATTTAAAGACAATCCATGTATCCTATAATGGATTTTTGTATATGATTTTATACGACAATTACTAATTTTATACTGTCTATTTGTTTGTCACTTAGAGACTTTTTATTCACTTCCTGGTACACTTTTACCTTACTACTCTATTTAAGAGTTAATTTCATTCACCACTCTGGCATTGGACGATAATTGAATACTGCAGACCGGTGTCTGGCTCTCTGGCCCTCTGGATATACCTGGAACAGCACTGTATAACCTCCTTTCTTACTTATCTCTTATCTTTCAAGCAGTTCACTGGTGTGTACTGATTTTCATGGTTTGTGGAGCTGCCTTATTCCCTTTGATTCATCAAATCTAGATGTTTCACTACCATTCATTACAAATATCCATTGGCGCCTCATATCCTATTCCCTCCTTTTCCATCCTACATCCCTGTTCACCCTACTCCTTTTTATTTTATTATATCTTTCATATACCATGGACCGGAAGGCTGACTTAGGATCTTTTGCATATTTAATGGGTGACCTACCACATTTACTCACAAGACTCTCCAAGGAACTACAGAGACTGAATGTCTTCGATGACCTGATTGATTTGACATCAGAAATAAAAGACACCTGGTCAACTTCTATACTAGAAGGATCGGAAATATCCAGTCTTGATGGAACTTACACAGATCAGAATCTAAAGCGTGACATACAAAATCTCCTACACCACGAACTTGATTGGCTTTTTCTTGCCATCTACCTGAAATCAGACATGATCCCAAGAGGTTTACACTCGCATTTAAAACCAACCTTTCCTGACGACCCTGAATTCTCATCAGATTGGCTAAAGATTATAAAAGAATGCTCCCGGCATCTGAATGCTCCCGCCATCTCATTGAACTATTAATTATGAAACGCAAGTCTGACTGCCCGAATGAAATTATATCTGACAACCATAAAACACGACCCATCATAACTTTCTCACTCATGATAGAATTGCCCTTAGGAAATACAAATACAACCTAGTAAGAAAGAAACGCTTTAAATTAATACGTGATAACTCTGATTATAATACCTATAGAATATACCAATGGGAAAAGAAAAAAGCCCTTGGGTCTTCCCATGTTTATGCCACTACTGACCCCACTAAGGCATCATTCCACTCACAACTTTCCAATTCTTACAAAATGACAACTAAAGTATTTTATAATAGCAACTATAGAAGACGGATTAACCTACAAGCAAACCGAAATTCATCCCCATGACCCCCCCCCAAGAGAAAAGACAATTCTATTACCCCAGTCCTCATAAGGTCATCCATCAATGTCCCAACACCAGCAAATACTCTTGAACATCACATTTCCACTCAGTTTCACACACTTCCAAAACATCATGAGTCATATCCGGATGATCAGACTATGGTCATTCCGATTGCCCCACCCCCCACTACCATTTACCAGTCTGCTACTAGTAAATCAACATCTGCAGTCACAGCAGTCATACCAATACCAAAAGATACGGTCAGATCATATCCAATTAGGCACACTGACAATGCCTTATCACCTTCCACTCACACATCGGATACAGATATTTTAAATTTTTCAACACATAGCGAACTCATCTCCAGTCTGGAACATTTTTTTAGCATTACCCCCAAACCTTCCAGAAAACTCGCCGTTAAAACAACTATCTCCAGCCCCCACTACCTCACGACCTGTCATTTCAAGTGTCCAGTTACTCACACCATTACTACTCCAAAACCCGATGGTTCGATCAAAAATTCCATTACCAATTTGCCCACAGGAGAAGATAACATACTTCTACAGTCCGGTTCAAAACCAACAAAAAAGAAAAACAAGAGCAAACATAGCAGTAGAGGATGCAGAGGTGGAAAATGACGACCCTGCCAACAAAAAGGCACTTTCACCCCCCCCCCCCCAAGCGTTCACCCCCCCCCCCCCCCTATCAACTACTCTAAGATCTAAAGGTATTTTCAACCTTTCCAAATATACACTAATCACAGAATGAACATAACCCTGTTCAGGTAGTGCACAGACAAAAGCATAAAGAATGTGCTAGGAATTATGTACAACGTCCCATAATTCCTAGCACATTCTTTATGCTTGTACATAATTCCTAGCACATTCTTTATGCTTTTGTCTGTGCACTACCTTTTCTTGGGTGGTGTTAGGTGCAACACACGGGGGGTGTTCTATATATGTTGTTTGTTATTTTTGGAATATCTATAGACTAGTCCTGGTCTCCTATTAGGATTAGCATTATCCGTCACCCCTACCAGGGCCTTCCAGGGTACATTAGGAGGCACGAGATACGGGATCGCCCCTATCGGGGCAGCCATTCCGTTTACAGGTAGGGTCACCACAATAGGGGAAGCACGAGGGATACTGCCCCTATAGGTTATCAATTCTACTTGGCTGTCCGTACTGCAACCAAGGAAACAAGTGACTTACAGTCTTTTTGATTTATTTTTGTTGTTATTGTTTATTTCTGTATCAAAAAGGGTCTAATATTTTAATTATGTCTATTAAAAGTTATGTCTTAGAATTATTGGTAATTCTGTGAAATCAAATATACACTAAAACAGGAAGAAACAGAGGTACTAAGCAAGGGCCTCTCTTTCTGCCCCAACACAAGTTCAGATCTCTTTGAACTCTTTGTAGATTTGAATCAATTCACCCGGAAACTCACGCTTCAACACCACTACAGTTTAAAAACGCATCAGCCCTCTATCCCTTCAACTCTCAACACTATAGAGGAGGACATTGACATTGATTCTAGGGCTGAAACGATTACTCGATTAAATCGAGTAATTCGACCCAAAAAAATCCTCGATGCAAATTTTTTGCATCGAAGATTCATTTGTGTCACGTGACCACAGAGCGGGAGTGAAGCGCTTGCTATTACTTCCGCTCCGTGGTCTCCCGCTGCGCTTGGAATACTCACCTTTCCAGAATGGGGCCTCCGGACACTTCACAGCACATCAATGGTCCTGCGCTGCTCTGACCTCCTGACGTATGCACGCTGTGACCTGAAGCACTGTGTGACGTCAGGCGCAGAGCAGCGCAGAACGATGGAGTGTCGGCGGCGCCCCTGCTGGTCAGGTAAGTTAGTGAAACCAAGGGGGTGGGGGCGCGACTAAGGCCGGGCGCCTGGAGTGCACAGCGTCATAGTAACCAATGACACTGTGCAATCCGGGTGTCAGGAGGAGCATGGCAACAGAGATTATGGCACAATGGGGGGAGAGCTGATGGCACAATGGGGGAGTAAAGCTGATGGCACAATGGGGGAGTAAAGCTGATGGCACAATGGGGGAGTAAAGCTGATGGCACAATGGGGGAGTAAAGCTGATGGCACAATGGGGGAGTAAAGCTGATGGCACAATGGGGGAGTAAAGCTGATGGCACAATGGGGGAGTAAAGCTGATGGCACAATGGGGGAGTAAAGCTGATGGCACAATGGGGGAGTAAAGCTGATGGCACAATGGGGGGAGTAAAGCTGATGGCACAATGGGGGGAGAGCTGATGGCACAATGGGGGGAGAGCTGATGGCACAATGGGGGAGAGCTGATGGCACAATGGGGGGAGAGCTGATGGCACAATGGGGGAGAGCTGATGGCACAATGGGGGAGAGCTCATGGCACAATGGGGGGAGAGCTGATGGCACAAGGGGGAGAGCTGATGGCAGTGGGGGAGTAAAGCTGATGGCACAAGAGGGAGAGATGATGGCACTGGGAGAGCAGAGCTGATTGCTATGGGGTGGGGATGAGCTGATGGCACTGGGGTGGGGTGGAGCTGATGGCACTGGGGTGGGGTGGAGCTGATGGCACTGGGGTGAAGGAGAGCTGATGGCACTGGGGTGGGGACAGCTAAAGGCACTGGGTGGGGAGAGCTGATGACACTTGGTGGGAGAGAGCTGATGGCACTTGGTGGGAGAGAGCTGATGGCACTGGGGGATAGTGGAGCTGATGACACTGGGGGGAACTAATGCACTTGGGATGATCGCACAGTGGGGAACGAAGGGTGTTGGCTAATGGCAAAATAATCGTTTACTGCAGCCCTAGTTGATTCGATAGTCAATGAACTATTCTGCACACCTATTCATTCTTCTTTCAAGCCGAAATCAACCTTCTACCCGATGGATAGTAGGGGCCCCCACATTGAAACCCTTTACAATTTAGTTCTTAACGATTTAACTCCTTAAGGACACAGCCTTATTTCACCTTAAGGACCAGGCCATTTTAAAACGCTTTTACTTATCCAGACCATTCTGAGATTGTTTTTTCGTCACATATTGTACTTCATGACACTGGTAAAATGAAGTAAAAAATATTCATTTTATTTATAAAAAAATACCAAATTTAGCAAAAATTTTTTAAAAATGGCAAATTTCTAAGTTTCAATTTCTCTACTTCTATAATACATAGTAATACCTCCAAAAATTGTTATTACTTTACATTGCCCATATGTCTACTTCATGTTTGGATCATTTTGGGAATGATATTTTATTTTTTGGGGATGATACAAGGCTTAGAAATTTAGAACCAAATCTTGAAATTTTTCAGAAATTTTCAAAAACCCAATTTTTAGGGACCAGTTCAGGTCTGAAGTCACTTTGCGAGGCTTACATAATAGAAACCACCCAAAAAATGACCCCAATCTAGAAACTACACCCCTCAAGGTATTCAAAACTGATTTTACAAACGTAGTTAACCCTTTAGGTGTTCCACAAGAATTAATGGAAAATAGAGATGCAATTTCAAAATTTCACTTTTTTGGCAGATTTTCCATTTTAATATTTTTTTTACTTTTACAAAGCAAGGGTTAACAGCCAAACCAAACTCAATATTTATGGCCCTGATTCTGTAGTTTACAGAAACACCCCATATGTGGTCGTAAACTACTGTACGGGCACACGGCAGGGCGCAGAAGGAAAGGAATGCCATACGGTTTTTGGAAGGCAGATTTTGCTGGACTGTTTTTTTTTTTACACCATGTCCCATTTGAAGCCCCCCTGATGCACCCCTAGAGTATAAACTCCATAAAAATGACCCCATCTCAGAAACTACACCCCTCAAGGTATTCAAAACTGATTTTACAAATGTTGTTAACCCTTTAGGTGTTCCACAAGAGTTAATGGAAAATAGAGATACAATTTCAAAATTTCACTTTTTTGGCAGATTTTCCATTTTAATATTTTTTTTACTTTTACAAAGCAAGGGTTAACAGCCAAACAAAACTCAATATTTATGGCCCTGATTCTGTAGTTTACAGAAACACCCCATATGTGGTCGTAAACTACTGTACGGGCACACGGCAGAGCGCAGAAGGAAAGGAATGCCATATGGTTTTTGGAAGGCAGATTTTGCTGGACTGTTTTTTTTGACACCATGTCCCATTTGAAGCCCCCCTGATGCACCCCTAGAGTAGAAACTCCATAAAAGTGACCCCATCTAGGAAACTAAACCCCTCAAGGTATTCAAAACTGATTTTTCAAACGTCGTTTACCCTTTAGGTGTTCCACAAGAGTTATTGGCAAATGGAGATGGAATTTCAGAATTTAAATTTTTTGGCAAATTTTCCATTTGAATCCATTTTTTCCAGTAACAAAGCAAGGATTAACAGCCAAACAAAACTCAATATTTATGGCCCTGATTCTGTAGTTTACAGAAACACCCCGTATGTGGTCGTAAACTGCTGTACGGGCACACGGCAGGGCGCAGAAGGAAAGGAATTCCATACGGTTTTTGGAAGGCAGGTTTTGCTGGACTGTTTTTTTTACCCCATGTCCCATTTGAAGCCCCCCTGATGCACCCCTAGAGCAGAAACTCCAAAAAAGTGACCCCATTTTAGAAACTACGGGATAGGGTGGAAGTTTTGTTGGTACTAATTTAGGGTACATATGATTTTTGGTTGCTCTACATTACACTTTTTGTGAGGCAAGATAACAAGAAATAGCTGTTTTGGCACCGTTTTTATTTTTTTGTTATTTACAACATTCATCTAACAGGTTAGATCATGTGGTATTTTTATAGACCAGGTTGTCACAGACACGGCGATACCTAATATGTATACTTTATTTTTATTTATGTAAGTTTTACACAATGATTTAATTTTTTAAGCAAAAAAAGTGTTTCCATAGTCTGAGAGCCATAATTTTTTCAGTTTTTATGCGATTACCTTGGGTAGGGTATGATTTTTGTGGGATGAGATGACGGTTTGATTGGCACTATTTTGGGGTGCGTGTGACATTTTGATCGCTTGCTATTACACATTTTGTGATGTAAGGTGACAAAAAATGGTTTATTTAGCACAGTTTTTATTTTAAATTTCTTACGGTGTTCATCTGAGGGGTTAGGTCATGTGATATTTTTATAGAGCAGGTCGATACGGACGCGGCGATACCTAATATGTATACTTTTTTTTTATTTATGTAAGTTTTACACAATGATTTCATTTTTGAAGCCAAAAAAAATCATGTTTTAGTGTTTCCATAGTCTGAGAGCCATAATTTTTTCAGTTTTTGGGCGATTACCTTAGGTAGGGTATGATTTTTGCAGGATGAGATGATGGTTTTATTGGCACTATTTTGGGGTGCGTGTGACTTTTTGATCGCTTGCTATTACACTTTTTGTGATGTAAGGTGACAAAAAATGGTTTATTTAGCACAGTTTTTATTTTACATTTTTTGCGGTGTTCATCTGAGGGGTTAGGTCATGTGATATTTTTATAGAGCCGGTCGATACGGACGCGGCGATACCTAATATGTATACTTTTTTTATTTATGTAAGTTTTACACAATAACAGCTTTTTTAAAACAAAAAAAATTATGTTTTAGTGTCTCCATATTCTGAGCCATAGTTTTTTTTATTTTTTGGGCGATTGTCTTAGGTAGGGGCTCATTTTTGCGGGATGAGGTGACGGTTAGATTGGTACTATTTTGGTGGGCAAACGCCTTTTTTATCGCTTGCTGTTGTACTTTTTGTGATGTAAGGTGACAAAAAAATTGTTTATTTAGCACAGTTTTTATTTTTTACGGTGTTCATCTGAGGGGTTAGGTCATGTCATATGTTTATAGAGCCGGTCGATACGGACGTGGCTATACCTAATATGTATACTTTTTATTTTGTTCCCCTATTTTTTACCAATTTTCTTTAACTTTATTTGGGGAAAATGATGTTTTTGTTTATTTTTACTTGAAATTTTTTATTTTTTTGGGGGGAAAACATTTTTTTAAATTTTTTATTTCACTAAATTTTTTGTCCCACTTTGGGACTTGAACATTTGGTTGTCTAATCCTTTACAATGCATTCCAATACTTCTGTATTGGAATGCATTGGCTGTATGAGTAATACTGTGTTTATTACTCATACAGCTTCCGGGGCCTGTGAGATCCAGGGGGCTGGATCTCACAGGCTCGTCACCGGAAGGCAGCGCGATGCCTTCCTTAGACATCGCGCTGCCTTCCATGCCATCGGGTCCCCCCTACAGCCGCATGGGGACCCGATGGCACCGCCACACGCCACCAACGCAATAGGTAAAAGCCGCAAACCGCAGGTCTAAATTGACCTGCGGTTTGCGGTGATCGCCGACATGGGGGGGTCAATGATTTGAGCAGGCACCGGCTTCCGATCACCGCCTGCGCGGCGGTGATCAGAAATACACAGGGCGTACAGGTACGCCCTGTGTCCTTAAGTGCCAGGACATAAGGGCGTACCTGTATGCCCTATGTCCTGAAGAGGTTAAGAACAACTTTCGGAAAAAGAAATCATGTACAAAATTCTGGCTCATCACACAATCTATCCAAAACTTATCAGAAAGCAATTATCAATCTGGCCAAAAACAAAGATTTAGTAATTAAAAATGCAGACAAGGGCGGAGGAATAGTCATCCTCAATACTGAGGACTACAATAGAGAAGCCCTAAATATTCTCTCTGATGACACCTATTATTGCCAACTCCGAAAAGACCCCACAGCAGAATTTAATAAACAACTCCACACCCTAATTACTCTAGGTTACGAAGATAAAATAATTACTAAACAAGAAAAAAAACTTTCTATTCATTGCACACCTCTCTGTACCCTATTTAAATTTTTTTGCCAAAGATCCATAAATCACTCACCAATCCTCCCAGTCGACCTATTATATCGGGAATTAATTCAATAACCTGTAACTTATCAGCCTATGTGGATAGCCTATTACAAAAATATGTAGTCACTTTACCCTCCTATCTTCAAGACTCGGGCCAACTCATTACTATCCTTAAAAATGTCAGCTGGAGTAATGATATGCTATGGGTGACACTAGATGTGTCATCCCTGTACAGTAACATCATCCATGAATTAGGTACCAAAGCTGTGGAGATCTTTCTTCACACAGACCCTTTCATGCCCCCCAAGCAAAGAAGGTTAATTTTAGACGCCATATCTTTTATTCTCCATCACAATTATTTTAACTATAACAATAGATTTTATATCCAAACACGAGGCACGGCAATGGGAACTAAGTTCGCCCCATCCTATGCCAATTTATTAATGGGGGCGTTTGAGGAATCCTTTGGCTTTATGCACCACCGTAACATTAAACTTTATAAACGCTGTATAGATGACATCATTTTTATTTGGCAAGGAACGAGGACACTTTTAGAAGATTTTATTTCAATTATTAATCAAAATAATTGGAACCTCAATTTTACCACCCAGATAGATACGACTACCACCATATTTCTTGATCTCCAACTCCTCATTCACAACAAGATTGAGACTAGCACACACTTTAAAAGTGTTGATGCTAACAGTTACTCAGACTATAAGAGCTGTCACTATCATAAATAGAAGCGGAATATACCTTATGGTCAAATGAGATGGATCTGGAAAAATTGTTCGAATGAAGGACCAAATAGGAATCCTGAAGACCGGATTTTTGGAAAAGGGATATCAAATGAATTGCTAGTTACTTCCAAAACATCAGATTGCGAAAAATAAATCACTACTCAAAGATCCCATTTTGAGTGATCTTGTCCCCAAAACACCTCACATGACGTTTCGGAGGGCAAAGACTTTAAAACGGATATTAGCTCCATCCTGCCCCAAACTCAGCAAGCTAGCCATGTCATCGATCAGTAATTTAGAGATGACCAGGAACCAATGTAATCCTAAGGGATCCCATAAATGTGGACGAAAGCGTTGCCTATTGATATCAAACTACATCCAAGAGGCAACTATCAACTACTCCGGCGAAAAGATTTCTCTTCTCGACTACATGGACTGTGGCACCACAAATGTGGTGTATATGCTCGAGTGCCCCTGTGGGTTACAATACATTGGATGTACCACTCAGAGCATTAGGGATTGGCTTAACTCACATTGCTCTAATATTTACAAAAAAATTACCAAACATAGTGTCTCCAGACATTTTGCGGAGATACACGCAGGCGCTGCATCTCTCTTACGTCTAACCTCAATAGAATGGGTCCCCAAATCCTTCCTGCAGTTATGCAGGAAGGAGATGTATTGGATTTCCCATTTTAACTCATTAATTCCCTTTGGCCTCAACGAAACACTGAAATACAGTAACTATTAAACCTTAGACCTATTTATTTATTTATTTATATTTATCTATTGGACTTATTCATATATTTATTCCATGTGTTTTTATTTATTAAAATTTTTGATGATACTTATCATCTTGATCCATCTATCCATTTAATTACCTATTTATTCATCTAGACACAATAATTATTTTAATAATGAAACTGCCAACAAATTTCTCTTATGATAAGTTTACACCATATATACATATTCCATATGGAATCTTACCCCATATACTAGAAGTTGTAAATTATAGGATTCTTCCTCCTTGCCCACAAATATACGCCTGACAAGATAATGTAGTCACCACCAGCCGCTACCTTTCGAGCACACCAGCAGAGGTTTTTTTCTCCTCCTCCTCCTCCAATCACATGGTTGTCGATGCATCTCACAATGGAGCGCATACAGTGTTTTTCATGTCAGGCAACCCATATATATTTTATATTACGAATATTGTTCACCCTATAGTGAATGGGCAGCATGTTATATATAGATCTGGACCCATGTGATTCCATAATCATATAAAACAGTCCCATGCTTTCAATTTGGAAATGCATAAATAGACACTCCCGCCTCCGGTCTTTACAAGCTTAAGCAAAATATATAGTGTTCTCCTATATTTAGTGATCAATCCACATACCCATTATCTACTAACTGCTTTTCATGATATATTTATTTATTTTATGCACTTATATAGCGCTACTATATTCCGCAGCACTTTACAGACATTTGCATCACACTGTCCCCAATGGGGTTCACAGTCTGTGTTCCCTATCAGTGTGTCTTTGGAGTGTGGGAGGAAACTGGAGTGGCCGGAGGAACTGCACGCAAATGGATTCCAACCTAGGACCCCAGCGCTGTAAGACACCAGTGCTAACCATTGAGCTACCGTGCTGCTCATATTATATATGATTATTTTCACCGTATTGGATTATATAACCCTTTGTCTTTTTAAAGTTTTTACAAGGAAGTGATGCCAGCACATGTCCAGCCCTCTAGATCAGCTGACCATAAGTCATGTGCCTTTCTATCCCTATATATATACCCTGTCATGTATGTATTTTACTTATGCTCTTGATAAAGTGGTACTGTCCCGAAACGCGTCAAACTTTTTATGTATTAAAGACCTCTACTTTGGAACTTGGAGCCCTGGTGTCATCCTTTGGGGGATGAAGAAGTCACATCCACCATTACAAGGCAATCTCGCTGTTATGTTATAGGTGTTATGTGCTTATCCTATACTTCCCTCCCCGGTAAAGTATGTCCTTTGCCAGTGCTTATTTTATGCTCATAAAGGTGACACACTGAGATTTGTTGATATACACCAAGTTGAGTATATTTAAAGACAATCCATGTATCCTATAATGGATTTTTATATATGATTTAATACCACAATTACTAATTTTATACTGTCTATTTGTTTGTCACTTAGAGACTTTTTATTCACTTCCTGGTACACTTTTACCTTACTACTCTATTTAAGAGTTAATTTCATTCACCACTCTGGCATTGGACGATAATTGAATACTGCAGACCGATGTCGGCTCTCTGGCCCTCCCACTGTGCTCCCAGGATATACCTGGAACAGCACTGTATAACCGCCTTTCTTTCTTATCTCTTAACATGTACCATATGGCTGCTACCACCACCACCTCAACTGCTTCTCCTTGCTGCTAATCCCCTACTGCCACTACTATTAGCGCTATGCATCTACCACCACTACTACTACCCATAGACAGCCGACCTACTGTCTTGTATTGTTTGTTCCATGTTATGCTGCTTCTGCTTCAATAGGATTTAGATCAGGGCCCACTACAGAATAGTCCAATGCTTTGCTGTTAGCCATTCTTTGCTCTTAGCCATTTTGATGTTTTTGGCTGTCTGTTTTGAGTCATTATCCTGTAGGAGGACCCATGACCTGCGACTGAGACCAAGCTTTCTGACACTGGGCAGCACATTTAGTTCCAGAATGCCTTGATAGCATTCACATATTATCGTACCCTGCACATGTTCAAGACATTCTGTGCATGATATAGCAAACCAGACCCGAAACATAGCCGAGCCTCCTCCATGTTTCACAATAGGTATGATGATTTTTTTTTATATGATGATTTTTTGCTTCTGTGAACTTATGTGACTTGCCAAAAAGCTGCAGTTTTGTCTCATCTGCCCAAGGACAATCTCCCAGAAGCTTTGTGGCTTGTCAATATGCATATTGGCAAGTTTCAGTCTTGTTTTTTTTTATGATTTGTTTTCAACACTGGTTTCCTCCTCAGTCATCTTCCATTACGTCCACTTGGGCTAACATAGTGATGGATGGAACAATCTGAAACTGATGTACCTTGACCTTGGAGTTCACCTCTAATCTCTTTGGCAGTTGTTCTGGGCTTTTTGGTTACCAATTGTATTATCCGTCTGTTCAATTTGTCATCAGTTTTCCTCTTGCAGCCACCTCCAGGGTGGTTGGCTACAGTCCCATAGACCTTACAATTCAGTGCAACTGTTGTAACTGGAACATCAAGCTATTTGGAGATGGTGTTATCGCCTTTACCTTTAACATGTTTGTCTATAAACTTATTTTTAATCTCGAAAGCCAACTTTCTCCTTAGCTTTCTTTGGTCCATGTTAAGTGACATGATACACACCATGATACAAAACACACAGTGACTACTTTTCACCTTTAAATAGGCAGACTGACTGATTACAAGTTTAAAGACACCTGTGTTGCTTATTACTGGGCACACCTTAGTTTAACATGTCCCTGTGGTTAAATTATATTCTATCTTTTCTAGGGGTACAAATTTTCATTTCATTTGTTATTTATTTTCAAATTATTCTACAATGAGGGCTTTACGTTTGCTCTTGATACATCCAAGCTACACTTCTTTCTGTGGTCAGACCCTACCTGGCTGCGTTGATTGACAGGGCAATGGGAAAGAGGCCAGGGAGGGACTGGTCACAAAAAGGAGTAAAACTTGTGTGCAACAAGAGCAATATTGATGCCCTGATTGCACAAAGGGGTTCATTTGCATACTGCGAAAAGTTTCAAAACTCAGGGACGTATCCTCAGATCAACAAAGGAAAAAGAGCAATGACTATAACAGCTATGTGTCTACATAAACAGTTGAATAAGGAGGTAAATGGTGACAGATTCCCTTTGAAACATGCAATATTTGGCCATCATCCACAACTGTGTTAAAAATGTATACTGTACAAAGAAAACAGCTGCCATGTTACCAAGCTCGACATTTTCTAAAAGCACACAGCATACCATATAGGAAAATATTATCTAATTATTAACCCCTTAGTGACCAGCCTGTTTGGGCCTTAGTGACCAACCAACTTTTATTTTAATTTTTTCATCCCAAGAGTAATAATTTTAATTTTTCTGTCCATGTAGAACAAGTTGTAGCTTTTAATGGCACCAATTGGGGGTACACATTATTTATTAATTTTTATTAACTCTTTTTGGAGAGATATAGGAAAAACAGGAATACTGCAATTGAGTTTTTAAATTATACATTTTGCAGCATTCATTTTTCCACATAAATAACATTATAAATCTATTCTTTAGTTCAGTACGATTACAGTGATACCAAATACATATAGCTTTTTTTATATGTTTTACTACTTTTGCACAATAAAACAAAAAAAAATCACTGCGTACAAAGAGCCATTTTTTTTTTGTACTTAGTGCAGCAGGTCATTAAAGGGGTTGTGCAAAAATTGGATGGGTTTTGGCATCTGCATTGCATCTGCCAGATGTGCAAAGAGAAGGTGACACTGGCTTCCTGGCACCAGCTCAACGCTCCTTCTCCTAGTCTGCGGTGCTCCTCTGGGCTTCAGCGATGTCAACATCTGGTTTCACATCGTCGCAGCCAATCAAAGGCCGCAGACAGGTCAGGCTGAAACTGCCGCGGCCTGTGATTAACTGCAGCGATCTGAAACCTGATGTTGACATCACTGGAGCCCAGTGGAGCATTGCAGTCCGGGAGAAGAAGGAGCAGGGAGCCTGAGCCAGGAAGCAGGCAAGTCATCTTCCCTTTGCAAGTCCGGCAGAATGTTGGGGTTTGCCAAAACTCCCCCATTCTAGCACGACCCCTTTAAGGATGCAGTAAAACCAAATATGTAGCGGGGATTTTATTTTTTCAATTTTTTCTAAAATTTTGTTAGAGCAGCAAGGGACACTTAGACTAAACTGCTGTAAAAAGGAGGCTCCCTAGTCTAAGGCCCCTTAGTGACCGGCGTCAAAGGGGTATTTGTTGGTCACTAAGGGGTTAATGCACACACAACCTTCTTCATGCAACTTTGTAGCAAGAACTGTATGAAAATTCAAATTTGTAATTAAAATACATGGTGTAATGCTGCAATATAAAATATACTCTGCAAAAAAACTGTAAGATGTGAGGCGTACATACTACACATCTACATTCACTGCTGCGTGTAAAGAAATGCAAAAAACACAGGAACGCACCAATCAACTTTTGCAAGCAGTGTCGGACTGGAGTGCCGATGGCAAACCAGTAGAATTGACTCTAGAGGCCCATACTACAGTTTCATGCAAATATTGACACAAAGGGGTTTTCTGGTTTGCATCAACATCCTTTAAAATAATCTTTTATATAAGTCGCTGTAGTGCGCTGACCGCAGCACTTGCGATGTCCTCATGGAAATCGGAGCTGCCATCGGGTCCCGGTGCTGCTGTGACGGGGACCCGATGGCATGGAAGGCAGCGCGATGCCTTCCTTAGGCATCGGGGCTGCTTTCCGGTGGAGAGCCTGTGAGATCCAGCCCCCTGGATCTCACAGGCAGGAAGCTGTATGAGACATATACACTGTATTACACATACAGCCAAAGCATTCCAATACAGAAGTATTGGAATGCATTGTAAAGGGGATCAGACCCCCAAAAGTTGAAGTCCCAAAGTGGGACAAAAAATAAAGTGAAAAAAAAGTTGAAAAAATAAAGTCCCCCCCCCCCCCAATTTTTTTTAAAAGTTTGAAGTAAAAAATAAATAAAATTTAATTTTCCCCAAATAAAGTAAAAAAAAATTTTGGGAAAAGATAGGGGAAAAAGAAAAGTAGACATATTAGGTATTGCTGGGTCTGTATCGTTCGGCTCTATAAACATATCACATGACCTAACCCCTCAGATGAACACCGTCAAAAAACTTAAATTAAAAATTTGCTAAATAAACCATTTTTTTGTCACCTTACATCACTAAAAGTACAACACCAAGCGATTAAAAAGGCCCGCCACAATAGTACCAATCTAACCATCACCTCATCCTGCAAAAAATGAGCTCCTACCTAAGACAATCGCACAAAAAAATAAAAATAAAAAATATGGCTTAGAATATGGAGGCACTAAAACATCGGGGTTTTTTTTGTTTTAAAAATGCTGTTATTGTGTAAAATTTAAGTAAATAAAAAAGTATACATATTAGGTATTGCCGCGTCCATAAGAACCTGCTCTATAAAAATATCACATGACCTAATCCCTCAGGTGAACACCTTAATTTTTTTTTTATAAAAACGGTGTAAAAAAAGCAATTTTTTGTTACCTTACCTAACAAAAAGTGAAATAGCAAGAGATCAAAAAGTCATATGCACCCAAAAATTGTGCCAATAAAACTCATCTCATCCCGCAAAAATTGTACCCTACCTAAGATAAAAAACTGAAAACACTATGGCTCTCAGAATATGGAGACACTAAAACATTATTATTTTTTTGTTTCAAAAATGATATTAGTGTAAAACTTAGATAAACAAAAAAAGTTGACATATGTATCACAGCTTCCGTAATAACCTGCTCTATAAAAATATCACATGACCTAATCCCTCAGGTGAATACCGTAAAAAAAAAAAGAAAACGGTGTAAAAAAAAAGCCATTTTTTGTCACCTTCCATCACAAAAAGTGTAATAGCAAGCGATCAAAATGTCATATGGACCCTATAATAGTACCAATCAAACCAAATCTCATCCCGAAAAAAATTAGCCCCTACACAAGACAGTCACCCAAAAAATAAATAAAACTACGGCTTTCAGAATGTGGAGACACTAAAAAATATATATTTTTCATATTTGGTATTGTCGCGTCCGTAACAACCTGCTCTATAAAAATACCACATGATCTAACCTATCAGATGAATGTTGGAAATAACAAAAAAAAAACAGTGCCAAAACAGCTATTTCTTGTTACCTTGCCTCACAAAAAGTGTAATATAGAGCAACCAAAAATCATATGTACCCTAATATAGTACCAACAAAACTGCCACCTTATCCCGTAGTTTCCAAAATGGGGTAACTTTTTGGGAGTTTCTACTCTAGGAGTACATCAGGGGGCTTCAAATGGGACATGGTGTAAAAAAAACAGTCCAGCAAAATCTGCCTTCCAAAAAACGTATGGCGTTCCTTTCCTTCTGCGCAATATCGTGTGCCCGTACAGCAGTTTACGACCACATAGGGGGTGTTTATGTAAACTACAGAATCAGGGCCATAAATATTGAGTTTTGTTTGGTTGTTAACCCTTGCTTTATAACTGGAAAAAATTTATTAAAATTGAAAATCTGCCAAAAAAGTGAAATTCTGAAATTCTTGTGGAACACCTAAAGGCTTAACAGAGTTTGTAAAATCAGTTTTGAATACCTTTAGGGGTATAGTTGGGGTAATTTTTGGGTGGTTTCTGTGACTAGGGTACCCCAAGTAGAATCCCTTTTTTTAAATACACATATACTCACAGGCCTAGAGGTCCCCTTTATTCTGCTTTAAAAGAGAAATATTCCCTTGCTTGGAGCGGTGTCCTAGTAATTGAAAATGACACTTTCCCGTCATAAAGATAAGGATGGGATCTTCAAAAGCACCCCTGCCAAGACTCATCGTAAAATACTGGATCCTGGGATAACATTAGCCAGACATTCGGACTACAGTCCCAGCAGGGGACAAGAGAGAGATGGGAAAGCGACCTATTGTACCTTTGATGGACTCAAACATAGTCATTTTTCATATCTCTGGACACAGGCATATTCTGCAAGGCCGGATTCAACCTCCGTGGACCAGTGTGATCATGGAGATATCAAACAGTATGTTCTTGTGCCCTTGGAAGTCTGAAAAGCCAGCTTTAAGCCGTCCTGGAAAACCACAAGCCCCAGCAGAGTCAAGTTTGGTCTCGTTAGACTCGTAAAATCATAAGGGTCATTAATACCTGAATGTCATAGCTGTATTTAGTGGTTCCACAGAACTGTGGGCTCAGCCAGAATAAGGACATACTGGGCTGACCTTAGCTGGGTCATAAACCTTGCTGACACCTCCTCGACCCTGCCCATATGTTCATACCATTGGTGGGCAGAATTGCTGGCACCTCCTGTTTTAGAATTGTTATAAGCTGCTGTCAGGGCATTGTATGGCAACCCTGCCTTGCCTTAACACCTGGATTTGTATCGCATTCTGAATGTCAGTGCTCAGGGTCCACTGATATTATACCAATCAGATTGCACAACGGCTTCAAGGACTGAAACATAGGAACTTAAGTATACTTTTCATCCCTTATCCCTTTTTATTTTAACTGTCGTGAATTACTATTACCTTGAATTATTATTATCTAGAATAGTCATTTTTCTGTAAATGTATGTATGCACTGTTTTTCCTTTCACCTTTTATTAGATTGAAAAATCTTATTTGCTAAGTCTTCCGTGTTCTAAGCAAAGGAATTAACGAATCCTGTCTATGAAGAGAGTAACGTTACCATTTTGTGTGAGAAAGGTCATTTTGATTGTTGCTTGGCTGAACGATTGCGATCGGTCAGCAAGCGGTAGCTGGTTCATTCCCTGCTCTGCGTGAGGGTGAGTGACCGGTAGTCGGTTTGTGTGCCGTAAAAACACGCGGTGGCAGTATACCGAATTGTATCTAAGGGTTAACTGTAAGTTAACCACCCCTTGTCACGTGCAGTATCTGTCTGCGTACAGGTACGTTAGTGACAGTTTCTATTATGTAAGCCTCACAAAGTGACTTCAGACCTGAACTGGTCCTTAAAAGTGGGTTTTGGAAATTTTCTGAAAAATTTCAAGATTTGCTTCTAAACTTCTAAGCCTTCTAACGTCCCCAAAAAATAAAATGGCAATCACAAAATGATCCAATTATGAAGTAGACATATCGGGAATGTAAAAATGTTGATGTTTTATTACTAACAGTATTTGTATTTCTGTGTATATACAGGATATATATATATATATATATATATATATATATATTCACAACACGTGTATAATATATATATATATATATATATATATAAAATGATGTGTGTGCATTTATATAAATATCTGTATCTTAATATAAAATATATTCACACACATGCAGTATATATGATGGACATACATACAGTACATATAGACACACACACTGAGAGGGCAGGTAGGTCAGTACAAATACTCAGCAGATCTTTGCCCCTTCTCTCTTCCTGACGAGCTCCAGACCCAGGCCATAACTCTGTACAGCATGACCTCAGCAGTACACAGCACCACTCAACCTCCTAGCTGGTGGGGGGGGGGCACCACAAAATACATACGGTCGTGTGCATGAGACCTTAAAGTAGGATTTATCAATGATGTTCAGCTGCTGGCCTGCTCGCTTCCACTATAGGGCAGGCAGCTGAACAACACAGGAAAGGTTTTCCCTGTAATATTCCTGCATACTCTGCTATTTGCGCTCTCATGTTGGAGGGAAACACCCTGTAGGCAAGCCCATGTGCCTTTATTTAGATATGGCTTAGTGTGCAATTTCTTCCACAGGATTTCAGCGATTTTGCCGGTCTTTTCTTATCACTAGGTGGTGCTGCCTAAGAAGATCGCCTCACATTGCCTAATGGCAGATTTGCCACTGTCTTTTACATGCATACTTCTACATATGCCGATGTCCTTTTACATATTTATACACATGCTGGCACTCTTTCAGGCCTCCTGCACACGATCATATCCTTTTTGTAGTCAACAAAATATGCATGCAGTCCATCTTATATTCACCTGACATAAAATAAATTCTGATTATGTGGCTTGAGGTACATTATGCGGTCAATGGATAAATATTTTACTGTAGGCCACTGGACTACAGTCCCCAAACATTAGGCATTCACTAGACAAAAAAGATCAAGTGATTATGTGGCCAGAGGTATATTACATGGTTAATGGATATCAATTTTACTGCAGGCAAGTACAAATACAGGTCAAATACATATGTTTAAAAGAACTAAAAGTATAAAATTGGATTGAAAACATGGCTAACGAAATCCCCCCCAACAATTATTCATTCACCGTACAGAAAAGAACAAGTAAATATGTGGCTGGAGGTAGATTACACGGTCATTGGATATCAATTTTAAAGCCGGCCAGTGGACTACAGGCCCGAAAAATTATGCATTCCGCTGTACAGAAAAGAACAAGTAAGTATGTGGCTGGAGGTAGATTACACGGTCATTGGATATCAATTTTACAGCAGGCCAGTGGACTACAGGCCCCAAAAATTATGCATTCAGCGGACAGAAACGAACAAGTAAGTATGTGGCTGGAGGTCTATTAGACGGTCAATGGATATCAATTTTACTGCAGGCCAGTACAAATACAGGTCAAATACATATGTTTAAAAGAATTAAAAATATAAAATTGGATTAAAAACGTGGCTAACAAAATCCCCCTCTTGAAAAAATCCTAATGATAATAGTTGAAACACGTGGTCGTCACAGGTGTTGAATTCCTCTGAGGCCCAAAACAGAAAAGGAGTTTTATGCCGCTGTATTTATCGAAGACAGGGACCATTATTTGTTCTGGGTGGTGGCGGAGATTTGTGGGCTATGAGGAAATTCAATTAAACGTGGTCGACTCGTCACATGTGTGGAATTCCTCCAAGATACATGACTCATTTATTTTTAGAAATGTGAGGTAATCCACACTGACGTGAGCTAGGCGAGTGCGCTTATCGGTCACAATCCACTCTGATATGCTCAACGTCCTTTCGGACAGGACACTGAACGAGGGGCAAGCCAAGTTCCATGGCAAATTGTGCCAGCTCTGGCCACAGGTCAAGCCTGCACACCCAGTAGTCCAGGGGTTCCTCGTAGCATTGATCGAGCACCAAAGTGCTCAGGGGTGCTCTGGCTGAACACATCGGGATGCTCGGATACTCTACCGAGCACCCGAGTATAATGGAAGTCAATGGGAGAACCCGAGCATTAAACCAGGCACCCCCTGCTCTGAAGAGGGGAGGGTGCCTGGTTCATAGGAAAAGGTCAGAAATTGATGGAAACACCACTGAAGTGGTTCAGGAACAGGATGGACTCCCAGGTCGCTGCTGGGAACCATGTTGTCCGAGTAGTACACCACTTTTACAGACTGACAATAATACACACAAAACAAAAAAAAAATTTTTGGAGGAAAAATTGTTAAACATTCTTTACTGTATATTTACTTGTATATAAAGTGCAAGTGCTGCCAAAAATTACAAGGAAGAGGTACTCCGATACAACCTGTATATCACATAATGGAGGGCCTCATTCACATTGTAGTACAATAGTTCAGGTAGTGGGACTCCAACACTCATAAAGCCTATGCATCAAGTGAAAGGGCTGCCATAAATTACAAGGAACCGGCACACATAAAGGAGGGCATCATACACACCCTTTAAAAATTATGATTGATGGCCTGCTGGTAACCCTCAAAAACATTTGGAGCAAGGGCCTGCTGATATGATCATCTAAAACATTAGGGACAAGGGCCTGCTGCTGCATTGGTGACTCTAGATAACCTCTGGGTGATTGCACATCCCTGTGATGGCGACGACCCGTTCGGATGTCTGTCCTATCCACTTTTGATGTTCTTTTCTGCGCCTACCATAGTGATCACGGGTAACGGGGAATCGGGGTTCGATGCTGGGGAGGAAGCCTGAGAAACGGCTACCCCATTTAAGGCAGGTCAATGGCTGAAATCAGATTGGCTGTTGTTGTCTTGCCCCTTTTTTTTTTTACTAATTGTGAACCACCCAGAGAGGGTGGGTCAAATTATTAAAGCACAAGCATCCAAGGAAGGCAGCAGGCGCGCGGCAATTACCCACTCCCGACTCGGGGAGGTAGTGATGATAAATAACAAGAGACCCTGTTATTGGAATGACTACACTTTCCGATTACGAGGATCTACTGGAGGGCAAGTCTGGTGCCAGCAGCTGACTTGCTCCCGCCTCCATAATGTTCACCCAGTGTGCCGTCATGGTGAGGATTGTGTTGACCAGACTCTTGGCTACTGAGACTGGACTTGTAGGTGAGGGCATGCTGCCGCTTTATTGACTCTAGATAACTTCTAGGCGATCGCACATCCCCGTGACAATACATTTGGATGTATGCTCTATCAACTTTGGAGCCATTTTTCAACAAGGACCTTCTGGTATAGCACTGTTTTGCTTGCCCTCTCCACCAGAGGAATGAGAGATGAGAAGTTTGTAGCGTGTTGTCTAAAATGCGTATAACGCGCGGGTTGTGGGAAAGGCGGCCTAACATAAAGTCAGCCATGTGTGCCAGAGTACCAACAGGCACGACTTCGCTGTCGTCATCAGAAGGTGAGCTTACCCTGTAAAAGATTGTAGGTGAGGGCCTGCAGGTGAGCTGACCCTGTAAAACATTATATACGAGGGCCTGCAGGTGAGCTAACCCTGTAAAACATTATATGCGAGGACCTGCAGGTGAGCTTACCCTGTAAAAAATTATATGCGAGGGCCTGCAGATGAGTTGACCCTGTAAAAAATTATATGCGAGGGCTTTATATGCGACGAATAAGCATGTTGATATGATGGAAGACGATGGATGAGAAAAGGAAGATTTAACCATATACCCTTTTTTGTGGTGGCAGGGTCGCTTGGGAATACAGTGTATTGAGTACATTAAAAAACACATTTAAAGTGCCTTTGTTCATCTGCTTTCATCTGGTGGAGTCGAGAAGTCTGGGGCAATCCAGGCCTTGTTCATTTTTATAAGAGTCAACCTGTCAGCATTTTCAGTTGACAGGCGGATACGCTTATCTGTTATAATGCCACCAGCAGCAATAAATACCCACTTAGACAAAACACTGGCGGCAGGGCAGGCCAGAACCTCCAAGGTGTAGAGCGCCAGTTCGTGCTACGTGTCCAGTTTGGACACCCAGTAGTTGTAAGGCACTGAGGGATCACTGAGACGCTGACACGGTCTGCTATGTACTCCTTCACCATCTTCCAAAACCTTTCCCTCCTTGTGACACTAGGCCGCGCATCAGGGTGGGGGTGCTGGTGGGGTTTCATGAAACTGTACCAGGCCTTGAAGAGTGTTGACTTGCCTCTGTTGGAACGGATGTGTGTTCCCCTTGTCACCCCTCCTCGGTTGGCCTAGGAACTACGGACTCTGCCGCCAGCGTTGTCAGATGGAAATTTTTGGAGCAATTTTTCAATAAGGACGTTCTGGTATTGCACCGTTTTGCTTGTCCTCTCCACCTGAGGAAAGAGAGATGAGAAGTTCTCTTTGTAGCAGGGGTCAAGAAGGGTGAACACCAAGTAATCCGTGTTGTCTAAAATTTGTATAACGCGCGGGTCGCGGGAAAGGCAGCCTAACATGAAGTCAGCCATGTGTGCCAGAGTACCAACAGGCAAGACTTCCCTGTCGTCATCAGAAGGAGGACTGTCAATCTCCTCATCCTCTTCCTTCTCTTCTGCCCACCCATGCTGAACAGATGGAATTAAAGTTCCATGGGTACTATCCTCTGTAGCGGAGGCAACCGTCTCCTGCTCCTCCTCCTCCTCCTCTTCATCGTCCAATTCGTGCTGAGAAGATGGATGGAGGGTGGTCTGGCTATCACCCTGTGTAATGTCTTCTTCCCTCATTTCCACCTCTTCCACATGCAAAGCGTCATCCTTAATTGTGAGCAGCGAGCGTTTGAGTAGACACAGAAGTCGAATGGTTAAGCTGATAATAGCCGCTCACCATCTGTGTTGATTCCTCAAAGTTTCTTAAAACCTCACCGATTAGCGGAAGCTGACTGGAAAGGCAACGACCATGTTGCAACTGGTATTCCACTACTGCCTTCTGCTGCTCACAAAGCCTGGCCAACATGTGGAAAGTCAAGTTCTAGCGTGATTAAAGTTGTAATAAATGAAGATCAGACAGGTTTTATTCCCGGTAGAACGATATATTCAAACATAGGAAGGCTGTTCCTAAATATCGAAGCTAAGAGATTAGAAGTGGGTGAGAAAGCTATACTTTCACTAGAAGCTCAAAAGGCATTCGACTGTATTGAATGGGAGTACTTGTGGGCAGTATTAAAAAGAGTAGGTATAGGAGAGGGATTCATAAGATGGATCCAGCTAATATATTATAATCCAAGGGCTAGAGTGATGGTGGATGGGAGCTTGTCCCTGCCACTTGCCCTATATCGGGGCACTAGGCAGAGATGCCCTCTCTCACCATTACTATTTTCTATTGCGATAGAGCCTCTGGCAAGTATAATAAGAAATGATAGGGAGATTAAAGGTTTTCAATATGCGGGAGGAGAAGAAAAACTGTTAATGTATGCGGACGATATCCTATTATTTATGCACAATACTGGGGTTCAGTTTAATAGAATTATAGATATAATAGATAAGTTTGGTTCTTTTTCGGGGCTAAATATTAATTGGGGGAAATCACATATGTTGTTATTAGGAGACTTACAAACACAGGGAGATTTAAGGGTTCAGGTGCTTCAAAAACACGAGACTTTTAAATATCTAGGTATACAAATTTCTGCAAATATAGAAGAATATGAGAAATTAAATGTACTCCCCCTGCTGAAAGAGCTCAGAACTAAAATACATATTTGGAGAAGACTACCTATGTCAATACAGGGCCGGGTAAATTTGGTGAAAATGGTCTTCCTCCCCAAAATACTCTATGTCCTTCAAAATGCCCCATTGAGATTACCGCAGAATATTTTTAAGTTATTCGATAGCCTATGGGGGATTTTCTCCACTGGTTAGAGAGTTTGGGATTCCCCAAAAGGACATGTATAAATATTTTCAGCTTAGGAATGCGTTGCGGACAGTGGGACAGGATGATAAATATAGAAGGTAAAAATCAGATAGATTGTACAAATTTACCAATGAGGGTGAAAGAGGAGGAATAACTGCAAAAAGATACAAGATTTTGATGGAGGGTAAGAAAAAAGGGATTATAATACTAGCTAGGAAAAAATGGAAAAATGATTTACAATCTCTCCCGGAAGAGAAATGGGAAGACGCCCTTAGAAGTTATGCTGGGGTTTCTGATAGGGGTTCACATAAGATTTCACAGTTTTTCATAGTTCACAGATTACATCGATCCCCACGGATGTTAAAAAGAATGGGTGTGAGAGACTCAGACAAGTGCCAAAAATGTAAGGGAGAAAATGCAGATTTAATACACTGTTTCTGGAGATGTCCTAGACTGTTTAGATACTGGACAGAAATACTAGAGACTGTATATTTAACTTTGAAGGTCCAAATATTAGAAGATCCAGTAACCTGTATATTAGGGGCAACTGAACATCTAAAGTTAAATAAAAATATACAAACGGTCCTGATCAAAGTATTGTTTCAAGCTAGACTCCTTATACTTAAGAACTGGGTAAAGGCAGACCCTCCGACAGTGGGACAGTGGAGAAAGGCTGTGGATAATCTGATTAAAGAAGAACGGGCGATGGAGGGCCATAGTAAAAGATCACAAAATATTGATGAACTATGGAAAAGATGCTTGCTTTAGGGCTAGATATATATATATATTTTTATTTTTTTATTTTATTTTATTTTTATTTTGCGTCCCCCTCCCTCCCCCTAAGAATGTGGGTGGGTATTAGGGGATTGAAAATAGTCTTTTTTAAGTATGTAAAATTAATGTTTCTGATATAAATTGTAACTGAATTCTATTGTTAACATGGAAATCTTAAATTTACTATTGTTAAGTTGTAAAAAAAAAAAAAAAAGACGGTGAGCTGGCAATTTAAAGCGCTGCTGCAGCGTTGACAGACCGGCTGACGCTGTCGATGACTTGCGGAAATGTGCACACACGCGGTGCACTTTCACCAGTAGCTCAGGCAAATTGGGGTAGGTTTTGAGAAACCACTGAACCACTAAGTTTAAGACGTGGGCTAGGCATGGGATGTGTGTGAGCTTGCTGAGCTCCAAAGCCTCCACCAAGTTACGGCCATTATCACACACAACCATGCCTGGTTGTAGGTTGAGTGGAGAGAGCTACAGCTCAGTCTGGTCTCCTATCCCCTGCAACAGCTCTGCAGCGGTGTGCTGTTTGTCCCCTAAGCATATCAGCTTTAGCACGGCCTGTTGACGCTTCCCCACTGCAGTGCAACACTGCTTCCAGCTACCGGCTGATGGCTGACTGGTGCTGCATGCGGATAATTCAGAGGTGGAAGTGGAGGAGGAGGCGGAGGAGGAGGAGTGGGGGTTGGAGCCACTAAAGTAGGTGCTGGCGGAAACCCTGATGGAATTAGGGACTGCAATCCTCAGTGTCGGTAGCACCTGTGCCATCCCAGGGTACGACTTGCTCCTGGCCTCCACAATGTTCACCCAGTGTGCCATCAGGGAAATGTAGCGTCCCTGGCCAAATGCACTTGTTCATGTGTCCGTGGTTAAGTGGACCTTCCCAGTAACTGCAATGGTCAGGGCACATGTGACGTTTCGGGGCTAGCACGGCACACCTTGAAAAATAGTGGCGGCTGGGGACAGAGTACTGCAGGACGGCCATCAACATCAGGCTGCGGAAGGCCTCAGTGGCCACAAGCCAAAATGGAATCATTTCCAGGGCCAGTAATTTTTAAAGGTGCAAATTTAGTGCTATGGCCTGTGGGTGGGTGGCTGGGTATTTGCGCTTGCGTTCGAAGGCCTGGGGTAATGACATTTGGACGCTGCACTGGGACAGGGAAGTGGATGTGGTCGCTGATGGTGCTTGCGATGGTCCAGGTGCAGGGCAAGAGGCATCCTCGCCTCCATTGGCCAGCACGTATCATAGGGGAAGAGGAGGCAGTGGTGTGACCCGCAGACACAGATTGTGGACCGAGGCGTTCGTTCCACTTATTATGGTTTTTGGAGATTTCCACAAGGGGGTGCTCCGTGGAACAGTTGCGGTCCTGTGTGGTTTGGCCCGCCTTCTCCCTTTTGCCACCCCACTGCCTCTTCCAGTCTGTTGCAGTGCTGCAGATCCATCCCCCTCTGTACTGCTGTCCTCGCTCGGCTTGCCACCTTCCCAGGTTGGGTCAGTGACCTCATCGTCCACCACCTTCCTCTCTCTGATCATCCTCTTGATTTGTTGACCTAACCACAACCTCAGTGATTGACAACTGTGTCTCATCCTCTTCATCAACATCTTGAGACAGTAATTGCGGTTGACTCATCATCCACCTCATTAAACACTAATTGCAGTTCCCCACCTTCATGTTTTTGTGACTGTGGATGCTCAAGAGATGGGGAATCAGGGCACAAGATCTCATGTCCCTCTTCAAGCGTGCTTGGTGAGAGGGCCAAATCAAGTAATGGCGATGAAAAGAGCTCCTCGGAATTTCTGAGTGTGGGATCACTTGTTTGGCTAGACTCTCCATGGTGAGAGGAAGGAGCATCAGGGTGAGGATTCTGTTGACCAGAATCTTGCTAATGAGACTGGACTTGGTGGAAGACAGGATGGTGCTTAACCGACTTGAAGCATTATCTGTTGCAATTCAACTGACCACCTAGTCGCACTGGTCTGACTTCAAGAGTTTTGTCCTGCAACGCCCTGCAAACTGGGACATGAAGGTAGGTATCGTGGATGATTGTTTTTCTTGTGCTCTGGCAGAAGGCACAGTTTCAATGTGCCCAGGGCCACGGCCTCTGCATGAACCATCAGCATCATGGCCACTTCCCCGTCCCTTAATGCTCGCCTTCTTCATATTAAATGTTATATGCACGCTTGACACACAAGATGTGGCACGGATGTCACAGTTCACAGCAAGCACAGTATATGGAAAAAGTATGTAAAAGCAAGGAAAAAGGAAAATATATTTCACTTATATTTTTTATATCTCTGGCCCTGACACACAGAAGGTATTGCACAGATGTCACAAGTCACTGCATACACCCGCTATAGAAAAAGTTCGGAAAAGTATGGGAAAAAAATAAATTGATGGCATATTATATTGCTGCCACCACACACAATAGTACTTAAAGGGTTTCTACCACTTCGTTTTCACATAATTAGCTTTCAGACACTAGCGATCCGCTAGTGTCTGCTCTACCGAACCATCCTAATATAATTGCTTTTGGGGCAGCCGTTTCGCTAAAAAAAGAACTTAGATTGATATGCTAATGAGCCTCTAGGTGCTATGGGGGCGTCATTAGCACCTAGAGGCTCGGTCTACCTTCACAAACTGCCGCCCAGCGCGTCCCTCCAGCCCGCCCATCTCCTCCGGAATGCGATCCTCCCTGTGAGCGTATGTATTCGGCGCATGCGCAGTGAATGTCTGACCACTTCCCTGCTCAGACATCTCCACTGCGCCTGCGCCGATGACGTCATAGTGCTCCGAGGAACATGCGCAGTGGAGATGTCTGTGCAGAAAGCGGTCAGACATTCACTGCGCATGCGCCGAATACATACGCTCACAGGGAGGATCGGATTCTGGAGGAGATGGGCGGGCTGGAGGGACGCGCTGGGTGGCGGCAGTTTGTGAAGGTAGACCGAGCCTCTAGGTGCTAATGACGCCCCCATAGCACCTAGAGGCTCATTAGCATATCAATATAAGTTCTTTTTTTAGCGAAACGGCTGCCCCAAAAGCAATTATATTAGGATGGTTCGGTAGAGCAGACACTAGCAGATCGCTAGTGTCTGAAAGCTAATTATGTGAAAACGAAGTGGTAGAAACCCTTTAAAAGGACTTTTGGGCCTTTGAAACGTTTTTCAACTAAATAGATTGCGATCACATTTCTTACACAATCTATCCCTTCATAAGCGCAGCTCTTTCTGACTAATAATGAGCCGAACACGCACCATTGGGTGCTATATAGCACCCGATCACATGTTTCGGCCAGCCAATCACATGTTACCTGCACGTTTATTGGCTGCATAGTAGCCGCGAAATGTGCGGGGAGAAGATTCGAGCATGGCGCTTGAGCACATGTGGTACTCGGTCGAGTACCGCCATGTGCCGAGTGTAGAGATGCTCGAGACGAAGAGCAGTTCGGCCGAACATGCTCGCTCAACACTAGTTCCTCGCTTCTCAGAGCATCCACATCGGCCATTAACCCGATGTAGTCGGACACCTGTCGGTCTAGGCGTTCCCTGAGGCTGGATCCGGAGGGCGGCTGTCGATGGGTCGGTTGCAAGAATGATCTCATATCCAAAGTGACCAACACATCTTACAACCGCCCTCTTCTTGCATGCGCTGTTGGATTGGTACCCGCAACTGTTTATCTGTGAATGGAAATTCCTCTGCCAGAGCCCGCAAAAGCAAAATGCAACATTTCTGGAAGCAAGGCCTGGAAGTGCTGCAGTCTGACAGCCCTTTGTAATGCTGGTAACATGTCCGCTATTTTGTTTTTGTACCGGAAGTCTAAGTATGTTTCCACCCAGTACTGGTCCTTGCCCTTTATGCTTTTTATACGGGGTCCCTCTTCAAACACTGGAGCATGGAGGCCCCCATTTGCACTAAACTGGAAGCGGTGGAGTGGCCTGGCTCCTGCTCATCATCCACGATAATGTCGTCCTCGGTCTTCTACCCCCAGCCACGGACAACACAAGGGATCCCAGAAAAGTTTAACGCATGCTCTTCTTGCTCCTCCTTCTCCTCCGCCCCGTCACCATCCTCCTCTGACTCTTCTTCAGACTCCTGTTGACTTGTCTCAGATGGAGTAGCCCCCCGCGGGAATTCATCCAGCATTACGACTTCCTCATCTTCCTGCTCCTGCTCCTCGACGGCTTGATCAATGACATGACGCAATGCATGCTCCAGAAAGAAGTCACTGATGGCGCCCTGGCTGCGACTGACCAGTTTGGTGATCTCATCAAATGGCCGCAGAAGTCTGTGAAAGAGTCACCTTTCCCTGAAAAAAACTAGCCCTCACACAATACCATAGACAGAATTTTTTTTAAAATATGGCTAAAAAAATGGCCACACAAAAACATGATTTTAAAATGCTCTTATCGTGTAAAATGTAAAAAATAGACATATTTGGTATTACTGCATCATTAATGACTAGATCTATAAAAATATCACATGATCTACCCCATCAAGTGAATGGCGTAAAAAAATATTAATTACACCAAAGCCAAATGTTGTTTAAAATGGCGCCAATAAAACTACAGCTTGTCCCCCAAAAAATAAGCCCTCAAACTCAGTCAATGAAAAATTCAAAATATCTCTCTTAAAAACCATTTCAGCAAATTCCATATTAGAAAATCCAGATGCCGTTCCTTCCCTTCTGAGCCATGACGTATCCCCAAACAGCAGTTTATGACCTTGGGGTGCTACTGTATTCAGGAGAAAATGTAACATGGCGCCTAAAGACCATTTCAGCAAAATCTGCCCTCCAAAAGCCATATGGCGTTCCTTGCCGTCTGAGCAGTGCCGTGTGCCCATATGGCAGTTTACGACCACATATGGGGTGTTTCTGAAAACTTCCTCAATCAGGGTAATAAATATTGAGGTTTGTTTTGTTGTTAAGTCTTGATGTGTAGAGGAGGAAGAGGTGGGCGAGGAAGCCAACATTGTTTGTTTAGTTTTTTCTATGTGTACATCAATTCTGTGGGTAACCTTTAGACTTTTTTTGGGTGCAGCCGGTATATTTCTCTACTCTGCCAATATGAGACATAACAATCTTGAGCCAGGAGGTGGAGTTCCGAGTTGAGGAGGATGGGGACGTGAAGGTCTATGTAGAAGAGGCAGAGGAGGCGGGTGAGGAAGCCAAAGCTGTTTCTGTTAGTTTTTTTTCCACGTGTCTGTCAATTCTATGCGCAAACTATAGCCATTTTCTGGGTTGCGGCCAGTATATTTCTCTACGCTGTCAATATAAGACAACGAATGGCCAAGTTAGGGGGCACACCACATAATGAACCGAGTGCAAAAGGCGGTGTAAGGGAACATTGAACAATATTGACCCAAGAGAGAGTCGCTAGAACCACCTTATAAATGCACATCCGACAATAATACTGTATCAAAAATGTATAAAGTTTATTAGACACACCAACATACACATTAAAAAATTGTATACAATTAAAACAAAGTGCGGTATACAAATAGTGTGTAACCAGCACATACAGGTCCACTGAATAGCCAAAACATAGGCCAAAAATGATATACCAGCATATACAGATTACAATGTAAAATATAAAGCAAATGTAACATAGGGTGTGAGACCTCTTAAGAATGCAGACAGACCTGAAATAGGGTCACAATCAAAGAGACAAACCTACGTGAAAAGCTGGTGCAGTGGACCTGAGAGATGAGAAAGCGCCCAACGCGTATCGCCGGAGCAATCCCGCTTCCTCAGGGGTAAAAGGTCAAATGCTGGGGCATCACCTTATATAGGATAATCGATCATATTCAAATAATATTCACCTGTGCAGCAAAGAACAAACATTGAACGCCATGCACTGGCGTGCAGGACGAGGCATAGCCGAAAACCGGAAGCAGGAAGTCCATGTGGATCACAGGTGGAACGCTGTGATTAAGACATAATAATCCAGGTAGAGGTCTGAGTGGAGGAGGAGGTGGCGCTGCAGGTGGAAGAGGCGGAGGAGGTACCCAACATTTTTTTTTTTTTTGGTTTCTTTCTTTGGTTTGTGGAGGCCCCAAAACATTGGGAAATGGCACATTGCCTGAAGAACTGCTACGCAAGGGAACTCCTTTGAGCTAGGTTTGGTGTGCTCTGTCCTTTAGGGCGGTGGGCAGTAGCAGGCGTATTGGCTGGGGGCCGGCCGCTCTGCTTTTGCACCCTTCTCCCTCTTTTGCTGTGCGGCTGGTGCTGTGTGACCCCCACCGCTTCCTCCAAACTGCACAAATCACTCAGACTACCTGGATTCCATGTGAGGTCTAGGAACCGCGTCATCCTCCACATCATCTTCCAGCCACTCCTCACCCCTGCCCTCCTTGCCGGTCTGCACAGAAAGCAGCAGCAGTTGACACCTGTGTTTCATCATCATCGTCATGAGAGATGGACTGCGGTGGTCCTCCCATGTTCTCATCCTCAAACATAAGTTGTTGGGCATCAGTGCACTCAATCTCTTCCACTTCTGGGGCAGGGCTAGGTGGATGGTCCATGGAAACCCCGCCAGCAGAGTCATCAAAAAGCATAAATGACTGCTGCATGACTTGGGGCTCAGACTGCTTGGCTGATGTGCAAGCAGTTGAGGAAGATGGATGCTGCTGGGCCGCCGGTGCCAACTCTGCACTTTCAGCAGTGGACCAAGTGGAAGACAATGTGGAGGCACTCTCAGCCATCCAATCTACTACTGCCTCTACTTATTCTGACCTCGCTATTCTTAGAATGGTATTGGGCCTACAAAATGACGCATAACATCCAGTCGCAAGTTGTCATGGCCTCTGTGTTGTGCGCTGTGACACGTTTGCCATATATGCCGGTTGCCAGGGGCAACGCTTGGTTGTCTGCATGTGTGTGCTTTGCTCCCCTTCTCCTGGTTCCTCCTCTGTCTGGTGCTGGAGGGGTTAACTACCTTGCTGGGTGTGGTCACTAGGTGCTTCTTATACCTGTTGCTTAAGGCCAGGAGTCAGTTGTACTCCAGCCTTGGTGTGTGCTGGAGTTATGCAACTTGTCTGGATCTTCCATCTTCCAGTGTGAGGGCCACCTAGTGGGACATCGATGTCTCCAGCGATATCATCCCATTCTATCCTCCATGTTCCCCTACCTTACCTGTTCGGTTGTTTGGTGTGGGTTTATGTTCAGGGTGTGGTGTCTCGTCTTGTTGTTGTTACATGTCTGTTCAGTTAGTGTTTTATGTCCGGCATGTATGCAAATCGTAACCTGTTTGTTGTTCCTCCAGAAGGGGGTCTCATGGTTCCCAGGAGGGGGAACCAAATGTCTAGTCTGTGAGCTGTTGCTGGAGTGCTGGTTCCTGTGTGTCAGTACGTACTGCATCCGTTTGGTGTTTGGTTTCCAGTACGGTTGCATGGGTTCCAGTTCCCCTTAGAGTGGTCTTCTGTTGTGCCATCCAGCAGCTGCGGCAGGTAAGTTACCATGCCTTCCTAGGTTCTTATAGGGAAGAAAAGAAAAAACAGGAGGCAGCGCGTGTGTAGAACCGTCTGTTTGGTTATTGTAAAAAAACACAGTTTGTGCTTACCATTTAGGGTTGTGAAGAGTCACAACGCCTATAAAACGCCTTGCTGGAATAATCCCGTCCAGCGTACAGGGATTTCTGCATCTGCTGCCACGGTCTATGCCCTTTTTCCGTTGGTTGCGGAGTTTTGAGATGGAAAGATTTGCGGATGAGAACAAAATTAGACCTTTCTCAGCGGCGCTGATGCAGAGGAACTCAGGACCAGGATGATGTAGGTAAAGGAGTTCTTTATTTAAAGGACTGTCAGTGCATTTCTGGGGCAAACGGCCCCCTTCATCAGGACAATAAAACTTACATATGACAAACATGTTTGTCATATGTAAGTTTTATTGTCCTGATGAAGGTGGACGTTCGCCCCAGAAACGCGTTGACAGTCCTTTAAATAAAGAACTCCTTTACCTACATCATCCTGGTCCTGAGTTCCTCTGCATCAGCGCCGCTGAGAAAGGTCTGATTTTCTTCTCATCCGCAATTCCTAGGTTCTTGGTTCAGTGGTTATCCCTGCCACTGGATACTTACCTGCCGTTCCACTTGGCTTTTCTCTGCAACTAGGCCGGTTGAGACTCCTGTTTATCCATGTCTGGGAAGAACAGGTTGTCTCTCCGCTGCTCCTATCTGAGGGATTATCAGGGTGACTCAGGGTCCTAGGTATCATGGGTATGAGCCGTCCTACCATCCAGGTCCACTCATACGGTGAGGAGTTAGGGCAAGGATTAGGGACGCTTTAGGAGGTGACCTGCTCCCTGATGAGATCTGACACTGGGAAAGCTGGGTAATAACTCAGTGTAGATTGCGAATATTCAAATTTTATAGCGAATTTTCCATGCAAAAGGCTACACTAATAAGCTTGTAATAAGACTCATAGTCTAATATTCTTGTCAGAAGACTATGAAACCAAGAGATAGCGCTATTGAGTTATGAACAGCGCCATCTATTGGTTTCATAGTCTTCTGACAAAACTATTAGTCTGTTGTCATAAGACTATGAAACCAATAGATGGAGCTGTTCATAACTCAATAGCGCCATCTATCGGTTTTCATAGTCTTATGACAGCTGAAAAACAAGGCAGATTCGGCTCATTTGCATGTCTTTCCCATATGCCCATGTTTATGCAAATTCGTTTTTACATGACAAAACTGTATAGAAAGGTTATTGAATATTATGTTAGGACAATCATAAAACTTTTTGTCGCCCTAATGATATTGATCTAGGTGTGCAGGTACACCCAAGCCATCCATTTCTAGCCTTTTTTTTATGAACCAGACACCCTCTTCTCTTCCGAGCAGGGGGTGTCTGGGGTTCTCCCATTGACTTCCATTGTGCTCGGGTGCTCGGCAGAACACACGATCATACTGATGTGTTCGGCCAGAGCACCCGAGCACACAAGCACTTTGGCAACAACACTACTCAGCATCTGTTGCCTTACGCTTTCTGGCGTGCATGCTTATCCTCCGGAGGGAGGGTGAAAGGTGAGATGCTGTTAACAGTGCAGTTCTCTGTGACAGTTGTTGCAGTAGGTGTGAACCGTCACTTGTTTGTGTCTCCCCTTGTCCATGTCTCTGTGGTTCAGTCGCTTGTGTTGTGGTAGCTGGCTGCATTCCTTGTTGTACTGGCTCTGGTTTTTGCTGGTTGGGGATTCATGTTGGCAGCGACCTGGTCTGAGCTGTGTGGACACAGTGGTCAGTGCGGTCTCTCCTGGCTGATTGTTGGCTGGCTGCCCGGTTCCTTGTTGGTGGTTCTAGGGTGGCTGGCAGCAGTGTTGGGGAGACTATTTGGCACTGACACTGATTCTGCCACTTTTTTCCCCCTCCCTGTTGTTTGGGGTGTTCCTTTTAGTTTCCCCTTTTTCAGTTGAAGGGGCTTTAAGGGGTGGGAGTGTCACAGCCTCGGTGTTGTTGCGCTGTGTCACGTTTGCCGTACATGCCGGTTGCCAGGGGCAACGCTTGGTTGTCTGCATGTATGTGCTTTGCTCCCCTTCTCCTGGTTCCTCCTCTGTCAGGTGCTAGAGGGGTTAACTACCTTGCTGGGTGTGGTCACTAGGTGCTCTTAGACCTGTGGCTTAAGGCCAGGAGTCAGTTGTACTCCAGCCTTGGTGTGTGCTGGCGTTATGCTCCTTGTCTGGATCTTCCATCTTCCAGTGTGAGGGCCACCTAGTGGGACATCGATGTCTTCCCATTCTATCCTCCATGTTCCCATACCTTACCTGTTCGGTTGTTTGGTGTAGGTTTATGTTCAGGGTGTGGTGTCTCGTCTTGTTGTTGTTACATGTCTGGTCAGTTGTATGTCCGGCATGTATGCAAGTCATACCCCGTTTGTTGTTCCTCCGGAAGGGGGTCTCATGGTTCCCCGGAGGGGGAACCAAAAGTCTAGTCTGTGAGCTGTTGCTGGAGTACTGGTTCCTGTGTGTCAGTACCCGGACACCATAATGTTCGATATGAACCCGAGAAGTGCAGTCCGGGTTCACTCATCCCTACTCCTTACCTATGACCTTATAAACACCCACTATAGATCCATTCTTAACTCACTGATAAGAATGTGGCCAGTAGATAAGTATTTATGACCTGTTAGTTTAAAGAAAAGGTTTATTAGATGACCAGCACAAAGTGAAAGTAAAAAGTACAATTCACACAGCTAGAAAAACAATTAACCCTTTGTGACAGAACAGCTCGATATTTTTTAATGAAGACCAATTGAAAAAAAGATTTTTAGCCCAAAATGAGTAAAATACAATCATAAAAAAATTGCCTCAGAAGGTTCCAAGTCTTTAACCCTTGGGATACTGGAATTTTTTTCGTATTTTCATTTTTCTTTCCTATCTTCCTTGAGCCATAACTTTTTTATATCTCCGTTCACATAGCTGTATGAGGGCTTATTTTCTGCGGGACAAGTTGTACTTTCTAATGCCACCATTAATTATGGCATACAATGTAATGGGGTGGTATTACAAAAAAAAAACTAAATTCCTCCACCGTTTTACGAGTTTTGTTCCACGGCGTTCTGTTTTGCAGCAAAACTGACCCATGCCTATCATTTCCTGGGTCAGTATGATGACAAGTTGAAAAGAAACCTAAAGTTTGAAAAAAATAATTGTTTACATCAACATATTCTGACCCCATAACTTTTTTTATAGGTATATCTACTAAGCTGTGTGGGGGCTCATTTATGTGGGACAATCTGTAGTTTTTATTGATGCCATTTTGAGTGTGTGTGACTTTTTTCACATATTTGAAAACCTTTTGTTGGGTAAGAGAACCAATGAAAAAAGGCAAATTAGCCATTTTGTCCCTTTTTCCTGTTACGCCATTCGCCGTATTGGAAAACTGTTTTTATATTTTAATACTTGGTCACGGTGATAGCCATGATGTTTATATTTTTGTTATTTATGTATTAATTATTATACGGAAAGGGGGATGATTTAAGCTTTTATATTTAAAAAAAAAATAGTATATATATATATTTTTTTTAAAACTTTTTTGTAATGATTTTGTAGCTCGTATATGAGGGTACAAAATGCATTTTTTATTTTGAACAATCATGGATTTTTAAAATGTATTTATTACTGAATATTGCTTATTTCTTATGTTGGTCTGTCACCTGGTGGCCAAAATAAGAATTGCAGCTTCAATGCTCTCAGCCTCTTCAGCGGCCACAGAGGATGATGATAAGATGCCCGGGATACCTATTATTGAATGCATATTCACATCGCAATGTTTAAAAAGGAAAATTAGAGATGCATTTGATTCTTATAGCTGCTGATGATGAGCAGTCAGACTGAGATGGCCTTTGACACTAGTATGAATGTAACTAGGGATGAGCGAATCGATTTTGGATGTTTCAATTCGCATAATACTTTGTTTGAATACTGTACAGAGCGAGCACTCCGAAAAAAATGTATTGGCTCCTATGAGCAAAAGTTATTACTTTGCGAAGTCTTGCGAGACTTCGCATAATAACTTCATAAATCAATTTCTACTGTAACAAAAACATTTCCCGAACTCGAGTTCGATTTCATGGGCCAAAACTGACGAAATAACTCAAGTGTGAACTCATCCTTACAGGTCAATGTTAGCGCCAGGTATAAAGAACCGTGCAGAGGCCCAAGATCCCACTATAGTGTGAAAGAGCGCACTCTTTTTACACTGTCGTCAGCTGATTCCGCATAGATGTCTACAGAACCTGTTCTATTGAACGCTTATACAAGTAGAGCCCCCCTGACAGAGTGGAGAGGGTGTCAGCAGTAAGTTTGTGTTGATGTCACTGATTATTTTGTCCTTCCTCTGATCCGTCAGAACAATAACCCCCAAAAAAGCATCCTGTCTGTTGAGCATCCGCCTTCACTCGGTCAGCATTTGGTCAGTAATCCATCATCAAAAAAAAAACAGGAGTGCCTTCAAAACAGATGACAAGTGAATGAAATATCTGCATGTATTCTGTATTTTGTACCCACTCCTGCTTTTGGTTACCAAATCATAAGCCAATTCTGATGCAAAATAGGGACTATGTCATACAGGCCTTCTGCTGCTACCTGACAGATCAGAAGAAGGGTCAAATGAATGACGATGTCAACCAGGCCAAAAAAGCTAAATAGTGGAACAGTCACAGAGTGGGGAGGGTGGGAACAGCATGAGAAGTCCACAGAGTGGCCCAATGACAGTGTTGAGGGTGGCAGCAGAATGAGGAGACAACAGAGTGGTGAGGTGGCAGCAGGATGAGGAGACCACAGAGTGGCCCACGTAACATAGTGGTGAGGTGGCAGCAGCATGAGGAGACCACAGAGTGGTGATATGGCAGCAGCATGAGGAGACCACAGAGTGGTGATGTGGCAGCAGCATGAGGAGACCACAGAGTGGCTCAGTGACATAGTGTTGAGGTAGCAGCAGCATAAGGAGACCACAGAGTGGTGATGTGGCAGCAGCATGAGGAGACCCACAGAGTGGCCAGTGAAATAGTGTTGAGGTAGCAGCAGCATGAGGAGACCACAGAGTGATGAGGTGACAGCAGCATGAGGAGACCACAGAGTGGTGATGTGGCAACAGCATGAGGAGACCACAGAGTGGTCAGGTGGCCCAGTGACAGAGTGGGGAGGTGGGGGGCAATATCAGTAACAGCTGAGATGGTGGGTGGCAGTAGGCGCAGGTGTGGCATCAGGCAGGTGGCAGTATCAGATAGTAGCTGAAACCGGTAGCCAGAAGAAAACAGGTCTCTTGTCAAAGGGTTGGTGTTGCACCATGGATATCTAGTCTGATGCATCAGGCACTGGTGTTTTTGAAAATCCTGGCGGATCAACGCCTGATTTCATCTTCACAAAAAAGTCAGTTTCTCCACATTTTAGGTGGACAGGCGAGTTCTCCTTGGGGTAACCTATGGCCCCGCCGCACTAAACACCCGCTCTGATGCCACACTGCTGGCCGGGCAGGAAAGCTTGTCCAGGCAAACTTGGCCAGTTGCAGCCACCAAAATAGAGTTTGGCTGCCCCAGTTAGTCCAGGGGATCTTTGATGTGGGGTGGCAGGGTGCACTCCATGTACAGTATGCCACAACCTGCTGGTTCAGGTTCTGCTCTATGTCTAGCTGCTACTGCTGGGGAGTAGTTTTTTTCAGTAGGCGTGTGAAAAAACTGCTCATCGGTGACTCTAGACTTCAGTTACTGCTGAGGGAGCTAGTACTGCTCCTCCCCCCCACACCCTCCAGCAGCCATGGCAGTGGAACGTGAGCGCAGAGGGCCCCCCAGTCAGACCTGCACGAGGATGGGCGATGGCGCCCATAGGCAGCGGCCAACTGACTAAATAGGATGTCTCGATAGTAGTTTAGTTTGTCCTCCTTTTCAGCGGGTGTCGAGGGCGAGGGTCTAACATGATGGAGAGCCAGTAGTCATCCCTCTGAAAAATGGTGACAATTCTGCTGTCACTACGCAAGCAAGTGAGCATGTATCGGGCCATTTGCGCAAGTGACTCGGAGGGACTCCCTGCCTCCATCTCCACTGCATATTGCCATGGTGTGTGTGGGTCCTCTGCCTCGTCTTCCTCATCGCTCTGTAGATCCTCTGGCTGCTCCTGCTCCTGCTCTACTGTCACCTATGTAGAAAGAGCTCCCATTTCTCTACACATTGCTTGTGCTCGAATGTCCTCATCCTCCTCCTTTAGTTCAGCCCCCACAGGGCTCATGTGGCCGTGAGATGTAGTCGACACGTCTCCTGTCCCCTGGCCAGCCAGATTTAGCAGCATGTGCTCCAGGACAAAATCAGAGGAATGACGATGTTCATCCCGTAGTCCTGGAAAACTGCAGGTGTTATGCATGAGCTGCCACTGGTTAACATCAAAGGTACACAGGGGAGTACATCTGTTCACCTGTATCATCAAGAAATCATTTATGGCCTTTCTCTGTTCATATACTCGGTCCAACATATGGAGGGTGGCATTCCAACGGGTGGAAACGTTGCATATCAGCCTATGCTGTTCTGCCGCTGCAGCTCAAGGAGAGTGTGCTTTGCGGTGTACAAGTGGCTAAAGTGCATTCAAAGTTTCCTGGCCATTTTCAGGATGTCTTGCTGATGGGGTGAAGACTTCAGGAACCATTTTACAACCACCTTGACGCAGCGCCAAAACCATGTTCTTCCCGTTGTCGGTCACCATGGTTCCGATTTTGAGTTGATGAGGAGAAAGACAGGATTTGATTTATTGATGCAGGACGGGAGCAGTTCCTCCCCTGTGTGACTCAGTTTGCCCAAGCAAACTAGCTGCAGAACAGTGTGACACTGCCGTGCCCTGCACATGTGGTATGCTGGAGGAGCACTGTGAATTGTACCTACAGTGGAGGCTGAGGACACGGTGGAGGATGAGGAGTCAGAGGTGGACATTTCCGCAGGACCAACGGCGTGAGAACATGGAGGTAGAAGCTGCATAACCTTGCCAAATTGCTGGTGTGGCTGGGCAGGAACCACATTTACCCAGTGGGCCATAAAGGACATATTGTCCTTGACCATAGTTACAGCTCCCACACGTCGGCACCGCCGTGCATTTTGGGAACACGACAGGCTCAAGGACCTGGCCCCACCTTCTGTTCTACATTAAGTGTGTAGGGCTGGTACTGTTTTTTTGACAAAGAAATGACGGCTTGGGGCTGGGGGTGTTTGATGTCACTTGCGACTATGTCGAAGACCGAGTCAACCATTCAAGCACCGCTGGGTTGCTGGTCAAGACACGACCGCTAGATGACACAGGGAGCTCAGGCCTCTCGCTTCAACTCCTGCTGCCATCCCCCCTTCTGCTGCCTGATACAGAAACATTTTGGACACTGCCCTTTCCCTTTTGAAGGGCCTGTCACCTGTCTGTCTGACATACTGTATAATAAAAGAATTAAATTAAAATTAAAATAATACCCCCCAAAAAAGGCTGTAGTACAATGTAACTTCAACGCAGAACGGCAGTCAAGACGTACTCTTTTTCTTATTACTACACCCCAAAAAAAGAAATATAATAATTGACTGTAGAAGGTCAATTAAGACGTATTCTTTTTCCTATAAATACACCCCAAAAAAAGAAATATAACAATCACAATTCACCGCAGAATGGCTAATGGGACGTACGTATCTTTCCTATTAATACACCCCGTAAATGGCTGTAGTACAATGTAACTTCACCACTGCTTGGCAATTATGACATATATGTTTTCCTTTTTTGCCTATTAATACACTGTGGATGAGATGGTTGCATGTAAATTTGTCTCCTCCACTAACAAGCACGAGATCAACAGGAAGGAATGCTTCTGTATGAGGACAAGTGATGGCATTAGTTTCACTGCTCCCTATACTGTGGAGGAGATGACTGCATGTAAATGTGTCTCTTCCACTAAGAGCAGACGATTGTCAGGTAGGAAATGCTTCGGTATGAGGATGAGCAATAGCATTAGTGATCACAGCTCCTATACTGTGCGAGGAGATCGCTGCATGTAAATGTGTCTCCTCCCCTGACGAGCAGGAGATTGTTAGGAAGGATTGTTTCTGTAAGGGGACAAGTGATGGCATTAGTAATCACTGCTCATACTGTGGAGTAGATCGCTACATGTAAATGTGTCCTCCATCACTCACAAGCATCTGCTAAATTGTCGCGTGTAAAGGGGCCTTTACTGCAGATTTGAAAAGCCGACTGCCTGATCTTTTCTACTGAATGTGAATGGGGTAGTGAACACCCATTATGGTATTTTCACACTAGCGTTAGAGAATCTGTCGAGCAAGTTCGTTGCCGAAACTGCCTGCCGGATCGTAATCCGTATACAAACATATCTTTTTTTCTTCCGGATCCAGATCTGTTAGACTTTAGATTATATATAATACTGGATCCCCGCCTTTCGGTATCATCTGGAATAAACGGATCAGTATATATTTTTTTTCACATCTAGAAATCACTGCGCATGCACAACCGTAGCCGGCGATGCGGTAATTTCCGGAACACTTGGTATCGGATCCGGCATTAATACATTTCAATGGAAAGTGTGGTAGTGTTCCCGGATTTTGTCAGAAAAAACGCAGCATGCTGCGGTATTTTTCTCTGTCAAATACTGTAAAAGGACGGAACGGAAGACATCCTTGATGCACACTGAACGAATTGCTTTCCATTCAGAATGCATTAAGTCAAACCAGATGCATTCTTTTGCGGTTATTGAGACCTTTCACCGATTTCAATACCCGGAAAAGAATAACGCTAGTGTGAAAGTACGCTTACATGCATGAGATGTGGCAAAATCTCGAGTCAAATCTGATACATCTGTAGAATGTTAAGTGCCCATAGACCTTCAGCAAGTAGTTGGCAAAATATCTGTCCAGCCAACAGATTTCTCTCTGTGGCCCCTTCATTCTCAGGTTTGGTGTGTCAGGCACTTGATATAAAAACTCCTGAGTAACAAGCCACAACTCCCCCTAACAAAGCCACACTTAATCCATAATGCAGAGCCATAGTGTCCCTAGAAAAATATTCAAATGTTGGCTACTATGGATTATAAGCACCTTACAACCTTTAACCCCTTCAAGACCAAGCAGTTTTCACCAAGCCACATTTGCAAATCTGACATGTTTCACTTTATGTAGTAATAACTTTGGAATGCTTTTACTTACAGTGCTGCCCATAATTATTCATACCCCTGGCAAATTTTTACTTAAAGTTACCTTTATTCAACCAGCAAGTAATTTTTGGACGGGAAATGACATGTCTCCCAAAAGATAATAAGACTATGTACAAGAGGCATTATTGTGGGGAAAAAACATTTCTCATCTTTTATTTACATTTGAGCAAAAAATACAAGATGTTCCGCACTGTGGAAAATCTCAGAGGACGTGGTCGGAACCCAAAAGTGACACCTGTGCTGGCCAGGAGGATAGTTAGAGAGGTGAAAAAGAATCCAAAGATCACCACCAAGGCCATCCTGGTGAATCTGGGCTCTGCTGGTGGCATTGTCTCAAGGCAGACAATCCAATGGACACTGCACAATGAAGACCAAGGAGGACGCCACTTCTCCAGATAAGGCACACAAAAGCTCACTTGGCCTTTGCAAAAGCTCATCTGGACAAAGAAGAAGACTTCTGCTCTTCTGTGTTATGGTCAGATGAAACAAAAATTGAATTGTTTGGTCACAATGATGTTTCCTTCATTTGGTGTGAAAAAGGAGAAGCCTTCAACCCAAAGAACCACATCCCACTGTCAACCATGGTGGTGGGAACCCTAATGCTTTGGGGGTGTTTTTCAGCCAATGGACCAGGGAACCTAATCACAGTAAAGGGCACATGAACAAAAGAGCAATACATGAGGATTCTCATGACAACATCAGGCAGTCTGCAGAGAAACTTGACCTTGGGCACCAGTGGACATTTCAGCATGACAATGACCCACAACAAACAGCAAAAGTGGTGAAGAATGGTTAGCAGACAACAAAATTTTCGTTTTGGAGTGGCCCAGCCAGAGTCCAGACTTGAATCAATTGAGAATCTGTGGAGGGAGCTAAGATCAGGGTGATTGCAAGAAGACCTCCAACCTGAAAGATTTGGAGTTATTGCTAAAGATGAATGGGCAAAAATACTCGTGGAGACATGCAAAAAGCTGGTCTGCAATTATAGGAAGCGTTTGATTGCTGTAATAGCCAATAAAGGCTTTTCTATTTGATTATTGAGAAAGGTATGAATAATTTTGGACTGGACACTTTTTGCTCAAATGTAAATAAAAGCTGAGAAATGTTTTTTTTTTCCACAATAATGCCTCTTGTACTCGTCTTATTATCTTTTGGGAGACACTTATGTCATTTCCCGTCAAAAAATTACTTGCTGGTTGAATAAAAGTATACTTTAAGTCAAAATTTGTCAGGGGTATGAATAATTATGGGCAGCACTGTATATAAGCGATTCTAAGACTGTTTTCTCCTGACATATTATACTTCATGATGGTGGTAAAATTAAGTCAATATGTTTCACCTTTAGTTATAAAAAATTCTAAATTTTACTAAAAATATGGAAAAAATGCACAATTTTTGAAATTTTTATGTCTCTGCTGTTAAAGATATTGTGATACCTCATAAATAGCTGTTACCTGTACATTTCCCAGATGTCTACTTCATGTTGGCATCATTTTGTAAATGTCATTTTATATTTTTTAGGACGTTAGAAGGCTTAGAATTTTAGAAGCAAAACCCACTTTTTAATGACCAGTTCAGTTATGCAGTCACTTTAAGGGTCTTGATACTCAGAATCTACCCATAAATGACCCCATTTTAGAAACTACACCCTTCAAGTTAGGCCTCATGCACACGACGTATGTATTATGCGGTCCGCCAAAAAATGGATCATCAAAAACTGGATCCATGTGCATTCCGTATTTTGCAGATCGGAAACAATGGCCCCTAATAGAACAGTACTATTCTTGTCCTTAACGCGGACAATAATAGGACATGTTCTATCCTTTGTCGAACGGAAATACGTAAACGTAATGCAACGAGTACCTTCCATTTTTTTTGCTGACCATTGAATGAATGGCTCCGTATCCGGTCTGCAAAAAAAAGTAATAGAAATACATTATGTGCATGAGGCCTTATTCAAGACTGATTATACAAATTTTGTTAACCCTTTAGGTGTTCACAAAATGAAAGGAAAAGGGAGCTGAAATTTCACTTTGTTTTGCAGAATTTTCCATTTTAATCTATTTTTTACTGTAACACAGCAAGGGTTAACAGCAAAGAAAACTCCATATTTATTACCCTGATTCTGCAGCTTTACAGAAACACCCCATAATGTGGTCGTTAAACTGCTGTATGGGCACAGGGCAGGGCGCAGAGGGAAAGGAGCGCCATATGGATTTTGGAGGGAAGATGTCACTGGATAATTTTAAGTTGCCATGGTCACATTTGGAAGATCCCCTTATGCACCCCTAGAGTAGAAAACTCCGAAGAGTGACCCCCATTTTGTAAAACTATGAGATGAGGTGAAGTTTTATTGGTACTATTATGGATACATATGATTTTTGATTGCCTCGATATTACGCTTTTTGTGAGGTAAAGGTAAGCAACAAATGGCTGTTGTGGCACAGTTTTTATTTTCAGTTTTTACGGAGTTCATCCTGAACAGGATAGTCATTTGTTGCTTTTATAGAGCAGGTTGATACGGACGCGACATACCAAATATGTGTATTTTTTGTTGTTGTTTTTGTGTCTTCATTTTCTGAAAGCAACATTTATTTTATTTTTCTGCCGATCATCTTGTGCAGGGGCTCTTTTTTTGCAGGAAGAGCTGACATTTTTATTGGTACCATTTTTTGATCATTTATTATGACACTTTTTGGGGGCAAAGTGATTAAAAATACATTATTACTCTTACCGGTAATCTGTTTTCCATGAGCCCATGACAGCACCTGTGAGAGATCCTCCCCCTTCCGGACAGGAAACAGGAACTTCCCAGATCTTATAGGGTTAAAATAGAGTTCTCCACAGTCCATCCTCAGTTTGTGACAAGATTCCTGGGACCTTCCATTTTCTGAATACATAGAAACTAACATACTATACATAAAGAAAGCATCTTAAATAAATGACTGAACGCATATTTCTTCTTTAAGACTACTTTAAACACTGTGTGTGTGTGTGTGTATATATATATATATATATATATATATGTGTACAGACCAAAAGTTTGGACACCCCTATCTCATTCAAAGAGTTTTCTTTATTTTCATGACTATGAGGCATCAAAACTATGAATTAACACATGTGGAATTATATACATAACAAACAAGTGTGAAACAACTGAAAATAATGTCCTATTCTAGGTTCTTCAAAGTAGCCACCTTTGCTTTGATTACTGCTTTGCACATTCTTGGCATTCTCTTGATGAGCTTCAAGAGGTAGTCCCCTGAAATGGTTTTCACTTCACAGGTGTGCCCTGTCAGGTTTAATAAGTGGGATTTCTACCTTATAAATGGGACCATCAGTTGTGTTGAGGAGAAGTCAGGTGGATACACAGCTGATAGTCCTCTGAATAGACTGTTAGAATTTGTATTATGGGCCAGAACAAAGCAACTAAGTAAAGAAAACGGAGTGGCCATAATTACTTTAAGAAATGAGGTCAGTCAGTCAGCCCGAAAAATTGGGAAAACTTTGAAAGTAAGGGCTATTTGACATGAAGGAGGAGTGATGGGATGCTGCGCCAGATGACCTGGCCTCCCCAGTCACGGCCTTGAACCCATCGAGATGGTTTGGGGTGAGCTGGACCGCAGAGTGATGGCAAAAGGGCCAAACAAGTGCCTAAGCATCTCTTCGAACTCCTTTAAAGACTGTAGGAAGACCATTTCAGGGGACTACCTCTTGAAGCTCATCAAGAGAATGCCAAGAGTGTACAAAGCAGAAATTAAAGCAAAAGGTGGCTACTTGAAGAACCTAGAATATGACATATTTTTCAGTTGTTTTCACACTTTGTTTGTTATGTTAATTCATAGTTTGATGCCTTCTAGTCTGAAAATAAAGAAACTCTTAGAATGAGAAGGTGTGTCCAACTTTTGGTCTGTATGAATAATATACATATATATATATATATATAAAAAAAGGAAAAAGGGGGATGGCAGCACGTCACAAAGAAACTTGGAAGAAAAAGGGTGCACAGGCCCAGATATGGATATAAGCCAATCCAATAAATGTAAAAATGAAAAAAAGGGCAGCACTCCACTGAATTAAATAAAATAAACTTTATTTACCCATAGGCTACAGCGACGTTTCGGCTCATATACAGGAGCCTTCCTCAAGCAGTGTGCATACATCAAAACTCTGGGTACATATAGTGTTACAGCAATTAAGAACAATTACATGTTAAGTGAGCATAATTAATAAAAAATCAAATACATGATGCCATATAAATATCAAAAGCAATAAAGCCAAACATATGTGAATATTAGATCGTGATACATACAATTGTGAAATAATATGGTGGATATAAATAGTACAATACATTTGTATTACACAAATCGCATAACAAGTGCCAGCTGAAGATGATTGCATAAAGTGCAAAGTGCTTACTGTTACAGGTGATGACTATAATGGAAGCGGGAGGGAGAGTGGCTGTTGTCCATGTAGACATGTGCGATCCGGCGTATCTGAATCCCCACTGCGCATGCCCCCATGACGCATAAAACTGTGTTTCCGTCCAGCATTAGCCTCGTCACGCAACGCATGCGCTCTTAGGCTATAACGCTATAGCGGCCATTTTGGATAAGGTCAGAACGCCCACTGAGTTACGCTGCTATTAAGAACAACTAACAGTCCGGTATACCGCAGGCTAGGGGTGAAAAGGACATATATACATGTCCGAGTGTCTCAGTGGCTAAGTGGACTAAGCAGAGGGCCAACACTGCAAATTGAAGTGGGGCGCCCCACCAAGGCTACAAAGCGGTAGCGCATCCGCATATAGATGCAGAGTCGCACCGCTACTTCAGTCAAAGTCCATCATCGCACCTCACTCTGAGGGATCTCCTCACCACACCCCGCCATATAGTAACGGAATATGAGTTAAAAGTACAGGGGTATTTATTTAAGGAAATACACAAGCCTAAGATCATGTAGTGCATGGGCAGACGCGTCCAGACATCCTGACAAACAGCCCCAATGGACATGACGCCACTTCCCTAAATCCGAATCCAATGAAAATTATCTAAAAGAAGAAGAAGAGAAAAAAGAGAATACATTAAAAAAAGGGAAGACTTGGAGAATAACCTAAGATATATGCTTTGTATACACAAATCACATATTATACAGAAAGATAGTCGACATGAGTGCAAAGAGAGAGGGGCAAACCACGTAACTAACTCACTCCAACCCCTATAGTCCACATTGAGACCACATGGCTGTAGAGAATTAAGTGTATAATCCATTTGAGCTCTCTCTTTTTTAGGAGTCCAATCCTGTTGCACCTTCCTTGGCATTGGTATATGGTCAATAATGTAAACACCTCAGATCTTTCTCAGTGTGTTTGTGGCTGGTAAAGTGTTTAGAGACTGGTAGATCCAGCCGTTTCTTCCTCACACTAAGTCGATGATTGTTAAATCTTGTCTTGAAATCAGTTGATGTTTCTCCAACGTATAGCAAATTACACGGGCAAACAATCACGTAAACAACGTGATTGGAGTCACAGGTCAGATAATGTCTTATCTGATATGAGACTCCCGTCTGTGGGTGCATGAAGGACCTACCCTTGATCATGTATTTGCAATTTACGCAGGACAAACATGGAAAACAACCAACACTGGCACCAGTCAGTGTACGTTGTCTTGACGTTTTTGAGGTTCCTACGTCTGCCCTAACCAACTGGTCCTTAAGACTCTTGGATCTGCGATAGGACATAATAGGGGGGGAAAGAAATTCCTTGACCGTATTGTGACAACCACCCAATATGCCCCAGTGACGTCGAATAATGTTGTTATGTCGACGCTCTGTTCACAGTGGGTGGAAATGAAAGGAATCCTATTGGTTTTCACTTGTTGTACTTTCCTTTTAAGGATGTCATCCCCTGTTAAGTTGACCGACCAGTTTCTTTTTCTCATGCAGCATTTGGTTGGATAACCTCGTTGCTCAAATTTTATGCAATACTACATCTAGCGTATTACTCGATGTCGTGGGGTCAGAGACTATACGTTTGACTCTCAGGAACTAAGAGTATGGGAGAGATTTTAACATTGATCTAGGATGATTGCTGTTGTAAGTCAGTAGTGTGTTCCTGTCGGTAGGTTCGTGAACAATTCTGTCTCTATTTTACCAGCGACAGAATCACACGAGTATCGAGGAACTGCATCTCACAGGAGATGTACCAAGGTGAACTGCAGTGCCTCATCAACTCCATTAAGGAAACCATGGAAATCAAAGAGTTCCTGCAGATCACCCGTCCAGATGAGGAAGATGTCGTCTATGTACCGCCACCACGCCCTAATGTGTTGGAAATGGTGGTTTCCATAGACGACATCTTCCTCAAACTGACGCATAAAAATATTTGCGTAAGTTGGGGCCACATTGGGACCCATCGCCACGCCCTGTTCTTGTACATAATATGAGTCCTGAAATAAAAAGTAATTTTGTCTGAGTACAATTTCAAGCAGAGATAATAATAAACTGCTGAGCACCCTCTGTAAATGTGGATTTGTCAACATGGAAGAAACGGCTGTCAACCTCTATGTAGATTATTGATGTGTAGAGTGAGGTTACATCAAACGATGCTAATGTCACATCAGACACACCAGCCAGATCAATCCTCTGCAGTTTAAGTAAAAAATCGCTAGTGTCGCGAATGTATGAACTGCCTCCACATGCAAAACCGCATAAAATCTTGTCAAGAAAAATGGATATATGACTGAATATTGAATCGGAGCCCGAAACCAATGGGGGCGGCCAGGTGGATCGACGAGGGACTTGTGGTCTTGGGCAACTCATAGAGTACCGGAGTAACAGGATGCGGGGGTCATTGACGAGGGCTAGAGGATTACCCTACGGTGGCACATCCTGTTACTCCGGTACTCTATGTGTTGCCCAAGATCCACAAGTCCCTCGTCGATCCACCTGGCCGCCCCATTGTTTCGGGCTCGATTCAATATTCAGTCATATATCCATTTTTCTTGACAAGATTTTATGCGGTTTTGCATGTGGAGGCAGTTCATACATTCGCTGACACTAGCGATTTTTTACTTAAACTGCAGAGGATTGATCTGGCTGGTGTGTCTGATGTGACATTAGCATCGTTTGATGTAACCTCACTCTACACATCAATAGATCATCATAAGGGTTTGACAGCCGTTTCTTCCATGTTGGACAAATCCACATTTACAGAGGGTGCTCAGCAGTTTATATTATCTCTGCTTGAAATTGTACTCAGACAAAATTACTTTTTATTTCAGGACTCATATTATGTACAAGAAACAGGGCGTGGGCGATGGGGTCCAATGTGGCCCCAACTTACGCAAATATTTTTATGCGTCAGTTTGCGGAAGATGTAGTCTATGGAAACCACCATTTCCAACACAATTAGGGCGTGGTGGCGGTACATAGACGACATCTTCCTCATTGGACGGGTGATCTGCAGGAACTCTTTGATTTCCATGGTTTCCTTAATGGAGTTGATGAGGCACTGCAGTTCACCTTGGTACATCTCCTGGTTGAGATGCAGTTCCTCGATACTCGTTGTGATTCTGTCGGCTGGTAAAATAGAGGACAGACTTGTTCACGAAACCTACGACAGGAACACACTACTGACTTACAACAGCAATCATCCTTAGATCAATGGTAAAATCCTCCCATACTCCTCAGTTCCTGAGAGTCAAACGTATAGTCTCTGACCCCACTACATCGAGTAATACGCTTAGATGTAAAGTATAGCATAAATTTGAGCAACGAGGTTATCCAACCAAATTGCTGCATGAGAAAAGAAACTGGTCGGTCAACTTAACAGGATGACATCCTTAAAGGAAAGTACAACAAGGTTGAAAACCTATAGGATTCCTTTCATTCCACCCACTGTGAACAGAGCGTCGACATTAACAACATTATTCGACGTCACTGGGGCATATTGGGTGAGTTGGTCACCAATACGGTCAAGGAATTTTCTTTCCCCCCCTATTATGTCCTATCGCAGATCCAAGAGTCTTAAGGACCAGTTGGTTAGGGCAGACGTAGGAACCTCAAAAACGTCAAGACAACGTACACTGACTGGTGCCTGTGTTGGTTGTTTTCCATGTTTTGTCCTGCGTATATTGCAAAATACATGATCAAGGGTAGGTCCTTCATGCCACCCACAGAAGGGAGTCTCATATCAGATAAGACATTATCTGACTGTGACTCCAATCACGTTGTTTACGTGATTGTTTGCCCGTGTAATTTGCTATACGTTGGAGAAACATCAACTGATTTCAAGACCAAGATTTAACAATCATCGACTTAGTGTGAGGAAGAAACGGCTGGATTCTACCAGTCTCTAAAACACTTTACCAGCCACAAACACACTGAGAAAGATCTGAGGTGTTACATTATTGACCATATACCAATGCAAGGAGAGGTGGCAACAGGATTGGACTCCTAAAAAAGAGAGAGCTCAAATGGATTTATACAACTGATTCTCTACAGCCATGTGGTCTCAATGGGACTATAGGGTTGGAGTGAGTTAGTTACGTGGTTTGCCCTCTCTCTTTGCACTCATGTGACTATCTTTCTGTATAATATGTGATTTGTGTATACAAAGCATATATCTTAGGTTATTCTCCAAGTCTTCCCTTTTTTCTAATGTATTCTCTTTTTTTCCTTCTTCTTCTTTTAGATAAATTTTCATTGGATTCGGGATATAGGGGAAGTGGCGTATGTCATTGGGGCTCTGTTTGGTCAGGATGTCTGGACGCGTCTGCCCATGCACTACATGATCTTTAGGCTTGTGTATTTCCTTAATAAATACCCCTGTACTTTTAACTAGATTCGTTACTAGTATGGCGGGGTGTGGTGAGGAGATCCCTCAGAGTGAGGTGGCGATGGATGGACCTTTGACTGAGTAGCGGTGGACTCTGCATCTATATGCGGAATGCGCTACCGCCTTTGTAGCCTTGGTGGGGCGCCCCCCACTTCAATTTTGCAGGTGTTGGCCCTCTCGCTTAGTCCACTTAGCCACTGAGACACTCGGACATGTATATATGTCCTTTTTCACCCCTAGCCTGCGGTATACCGGGACTGTTAGTTGTTCTTAATAGCAGCGTAACTCAGTGGGCGTTCTGACCTTATCCAAAATGGCCGCTATAGCGTTATAGCCTAAAGAGCGCATGCGTTGCGTGACGAGAGGCTAATGCGGACGGAACTCAGTTTATGCGTCATGGGGGCATGCGCAGTGGGGATTCAGATACGCCGGATCGCACATGTCTACATGGACAACAGCCACTCTCCCTCCCGCTTCCATTATAGTCATCACCTGTAACAGTAAGCACTTGCACTTTATGCAATCATCTTCAGCTGGCACTTGTTATGCGATATGTGTAATACAAATGTATTGTACTATTTATATCCACCATATTATTTCACAATTGTATGTATCACGATCTAATATTCACATATGTTTGGCTTTATTGCTTTTGATATTTATATGGCATCATGTATTTTGATTTTTTATTAATTATGCTCACTTAACATGAATTTGTTCTTAATTGGCTGTAACACTATATGTACCCAGAGTTTTGATGTATGCACACTGCTGAGGAAGGCTCCTGTATATGAGCCGAAACGTCGCTGTAGCCTATGGGTAAATAAAAGTTTATTTTATTTTAATTCAGTGGAGTGCTGCCCTTTTTTCATTTTATATATATATATATATATATATATATATATATATATATATATATATATATATATATATATATATATATTTATATAGTGGATATAAAAAGTCTACACACCCCTGTTAAAATGTCAGGTTTCTGTGCTGTAAAAAAATTTGACAAAGATAAATACATTTCAGAACTTTTTCCACCTTTAATGTGACCTACACTGCGTGCAGAATTATTAGGCAAATGAGTATTTTGACCACATCATCCTCTTTATGCATGTGTTCTTACTCCAAGCTATATAGGCTCGAAAGCCTACTACCAATTAAGCATATTAGGGTGATGTGCATCTCTGTAATGAGAAGGGGTGTGGTCTAATGACATCAACACCCTATATTAGGTGTGCATAATTATTAGGCAACTTCCTTTCCTTTGGCAAAATGGGTCAAAAGAAGGACTTGACAGGCTCAGAAAAGTCAAAAATAGTGAGATATCTTGCAGAGGGATGCAGCACTCTTAAAATTGCAACGCTTCTGAAGCGTGATCATCGAACAATCAAGCGTTTCATTCAAAATAGTCAACAGGGTCGCAAGAAAGAGTGTGGAACAACCAAGGCGCAAAATACCTGCCCATGAACTGAGAAAAGTCAAGCGTGCAGCTGCCAAGATGCCACTTGCCACCAGTTTGGCCATATTTCAGAGCTGCAACATCACTGGAGTGCCCAAAAAGCACAAGGTGTGCATACTCAGAGACATGGCCAAGGTAAAAAAAGGCTGAAAGACACCACCACTGAACAAGACACACAAGCTGAAACGTCAAGACTGGGCCAAGAAATATCTCAAGACTGATTTTTCTAAGGTTTTATGGACTGATGAAATGAGAGTGAGTCTTGATGGGCCAGATGGATGGGCCCGTGGCTGGATTGGTAAAGGGCAGAGAGCTCCAGTCCGACTCAGACGCCAGCAAGGTGGAGGTGGAGTACTGGTTTGGGCTGGTATCATCAAAGATGAGCTGGTGGGGCCTTTTCGGGTTGAGGATGGAGTCAAGCTCAACTCCCAGTCCTACTGCCAGTTTCTGGAAGACACCTTCTTCAAGCAGTGGTTCAGGAAGAAGTCTGCATCCTTCAAGAAAAACATGATTTTCATGCAGGACAATGCTCCATCACACGCGTCCAAGTACTCCACAGCGTGGCTGGCAAGAAAGGGTATAAAAGAAGAAAATCTAATGACATGGCCTCCTTGTTCACCTGATCTGAACCCCATTGAGAACCTGTGGTCCATCATCAAATGTGAGATTTACAAGGAGGGAAAACAGTACACCTCTCTGAACAGTGTCTGGGAGGCTGTGGTTGCTGCTGCACGCAATGTTGATGGTGAACAGATCAAAACACTGACAGAATCCATGGATGGCAGTCTTTGAGTGTCCTTGCAAAGAAAGGTGGCTATATTGGTCACTGATTTGTTTTTGTTTTGTTTTTGAATGTCAGAAATGTATATTTGTGAATGTTGAGATGTTATATTGGTTTCACTGGTAAAAATAAATAATTGAAATGGGTATATATTTGTTTTTTGTTAAGTTGCCTAATAATTATGCACAGTAATAGTCACCTGCACACACAGATATCCCCCTAAAATAGCTAAAACTAAAAACAAACTAAAGACTACTTCCAAAAATATTCAGCTTTGATATTAATGAGTTATTTGGGTTCATTGAGAACATGGTTGTTGTTCAATAATAAAATTAATCCTCAAAATACAACTTGCCTAATAATTCTGCACTCCCTGTATAAAACTGTACAACTCAATTGAAAAACAAACTGAAATCTTTTAGGTAGAGGGAAGAAAAAATATAAAAATTAAATAATATGGTTGCAAATAAGTGTGCACACCCCTTTTAAACTAATACTTTGTTGAAGCACCTTTTGATTTTATTACAGCACTCAGTCTTTTTGGGTATGAGTCTATCAGCATGGCACATTTTGACTTGGCAAGATTTGCCCACTCTTCTTTGCAAAAACACTCCAAATCTGTCAGATTGAGAGGGCATCTCCTCTGCACAGCCCTCTTCAGATCACCCCACAGATTTTCAATCAGATTCAGGTCTGGGCTCTGGCTGGGCCATTCCAAAACTTTAATCTTCTTCTGGTGAAGACATCCCTTTGTTGATTTGGATGTATGCTTTGGGTCGTTTTCATGCTGAAAGATGAAGATCCTCTCCATGTTCAGCTTTCTAGCAGAAGCCTGAAGGTTTTGTGCCAATATTGACTGGTATTTGGAACTGTTCATAATTCCCTCTAGCTTAACTAAGGCCCCATTTCAAGCTGAAGAAAAACAGCCCCAAAGCATGATGCTGCCACCATCATGCTTCACTGTGGGTATGGTGTTCTTTTGGTGATGTGCAGTGTTGTTTTTGCACCAAACATATCTTTTGGAATTATGGCCAAAAAGTTCAACCTTGGTTTCATCAGACCATAACACCTTTTCCCACATGCTTTTAGGAGACTTCAGACGTTTTTGCTAAATGTAGCCTGGCTTGAATGTTTTACTTTGTAAGAAAAGGCTTTCGTCTTGCCACTACCCCATAGCCGAGACATATGAAGAATACGGGAGATTGTTGTCAAGTACCACACAGCCAGTACTTGCCAGATATTCCTGCAGCTTCTTTAATGTTGCTGTTGGCCTCTTGGTAGCCTCCCAGACCAGTCTTCTTCTTGTCTTTTTTATCAATTTTGGAGGGACGTCCAGTTCTTGGTAATGTCACTGTTGTGCCATATTTTCTCCACTTGATGATGACTGTCTTCACTGTGTTCCATAGTATATCTAATGCCTTGGAAATTCTTTTGTACCCTTCTCCTGACTGATACCTTTTACAATGAGATCCCTCTGATGCTTTGGAAGCTCTCTGTGGACCATGGCTTTTGCTGTGGGATGCGACTAAGGCTCCATTCACACGACCGTATGTGTTTTGCGGTCCGCAAATTGCGGGTCCGCAACACACCAGCCCGGCACCCCCATTGAAATGCCTATTCTTGTCTGCAAGCTGCGGACAAGAATAGGACATGCTCTATCTTTTTGCGGAGCTGCGGACCCAAAATCGGGGACGCGCACCGCAAATGCGGATGTGGACAGCACACTGTGTGCTGTCCGCATCCATTCCGTCCCCATAGAGAATGAATGGGTCCGCACCCATTCCGCAAAATTGCGGAACGGATGCGGACCCATTTTGCGGTCGTGTGAATGGAGCCTAAGAAAATTTCAGGAAAGACCAACTAGAGCAGCTGAACTTTATTTGGGGTAAATCAGAGGCACTTTAAATGATGGCAGGTGTATACTGACTCCTATTTAACATGATTTTGAATGTGATTGCTTAATTCTGAACACAGCTACATCCACAGTTATAAGCACACTTATGCAACCACATTATTATTTTTTTTTTTGTTTTCTTCCCTCCACCTAAAAGATTTCAGTTTGTTTTTCAATTGAGTTGTACAGTTTATAGGTCACATTAAAGGTGGAAAAAGTTCTGAAATGATTTATCTTTGTCTCATTTTTTTACAGCACAGAAACCTGACATTTTAACAGGGGTGTGTAGACTTTTTATATCCACTGTATATGCACAGGGTGGGAATAAAGTTGGTGCTGTCATGGGCTCATGGAAAATAGATTACCGGTAAGAGTAATAATGTATTTCCATTACGCCCCATGACAGCACCTGTGAGAGAATAAACTAGATAACTTTAGGGTGGGATTACTGCCTGCAAGACTTTTCTCCCAAAGGCCAAGTCCTGAGCAGAAGATAGATCTAATCCATAATGTCTATAAAACGTGCTTGGAGAGCTCCACGTAGCTGCTCTACAAATTTGGTCAATTGTGGCACAGCCTTTTTCTGCCCAGGAAGCCGCTATAGCCCTTGTAGAGTGGGCCGAGAACCCTAAAGGTACCTGAAGATCTGCAGAAGAGTAGGCTAGACTTATAGTTCTCATTATCCATCTGGCAATCGTACAGCTAGTAACTTTTAGATCCTTGTTTGGTCCCTGGAATTGAACAAATAATTGAGGGGCTTTTCTGTACCCTTTTGTTGCGTCTAAGCATTTACACACGCATCTCCTTACATCTAGCGAATGGAATTTTTTTCTCCCCTTCATTTTTGGGATTCTGGCAGAAGGAGGGTAAATTGATTTCTTGGGACGTGTGGAAATCAAACTACTTTAGGGAGAAAGGCCGGGTCCGGTCTCAACACAATTGTGTCCTCCAAAATCAAGGGATAAGGAGGGGAGGCAGATAAGACAGAAATCTCCTCTACTCGCCTGGCTGATGTAATAGCTATAAGAAAGGTCGTCTTGTAAGACACCATCTTCAGGGAGATTGAGTCCAATGATTTGAAAGGACTTTGCGTGAGCACGGAAAGGACAATATTTAAATCCCAGGGACATGATCTGGGTTTAGGAAATGGATTTAATCTAATTGATGCCTTTATGAATCTTTTGATTCTAGGATGAGATGCCAAAGTACAGTCAAACAATACACTAAGGGCAGAGACCTGAACTTTAAGTGTACTAGGTCTTAATTACTTATTTAGATCTTCCTGCAAGAAATTTAAAATCAGACGGATCTCTGGTGGGGCTGATCAATCCAAACCTGTGCCCGCAAAACTAATAAAGGTTTTCCAAATAAATGTCAGTGGTAAATTTTTTCCAACTGGCTAGTAGAGTCGCTACTACCTGATCTAATAATCCCCTGGCTCTAAGGAATTTACTTTCAATATCCATGCTGTTAAGAGTAGATTCCCTATCTCGGGAGGATGAAGGGGACCCTGAAACAACAAATCCTCCCTCTCTGGAAGTATCCAGGGATCCGCAAGAGATAGCTTCCTTAACCAAGTAAACCATACTCTCTTCAGCCAATAGGGGGCTATTAAGATTACTGTTGCCTCCTCCCTCCTTATTTTCTGGATTACTCTGGGTAAAAGTGTGAGAGGTGGGAATGCATACACTAGATCCTTGACCCAAGGTTGTGACAATGCATCGATCCCTTGGGCCTGATCCCTTGGGTTGAGGGAAAAAACCTTTTTGCATTTCTTGTTTGTCTGGGAAGCTAATAGGTCTATTGATGGGGACCCCCAGAGATGCACTATCTAATCGAACACCTCCTGGCACAGGCACCACTCTCACTGACTGACCTTGTGCCTGCTCAAGAAGTCTGGGAGTTTTCTGACCCTTTTAGATGAACTGCTAAAAGAGAACAGACTGCCCCTTCTAGCGACTGGAAGATCTTGGATGACAATTTTAGAAGTTGAGGAGATCTCGTCCCCCCCCCCCCCCCCGCCTGTTGATGTAGGCTACCGCTGTCGCACTGTCTGACAGAATCAGTATATCGCCCTTAGCTCTCTGTAGTTTTGGGATTGTTGGTTTTGGAACATTGACCACTGCCCCTGGGAAAACCCAAAAACTGAGTCGGTTGTGATGATTAGAGGATTGTCCTTTATCCATTCCAACCCTTGACTTAGGTTCTCTGACATTGTCCACCATATCAGGGAGTCTCTTACCGACAAGGGTAGCTGAACTTTGAGATCTAGTGAAACTAGGTCCTTGTCCCAAAGAGAAAGGATGTGCATCTGAAGAATTTTGGATCTGAAATGTGCACATTTTACTGCCGGTATACAAGATGTCATTGATCCTAGGATTGATATGGCCTCTCTTAGAGTGGTCATTCTGGATTTGCTGAATTCCTCTATCCTTTGTTGAATTGACAGAAGCTTCCCCATTGGGAAGTATGACTTTTGGGATAAGGAATGTAGTTGAATTCCCAGGAAGGTGCATTGGAAACTCGGCGTCAGACACAATTTTTCCCAATTTATAATCCAGCCCAAGTTCATTAATGTCTTCAATACCTTCTGAACTTGAGCTGAAAGGGATTCTGGAGATTGCCCCACCACTAGCAGGTCATATAGATGAGGAATAATTATAATGTCTGACCTTATTTGTGCCATCACTTTCCTCATTAATTCTGTAAAAATTTGGGGTGCCTGTGATATTCCAAAGGGGAGGGCTCTAAACTGAAGGTGGACAACTGATTCTTTCACCTGTACTGCCACCCTGAGAGATTTCTGAGACGAGGGGTGAATGGGTACATGGTAATAGGCATCCTTATCTATTGACGCCATGACACAGTTGGGAAACAAGTATTAAGGCTGAGGTCAGCCTGTATTTGTGGGCAGGGCGTCGGCACCCTATATATACCTGCCTCCCCCGTTCTCCAGTGGTGTGACTCACTTACTTCAGTAGGAGGAGCCACATCTAGCTGCCGTTACAAGCAAGCCACCTTTCGTCTCCACGCAAGCCTCGCATCGCAGAGCGCTACCATTCCGGACAGATTTCTTCAGGCCCCAAGTAAGTACTGGGAGCTCGGAGCCCTCAGCTTCTTCTCCGTCCCCTGCCAGGGTTCTCTTCCCGCGAGAAGTCCACACGCCTCGCGCGCGGGCCACGGTGGAACGCACGTACGTCCGCCGGCGCTCCAGGCACTTCCAGCAGAGCGCCGAGCGACTCCCCCCACACACGTCCGCCGCCCACTCCTTCAGGGACGGAGCAAGCGACGGGGGACAGCATTCCGCAGCAGGGCACAAGTCCAGGGTCCCCCCACCCACCACCCACCCACCTCTGAAGCACCGGGTCGGGTGTAATATTGCATGTCACCTGGATCGTCCAGGCCGAGTTCAAAATGCTGCAGGTCACCTGGATCGTCCAGGCCGAGTTCAAATGTTGCATGTCACCTGGATCGTCCAGGCCGAATGTAATGCTGCATGTTACCTGGATCGTCCAGGCCGAACCCAATGTTGCATGCCGCCTGGATCGTCCAGGCCATGTGCAATGTCGCATGGCTCCCGGATCGTCCGGGCCAGGTGTAATATTGCATGTTGCCTGGATCGCCCAGGCCGAATCCAATGTTGCACGTCACCTGGATCGTCCAGGCAGAGTTTTAAATGTTGCATGTCACCTAGATCGTCCAGGCCGAGTGTAATGCCGCATGTTACCTGGATCGTCCAGGCCGAGTGTAATGCTGCATGTTACCTGGATCGTCCAGGCCGAGTTCAAATGCTGCATGTCACCTGGATCTTCCAGGCCGAGTTCAAATGCTGCATGTCACCTGGATCGTCCAGGCCGAGTTCAAATGCTGCATGTCACCTGGATCGTCCAGGCCGAGTTCAAATGCTGCATGTCACCTGGATCGTCCAGGCCGAGTTCAAATGCTGCATGTCACCTGGATCGTCCAGGCCGAGTTCAAATGCTGCATGTCACCTGGATCGTCCAGGCCGAGTTCAAATGCTGCATGTCACCTGGATCGTCCAGGCCGAGTTCAAATGCTGCATGTCACCTGGATCGTCCAGGCCGAGTTCAAATGCTGCATGTCACCTGGATCGTCCAGGCCGAGTTCAAATGCTGCATGTCACCTGGATCGTCCAGGCCGAGTTCAAATGCTGCATGTCACCTGGATCGTCCAGGCCGAGTTCAAATGCTGCATGTCACCTGGATCGTCCAGGCCGAGTTCAAATGCTGCATGTCACCTGGATCGTCCAGGCCGAGTTCAAATGCTGCATGTCACCTGGATCGTCCAGGCCGAGTTCAAATGTTGCATGTCACCTGGATCGTCCAGGCCGATTTCAAATGCTGCATGTCACCTGGATCGTCCAGGCCGAGTTCAAATGCTGCATGTCACCTGGATCGTCCAGGCCGAGTTCAAATGCTGCATGTCACCTGGATCGTCCAGGCCGAGTTCAAATGCTGCATGCCACCTGGATCGTCCAGGCCGAGTTTTAAATGTTGCATGTCACCTGGATCGTCCAGGCCGAACCCAATGTTGCATTCCGCCTGGATCGTCCGGGCCATGTGCAATGTCGCATGGCTCACGGATCGTCCGGGTCGGGTGTAATATTGCATGTCACCTGGATCGTCCAGGCCGAGTTCAAATGCTGCATGTCACCTGGATCGTCCAGGCCGAATGTAATGCTGCATGTTACCTGGATCGTCCAGGCCGAACCCAATGTTGCATGCCGCCTGGATCGTCCAGGCCATGTGCAGTGTCGCATGGCTCCCGGATCGTCCGGGCCAGGTGTAATATTGCATGTTGCCTGGATCGCCCAGGCCGAATCCAATGTTGCACGTCACCTGGATCGTCCAGGCAGAGTTTTAAATGTTGCATGTCACCTGGATCGTCCAGGCCGAGTTTAAAGGTTGCATGTCACCTGGATCGTCCAGGCCGAGTTCGACGTTGCACGTCACCTGGACCCCGCCGGGCCAGCTGCGGCAGACCTCAACTATGTCAGTTGTTTGTTACCTGGATCGTCCAGGCCGAGTTTTGAATGTTGTATGTCACCTAATTCTCCCAGGTCTAGCCTCCACAGATACCTGTGATGTTATCGTTCGTTACCTGGATCGTCCAGGCCACGTTAAATGTTGTACGTCACCTGGATCGTCCAGGTTCAGCTACCGTTGACTCCGCCATGTCATTTATTTTGTCTCCCAGGTTCCCCAAGACAATCTAACCGCTTGGCCGACAATTAGACCGCCAGGGCCAGCCGCCCGGCTACCACACTATGTCAGGCGGAGCCCTCCACACTCCCGCACGCTATCCTGACCCGCCTTTAATTAAGAGCCCCCCGGACGGCGAAGGGTCTCACGGTCCGCATCTTGCCTCCACGGCTACGTTATTCAGTCTACTTAATGTTCCCCCTCAGATTCCTAGAAGTGTCTACCGACCACCATCGTCTCCAATTCAGGCAAAGCCCCGCAAGGTAAGAAATGCGCAATAAGGGTAAAAGCATCGGTAGGTCCTATCCATGCATACCCCAGTCTGTATATACTTTGTTAGTTCTTATTGTTGGTTCTCCACAACCTAGGAGCAGGTCTTGGCCCGGTTAAAAGACTGGTCCACGATGTCGCAGGTGTCCGACATAGAGGACAACAGTTCCATGCTAGGCTCTTTGATTTCGGGCCGGGCCAACAACGGGTCCCTCCGGAGCTGGACCATCCCAAGACTGATCATGGAGCTGAACAAAAGAGGGATTCGGTATCCAGCTTCTGCCAGGAAAGCCGAACTGTATAGGCTACTGACAACAGAGGCCGGGCCCTCAGAGGAACAAACCTCCCTTCCGTCCATTCAACTCTCATTGGCCCAACTCCAGTCCTCCATCAATGGCTTAGTCAGCTCCATCTCAGACATCCAGTCCAGGGTGGGGGTCCTGGAATCTCAGCCGTCAGTGTCCGGTCAGACCCAGGCACCAGCACCATCCCTGCTTCTCCCACAGCTTCTTCCAGGTACACTCATGCCCCCCCCCCCCCCAGATTGCCCCATCTAATTTCTTACCAGATAGCCTCAAAAAGGATATCTTGGCAGGGAGGGATATAAACCTAGCATCGATCCTGATAGCGTCCCAAGACGCCCCAGAAAGTCGAGTGATTAATTGCGGGGACGTGTCAAAAGTCCTGAAAGCAAAGGACGCACGCATGAATAGAAAGTTGACCATCCCGAATTCGTGCTGGCCTTCAGCATATACAGGGATGTGGTATGTTCAGCCCAGCCAGACAGGAGGGAGGAACTGGACAAATACCTATATCGGGTCACCGACCTGGGCCAGAAATATGGTGGATCGGCTTTTTACGATTTCCACCGGTCCTTTTCCGCCAAAGCAGCAGCAGCGCTCGCCCAATTCCAGTTTGTCATTAATTGGGTGGAGATGGACATGGAACTTTTCTGCCGGCACTTCGCGGGTCTCCGGGCTCCCACATGCGCTAGCTGCCAATCCATATTTCACTCCACCGAATGGTGCCCGAACTCCAACCCTGCTACTCTGCAAGGGGCGTGGCCCGGCCCCTCCGGAACCCAGGGGAACTCCGGCACAACCAACAAACTAGGGAGACCCATAGTGTACCTCGGCAAGAGCCAACTATGCAACAACTTTAATCTGGGAAGTTGTGTCTTTAACGCATGTAGGGCCCTCCACATTTGTTCACTATGTTTCAGAGCCCACCCTCGCTCCACGTGCCCTAGGAAGACATCCAAACATCTATGACTAACCGACATCAATGTCGAATTGCTGTCGGGGCTCCTCGAAAACCATCACGACCGAGCCTTCGTGGAGTTCCTGATATCTGGCTTCCACAAAGGGTTTCATACAGGGATAATCGCCCTTCCACAAACCAATTGGGAGGGTCGTAACCTACTATCCGCTAGTCAGGACCCGGAAACGGTCGAATCTCTGCTCCAAACGGAGGTCACTAAGGGTTTTTTGTTGGGCCCCTTCTCTGATGTCCCCTTCCAGCACTGGCGCATTAATCCAGTCGGCATTGTGTCTAAACAGTCGTCAAATAAAAAACGTCTCATCTACGACTTGTCCGCTCCACATGCTTCTTCCACCCCAAGCCTGAATTCCAAGCAAAATGAGTTGTACTGCCTGGTCGATGGAGGAATAACGCATCGAATACTCGTCTGAAGGTATCAACCTTCAGACGAGTATTCGATGCGTTATTCCTCCATCGACCAGGCAGTACAACTCATTTTGCTCTTAGGCAAGGGCTCTTGGCTCACGACGGCAGACATAGCCGATGCTTTCAAGCTGCTGCCTGTTCGGCCGCAGCTCTGGGGCTACTATGGCATCAGATGGTCCAACAAATTTTACTTTGCAAACAGTCTCACTTTCGGATGCAAAAGCAGTCCCTGGATTTTTGACCAGCTGGCGAAAGCGCTGCACTGGATCTTGGTCCACCACGGTGACTTGCCAATGGTTATCCACTATTTAGACGACTTCCTGATAGTCGAAAAACAACATCCTCACCCGTCCGGCCTAGTCACGCTAACTGAAACCTTCAGACAGTTACAGGTTCCGATAGCTTCAAATAAAACAGAAGGGCCAGCCACCCAGGTCACCTTCCTAGGCATCATTCTGGACACTGTCCGGATGGAAGCCAGGCTCCCAGCAGAAAAACTGACCAAGATCCGAACAGTCATAACTAAAGCCAGACTCGCAAATTCCGTCACCAAAACGGAACTCCAGTCTCTTCTGGGGATGCTTAACTTTGCGACCAGGGTCATGCCTCAAGGCAAAGGTTGCTTCAGCTTCTCCCCGAAGCACAAGATCAAGGCAGCACCATTCCCCTAGATAGTCATGCCAGAGCAGACCTGTCAATGTGGGAATCTTTTCTAGCGGACTGGAATGGCGTTGCTTTATTCATCCCCCCTCGAACCACGCTCTCACCCATTGTTTTTACGGACGCAGCAGGGTCAGCCGGGTTTGCAGCCATTTTCGGCAACCACTGGTTGGCAGGTGGGTGGCCCCTAGAACTAAGCTCAGACACAGAAGCCTTAAAGTCATCTCCTCTACTGGAGTTATATCCAATAGTCGCCGCGGCTCGAGTCTGGGGCGAACAGTGGGCCAACTGCTCCGTCTTGTTTGTCACGGATAGTCAGGCGTTGGTCGACATCCTGGACAAACAAAGAGCCAAGTCACCCAGGATCATGTCTTTGCTGCGCAGGCTAGTATGGCTATCCCTTTCCCTCAACTTCCGTTTTTCAGGTGAACACATTCAGGGCCAAAAAAATGTAGCTGCAGACGCACTGTCCAGATTTAATTTTACGGTTTTCTTTCAGGAGATGCCAGACGCGGATCCCACGGGGGCCTCAGTCCCAGCATACCACACCCTAGTCATGGGTTAGAAGCTTTGGTTTCAATGGCGAAACACCTCATGGGCCAGTCTCTAGCCCCAAATACGTCCAGGAACTACAGAGCGGGGTTGAAAACGTTCGATCATTTTAAGCTTCGCTATCCTCAGGACGGCCGGGATGAAATGTCCTACCTTCTGGCGTTCATAGCCTTCTGTCACTCCCAACAAAAACTTTCACACAGTACCATCAAATTATACCTAGCAGGTCTCCAACATCACTTCATCCTCAGTAACCCAGGTCACTTTTCCATTTTTTCAAACCAGGCCATCAAGGCGGCTCTCAGGGGAATCCAAAAAAGTGCCAAACAGGCTCCCACCGGCAGGCAGCCAGTATCCAGCGAGTTGTTCAGGGACTTGTCTGCCGCCCTGGACGGCAACCCTTTTGGGCCCCTCACCAGCACGGTAATTCAAGCGGCCATGTTCCTAAGCTTCTATGGCTTCCTCCGGCCAGGAGAGTTCACTGGCAGCTCGCTGGGCCATGGCTGTCTCCGCAAAGAACAGCTGTCTTGGCACAATAATCATTTCATACTCAGCCTCCCGCTGACCAAGACAAGCCAGACTGGGCCACCCACGGAAATAAAATATTTCCCAGCCCAGAACAACTGGTGCCCAGTCCAGATCCTCAACAAGTTATTGTCCCTGTTACGAACAGCACCTCCTGACAGTCCTCTCCTGCCGTTCAAAAACAAGCCACTCTCTTCAACTCAATTTATATCCCATATCCGCTCCCTGGCGGCCGGTCTCGGGTACGACCCCAAAGTCATTTCGGGCCATTCATTCCGCATCGGGGCAGCATCTGCAGCGTCAAGGCACAGGGTCCCCGCTCACGTCATCCGGTCCATGGGGCGCTGGAGATCGTCTTGCTTCAGCAGGTACATCCCCGATCCACACAGGGAAATCTCTCAGGCTTTCCAGTTATTGGCATTATAGATTATGCATGGTGGAAGGAATTCGAATAAACTGATTTATTCAACACAGTGTCCTTGACTTTTTGCCCTCTCCAGGCCTACCCACGCCCGTGGCTCCAGGCACAACCCAGCCATATAGTTCAGGTTCGGCATGCCTTACCCACGACCAAGACGCGTTCAGCCCTGCCCATAAGTATTAAGGCTGAGGTCTGCCTGTATTTGTTGGCAGGGCGTCGGCACCCTATATATACCTGCCTCCCCCGTTCTCCAGTGGTGTGACTCACTTACCTCTCCCTCCCATCCCCTTTTCTCACACACTCCAACAGGGTATGCCCTCTCCAGGCCTACCCACGCCCGTGGCTCCAGGCACAACCCAGCCATATAGTTCAGGTTCGGCATGCCTTACCCACGACCAAGACGCGTTCAGCCCTGCCCATAAATGTAGAAATGTTGATAATATCGATTCCATGCGAAACTTTTGGTATGTTAGATATAAATTCAGTTCCTTTAGGTTTATTATAGTCCGATAGGACCCATTCGGTTTGCGGACTAAAAAGAGCGTAGAATAAAACCGCTCTCCTATTTCTTTTGTTGGAACTGGGACTAGAACGGATTTGTCCATGAGGCTTCTTATTTCACCTAATAATGCCATTTCTTTTGGAGAGTGCTGATTTAAGGCCGTCATTTTTAACCTTTCTGGTGGGAGTCTTTTGAATTCCAGCCGGTAGCTTTCTTTTATAATACCCTTTACCCATGTACTTGATGTTATACTTTGCCAGGCTTGAATATACAGTAAGAAGATAGACAACCTTCCCCCTTAGCCCTGGTGTCACTGTTGAGGAGCATTGGAGGACTTGGTGTCACGATTAGAGATGTCCCGAACTATTCGCCGGCGAATAGTTCCCGGCGAACATAGCTTGTTCGCGTTCGCCGCGGCGGGCGAACATATGCGATATTCGGTCCGCCCCCTATTCGTCATCATTGTGTAAACTTTGACCCTGTACCTCACAGTCAGCAGACACATTCCAGCCAATCAGCAGCAGACCCTCCCTCCCAGACCCTCCCACCTCCTGGACAGCATCCATTTTAGATTAATTCGGAAGCTGCATTCTTAGTGAGAGGAGGGACAGTGTAGCTGCTGCTGATTTAATAGGGAAATCGATAGCTAGGCTAGTGTATTCAGTGTCCACTCCAGTCCTGAAAGACTCATCTGATCTTTGTTGTAAGGACAGCGTCCCAAAAAGCCCTTTTTAGGGCTAGTACATCAGTCTGCTTTTTTTTTTTTCCTGTGTAATCTAATTGCAGTTGCCTGCCTGCGTGTGTGTCAGGCTCACAGCGTATACTGTGCCCACTTGCCCAGTGCCACCACTCATATCTGGTGTCACAGTAGCTTGCATTTAAAAAAAAAAAAACTTTTTTGACTGTAATAGAATAGCAGTCAGTTACCTGCAAGCGTGTGTGTTTCAGGCCCTGCAAGTGCAGAGTGTCACCTCACCAGTGCAACTCCTATCTGGTGTCACAGTATATTACATTTAAAAAAATATATAATTTTGACTGTAATAGAATAGCAGTCAGTTGCCTGCAAGTGTGTGTGTTTCAGGCCCTGCAAGTGCACAGTGTCACCAGTGCAACTCCTATCTGGTGTCACAGTATATTACATTTTTTTTTAAAAGTACAATTTTGACTGTAATAGAATAGCAGTCAGTTGCCTGCAAGCGTGTGTGTCAGGCCTACAGCTTCTACTCTGCCAACTTCTGCCAGTGCACAGTGCCACTCATATCTGGTGTCACAGTAGCTTGCACGCATAGTACAACTAAACTAATCTAAAAAAAAATGACAGGCAGAGGCAGGCCACCCCGCAGGGGCCGTCGTGGTCGTAGTGCTGTGATTCCCTTTGGCCCTAGAATAATGCCCAGTGTTCAGAGACCACGTACCCTGAACTCAAAAAGTTCTGAGGACATAGTTGACTGCCTAACACAGGACGCCCAATCTTCTACAGCTTCCACTCGGAACCTTGACGCACCATCCTCCTCCAGCTCAGCTTCGGGCACCTCTCAAGTTACCACTCGCCTGCCTGCTGCCACCACCAACACTAGCACCACAGCTGCTTTACTTGATCTGTCAGAGGAGTTATTTACACATCAGTTGGAAGAAATGAGTGATGCGCAACCATTATTGCAAGAGGATGTAGATAACAGGGATATGTCTCAGTCAGGCAGCATTACACACATGGACGTACGGTGTGATGATGATGATGTTGTACCCGCTGCTGCTTCCTTTGCTGAGTTGTCAGATACAAGTGAAGCGGTTGATGATGACGATGTGTCCGTGGATGTCACGTGGGTGCCCGCTTGAAGAGAAGAACAGGGGGAAAGTTCAGATGGGGAGACAGAGAGGAGGAGGAGACGAGTTGGAAGCAGGGGGAGGTCGTCGCAAGGAGCTAGTGGCACAGTCGGACAGCATGTATCGGCACCCGGGGTCAGCCAGACAGCACACCAAGCAACGCATGCTGTTGCCACCACCAGAATGCCGTCATTGCAAAGTTCAGCAGTGTGGCATTTTTTTTTTGTGTGTCTGCCTCTGACAACAGCGATGCCATTTGCAACCTGTGCCAAAAGAAACTGAGTCGTGGGAAATACAACACTCACCTAGGTACAACTGCTTTGCGAAGGCACATGATCGCACATCACAAACGCCTATGGGATAAACACATGATGACGAGTAGAAGCAGCACACAAGCTCAAAGCCACCATCCTCCTCCTGGTCCAGCATCTTCAGCCATGTCAACCACTGCTGTCCTCCTTGCCCCCTCTCAACCATCCGCCACTCCATCTCTCGCCTTGAGCAGTTCCTGCTCATCTGCCCACAGTCAGGTGTCTGTCAAGGACATGTTTGAGCGTAAGAAGCCAATCTCAGAGTCACCCCCTTGCCCGGCGTCTGACAGCTGGCTTGTCGGAACTCTTAGCCCGCCAGCTTTTACCATACAAGATGGTGGAGTCTGAGGCCTTCAAAAAATTTGTAGCTATTGGGACACCGCAGTAGAAGCTACCCGGCCAAAATGTATTTTCACAAAAGGCAATCTCCAACCTGTACTCTATTGTGCAAAAGGAAGTCATGGCATGTCTGGCACACGGTGTTGGGGCAAGGGTCCATCTGACCACTGATACCTGGTCTGCAAAGCACGGTCAGGGCAGGTATATCACCTACACTGCGCTTTGGGTAAACCTGCTGACGGCTGCCAAGCATGGAATGCGTGGCTCTGCAGAGGAGTTTGTGACAGCGCCACGACTTGCAGGCAGGCTTGCTGCCACCTCCTCTACTCCTCCTACTCCATCCTCTTCGATAACCTCCTCGGCTGAGTCCTCTTCTGCTGCTGCGTCTTGCTCCACATCAACTGCACCCCCCCAGCTCCCCAGGGGCTGTTCCACATCCCGGATATGACAGTGTCACGCCGTCTTGGGGTTGACTTGCCTGAAAGCAGAGAGTGGACCAGCACTCCTGTCCGCCGTGAACGCACAGGTGGATCAGTGGCTGACTCCGCACCAACTGGAGATCGGCAAAGTGGTGTGTGACAACGGAAGCAATTTGTTAACGGCATTGAATTTGGGCAAGTTGACACATGTGCCGTGCATGGCACATGTGTTGAATCTGATTGTACAACGCTTTGTGCATAAGTACCCAGGCTTAAAGGACGTCCTCAAGCAGGCCAGGAAGGCGTTCCTACACGGCCATGGCGCACTTTTCAGATATCCAGCGGCGAAAACACATGCCAGTGAGGCGCTTGATTTGCGACAGCCCGACACGTTGGAATTCAACACTCCTAATGTTCGACCGCCTGCTCCAACAAGAAAAAGCCATCAACGAGTATTTGTATGACCGGGGTGCTATGACAGCCTCTGCGGAGCTGGGAATTTTTTTGCCACGTTACTGGACGCTCATGCGCAATGCCTGTAGGCTCATGCATCCTTTTGAGGAGGTGACAAACCTAGTCAGTCGCATTGAAGGCACCATCAGCGACATCATCCCATTCGTTTTCTTCCTGGAGCGTGCCCTGCGAAGAGTGCTGGATCAGGCCGTAGATGAGCGTGAAGAGGAAGAGTTGTGGTCACCATCACCACCAGAAACAGCCTTATCAGCATCGCTTGCTGGACCTGCGGCAATGCTGGAAGAGGATTGTGAGGAAGAGGAGTCAGAGGAGGAATGTGGCTTTGAGGAGGAGGAGGAAGACCAACCACAGCAGGCATCCCAGGGTGCTCGTTGTCACCTATCTGGTACCCGTGGTGTTGTACGTGGCTGGGGGGAAGAACATACCTTCAGTGAGATCAGTGAGGACGAGGAACAGGACATGAGTAGCTCGGCATCCAACCTTGTGCAAATCGGGTCTTTCATGCTGTCGTGCCTGTTGAGGGACCCTCGTATAAAAAGGCTGAAGGAGAACGACCTTTACTGGGTGGCCACGCTACTAGACCCCCGGTATAAGCAGAAAGTGCCTGAAATGTTACCGAATTACCGGAAGTCGGAAAGGATGCAGCAGTTCCAAAATAAATTAAAAAGTATGCTTTACACAGCGTATAAGGGTGATGTCACAGCACAACGGGAATCTAACAGGGGAAGAGGTGAAAGTAATCCTCCTCCTACAACGACCACACCGGCAAGGACAGGACACTTTACAGACGTGTTGTTGATGGAGGACATGCGCAGCTTTTTAAGTCCTACGCATCGCCACAGCCCTTCGGGGTCCACCCTCAGAGAACGACTTGACCGACAGGTAGCAGACTACCTCGCCTTAACTGCAGATATCGCCACTCTGAGGAGTGATGAACCCCTTGACTACTGGGTGTGCAGGCTTGACCTGTGGCCTGAGCTATCCCAATTTTCGATAGAACTTCTGGCCTGCCCCGCTTCAAGTGTCCTGTCAGAAAGGACCTTCAGTGTAGCAGGAGGTATTGTCACTGAGAAGAGAAATCGCCTAGGTCAAAAAAGTCTAGATTACCTCACCTTTATTAGGATCCCGAAGGGACTGACAGTGGGCGATACATTTGGCTAAAAAAGGCCTGATGAGATGAGCTGCCTTGGGCTAAAAATGGTCCACATGCTGCTGTATTTTATCTCTGCATGCCGGATGACTTGCGTGACTTATCAGCCACCAACTAGGGTTCAAGCCGCAATGTTTTAGTGTACTTTCTGCCTGGAAAACAAAATACATTTTTCTGGCTGCTGCTACAGCAGCGGCTGCAACAATACCTAATTTTTCAGGCATGTGTACATGCCTAATTTTTCTGGCCTCTGGTGCTGCACTGTGACTTCAAAAACAAAAAAACAAAAAAAAAGGCACATACATGTGTCAATTCCCCTTTGTGATCGTTCCCTTGTTGTGGTGAAGGGGCTTGCGTATCACAATGAAGCGACCACCTCTATGAGTGTGTTGGCAATGGCAATGTTAGCACTCCCCAGATGATAAGGTCGTTGCTTCATTGTGAACAGACCAAAAGCGATCGGCTGGATAATTTTGCATAGAAAAAACATTAATTTTCTTTGTGATCATCTAAGGTGATCATTAAAGCCTACTAGGCCAACAATGGGCCCACACTGCAGAATCATTGTTTTCTGGGTAACTTAACTGTCACTGAACTACCTCAGCACGACCATAGGCTTTTAAAAACCCCCATCAGCTGCAATCTCCCAAACGTGCGCACGAGCACAGTCATCACTACACCAAGATTGATGCATAGAGGAATAAAATTTATGTCATGAGTGTGTCAACTATTGACAACTCTTTGCGGTTGTCTAAAATCTATTCCATACACGTCCCCTAATAGGGGACGTAACAGGTATTTAACTGATAGGAATAGTACTACTTAACATACCACTCATATCTGGTGGCAGTACATTGCAAGCCGTACGCACAGTGCCCCAAATTGGAAGTAAGAGGACCGACCAAGCATCTTTTTCCATCTCCCGGTTCCTAAAATCTATTCCATACACCGGCCCCTGATAGGGGACAAAACAGAGATTAAACTGTTAAGAACAGATTTTTTTTAATAAAAAAAATAAAAAGCGGACAGCCTCTGCGGAGCTGGGTATTTTTTGGCCACGTTACAGAACGCTCATGCACAATGGCTGTAGGCTCATGCATCCTTTTGCGGAGGTGACAAACCTGGTCAGTCAAACCCAAGGCAACATCATCGAACTCATCCCATAGGCGTTTTTTCTGGAGCGTGCCCTGCGAAGAGTGCTGGATCAGGCCGTAAATGAGCATGAAGAGGAAGAGTTGTGGTCACCATCACCACCAGAAGCAGCCTTGTCGTCGTCGATTGCTGGACCTGCGGCAACGCAGAGAGAGGAGTCTGAAGAAGAGGAGTCAGAGGAGGAAGGTGGCTTTGAGGAGGTGGAAGACCAACCACAGCAGGTGTCCCAGGGGGCTTGTTGTCACCTTTCGGGGACCCTTGGTGTTGTACGTGGCTGGGTGGAGGAAGAGACCTTCAATGACGTCAGTGAGGACAAGGAACGGGACATGGCTAGCTTGGTATCCAACCTTGTGCAAATGGGGAGTTTGCGGTTGTGCAAATGGACTGTTTGCGGTGCGTTAAACTGGGAATTTGGTCTGTCAGAGTTTGGTCTGTCACTGTGAAGCGGGCGTAACCCTTACACTACCTGATCGATACATCATACCTGATGTTTTTGAAGCACGTTATTCCAAACAATTTAGGAATGTTAGGTGATTTATGCCGTTTATGGATTAAAACGCGACTCCTGGTCAACTACGTAATTTTCCATGGGAGTTTTGCCATGGTTCCCCCTCCGGCATGCCACAGTCCATGTGTTAGTACCCTTGAAACAACTTTTCCATCACTATTGTGGCAAGAAAGAGTCCCTGTGGGTTTTAAAATTTGCCTGCCTATTGAAGTCTATGGAGGTTCGCCCGTTCGCGAACATTTGTGAAAATTCGCATTCGCTGTTCGTGAACGGAAAATTTTATGTTCGCGACATCTCTAGTCACGATCAGTGTGGGGGAAAAACCCCACACTGAACACAGGAGGGAAGGGGAACAGTAACTGGGCCTGGAAACTAGGGAAGAAACAGGTCACCTCCTAAACAACCCTAATCCGGGCCTAACTACCTATAAATATGAATAGACCTTGAAGGTAGGAATATTCATATGCTGGATACCAAGGCCCTTATATCCCTATAATGCCCTGGAATGAGGTTAGGACCAGACAACACATTCCTCCCCAGATGGACAAATGGAAGTCTCTGTCAGGCCCAGATACAAACAGGGAATATAACAAACACAAAACAATAAGAACGGACAAGACTTATCTGAAAGTAGAAAACTGGCAACTCCAGAGTACAACCGACCAGCTAGTTAGAAGGCAGATCTTTTGCCTTTCTTTTGAAACCTATCTTCATTCTTTTTGTCTCTGAAACAAAATGGTCTTCTCTGTTTCTGAAAACGAGCTACCAGAAATCCCTTTTCCTACCAGATGCTTTGTTTAATATCTCATCCAGTACTGGGCCAAATAAAAAATTTCTATGGCAAGGAATGGCACACAACTTTGACTTGGAAGCATCATCTTCTTTTCAACCCTTGAGCCAAAGAGATCTTCTGGCCGAGTTTGACAATGTGGCTGCTCTGGCAGATAACCTTAGAGCCTCTGCCGTCGCATCCGAAATTAAATCTACTGCTTTTATCATTGTCAGAATTGCTTCTAGTAGTTGCTCCCTCGGGGTTCTGTTAGCAATGTGTGACTAACTCCCCTAACCAGATTTTAAGTGACCTAGCGACTGAAGTTGTAGCAATATTTGGTTTAAAGGAAGATGTAGATGCTTCCCAATTTTTTCTAAGATAAGTGTCCGCCCTTTTATCCATTGGATCCTTAAGGGAGCCCAGATCTTCAAATGGGAGCGCTGACTTCTTATTAACTTTCACCACTGGAGCATCTACTCTCAAAATCTCCTGACACTCTGGCTTGTTCCATTCTCTCTTTATCAACTCTTAATACAATCTTGGACAGGGAATACTCTGGCCTTTCTTGGCTTCAGACTGTCAAACATTAACTCCTGTCTGGAATTTGACTCTTTTTCATCATCTATCTCCATGGTGGCCCTTACTGTTTTTAAAAGAAGGTCCGTGTCTTCCACTTTAAACAGGGGCCTTCCCGTAAGGTCCTCAGAAGAGGAATCTGAGCTTTCTACCACTCCCCCTTCCTCTGACTCTGAGAAGTCTAATTCTGTTTCTTGAGCGTTCCTCTGCGTAGAAGAACCAGGAAGTGATTTTTTAAAATTGTTCCACAGAGGAACGGACTTCCATCCTGATCAGACTCTGTATATTTTGGAACAAAGATGGGGATTCTTCCACTACCAATTTGTCCAGGCAGGGTTGACAACAGGCTTTTGGATAAGACGGGCTCAACTTCTTTTTACATATCCCACATTCTCTCCCTTTTGACTTGTGGGTAGCCTTCCTGGAGGCCTCGTTAACTTGTATCAACACATACACCATACAAGTTACTGGAGAATATTATAAAGAAATCTCCCCAAAAGGAGACTGTGGGGTACAACCCCTCTTACACCTCCCAGGAGTACCATGTTTCTGTGTGCTGCTCCTGTTTCTCCATGTGCTGCTGAGCTTCCTCCTGTATGTTGTTGATACACTGGAGGGGAATTGGAAGGAAAGTCTGGCTGACCGCTGAACTCGCCCAGGCTGTATCCACCTTGCCTTCCAACTTGGCTGGCGTCCTCTTTTTTTATGGGCCACGCACCGCTCGCCATGTCTTCAGCCCCTCCCCTTCCCTGTCCCGTGTGGAACGCACACATCACTTCCTGCGCGCCTGTGAATGCGCACCAGAAACAGGAACATCGGGAGCCTGCCGTACTGGCGAGCAAGGGGGTGGACGCCTTCCTCCTCCTTCCGGAACTTTGTCCGGCCGCAGGCATGAAGGTAACGAGGTGGCTGCCAGGCATCCCCCATGGCATCAAAATTAGGACCGCGATATACCGGACTTTTACAGCGGCTCCTAGTGGAGATTTACGCCGACAGGGACCTCTAATAGGTATGGGATATAAACCCTAGAAATCCTGCAACCCCCTAAATGATCCGGGAAAGATCCATCCCCCTGTCCTAAGGACAGGAAACAGGACGAAATTAAGGATGGACTGTGGAGAACCCTATTTAAAGATCTGGGAAGTTCCTGTTTCCTGTCCAGAAGGGGGAGGATCTCTCACAGGTACTGTCATGGGGTGTAATAGAAAATGGGTATTTTGGCACAGTTTTTATTTACTTATTATTTAACAGCGTTCAATTGAGTTACAGACGCGACAATACCTAATATGTCTTTTTTTTTTTACGTATTTCAGTAAGCCAAATTTATTTTTTATTTTTTGGCCGATTGTCTTATGTAGGAACTCATTATTTGCAGGAAGAGACAATGGTTTGATTGGTACAATTTTGGGCTGCATATGACTTTTGATTGCTTGGTATTACACTTTTTGTGATGAAAGGTGACAAAAAAAATGGCATATTTGCACAGTTTTTATTTTTTCATGGTGTTCACCTTAGACGCAAGTCATACAATGTTTTTATAGAACAGGTCATTACGGACATGGAGATACCTAATATGTATACTTTTTTTATTTTTTTTATTTCAGTTTTACACTAAGAGCATTTTTAAAGAAAAAAAATCATGTTTTATTGTCTCCATCTTCTGAAAGCCATATTTTTTTATAGTCCTATGTAGGGACTCATTTTTTACGGAAAGAGATGACGTTTTGATTGGTACTATGTTGGGGTACATATGTATTTTTGATCGCTTGGAATTGCACTTTTTTTGATTGCATTTTTGGTAGTTTTTTATTTTTATTTTTTTACGGTGTTCATCGGAGGGGTTAGGTCATGTAATATTTTTATAGATCTGGTTGTTATTTTTGAAGGAAAAAAAAAATGTTTTATTGTCCCCATTTTCTGAAAGCCATTTTTGTTTTACCTTTTAGGGGCAATTGTCTTATGTAGGGGCTCTTTTTTGGGGTGTGTATGACTTTTTGATCACTTGTAATCTCACTTTTTGTAATGAAATTAACAAAAAAATTGCATTTTTGGCACTTTTTTTTTTTACGGTGTTCAATTGAGGGGCTAGATCATGTGATATTTTTATAAAGCAGATTATTGCGGATGCAGTGATAGCTAATATGTCTATTTATTTCAGTTTTACACTATAAAAGCATTTTTGAAGACAATGTTTTGGTGTCTCCATTATCTGAAAGCCATATTTTTTTTAATCTTTTGGGCCACTGACTTATGTAGGGCTCATTTTTTGCATGAAGAGATGGTTTGATTGGTACTATTTTGGGGTACATATGTCGTTTTGATTGCTTGGAATTAAAAAAACTTTTTTTGCTCTTTTTTTTTTTTTTTTTTTTTTTACGGCGTACACCTGAGGGACTTCACTTTTTCAGGGAGTTCACTGTGGGACTTCACCTTTTTAGGGTTTGATCCCTGTTTTAATTCAGTACAATACATTCTGTCATTATGTATTATACTGAATTAGTAAGATGCCTAGGAGACCCAGTCTGGCCCATGCTGCTGGGTCTTCTAGGATGCGGCAAGTGATAATGTGTTAAGGGGTTAAAGGAAGCATGCATAACATATGAAGTCATTCAACCTCTTAGGTTTCACAGTCTACAGTGCAAATGTCTACTGTGCCTCAAAATTCACTGCCTCTTGCTGACCGTCTAATGTGTTCAATTCCTTGAAAAGAAATGGCCGAGATATGAGGTATCCTGCTTTTTATTGATGTCACACAAATGTTCCCAAATTCTCCATCTAAAGCACCTGTTTGTTTTGCCCACATACTGTTTCATACAAATTATATGTGGCGACTATAACACATACACTCACCTAAAGAATTATTAGGAACACCATACTAATACGGTGTTGGACCCCTTTTGCCTTCAGAACTGCCTTAATTCTACGTGGCATTGATTTCAACAAGGTGCTGATAGCATTCTTTAGAAATGTTGGCCAATATTGATAGGATAGCATCTTGCAGTTGATGGAGATTTGAGGGATGCACATCCAGGGCACGAAGCTCCCGTTCCACCACATCCCAAAGATGCTCTATTGCAGGCATGCTCAACCTGCGGCCCTCCAGCTGTTAGAAAACTACAACTACCAGCATGCCCGAACAGCCTACAGCTATCAGCCTACAGCAGGGCATTGTGGGAGTTGTAGTTTTACAACAGCTGGAGGGCCGCAGGTTGAGCATGCCTGCTCTATTGGGTTGAGATCTGGTGACTGTGGGGGCCATTTTAGTACAGTGAACTCATTGTCATGTTCAAGAAACCATTTTTCCAGTCTTCAACAGTCCAATTATGGTGAGCTTGAGCTATCAAATTGTAGCAACTTTTTCCTATTTGTAGTGGAGATAAGTGGTACCCGGTGGGGTCTTCTGCTGTTGTAGCCCATCCGCCTCAAGGTTGTGCGTGTTGTGGCTTCACAAATTCTTTGCTGCATACCTCGGTTGTAACGAGTAGTTATTTCAGTCAACGTTGCTCTTCTATCACCTTGAATCAGTCGGCCCATTCTCCTCTGACCTCTAGCATCCACAAGGCATTTTCGCCCACAGGACTTCTGCATACTGGATGTTTTTCCCTTTTCACACCATTCTTTGTAAACCCTAGAAATGGTTGTGCGTGAAAATCCCAGTAACTGAGCAGATTGTGAAATACTCAGACCGGCCCGTCTGGCACCAACAACCATGCCACGCTCAAAATTGCTTAAATCACCTTTCTTTCCCATTCTGACATTCAGTTTGGAGTTCAGGAGATTGTCTTGACCAGGACCACAACCCTACATGCATTGAAGCAACTGCCATGTGATTGGTTGACTAGATAATCACATTAATGAGAAATAGAACAGGTGTTCCTAATAATTCTTTAGGCGAGTGTATATCACTCCAGTTGTTCTGCAGTTAATTAATGATCGTATTTCATAGCTGCACCCTGTGGTCAAGCTCATAACCATAATACTGACCAGATATATCTGTGTACACTGTACTATTATACCTTGTACTTGTCACATCAGTACACATATACAGTATATACACATCTATTATACAGTATAATAGATGCAGTGGACACAGGTATGTAATATACCCAGCAGTCTACTGATAGGGTGGTCATTTATTAAAAATGCTGGTTTTTATAACCACTATATGTTGTTATAACAACATAATAATAATAACCCCTGTATGAAGTTATGAAGATGTGCAGGTCTCAACTAACCATTGCGCCGCAATCGGCGCCTGAAATACGCCTAATATAGGCATATTTCAGTATAATAAATGACCCCCAAAGTATATACAGCAGTGTACTGACTTGAGGCACAAGCTGTAATTTATACCTCATATCTCACACTGCTGTATATACTGTCCGGGAACATGTAGTGGGAGGGGCTATGAATATGACATGGGGGCCCAATTTAGATTCTTGCTAAGAGGCCTTGTGATTTCTATGTATGTCCTTGATCATTGGTACTTACTCACACATACCCAGTACAGACCACAGAATCGTAAAACTGGGACAAGAAAAGATACATGTTTACTAATATCCTGATACCCAGTGGCTCTCTGCCTTGCCTGAATTGAATATATGTGGGCAAGATATCAATTGCTTTTCTTTTTTAATGATAATATTTAATAAAGTATACCTTTTAGGCAAGTTAACCCTAGGTCAGGTTATTGCGTCCATAATATAGGCACAAAACTGCCCATCTGTACAGTAATTGAAAATGCTCATTTAACATTCACTATGCAAAAATGTGTTTAATGACTGATAAAGATTTCAGGGGTGAGAGCTACAGATATATGCAGATCTCACAAAGACTTATTGGACATGGTTAAATAAGGTTTTGAATATTAATATAGTTTATTTAATTTTGGTGAGGTTCTCTTAATTTTTTCCCCTTATTTTACTTATCCATAAAAAATGGTGCAAAAAAATGCAGGTGCGAAAACGACCACTAAATACAAATGTGACAGAAAACACCACCAAAAACCTACTTGTGGAGCCAGCCTAAACCTGGACAGGATGGTCAAAGTACTCTTATAATAATCAGAAGGTGGCCTAGGCTGGAGGCATAGAAAATGCACTCCACACTACACTGTCATACTTACGAACAATGTCACTGATAAATTCGGGGCAAATCCCTCAAACCAGACAGTAACATCCACTTCTGCGCAGGATTTACACAATCCTTGCCCATTTGGGCCCATAACAACCCGAAATGGCCAGGACTGTATCTGTGCACTATATACACAGATACAGCTGGGTCTGCATGTTCCCTGTACTTCCTTGGCTGGTTTACTTCCCACCACTCCCTGGAGACTGTAATAACCTATGACAGGCATGCTCAACCTGCGGCCCTCCAGCTGTTGCAAAACTACAACTCCCAACATTCCCAGACAGTCTACAACTATCAGCCTGCAGCAGGGCATGGTGGGAGTTGTAGTTTTACAACGGCTGGAGGGCCACAGGTTGAGCATCCCTGACCTATGACATATCTTAGTCAATTGCTCCTATTTAACCCAGCTGACATACAGCACATACACCTTGCTGCTCTGTGCATGCAGAGAATACCAGAATAAGTGTGAGCCTCCAATATTGCTGCCTGAGAAATTATTTTAATAACAGAAAATATATAGTTCTCACATTTAAAAATTCAAGCACATTATTTATTTTCTATATAAATACTATATAAATCTAATTTAACTAAATTAAAATAAATGAGAGCTTTCATTAAAGAAATTAACACAAACGATACTTGAGCAACTTACGGAGATAAGTGTCCAGTGGAATACAGTCGTCAATGTCATGAGTAGAAGACAGTCGTTCACATATGCTTTCTGCAGTGTCACTTTCTGGGAATTTACTGTGGTCACCGCACTTTCTCAGTATCTCAACACAATCTGTTCTTCAAGAAAAAAAATTCAAAAAGTGCAACATTAATTTCCCTTTTTACCTATATACTGTATTTTCCATTGCTTTCACTAGGAGTGTATAATATGTTTACAGTGAGCTGCGGACAACAAAATTGTTATCCTTTCTTTTGCTATGTGAAAGTTCTATGCTGGAACTGTTTAGCAGTGCCAGCTCAGATTTATTTGGGCCCTTTGGAAATAGAGAATCTTTTCCTACCCAGCATACTTTATACCAGTAATGCCATCAATTGGACTAAGCGTATATTTAGATGTTGTGTCCTGTTATGTTTTAATAATAGAAATATATTTTCTTGTCATATATACGATAAAAGGCAAAAAAAAATGGTGCATGTGATCGGATGTGAACATAACTTATGAGGAAGATAAGCGGCTGCATCCCATAAAGTACATTTTGTAATTCAACGTTTTCACTGCTAGATACTGTCTGGTGTATTTGTTCAAGTGCCATAATAATTGCTTTTTTTGCCTTCCATAATACAATAATTCTATACTAATGATATAATTATATAAAAGGAGGAAAAATAGCATTGGAAAGGAATTAATTTTAAACCATTGAAAAGTTCCTAAATGGACATAGGGAGAGACTGGTGTAATGGAAGACTGGCTTAGTTGCCCATAGCAACCAATCAGATTCCATCTTTCATTTTCCAAAGAGCTCTGTAAAATGAAAGGTGGAATATGATTAGTTGTCAGTTTTGATAAATTTCCCCCATAATGTCATAATAAGGGACACATCTCTCTAAGGTATGTCCACACCTTAGGCTATTAGTCCCAAAGTGAAATGGGATTTTCTTCTTCCTATTATTGTTTCTGTGCTTGGGTCCACCAGAGGATCCTTTGATACTCTGGTGGGATAATCCAACACCGTACAGTGGTGCTTGAAAGTTTATGAACCCTTCAGAGTTCTCTATATTTCTGAATAAATTTGACCTAAAACTAGATTTGATTTTCATGAAATCCTCAAAGTAGATGAAGATAACGAAATCAAACAAATGAGTCAAAAATATTAAACTTTAGAAAATGATCCAATATCATACACTATCTGTGAATGGTATAAGTATTTGAATGTTTAGGATTAGGAGATAATTTGAAGGTGAATCGGGTGTTTTCAGTCAATGGAATGATAAATAGGTGGGAGTGGGTGACTTGTTTTATTTAAGAACATTTTAAACATTTCTATAAAAGGTTTCCCCCCCCCCCCCCCCGAGACTTTTATACTGCAGTAGCACCACGACCTTCTAGAAGTTTTGCCTAGCTTATTTTATGTCACATTCATCAGTCACATGGCTCAGTTCGCCCCATGAAGGTAAATGAGGTTGAGCTGTGATACCATGCACTGCCACTGTACAATATAAAGCACTGTACTTGGTCAGCTGAGGGAAAGCAGCGGGGCTACTGCAAGCACTGGTGCCTTCTCAAACAGCTAATCAGCAGGGATCCCGGGTGTCAGACCCCCACCGATCAGGTACTGATGACATATTCAGAGGATAGGTCACCAGTATAAAAGTCTCAGAAAATCCTTAAAACATCTGTGGAAATACAGTAAAACAAATTAGAATACAAGAACCACCACAAAAAATATATAACCAGATGCCGAGTAACAATATCTTTATTAATTACATATCAAAGTAATAATATATTAAAATGCAGCCACAACAACAGCAAATACATATATGAAAAGGGGGTAACAGTGGTCAGGTGTTATCACATGGCATATACTGAGAGGGCTAACCAGGTACAATGTAGCATACAAATCTATGGTCCGACAAAGTGACTTCAACACAATATAAATATAAAGTGCATAATGCAAACACCATATACTAAAATATAAATCTAAGGACTAAAGATAATGTAGATATAAAGGATAATAGCACATAAGAAATGAATCATAAAGTGTAAGGAAAACCAAATATAACCCTATGTAGCATTCAGATACCCAGTGTGCCTCCACCCCAATGTACGTTTCACTTTTCAGCTGCCTCAGGGGATAACATGGTATTGGTTCCTGTGTTCATTTATACCTTGTTGATTGCTATTTTATTAAAAGCAGATGGGAGAATAGGACTATAATTGGCTGAGGGAAAAGTATCGGCATGCGTACCACTGTGAAATGCATGACAGTGCTTCCTCCCAGACATCCAAAGTGATATACATTATTTATTACTCAGAAAAATACATCAAAACAAGAAGGCCCCTTCAAGGAGCGATTATACCCATATAAAATAATGTAGGGAAAGAAAATATATCCATAAGGGCAAGTAATTGCACTGCTGAGCCGAGCTCGGCTGTGGAACGCATACCCAAATTTCCGGTATGCGCTACACAGCCGGGTCCCTGAAGTATCGTGAGACTTTGCTGACATCAGCAGAGCATCTGCAACCATAACAACAGTGCGGAGCCATATCAGACAGGATCAGGCGCCCGTACGCAGAATACACATGATCATATACTTAGCGATGCTTGTGGTAGTATATAGATTAAATGCATAATGTATAAAATAATAACATGGACAAATAATAAGTGAAATGATTGTGACACAAGTGAAAGCAGTCATAGTGAAAGTGATAAGTGAAGGAAAAAGTGCACATGCGAAGGGATAAGGGACATGCTGTGAAACTAAAAAAAGAAAAGTTATGAAATGATGTATAAAAAATATATATAAAATTATGTTATAGACCTATAAAGTGAATACATGATTGCAATATGTAAAAATTTGTGAATACTAAGCAAAACCTAATCTACTGTATATCAAAAGGCATGATTGTGAAATGTATGTAAAATACATGATTAGAGAAAAATAATAAACAATAAAAAATACCACAATCCTTAACATGTGTATACATGATAGTAACAAAAAATATGTGATCTTCACTGTATACAAAAAGGCTGATTTTTCCGCCCAAAAATAGGAGTCAGGAGAGGAGCCAAGCCAATACGGTCCAGAAAACTTGAGGTAAGTTGTAAAATACCCAGACATCGGATTGTCCATTCACCCTAAATAAATGCATAAAAACTATAATAAAAATGACAATAAAACCAATAACACTATGTGGAAAAAGACATGTATATATCTCTCTGTATGTAAGAACATGACTTGGTATCAAACTGCAGGCATGTGGTAATGGAATAGATATGTATAATATTTTATAATATTATCGCGAAGGACAAGAGAATATGCACAATTGGGAGAAAAAAGGAGAGGGAAAAGAGGGGTCCGACAGAAGGCCATATATCTACAAGAAAGGGGCATAACCTGAGGTGTAACAGTATTCAATTGGAAAATTCACCTGTTTTTTTTTGTTTGTTTTTTGTGCCAGGAGGCCTTTTCAATCCCCTCCCCTCTTACTTACAAGGACCCTGTCAAACCCATTTACTTTCAGTAGTGAACCATTGCATTCATGATGGACTTTGAAGTGGCGAGGAATCGTTTTCAATTTTGTCAGATCCTCTTCCTCTTTGGCCAATTCAATGCCTAGCACATGTTCTCTTGTTCGACTCTTTAGTTCACGTGAGGTTAGACCTACTTAAAAGAGGTTATATGGACATCTGGCCAGATATATGATCCCAATAGTATTGTAGGTAATTGCATGTGTGAGCTGATAATTCTTTCTGCCGGATGCATCTGTAAAAGTGTTTGTGCGTTCAATGTTGGGACACGCTACACAGATGCCACAGGGGCGGCAACCCCATATTGGTTCCTTTGATCCAAATGCTTTAGTTGGAGTCATACCTTCATAGTGGCTCAAAAACAGAGTGTTACGCAAGTTCCTTTCTCGCCTGTATGTTACCGCAGGGTGACCAGGTAAGTACAGCTTCAATGTGTCATCAGATAGTAAAATATACCAATATTTTCACAGGATGTTCATAACATCAGTGTGACCCGAGTTGTAAGAAGTAATGAACTTGATTTTATCCGCCTGCATTTTTTTGGAAGTTGTTGTTCTGTTCCGTAATAAAATCTCCTTTTTAGAGTTCATAGCCCACAGATGACTCCTCCTTATTATGATGTCATTATAGCCTCTCGTTTTGAATTGATGTTCCAGTTCACTCGCTCGTTTTTCAAAGGTGACGTTACTTGAACAGATTTTTCATAACCTCAGAAAATGACCTGTTGGGATACTTTAAATCAGCTTTCTGGGATGTGCAGACCTAGCATGGAGAAGGCTATTGGTTGCAGTAGGTTTTCGGTAAATATCAGTATGTATATAGCCTTTTTCGTCCATCTGTAATAAAACATCCAGAAAATCCATATTGTTAGTAAACACTTTGTACGTCAGTTTAATGCAGTGCTTCTCAATTATTTTCTGTCATGCCCCCCCTAGGAAGAAGAAAACATTTTGCGCCCCCCGCGCGACTGTAAATAGTATCATTTGTCTATAAAATAGACACTTATGGGGGGATCTGTGGATGACGGAAACTTATGGGGGGGATCTGTGGATGATGGACACTTATGGGGGGGATCTGTGGATGACGGACACTTATGGGGGGATCTGTGGATGACAGACACTTATGGGGGGATCTGTGGATGACGGACACTTATGGGGGGATCTGTGGATGACTGACACTTATGGGGGGATCTGTGGATGACGGACACTTATGGGGGGATCTGTGGATGACAGACACTTATGGGGGGATCTGTGGATGACGGACACTTATGGGGGGATCTGTGGATGACGGACACTTATGGGGGGGATCTGTGGCTGGCACTGTTATATATGTGCCATCCACAGACCCCCCACCCCATAACAGTGCCATCCACAGTGCCCCACCCAGCCCATAACAGTGCCATCCACAGACCCACACCCCTTAACTGTGCCATCCACAGATTCAGTGTGCCTGCCGCCGCCGTTTAAAGTTATTAAACATGCCCCCTCACTCCTAATAGTACCGTATATCCGAATTTCTTCTGTATAATGCCGGCAGGCGGGCCGGGCGGCTGGCGCGTCCCTCAGTGACGTCACTTGTCTGCGCCGCCTGCTTCATTCATAAAGCAGGCGGCGCAGGCACGTGACATCACTGAGGGACGCGCCGGACGCCCGGCCTGCCTGCCGGCATTATACAGAAGAAATTCGCACACCCCAAAGGCCGGCCCTGAACGAGCCCCCCTTTACGGAGCCTGGCGCCCCCCCCTGGGGGGCACGCCCCACTATTTGAGAAGCACTGGTTTAATGTATTTGTCATCGGAGTTTAAGGACTCTATAAATAGATGTAAATCCTCCCGTGAGTCTTGCCAGATCATCAAAATATCATCAATGTATCAGCTCTATAAATGCACTTTCTCCACATGTCTGATGGGTTCAGTTAAAAAGATCTCCCTTTCCCACAGCCCCAGGAACAGATTAGCATAGGCCGCCGCATTGGCTGCGCCCATGGCTGTCCCCTGGAGCTGTAGGTAATGGGAGCTCTTGCACATAAAGAGATTGTGGCGAAGTGTAAAATTTAATAACGAGAGAATGAAGTCAATAATCACCGTCAATGTCAGATGAATTCAAGAAATTAGTAACCTACTTTATCCCGTCCTCATGACGAATTGACTTGTAGAGAGATTCGACGTCACAGGTAACCAGTAACATGTCCTTGTCCAGTTGTAAGCCATCAACTCTTCTCAAAAGGTCACCAGTATCTTTAAGGTATGAAGAATGATTTTCAGCTAGGGGTCTAAGAACATAATCAATCAGTTTACAAATCGGTTCACTCAAGTTGTTGTTACCTGAGACTATGGGTAATCCTGGAAGATTTTTTATAATTTTTATGAATTTTCGGCAACATATAGAGTATAGACACGGTCGGGTTTTCTTTCCATAGGCATTTCTGTTCCTTCAGGAAAATCACTCTTTCATCAGTTGCTTTTTGTTAAATTTTCAATAAGTCCTCCTGGTAGCCTGTTAATAGATTGTATGTTAGTTTTTTGTAACAGGTTGCATCACGTAATTGGCGAAAGGCTTCTCTCTCATATAAAGTTGTAGGCCAAATCACCACATTGCCTCCTTTATCGGAGGGTTTAATCACCACCCCTTGTATTTGACTAAGCTTTTTTACAGCCATCCGCTGTTGTTTGGTAATATTGCTCCTCGATGTTTTGCCCATTACCTTCCCAAGTAGATCGATGTTGGGATATAGTGTTGTAGGAGGAAAATTTTGTGACTTAGGTACCAAAGATTTGGGTATCCTACTCACAGTATCCATTTGTTCTTGTTAATCCAAAATATCACATAAAACATTAACAGCGGCCTTTTCTTCTGCTGTTTGTGTAGCCCAGCTAGGGTCTTCTTTATGATAAAATTTCCTAAATTCCTCGCAAACATGCTCACATCCTTGACTGCTGTAAATAGATCTAATTTATTGTAAGGCACAAAATTGAGCCCGTAACTCAACTCAGGTCTTCCGTTCCTTGATCTGCTTTTCCCAGACCTTATGACTCCTCAATCTTATTGTTAAAATTCTCCATCTCTTGTGCATTGAGTTGTTGATTCAGCTGTGTCTCCACAACTTTACATGAGAGAGAAGCCTTTCGCCAATTACGTGATGCAACCTGTTACAAAAAACTAACATACAATCCATTAACAGGCTACCAGGAGGACTTATTGAAAATTTTACAAAAATCATCTGATGAAAGAGTGATTTCCCTGAAGGAACAGAAATGCCTATGGAAAGAAAACCCAGCTGTGTCTACATTCTTTATGTTGCTGAAAATTCATAAAAATGATAAAAATCTTCCAGGACGACCCATAGTCTCAGGTAACAACAACTCGAGTGAACCGATGTGTAAACTGATTATGTTCTTAGACCCCTAGTGGAAAATCTTCCTTCATACCTTAAAGATACTGGCGACCTTTTGAGAAGAGTTGATGGAAAAGGACATGTTATTGGTTACCTGTGACATTGAATCTCTCTACAAGTCAATTCGTCATGAGGACGGGATAAAGTAGGTTACCCATTTCTTGAATTTATTTGATATTGACGGTGATTATTGTGACTTCATTCTCTCGTTATTAAATTTTGCACTTCGCCACAATCTCTTTATGTGTAAGAGCTCCCATTACCTACAGCTCCAGGGGACAGCCATGGGAGCGGCCTGTGCGCTGATCTGTTCCTGGGGCTGTGGGTAAGGAAGATCTTTTTAACTGAACCCATCAGACATGTGGAGAAAGTGCACTTATGGAGCCGATACAATGATGATATTTTGATGATCTGACAAAAACATTAAACTGACGTACAAAGTGGGCACTAATAATATGGATTTTCTGGATGTTTTATTACAGATGGACAAAAAAGGCTATATACATACTGATATTTACCGAAAACCTACTGCAACCAATAGCCTTCTCCATGCTAGGTCTGCACATCCCAGAAAGCTGATTTAAAGTATCCCAACAGGTCATTTTCTGAGGTTATGAAAAATCTGTTCAAGTAACGTCACCTTTGAAAAACGAGCGAGTGAACTGGAACATCAATTCAAAACGAGAGGCTATAATGACACCATAATAAGGAGGAGTCGTCTGTGGGCTATGAACTCTAAAAAGGAGATTTTATTACGGAACAGAACAACAACTTCCAAAAAAATGCAGGCGGATAAAATCAAGTTCATTACTTCTTACAACTCGGGTCACACTGATGTTATGAACATCCTGTGAAAATATTGGTGTATTTTACTATCTGATGACACATTGAAGTTGTACTTACCTGGTCACCCTGCGGTAACATACAGGCATGACACTCTGTTTCTGATCCACTATGAAGGTATGACTCCAACTAAAGCATTTGGATCGAAGGAACCAATATGGGGTTGCCGCCCCTGTGGCATCTGTGTAGCATGTCCCAACATTGAACGCACAAACACTTTTACAGATGCACCCGGCAGAAAGAATTATCAGCTCACACATGCAATTACCTGCAATACTATTGGGGTCATATATCTGGCCAGATGTCCATGTAACCTCTTTCATCTCTTTAGTTCACGAGAGGTTAGACTTACAGGTCTAACCTCACGTGAACTAAAGAGACGAACAAGAGAACATGTCCTAGGCATTTAATCGGCCAAAGAGGAAGAGGATCTGATAAATTGAAGATGATTCCTCGCCACTTCAAAGTCCATCATGGATGCAATGGTTTACTATTGAAAGTAAAAGGGATTGACAGGGTTCTTGTAAGTAAGAGGGGAGCGGATTGGAAATGCCTCCTGGCACAAAAAGAAACCAGGTGGATTTTCCAATTGAATACTGTTACACCTCATGGTTTAAACGGAAATCTTAGTTATGCCCCTTTCTTGTAGATATATGGCTTGTCCTTTTTTCTCAAATTTCGGGCATTCTCTTGACCTTTGCAATAATAATATTATAAAATATTATAAATATCTATTCCATTGACACATACCTGTAGTTTGATACCAAGTCATGTTCTTACATCCAGATAGATATATACATTTATTTTTCCACATAGTGTTATTGGTTTTATCATTTTTTTTATTGTTTTCATGCATTTATTTAGGGTGAATGGACAATCCGATGTCTGGGTATTTTACAACTTACCTCAAGTTTTCTGGATCGTATTGGCTTGGCTCCTCTACTGACTCCTATTTTTGGGCGGAATAATGCAGCCTTTTTGTATACAGTGAAGATCACATATTTTTTGTTACTATCATGTTTACACATGTTAATGATTGTGGTATTTTTTTATTATTTCTAATTTTTTATTAATCATATATTTTACATATATTTCACAATCATGCCTTTTGATATAGATTAGGTTTTGCTTAGTAATCACTAATTTTTACATATTTCAATCATGTATTCACTATATAGGTCTATAACATAATTTTATATATATTTTTTAAACATGATTTCATAATTTTTCTTTTTTTAGTTTCACAGCATGTTGCACTTATCCCTTCACTTATCACTTTCACTGTCACCGCTTGCACTTGTGTCACAATCATTTCACTTATTATTCGTTCATGTTATTATTTTATACATTATGCATTTAATCTATATACTACCACAAGGATTGCTAAGTATAGGGTTCATGTGTATTCTGCGTACAGGTGCCTGATCCTGTCTGATATGGCTCTGCACTGTTGCTATGGTTGCAGATGCTATTCACTGCTCATGTCCACGAGGTCTCACAATACTTCGGGGACCCAGCTGTGGATCGCATACCGGAAGTTCAGGTATGAGTTCCACAGTCGAGCGCGGCTCGGCACTGCAATTACTTGCCCTTATGGATTTATTTTCTTTCCCTACATTATTTTATATGGGTATAATCAGGGTGGAGGCACACTGGTCGGTATCTGAATGCTACATAGGGTTATATTTGGTTTTCCTTACACTTTATAATTAATTTCTAATGTGCTTTTATCCTTTATACCTACATTATCTATAGTCCTTAGATTTATATTTTGGCATACGGTGTTTGCACTATGCACTTTATATTTATATTGTGTTGAAGTCACTTTGTCGGACCATAGATTTGTATGCTACATTGTAACTGGTTATCCCTCTCAGTATATGCCATGTGATAACACCTGACCACTGTTACCCCCTTTTCATATATGTATTTGCCGATGTTGTGGCTGCTTTTAATACATTATTACTTTGATATTGAATTAATAAAGATATTGTTACTCAGTATCTGGTTATATATTTTTTTGTGGTGGTTTTTGTATTCCAATTTGGTGTAACTGCTAGTGTTTGGCCCCACATCACTGCACCAACGGTTATTGATTGGTGGTTTAACTTTATTTTGGGAGGGGGGGGGACATCTGTGGAAATGTATCATGACATGAACAAAGGACATTTTGAAGCCCCTCAGAAGAGTCTGCAGTCAGACAGATTATGAACAAATGGAGGAAATTTAAGACCATTTGTACCCTCTTCAGCAGTGGTCGACCAACAAGGATCACACCAAGAGCAAGAGGTCACACCAGACACTGAAAGCAAAGGTTTTCATATGTTTGCTACTCACATACAGGTGATATTGGATTATTTTCCTCAATAAATAAATGTCTAATATTTTTGACTTCTTTGTTTGGTCATCTTTATCTACTTTTCAGACTTTTGAAAATTTATGTAGTTTTAGGTCAAATTTATGCATAAATATGGACAATTCTAAAGGGTTCAGAAACTTTCAAGCCCCACTGTATATTAACTTTCTTTATAGAGAAATGCCTAAAATAAAAATCAATTCTGACATTTTTTCTTTTACATTTTACTTCTTATACCTATTATGTTCTATAAAGGTTATTATGGCTTAAGGGATACCAGTATGGGTTTTGTGATGGAAGTGGTCTATGGTAAACTGTAGCATTAAGGCCGGACAGGTTCTGTTTTTTCTGTCTTTCATATGATGTTGCTAAAGAATGCTAACCTTGAGATAAGATGTGGCACAAGCTTTTTAACTACTAAGATGCTGTTAGTATGGTCAGGAAGTATTGCCTTATATGAATAACTAATCAAATTACTTTTTATCAATTTCCACCCCCTTGGCGGTGTACATTCTTTGTCTTCGTTACCTATAAAACTATATGTTTTGATAGTAAAGTTGTAAATTTGCTCGGGAACGCAGCGAGTCTGTGTCCTGTGTGTTTAATTCTCCCGAACTCGTATATTCTTTTATCTAATCAGGAACTGTGCTGGGAAAAGAATAGTGCCAATTGCACTCACAGTTTATTCTAATTTATTGGGCAGCATTTTAATTATCATAGTTACATAGTTGAGAAAAAGACATGACCATCAAGTTCAACTTTTCTCAGCTGAATTATACAAGTATGCTTAAATAAAGAATCAGCCCAATTTGTGCTGTTCCCAGGTACTGAAGAGCAGCATATCCTATGCTGGCCCTGCAGTCTGTGATGGTAAAAAAAAGTGGGATGGTTGAGCAGGAGCTGTGGGCAGCACATTGACAGAAAGGAAGTATTACACAAAGCATCACATGATTTCTCTCAAGCTGCTGTCTGCTCCCCTTTAAGGTAAAAAATATTCTCTCGGCGTCCTTAATAACTTTCCCTCCCACCTTCCACAGTGCCCCTGTGAATACCTGAGTTAACCAGTTTGTAACAGGTGTGGGGACTCACTCTGGTAGTTAGGACTAGTGGATGCAGTATAGAGGCAAAGTACACAGTTCTTGAATCAAACAGCTGTGTTTTTTCACACAATGATGTATCACAAAATGCAGGTGGCTTGGTGTTTGTTCACACACAAGGAAAGTCCATAAACAATAAAAGTCACCTTTTCTCCTGGGTGTTAATTCACACCCTGTTAGCAGTTCAGCCTCAAGTCCATAAGCGGCTTGTTTGCCTTTAGAGGGGTCTGAGTCCTCCAACCCGGCTCAAACCTCAAATCTCAGCACAGCCCTCTGTTCACAGCACACAGACTCCTGAGCTCCACTGTCAGAGGGAGGTAAATCCACCACACCTGGCAGTGCTGGCTAGTTTTTATGCCTGGCAAAACCCGGCCTGGAATATGGGGAGTAGTCACCCACCCAACACTTTGACTACTCCCAGTAAGAGCCGTCCCGGATCAGCTATGACAGCCATGCTAAATCTCACGGTGTCAATTAACAATAGCTGCTGCTGACACAAAATAACGGCTCTTACTTCACCGAGGCCAGGAACCTCAGTGACACATACCTTCCATCCACGATGATTCCAGGTACCTTCTTACATACCCCCCCTTTGTTCAACCCTGAGGGGGTGAACACCTTCCATACAGTATACCCAGGACAGGGCATCCGCATTTCCCTGCAACCGGCCTGCCGTGTGTTCTACAGAGAACTTAAAGTTCTGTAAGGACAGGAACCACCTGGCGACTCGGGCATTTCTCTCTTTGGCCTGGATCATCCACTTGAGAGGGGAGTGGTCAGTCACCAGGCGGACCTTTCTCCCCAACAAATAGCAGTGGAGAGACTCAAGTGCCCACTTGATAGCCAGGCACTCTCTCTCAACTATACTATACCTGGTTTTGGCTGGGGTGAGCTTGCAGCTTAAAAAGACAACAGGATGCTCCTCCCCATTGACTTCCTGAGAGAGTACAGCACTGAGGCCTACTTTGGAGGCATCTATTTGTAACACGAACTCCCTATTAGAGTCGGGCATCACCAAAAAAGGTGACCCGCACAGGGCCGACTTCAAAGTGGAAAAAGCCTCTTCCACCCGCTCATCCAAGAAAACCATCACTGATTTTCGTCCCTTCAAGAGCTCTGTCAAGGGCGCGGCTATAGTGGCAAAGTGGGGAACAAATCTCATGTAATAGCCTATCATCCCCAGGAACACCTTTACTTGTTTAGTGGTGACAGGTCAGGGCCAATTTCTTATCGACTCTATTTTGTTTACCTGGGGTTTAAGCACTCTGCGCCCAATGACATACCCCAGGTATTTTGTCTCCTCTAACCCTATCGCACATTTTTTTGGGTTAGCGGTTAGTCCTGCTTTTCGAAGAGAGTCTACTACAGCCTGCACTTTGGGCAGGTGATTTTCCCAGTCGGTACTGTGGATGATAATATCGTCCAGGTAAGCCGAAGCGTACCTACAATGTGGTCGCAGCACAGTGTCAATTAGCCTTTGGAAAGTGGCTGTGGTGCCATGCAGACCAAAGGGTAACACCTTATACTGGTACAGGCCGTTTTCTCTTTGGCAGCCTCCATTAAGGCTACCTACCAGTATCTTTTGGTGAGGTCCAAAACAGAAAAATACCGGGCTTGTCCTAACCTCTCAATCAGCTCGTCTACCCGGGGCATGGGATACGCATCAAACTTAGATACCTTGTTTAATTTTCAAAAATCATTACAAAACCACAACGTCCCGTCCAGTTTAAGTATCAGTACTATAGGGCTGGCCCACTCACTTCTAGACTCCTCGATGATGTCTAGTTGCAGCATTAGTTGTACTTCCTCAGAGATGGCCTGTCGCCGAGCCTCGGGTACCCGGTATGGCTTCAACCAGATTTTGGCCTGAGGCTCAGTGACAATGTCATGCAGGATTATGTAAATGCATCCAGCGAGGTCTGAGAACACATCCGTGTTCCTGCTGACAAACTCCCTGGCCTCCTGAGTCTGTTTAGAGGCTGTCAGCAATCTTCACTGTGGCAACTGCTTCCCTTACATCAGACTTCTCCAATTTGCCCATAAATCATCCATTGCCAGTAAATATCAGGAGGCCAGTTACAAATTGCTGTCGAGATGGTACTATGTCCCAACCCATCTCCAGAGAATGTTCCTGTCGGCATCTCCTCTATGCTGGCGATGCGACTCCCACCAAGGTTCGCTTCTACATATTTTCTGGCAATGTGACAAAATCAAACCTTTCTGGGAATCTGTTCATGAGACCCTGGCTTCCATTTTCCCCTTTTCAATTCCTAACAAATCAGAGTTTTTTTTACTTTTTTCTTTCGGATTTACCGTTGATCCTATTTCGACGATCCTGTTTGCGTCACCTGGTTATAGCGGCTAGATCTTGTATCCCTGCGAAGTGGAAGTCTGTCTCTCCTCCCTCCATGGGAATGTGGATTCAGAAGGTTGAAGAGATTCGGAGAATGGAGGAACTCACAGCCTCTTTGAAAGGTGGTAACAGAGCTTTTGTTGCTATGTGGTCCCCCTGGTTCACTTTTCAAGACTCCTCGGAGTATCGGAACTTACTGGCTTGAGAGTGTCGTCTGGACATTCCTGTACACTTCACTTATCCCCCCTGCTTCCTTAATCCTTTGTCCCCTAATTCCCCTTTTGTATCTTTGTCCTGTGCTCCCTCCGTTCCTGTTGTTTGTTGAATTTTTTAATTTCATGCTGAGGCCACGTCATCTTTGGCCCTTTGAGTTTTGTTTGGTTCTTGTCAGATGAATCAAGGTGATCTATTGTCACCACAGGCTGAATATCATACACAGACTTATGTGTTGTAATTGTTTGTGTTTTGTTGGATTATGCTCCATGATGTCAGTCGGCATGGTTACGACTATTATTTTCTAATGTATGTGATTCAACATGCAATAATTTTGTTACTTTTGCAAAATAGAAATAAAGAATAAAAAAATAAAAATAAAAATTTGACCACGGGCTATCGTCAGTACTGGTCTCCCTAACCTTCCAGGCTTTGAGTAAATTCACATGGTACACCTGCTCCGGCTTCCGCCGCACTGGCTGGTGTACGTTGTAGTTTACTTCTCCAACCTTTTCGAGTACCTTGTAGGGTCCCTGCCACCTAGCCAGTAACTTACTGTTCACTGTCGGTACCAGAACCAAAACCTGATCTCCCGGGTTAAAGATCCGGACCTGAGCCTGCCGATTATACACCCGACTTTGAGCTCGCTGAGCTGACTCCATATGTTCCTTTAACAACACGGTTTCCATATGTTCCTGCATCTGGGTGACGTATTCAACAACACTTTTATATGATGTGGGTTGTTGCTCCCACGCCTCTTTGGCTATGTCCAACAGACCATGTGGATGTCTGCCATATAGTAGTTCAAAGGGCGAGAACTAGTGATGATCCAGCATGCTTGGCCGAACACCTGTTTGGTTCGAGCATCTCGATGTTCAGCACATGGTGGTACTCAGCAGAGTACTGCATGTTCTCAAGCGCCATGCTCGAGTCTCCTCTATACACGTTTCTTGGCTGCTACACAGTCAATAAACGTGCAGGTAAGTACTGCCCTTACTGTAATGCCAGTAATTACAGTGATTGGCTGGCCGGAACGCGTCAACGGGTGCTATATAGCACCCGATGATGCATGTTCAGCTCATTTGTAGTCAGGGAGAGCTGAGCATAGGATAGGACAGAGTGTAGGGAGTGTAATTGAATATTTTTTTGGTACCAAAACGTTTCAGAGACCCAAAAGTCCTTGTAAGGACTATTGTGTGTGACAGCAGCAATATATGTTTGTAGCGCAACCTGAGCTAAATTGCTCAGTTATAGGGATTGCTATGCATAGGAAGGGACAGACAGTGTAGGGAGTGTAATAGGAAGATTTTTATACCAAAAAAACTTTTCAGAGACCCGAAAGACCTTTTAAGGAGTATTGTGTGTAACAGCAGCAATATATATTTTTAGTGCATCCTGTGCAAAATACCATGTAACAGGACGCTGTGGACAGTTAAATTATTAGTGCACTTTTCCGTAGAAGGTGTCCGCTTTGGACAGTTAAATTATCCGCACCACATCTCCTGTTTAAAGTGTGCACATCCCTAAAATATCAGTGACATCCAATGTACCTTTTTCCATAGACACTGCAAACAGTGACATTACCTGTGGTACCTGTCCTGTATAATGTTTCATAATAACAAATACCTTTGTGAACTTTTTTGCGCATACACTTCCAAATCCTATGCTACTGTAAGTGTGACATACTTTCAAGCATATATCAAATTTAAAATGAAGAAGGCGAGCAGTAAAGGACGGGGAAGTGGCCGTGGCCCTGGGCACAGAGAAACTGTGCCTGCTGCCAGAGCACAAGAAAATGAATCATCCACGATACCTAGCTTCATGTCTCAGTTTTTGCAGGGTGGCGCAGGACACCACTCTTGAAGTCAGACCAGGTGGTCGGTTGGATTGCAGACCAAGTCCAGTCTCAGTAGTCAGGAGTCTGGTCAACACAATCCTCACCCTGATCCTCCTTCCTCCCACCATGTACAGTCTGGCCAAACAAGTGAGCCCACACTCGGATATTCCGAGAACCTCTTTTCCTCGCCATTACTTGATTTGGCCTCTCGCCAAGCACGCTTGAAGAGGGACATGAGATCTTGTGCAATGATTCCCAACCTCTTGAGCAGCCATAGACACAAGAACATGATGGTGGGGAACGGCAATTAGTGTTTAATGAGGTGGATGATGATTAGACACAGTTGCCAATGAGTCAACCGCAATTACTGTCTAAAGATGTTGATGAAGAGGATGAGACACAGTTGTCAATCACTGAGGTTGTGGTTAGGTAAACAAATCAGGAGGATGAACAGAGTGAGGAAGTGTAAGAGGAGGTGGTGAACGATGAAGTCACTGACCCAACCTGGGAAGGTGGAAAGACAAGCGAGGACAGCAGTACAGAGGGGGAGGCATCTGCAGCTCCACAACAGGCTGGAAGAGGCAGTGGGTTGGCAAAAGGGAGAAGGTGGGCCACACCAAACAGGCCCGCAACTGTTCCACGGAGCACCCCCTTGTGGAAATCTCCCTTGCCAAGGAGTAGATGTTCCGTTGTATGACGCTTTTTTGAGGAAAGTGCGGATGAAAAAATAATAGCAGTGCAACCTGTGCCATACGAAAATGAGCCGGGGCATGAACACTAGCAACCTCACCACCACTAGCATGATCCGCCACATGGAATCCAAGCACGGTAATAAGTGGGACGAACGCCTGGGTCCACAATCTGTGTCTGCGGGTCACACCACTGCCTCCTTTTCCCCTATGTTACATGCTGGCCAATCCCCTGGATGCCTCCCGCCCTGCACCTGGACCTTCGCAAGCACCATCAGCAACCACATCCACTTCCATGTCCCAGTGCAGCAACCAAATGTCCTTACCCCAGGCCTTTGAACGCAAGCAAAAATACCCAGCCACCCACCCACAGGCCATAGCACTAAATGCGCAGCTTTCCAAATTACTGGCCCTGAAAATGCTGCCATTTAGGCTTGTGGACACTGAGGCCTTCCGCATCCTGATTTCGGTGACTGTCCCGCGTTACGCAGTCCCCAGCCGCCACTATTTTTCAAGGTGTGCCATGCCTGCCTTACAGTAACATGCGTGCCGTAACATCACACGTGCCCTGACAAATGCAGTTACTGGTAAGGTCCACTTAACCACGGACACATGGACAAGTGCATTCGGCCAGGGATGCTACATTTCCCTGACAGCACACTGAGTGAATGTTGTGGAGGCCGGGAGTGAGTCGTACCCTGGGATGGCACAGGTGCTACCAACACCAAGGATTGCGGGCCATACGTCGATCAGGGTTTCCGTCAGCACCTATGTTAGTGGCTTCAAACCCCACTTCTTCTCCTCCTTTACTTCCACCTCGGATTTATCCGTGTGCAGCACCAGTCAGTCATCAGTCGGTAGCTGGAAGCAATGTAGCACTGCAGTAAGGAAGCGGCAACAGGCCGTGCTGAAGCTGATATGCTTAGGGGACAAACAGCACACCGCCGCAGAGCCCAGATAAGAGACCAGACTGAGCTATGGCTCTCACATCTCAACTTACAACCAGGCATGGTTGTGTCTGATAATGGCCATAACTTCGTGGCGGCTTTGGAGCTCTGCAAGCTCAGACACATCCTATGCCTAGCCCACGTGTTCAACCTTGTGGTTCAGCGGTTTCTCAAAACCTACCCCAATTTCCTTGAGCTACTGGTGAAGGTGTTCCGCGTGTGTGCACATTTCTGCAAGTCATCGACAGCTTCAGCCGGTCTGTCAACGCTGCAGCAGCGCTTAAAATTGCCAGATCAGCGCTTAAAATTGCCAGATTGTGTGACGTGAGCATGCGCTGGAACTCCACGTTCCACATGTTGACCAGGCTTTGTGAGCAGCAGAAGGCAGTAGTGGAATACCAGCTGCAACATGGTCGTCGCCTTTCCAGTCAGCTTCCGCTATTCAAAAGCGAGGAGTGGGCATGGATGTCTGACCTCTTTGAGGTTTTAAGAAACTTTGAGGAATCAACACAGATGGTGAGAGGCGATAATGCTATTATCAGCTTAACCATCCGACTTCTGTGTCTACTGAAACGCTCGCTGCTCACAATTAAGGACGACGCTTTGCATGTGGAAGAGGTGGAAATGGGGGAAGACATTACACAGGGTGATAGCCAGACCACCCTTAGTTCGTCTTCTCAGTGCGAATTGGACAATGAAGAGGAGGAAGAGGAGGAGCAGGAGACGGTTGCCTCCACTACAGAGGGTAGTACCCATGAAAGTTTAATTCCATCTGTTCTGCGTGGGTGGGCAGAAGAGTAGGAAGAGGATGAGGAGATGGACAGTCATCCTCCTGATGACGACAGCGAAGTCTTGCCTGTTGGTACTCTGGCACACATGACTGACTTCATGTTAAGCTGCCTTTCCCGCGACCCACGCGTAATACGCATTTTAGACAACACTGGTTGTTCACCCTTCTCGACTCCCGCTACAAAGAGAACTTCTCATCTCTTATTCCTCAGGTGGAGAGGACAAGCAAAACGGTGCAATACCAGAAGATCCTTGTTGAAAAATTGCTCCAAAAATTTCCATCTGACAATGCTGGCGGCAGAGTTCGTAGTTCCTTGGCCAACCGAGGAGGGGAGACAAGGGGAACACAGAGCAGTTCCAACATAGGCAGGGCAACACTCTCCAAAGCCTGGGACAGTTTCATGACACCCCACCAGCACCCTCACCCTGATATGCGGTCTAGTGTCACAAGGAGGGCAAAATTTTGGAAGATGGTGAAGGAGTACATAGCAGACCGTGTCAGCGTTCTCAATGATCACTCAGTGCCTTACAACAACTACTGGGTTTCCAAGCTGGACAAATGGCACAAACTGGCGCTCTACGCCTTGGAGGTGCTGGCCTGCCCTGCCCTGCCACCAGCGTTTTGTCTGAGCGGGTATTTAGTGCTGCTGGTGGCATTATAACAGATAAGAGTATCCGCCTGTCAACTGAAAATGCTGACAGGTTGACATCCTCCTCCTATTCCATCATATAAATAGTGATGGACGAACATCTGATGGGACGGTTCGCGAACGCGATTGCTCGAACTCGCTCAAATGTTCGCGAACCTGCGGTTCGCGGCGGGTCCCATTCATTTTAATGGCATGCGAACATGAGAAACCTCCAGGTCATATTTGCAGCCACAAAATACTTAGTAAATGCGCACACATAGTCCCACAACATGGACACTGACATACCAGAAGTATTAAGCCAATCTGCGATCTACAAGCATTATTTTTTCATCGGCGAAATTTAGGCAAAACATTAATCGCAAGAGCACATGCGTTCTGAAGGCGTGGCCTACAGCAACTGGTTTCCACCGACTAGCAATTCGATGGAATGCGATGGTTGGAGCGAAGTTCAACGAGGAAGAGAAAGAACTCCTGGTGACTGTGAGTAGTCTTACATTAAATCAGAACAACAAAGAAAATGGAGCTCAAAATGCCAAATGATCAATAGAATAAATATTTTATTGTGACATAACAAAACATCAAAGTTACATACAAGAGATGCAGTAAGGCAGGGAACAAAAAAGGAGCAGGGGGAGGGAAGAACGGCGCCACCCTGGGAGGGGCACTCCGGTCATGAGTTGTAAATGTATAGGATCGGCGGGATAAATGTATGGTAAGAAAATAAATTACCCGCAGATAAACAGTGAGTATGAATGAAAAAGGCGAGTCAGAGGTAACTGCAAGGCCCACGCTAACATATACACACCGGGCCAGCAGGAAAATCCTGACAATGAATAAACATCCAAATAGAGGGAAACCGGGAGGTAAAGGGGCAGATGTGACTCGCCAAAATTCAGACTAGGAGTGGACCGACCAGGATGGAGTTGTTTAACGAAAATCTGAACATTCTGTGATCACAGAAGTTCCTATTCCCTCTATTCGGAGAAGGCGATCGGCGGAGGCCATGGAGGTAGAGGCGGAAGAGGAGGAGGCCGGACCCTCCCAGCCTATTGAGCAACCCCCACCAGATGTGGGAGAAGTGAAGGAGGTGGAAAGTGCTGTACCCTCCAGCACCACCCCATCTCAGGATTCGGAGGAAGAGGTGATCACCAGCCCCCGCCAGGAGGGTAAATATGCGCACATATCATTATGATTATGTATCCATAACATGTATATAAAGATTAAAAGGACCAACAATGAGGCGACAACATACACTATAGTAATACAGAAAAAGAACACTGGACAATAACTCTTTAATCTACATTAACACCATTAACTTAACAAATAAATAATATTAAACTCAATAGAACTATCACCAACTAACAAATAAAATAAAATTACACTGTACTGAAATATCACTAACTAATAAACTATATAAAGATCATAAATATCACTAACTAGGATATTGAGATTTGAATCGTTAATGTGTATAAAGACTTGAAAAAAAAAAAAAAAAGGTAAACAGTAGACAAAGATACATATTTTGTACCGCCGTGTACATATTGACCGTCTCTATAAAAATATCCGATGATCTAACCCCTACGATGAACACTTTAAACAAAAAAATATTAAAAATTTTAAGAAAATATTAATTTATCCAACCTAACATCAATAAAAGTGCAACACCAAGCTATCAAAAAAGCATATGCCCCCCAAAATAGTAATAATTGGTCAGTTTATTCTGCAAAAAAATTAGACCCTACCATTAGACAATAGTCAAATAAAAATAATATGGCTCTCAAAATATGGAGACAGTAAAACATGAATTGCTTTTGGTTCAACAATGCTTTTATTGTCTAAAATAGAAATAACAAAAAAATAAGGAAAAATATTCGGTCTGGCCGCATCAGTAACAACCAGCTGTGTAAAAATATCATACCAAATAACCCCTCAGGTGGACACCTTTTTAAACTAAAATTTAAAAGTCTCCAAAAAGTCAATTTTTTGGACAACTTTTATCACAAAAAGGTATAATAGCAAGCGATCATAAAGTCAGATGCACCACAAAAAAAAGGCTTAAAGGTTTAATAAGAGTTGCAAATAATGTTCATATTTTTTTTTCAAACAGGAATGAAGACATTAAAGGCCAAATTGGCAAAAATGCAAAAGGAGCAGCACAATGATATGCGGGCCATTCAAGAGCGCTTGAAGGCCATGGAGGAGAGGCAACACCAGGCCATGAAGGGGGTGCAGGAGATGATCATCCTTTTGGAAAAGTGCCATAATTTTTATTTTTTTTCTAATAAGTTAGATAAATTTATACAATTATAACGTGTATTTAGTTTTTTGTAATATTGCTCGGTTTTAGTGTTATCAGCCAGAACTGACAGCAGTCGGTAAATACATGTGAAATACATATAGGGTCCATTCACACATCTGTAAAATGTGTCAGCATCCGTTACACAATTCAGAGGAACGTTTACAGACCCATTGATTTTCAATTCCAGTCTGAAAAATTAGGCATTCACAGGATACAGAAGTGTCGGCCTTTACAGGCCACAAAAATTAGCCGACAGGCGTTCACCTGACAGCAAATACAGTTGTATTCTGTGGCTGGTGGAACATTGGGCATTCACAGGATACAGAAGTAAGTGTGGGCCTTTACAGGCCACAAACATTAGCCGACAGGCGTTCACCTGACAGCAAATACAGTTGTGCTCGGATCGGCTCATGATGAGAGGGTCCCCTACCTAAGCCTATACTCCCCCCCCCCCCACCTAGAAGCAGCAGAGTTATGCCGGAACTGCTTATCGAAGGGTAGCCTAAAGGGGGCCACACCAATGATGAGTCCTGAGAAGAAGGGAGGGCTTCTGGGTGGGTCGAAAGCATTCGAACCGACAAGTGGGGGCAGGAGAGCCAGGTTTAAATAATTAAAGCCCCGCCTCCCCTCACACAAACACGGCACTCTTAATTGCCTACCACTTGTGCTCGGATCGGCTCATGATGAGAGGGTCCCCTACCTAAGCCTATACTCCCCCCCCCACCTAGAAGCAGCAGGGTTATGCGGGAACTGCTTATCGAAGGGTAGCCTAAAGGGGCCAAAAGAACCATGCATAGGAGTTTTGAAAACTTGATAACAGAAACTACAAAATCAAAACTCGAAAGCCAGTGACATTTCGTATTAAGGATCCGGGATATAACGCATGGAACACGCGGAACTGCGACGACCCAACCGTTTGATGACATGTACTGGCACCTTATGCATGGACGCCGCAGCTGCCGCGCCCATGCGGAAGGAATTTCCTGTGATCCAGAGAGGACCGACCCCTGAACCTGTCAACTAAACCCGAATGTACCTAAGAAAGGCCGCGGTGGTTAGCCGGGCATTGCCTAGTTCGAGTACGGGAGAACATGCCGCTTGGACTAAATACTACGCAGCCAAGCCTCCAAGGCCTGCACCGGACACCATCTGCTGTCCGTGGGAAAGTATCTGACCGCCACCGATTCCCCCGGCCGTGACGTCTTGGACGAGGCCAAGGTGAGGACATAGATGGACCCGCGCCGGATGAGCTGACCTTTCCGCAAGCACCCAGCCAGCGTATTGGTGCCCATGAGCTCGCCTGTCCTGAGGAATCCATGGAAGGCCAGGTGCAAGGCTGTTTCTACCAGAGCGCTAACCTGCGGCCCGAACGGTTTACCCTGCAGTTTGTCTGTCACGGCCTGAACAAGCTACCGGTAAATGGCTGACGCACATGTCGTTTCACAACAGACATCTTGCGCAAACCCTTCAACGCCACTTTGATCGGGTGGGCGGAGAAGAGTGACGGTAGGTCCAGATGTAGCATGTACCAATGGTGCTGAATACCTGCCATGTATAGTTAACAGTGCTATAGGACAGGTTTAATTGAGAGTGGCAAAACCCAGACGAAGCCCAATAGGTGAGTGATAGGCCGGGTAGGTGTTCTCATATCTCTGAAACAGGCGCCAAGCTGTCTTGTAAGCCCTCAGAGTATTACTGGCCAAGGAATTGGCCATCAGTCTCTTAGCTATGGTGAGATGAGAGACTAGTCCCAGCGCAGCTGGGCCTGGTGAGGAATCTTTTTTTTTTTTTCCTCCATGCGTGAGAGACTCTAATGGCGGAGTCATGTGTGTAAACCTAAAGCGGAGAAGCCATGCGCGAGAGACTAATGGCGGAGCCATGCGTGAGAGACTAATGGCGGAGTCATATGTGTAAAACTAAAACGGAGAAGCCCTGCATGAGAGACTCAGATGGCGGAGTCATATGTGTAACCTAAAACGGAGAAGCCATGCGTGAGGGCCTCTAATGGCGGAGTCATATGTGTAAACCTAAAACGGAGAAGCCATGCGTGAGAGACTCTAATGGCGGAGTCATATGTGTAAAACTAACGCGGAGAAGCCATGCGTGAGAGACTCTAATGGCGGAGTCATACGTGTAAACCTAAAACGGAGAAGCCATGCATGAGAGACTCTAATGGCGGAGTCATATGTGTAACCTAAAACGGAGGAGCCATGCGTGAGAGACTCTAATGGCGGAGTCGTATGTGTAAAACTAACACGGAGAAGCCATGCGTGAGAGACTCAGATGGCGGAGTCATATGTGAAAACCTAAAACGGAGAAGCCATGCGTGAGAGACTCTAATGGAGGAGTCATATGTGTAACCTAAAACGGAGAAGCCATGCGTGAGAGACTCAAATTTTTTTTTATTTTTTTTTTAAACTATAAACCACTTAAGCAGCTCCCGTATGGGCACAGCTCTGAGTACGAGCATGAAGAGCATGGTATAACGCATATCACCTGCACGGCTTAACTAACATCCCCCTTGGAACCTTATGTACGGCCGGCAGCAGGAAGCCAGCCACCGCCTATGATCTGCTCCCCCTGACCGAGCCTAGTACTCCTTCCCCTGATCCCTGCCTACCTAACCGCACGGCGGCCCGTGCCAGACTTTATTGAAGATGAGGAGCCTTTACCCCCAGCCGTGTGGGGAGCTCACGCTGCTCCCTGGCAGAATGCACCAGTGCGGGGGAGCCCCCCTCCTCAGCTAGGGCCGACCCACCGCCGGCTGGACACTCGTACCGCGTGGGGAGCAGCGCCACTCCCTGGCAATGTGTACCGGATCAGAGGGAGCCCTTCCTTTACCGTGGGCCCCGGCCCCCGCTGGTTTGAATCATGTGCCGCGTGAGGAGCCGCACAGCTCCCTGGCATTGTGCGCCGGTGCGGGAGTGCCCCCCCTCACCTAGGGGCTGGTTATTGTGACTGGAACCCACTGGGAGACTGAAGCCTGACCGGACCTACCTGTGACCGTGAAGGCTGACCTCCCAGGCCGTGGCTGACCCGCGTGCATAGTCGTGACGCAACTACCCGTAGATGCCCACCCAGTGCCTGTAGTCAACGGGAGTGCGACCGAGTCTGTGGATGTGACCGACTAGCCCCTGTAGTCATGAGGGGACCCTACATCGAGAGTAGCGGTAACGGACCATCGCCTGTAGACGTGGTAGTATTTACCTCACGAGTCTGTTGACATGAGACTAATGCCTGCAGTCGTGGCAGGCCTATATAATGAGTCTGTAGTCGTAACAGATTTGTGCCTGCAGTCGTGGCAGGGCTTTAGAGCGGGTCTGTAGTCGTGACAGACTGATGCCTGCAGTCGTGGCAGGGCTTTATAACGGGTCTGTAGTCGTGACAGACTGATGCCTGCAGTCGTGGCAGGGCTTTATAACGGGTCTGTAGTCGTGACAGACTGATGCCTGCAGTCGTGGCAGGGCTTTAGAGCGGGTCTGTAGTCGTGACAGACTGATGCCTGCAGTCGTGGCAGGACTTTATAACGAGTCTGTAGTCGTGACAGACTGATGCCTGCAGTCGTGGCAGGACTTTATAACGAGTCTGTAGTCGTGACAGACTGATGCCTGCAGTCGTGGCAGGGCTTTATAACGGGTCTGTAGTCATGACAGACTGATGCCTGCAGTCGTGGCAGGGCTTTAGAGCGGGTCTGTAGTCGTGACAGACTGATGCTTGCAGTCGTGGCAGGACTTTATAACGAGTCTGCAGTCGTGACAGACTGATGCCTGCAGTCGTGGTAGGGCTTTATAACGAGTCTGTAGTCGTGACAGACTAAATGCCTGCAGTCGTGGCAGGGCTTTATAACGAGTCTGTAGTCGTGACAGACCTGGCAAACAAAATTGATATCTATATTTTATTTTTTATTTTTTTCCCAACTTCCCACCAAAGGCCATGACTGTAGGCGCCACCCTGCAAGACATGCGCCAGTGGCCTGAGCATTGATAGGCCACCATACCCAGTCCCCCAAGCCCACGCAGGAGTAAAAAGGGGTGGTGGCCCACACATGCGCACCACACCTGACTCACCTGGCGGCCATAACAGCCACAAACCCCACCGTATCGCAAAGTAGCCAACCACCTGTGGACCTGAATAAACCAGGACAGACATGTGAGTGAGCGAACCCCGGCTGAGTGACCCTTCACCCACGCAACCGCTCCCTAGCTAAGCACCGGCTTATCGCGACTGCGCCCGAAACCGACCCACTGACTCCCGACGTACTGTATGGGCTATGGGCGGCCAGGCTGCGTGCGCAAGGCGTAGTGGCCATCCCCCTTCCTTGAACCCTCTTTTTATTTAATACTTAAAACTGACGCCTGCCTTAGTGCCTAGCCACTGGTGCTGAGCAAGGAGCCCAGTACCTGGACTGCAGTACCAGCATGGCCTGTAGGTGTCGCCCTCTCTCAGACCAGGACCTGCTAGAGCGCCGAAGGGCAGTGAGCCGCACTGTGGAGCCGATGGCCGGCGTGACCGATGCGCTGCGCGCGATGGTATGAGAGCGGGCGTGTGACTCGCCGCAGCGGAGCCACAGGTGAGGGGTGACCAAGGAGGCTGTTGTACAGTTTAGCCTGGGGGACGCTGCATGTGGGAGCGGGGTGCCTGGAGCGGATCGGAAGTGCGGGCAGTCACAGGTGCGGCTGGGGACCGGCGGGCACGCGCAGCAGCATAACATGACATAAATAACGAGACGGGTGTGCAGCCACCCGGCCTACCTATTCTCCGCAGCGATGAGCCCGACGCAGCCGACCACACGAACTAACAATGAGACGCGACTTCTCTGGAACGAATAGCCAACCCACGAGCCGATTCGAAAGCATTCGAACCGACAAGTGGGGGCAGGAGAGCCAGGTTTAAATAATTAAAGCCCCGCCACAAAAAACACGGCACTCTTAATTGCCTACCACTTGTATTCTGTGGCTCGTGGAACATTAGGCATTCACAGGATACAGCAGTAAGTGTGGGTCTTTACAGGCCCCAAAAATTAGGCATTCAATGGACATAAAAGGCCTTTTATGCCGCTGTATTTACCGAAGACAGGGATCATAAATTGTTACGGGTGGTGGCGTTTGGCGGATATGGGCTGTCATGAGGAATTTGAATCAAACATGGTCTACTGGTCACATGTGTTGAATTCCTCCGAGATCAATGCCTCATTCATTTTTAGAAATGTGAGGTAGTCAACACTGTCGTGAGCTAGGTGAGTGCGCTTATCAGTAACGATCCCCCCTGCTGCGCTGAACGTCCTTTCGGACAGGACACTTGACGAGGGGAGAGCCAACAGTTCCATTGCAAATTGTGCAAGCTCTGGCCAGAGGTCAAGCCTGCCCACCCAGTAGTCTAGGGGTTCATCACTTCTCAGAGCGTCCAAATTGGCCGTTAACCCAATGTAGTCGGACACCTGCCGGTCTAGACGTTCCCTGAGGCTGGATCCGGAGGACAGCTGTCTATGGGTCGGCTGAAAGAATGTTCTCATATCAGAAGTGACCAACACATCTTCAAACCGCCCTCTTCTTGCAGGCGCAGTTGGATTGGTAGCCGCAACGGTTTCTCTGTGTGTGGAAATTCCTCTGCCAGCGCCCAAAAAAGCAGAATGCAGCATTTCTCTAAGCAAGGCCTGGAAGTGCTGCATTCTGACAGCCCTCTGTGATGGTGGTAACATTTCCGCCATTTTTTGTTTGTACCGTGGGTCTAAGTACGTTGCCACCCAGTACTGGTCCTTGCCCTTGATGCTTTTTATACGGGGGTCCATCCTAAAACACTGGAGCATGAAGGCCCCCATTTGCACTAAACTGGAAGCAGTGTGGTGTCCTGGCTCCTGCTCATCATCCAGGAAAATGTCATCCTCGTTCTCCTCCCCCCATCCACGGACAACACCAGGGATCCCAGAAAGGTTTAAAGCATGCTCTTCTTCCTCCTCTTCCTCCCTGGCAACATCCTCCTCTGACTCCTGTTGTTGACTTGTCTCAGATGGAGTAGCCCCCCCTGGGAAATCATCCAGCATTGCGACTTCCTAAAAAACAAGCTCCCCAGAACCTGTCCTGCCGCAGAGTTCGTACAGGTAGTCGTTAACTGCACGTTTCTGCTGGAGCAGCCTATCGAGCATATACAAGGTTGAGTTTCATCGTGTCAGGCAGTCACAAATAAGACATCTGACGGGCAGGTTGTGTCGCCGCTTAATGTCAGCAAGGCGAGCCATGGCCGTGTAAGATCTTCTAAAATGGCCCGAGATTTTCCTGGCCTGCCGAAAGACGTCCTTGACCCTGGGGCATTTGACAACGAATCGATGCAAGACCAAGTTCAGGACGTGTGCCATGCACGGCACGTGTGTCATTTTGCCCTGTTTCAGTGCGCTCAGAAGATTGGCACCATTGTCGCACACCACTTTACCAACTGTCAAATTGAGCGGTGTTAGCCACTGATCTGACTGTGAACGCAAAGCTGAAAGGAGTGCAGGACCGGTGTGGCTCTTGGCTTCCAGGCACAACAGACGCAGCACAGCATGGCAACGTCTCACCTAGCATGTCAAATAGGTTCTGGGGATCTTGGCCGGCGCAGCGGAAGAGACGGTAGCAGGGGAAAAGGAGGAGGCAGCTGAGGAGGAGAGGTAGGATGGAGGAGGAGGAGGAGAAGAAAAGGCAGGCCTGCATGCAATCCGTGGCGGTAAAACCAAATCTTCACGGGTGCCACGGGTTACATGCTTGATGGCCGTCAGAAGGTTCACCCAGTGGGCAGTGAAAGTTATATACCTTACCTGCCCATGTTTGCTAGACCACGTGTCTGTGGTCAGATGTATCTTGGCACCGACACTGTGTGCCAGAGATACATTCACTTGCCGTTGAACGTGGCCATATAGCTCTGGGATGCCCTTCTGGAAGAAATATTTCCTTCCTGGGACCTTCCATTGTGGTGTTCCAATGGCCACAAATTTTCGAAAGGCCTCTGAGTCCACAAGTTTATATGGCAGTAGTTGGCAGGCTATCAGTTCCGACAAGCCAGCGGTCAACCGTGGGGCAAGAGGGTTATCCGGCGTCATCATTTTTTTACGCTCGAACATTTGGGCCACGGAAGCCTGACTTTTTCCTGACAAATGTGAGGACGACATGATCGAAGGTGGAGTGGAGGACAATTGTGAGGAGAGGGGAGAAGGAGAAGAGGCTGGACGGTGAGAGCATGGAGTGTGACTTTGTGGGTTTTGACGGCATTGCTCCCACTGGGCTCGGTGATGTGAGGCCAGGTGCATTCTTAAGGCGGTCATCACTAGGTGGGTGTTGGGCTTACCGCGACTTATGCGTTGACTGCAAAGGCTGCCGATAGCAACACTATTGTCAGCAGCTGACACATTAAAAAAAGCCCACACTGCGGAACCATGTGTCGGCGTCCTGGGAGCACAAGATGTGACCGTACATGGTTGATGGCTCGCTCCTGATACATTAGCAGTCTGGTTTGTCCCTCCTGTGCAATCTAAGTTAGGCCTGCTTCTCCTCCCTATCTGCTGGTCCATCTCTCCCTCTGAACTCCCCTCCTTTTCCTCTCTTGTGGGCACCCACGTTATGTCCATAGACACGTCATCATCGACGTCACCTTCCCCACCACTAACGTTAGAGACCTCGGCGTAGGCAGCAACAGTGGGGACCTACCTCCTTGGGCTGATCTGGGTACTGTCGTCAGACTGCTGAGTGGCGGCTGTTGCTACCTCCTCTTTCTGATCCGATGCCAAGAATGGCTGCGCATCGGAAATGTCTTGTGATGGATCGGAAAAGAATTCCTGTGACTCAAGCGGAGGGTATATGGTGGTGGTGGTGTTAGTGGTGGTGTCTTTGTGGGTGCACACAGCAGAGAGTGAAGAGGGTGCAGATAGAGAGGATGAGGAGTGTACAGAAGCGGAAGGCTGAGTGAGCCACTCAAGCAAGTCTGGTGCGTCCTTTGACGTAATTGAACGCACCTTCTGAAACTTACCACTTTGGCTCCGGCCTGGTGCTCCTGCCCTACCCCTATGTCTTTTGGTGGTAACTGGTCTATAATCACACCAGTAAAAAAAAAAAAAAATGGTTTCAATTTTATCAGTGTGTAGCAAAGATAACGCAGTGAAAGCGAATACATTTCTCCAATAGTGTATTCTTAGATAACACTCTGCTTCAATATGTCGTTTTGGTGGCAACTGGTCTATAATCACAACAGTTTTTTTTTTTAAAAAGGTTGAAATTTTATCAGTGTGTAGCAAAGGTAACGCAGTGAAAGCGGATACATTTCTTCAGTAGAGTATTCTTAGATAACACCCCACTTCAATATGTTGTTTTGGGGGCCACTGGTCTATCACACCAGTTATAAATATGTTTTCCTTTAAATTTTCTCACTGTGTGTAGCAGAGGTAACGCAGTGAAAGCGGATAAATTTCTGCAGCACCCAAATACACTATTTGAGTAGTATATTCTTAGATAACACCCCACTTCAATATGTTGTTTTGGGGCCACTGGTCTATCACACCAGTTATAAAAATGTTTTCCTTTAAATTTTCTCACTGTGTGTAGCAGAGGTAACGCAGTGAAAGCGGTTAAATTTCAGCAGCACTCAAATACACTATTTGAGTAGTATATTCTTAGATAACACCCCGCTTCTATATGTTGTTTTGAGGGCCACTGGTCTTTCACACCAGTTATAAAAATGTTTTCCTTTAAATTTTCTCACTGTGTGTAGCAGAGGTAACGCAGTGAAAGCGGATACATTTCTGCAGCACCCAAATACACTATTTGAGTAGTATATTCCTAGATAACACCCCGCTTCTATATGTTGTTTTGGGGGCCACTGGTCTTTCACACCAGTTATAAAAATGTTTTCCTTTAAATTTCTCACTGTGTGTAGCAGAGGTAACGCAGTTAAAGCGGTTAAATTTCTGCAGCACTCAAATACACTATTTGAGTAGTATATTCTTAGATAACACCCCGCTTCTATATGTTGTTTTGGCGCCCACTGGTCTTTCACACCAGTTTAGGTTTTCTTTTAAATTTTCTCACTGTGTGTAGCAGAGGTAACGCAGTGAAAGCGGATACATTTGTGCAGCACACAAATACACTATTTGAGTAGTATATTCTTAGATAACACCACAATTCTATATGTTGTGTTGGGGGCCACTGGTCTTTCACACTAGTTATAAAAATGTTTTCCTTTAAATTCTATCACTGTGTGTAGCAGAAGTAATACAGTGAAAGCGGATACATTTCTGCAGCACCCAAATATACTATTTGAGTTGTATATTCTTAGATAACACCCCGCTTCAATATGTGGTTTTGGGGGCCACTGGTCTATCACACCAGTTCTAATACTTTTTTCAAATTGCCTTTGTCACTCTTAGTAGTTGTAGTATCGCTGCAGAACCGATCACCAGTCACAATGCTGCACTATACAAATCCACTATAATATGCTTTCTATATTAGAAAATATATTATAAGTGTATTACACCCCTATATACTGGCAAGCGCCCGACTCCTAGGGAGGGTGCTTAGGGACTGGTGCCCCCCCCCCCTTTTTCCCCTTCCTAGCCGTGGGACAGAGGTAGCACCTTGCCGGTTCAGTTAGGTGCTTGAGGGGTTAATGGTGTTATAATGGCACGTCACTGAGGGACGAGTATGCAAAGTCTCCTCCCTCTAGCAGGGTATATAACCCCTCCCCGGCTGCTGCACTTCCTCTTTGCAGCGGAAGCCAAGTTGACCACCCTCCCGCCCTTGAATAGGTACCTCAACGGGGAATTTTTTCTCCTTGGTTTTCTGTTAAAAAAAAAAAAAATTAATGAATAAAAGAGAATGATGGTATAAAGGAAGGTTATAGGAATGACGTTGATATAAGGAATAGTTTAAGAAGATGTTAAATCTTTTACCTTTGTTTTGAGTTATTTACGTTGTCTTCTTCTTTTAAGATGGGCGGTTGGATTTGGGATTTGAAGTCACAGCTGGCGGCAATTGATACAGCGGAGTGTTGGAAATGGCTGATGGCGTACTTGCCCGCCGGGAGTCCGGCGGTTGGCATACCGCTCCAAGATGTTATTTGGTTTTGCCGCATAAAATAAATAAGCTGTGGCCGATCATCACCCAGCTAAAAGGTTACCTGTTGTCCTGCGTGTTTATTATATGGGTCAGTTTTAAGTATAAGGAGCTTCAGGTAGGCAGAGGTGCCGGCCCGGTTCCTAGCTCTCCTTTGCCCTCTCCTAAATACCAGCAGTCTGCACACCAATCAATAGCACACCTATACCAGTCCTTAAAAGGACTTTTGTGGACCTATTAGCTAGCGATTTGTGTCACTATTAACACTCTAACGTCTGTCCCGGCTCCACACAGCAACCTCTCCCTACACTGACAAAAGACAGAATGTAAAATGGCAGCCAGATCAGGTCTATTTATAAGGTAGGGGGTATGTCCATGTGCTGAAATGTCTCAATTGGCTGTCCTGTATGGATGTGTCATGGGTAGAGTTGAGCGAACACCTGGATGTTCAGGTTCGAGAAGTTCGGCCGAACTTCCCGGAAATGTTCGGGTTCGGGATCCGAACCCGACCCGAACTTCGTCCCGAACCCGAACCCCATTGAAGTCAATGGGGACCCGAATTTTTCGGCACTAAAAAGGCTGTAAAACAGCTCAGGAAAGAGCTAGAGGGCTGCAAAAGGCAGCAACATGCAGGTAAATACCCTGCAAATAAATGTGGATAGGGAAAAGAATAAAAATAAAATAAATAAAAATTAACCAATATCAATTGGAGAGAGGTCCCATAGCAGAGAATCTGGCTTCATGTCAGCAGAGAATCAGTCTTCATGTCATAGCAGAGAATCTGGCTTCACGTCACCCACCACTGTAACAGTCCATTGTCAGATATTTAGGCCCAGGCACCCAGGCAGAGGAGAGAGGTCCCGTAACAGAGAATCTGGCTTCATGTCAGCAGAGAATCAGTCTGCATGTCATAGCAGAGAATCAGGCTTCATGTCACCCACCACTGTAACAGTCCATTGTCATATATTTAGGCCCAGGCACCCAGGCAGAGGAGAGAGGTCCCGTAACAGAGAATCTGGCTTCATGTCAGCAGAGAATCAGTCTTCATGTCATAGCAGAGAATCAGGCTTCACGTCACCCAACACTGGAACAGTCCATTGTCAGATATTTAGGCCCAGGCACCCAGGCAGAGGAGAGAGGTCCCGTAACATAGAATCTGGCTTCATGTCAGCAGAGAATCAGTTTGCATGTCATAGCAGAGAATCAGGCTTTAAGTCACCCAACTCTGGAACAGTCCATTGTCAGATATTTAGGCCCAGGCACCCAGGCAGAGGAGAGAGGTCCCGTAACAGAGAATCTGGCTTCATGTCAGCAGAGAATCAGTCTGCATGTCATAGCAGAGAATCATGCTTTACGTCACCCAACACTGGAACAGTCCATTGTCAGATATTTAGGCCCAGGCACCCAGGCAGAGGAGAGAGGTCCCGTAACAGAGAATCTGGCTTCATGTCAGCAGAGAATCAGTCTGCATGTCATAGCAGAGAATCAGGCTTTAAGTCACCCAACACTGGAACAGTCCATTGTCAGATATTTAGGCCCAGGCACCCAGGCAGAGGAGAAAGGTCCCGTAACAGAGAATCTGGCTTCATGTCAGCAGAGAATCAGTCTGCATGTCATAGCAGAGAATCAGGCTTTACGTCACCCACCACTGTAACAGTCCATTGTCATATATTTAGGCCCAGGCACCCAGGCAGAGGAGAGAGGTCCCATAACAGAGATTCAGGCTTCATGTCAGCAGAGAATCAGTCTTCATATCATAGCAGAGAATCAGGCTTCATGTCACCCACCACTGGAACAGGCCACTGTCAAATATTTTTAGGCCCCGGCACCCAGACAGAGGAGAGAGGTCCCATAACAGAGATTCAGGCTTCATGTCAGCAGAGAATCAGTCTTCATGTCATAGCAGAGAATCAGGCTTTACGTCACCCACCACTGGAACAGTTCATTGTCACATATTTAGGCCCAGGCACCCAGGCAGAGGAGAGAGGTCCCATAACAGAGATTCAGGCTTCATGTCAGCAGAGAATCAGTCTTCATGTCATAGCAGAGAATCAGGCTTCACGTCACCCACCACTGGAACAGGCCACTGTCAGATATTTTTAGGCCCCGGCACCCAGACAGAGGAGAGCTTCATTCAACTTTGGGTTGCCCCGCAATATAATGGTAAAATGAAAATAAAAATAGGATTGAATGAGGAAGTGCCCTGGAGTACAATAATATATTGTTAAGGGGCGGTAGTTAATGTCTAATCTGCACAAGGGATGGACAGGTCCTGTGGGATCCATGCCTGGTTCATTTTTATGAACGTCAGCTTGTCCACATTTGCTGTAGACAGGCGGCTGCGTTTGTCTGTAAGGACGCCCCCTGCCGTGCTGAATACACGTTCAGACAAAATGCTGGCCGCCGGGCAGGCCAGCACCTCCAAGGCATAAAAGGCTAGCTCTGGCCACGTGGACAATTTGGAGACCCAGAAGTTGAATGGGGCCGAACCATCAGTCAGTACGTGGAGGGGTGTGCACAGGTACTGTTCCACCATGTTATTGAAATGTTGCCTCCTGCTAACACGTTCCATATCAGGTGGTGGTGCAGTTAGCTGTGGCGTGGTGACAAAACTTTTCCACATCTCTGCCATGCTAACCCTGCCCTCAGAGGAGCTGGCCGTGACACAGCTGCGTTGGCGACCTCTTGCTCCTCCTCTGCCTTCGCCTTGGGCTTCCACTGGTTCCCCTGTGACATTTGGGAATGCTCTCAGTAGCGCGTCTACCAACGTGCGCTTGTACTCGCGCATCTTCCTATCACGCTCCAGTGTAGGAAGTAAGGTGGGCACATTGTCTTTGTACCGTGGATCCAGCAGGGTGGCAACCCAGTAGTCCGCACACGTTAAAATGTGGGCAACTCTGCTGTCGTTGCGCAGACACTGCAGCATGTAGTCGCTCATGTGTGCCAGGCTGCCCAGAGGTAAGGACAAGCTGTCCTCTGTAGGAGGCGTATCGTTATCGTCCTGCGTTTCCCCCCAGCCACGCACCAGTGATGGGCCCGAGCTGCGTTGGGTGCCAGCCCGCTGTGAACCTGCTTCATCCTCATCCTCCTCCACCTCCTCCTCATCCTCGTCCTCCAGTAGTGGGCCCTGTCTGGCCACATTTGTACCTGGCCTCTGCTGTTGCAAAAAACCTCCCTCTGAGTCACTTCGAAGAGACTGGCCTGAAAGTGCTAAAAATGACCCCTCTTCCTCCTCCTCCTCCTGGGCCACCTCCTCTTCCATCATCGCCCTAAGTGTTTTCTCAAGGAGACATAGAAGTGGTATTGTAACGCTGATAACGGCGTCATCGCCACTGGCCATGTTGGTGGAGTACTCGAAACAGCGCAACAGGGCACACAGGTCTCGCATGGAGGCCCAGTCATTGGTGGTGAAGTGGTGCTGTTCCGCAGTGCGACTGACCCGTGCGTGCTGCAGCTGAAACTCCACTATGGCCTGCTGCTGCTCGCACAGTCTGTCCAGCATGTGCGAGGTGGAGTTCCACCTTGTGGGCACGTCGCATATGAGGCGGTGAGCGGGAAGGCCGAAGTTACGCTGTAGCGCAGACAGGCGAGCCGCGGCAGGATGTGAACGCCGGAAGCGCGAACAGACGGCCCGCACTTTATGCAGCAGCTCTGACATGTCGGGGTAGTTGTGAATGAACTTCTGCACCACCAAATTCAGTACATGCGCCAGACAAGGGATGTGCGTCAAACCGGCTAGTCCCAGAGCTGCAACGAGATTTCGCCCATTATCGCACACCACCAGGCCGGGCTTGAGGCTCACCGGCAGCAACCACTCGTCGGTCTGTTGTTCTATACCCCCCCACAACTCCTGTGCGGTGTGGGGCCTGTCCCCCAAACATATCAGTTTCAGAACGGCCTGCTGACGTTTACCCCGGGCTGTGCTGAAGTTGGTGGTGAAGGTGTGTGGCTGACTGGATGAGCAGGTGGAAGAAGAGGAGGAGGAAGCTGAGTAGGAGGAGGAGGAGACAGGAGGCAAAGAATGTTGCCCTGCGATCCTTGGCGGCGGAAGGACGTGCGCCAAACAGCTCTCCGCCTTGTGCCCAGCCGCCACTACATTTACCCAGTGTGCAGTTAGGGAGATATAGCGTCCCTGGCCGTGCTTACTGGTCCACGTATCTGTGGTTAGGTGGACCTTGCCACAGATGGCGTTGCGCAGTGCACACTTGATTTTATCGGATACTTGGTTGTGCAGGGAAGGCACGGCTCTCTTGGAGAAGTAGTGCCGGCTGGGAACAACATACTGTGGGACAGCAAGCGACATGAGCTGTTTGAAGCTGTCTGTGTCCACCAGCCTAAATGACAGCATTTCATAGGCCAGTAGTTTAGAAATGCTGGCATTCAGGGCCAGGGATCGAGGGTGGCTAGGTGGGAATTTACGCTTTCTCTCAAATGTTTGTGAGATGGAGAGCTGAACGCTGCCGTGTGACATGGTCGAGATGCTTGGTGACGCAGGTGGTGGTGTTGGTGGTACATCCCATGTTTGCTGGGCGGCAGGTGCCAACGTTCCTCCAGAGGCGGAGGAAGAGGCCGAGGCGGCGGCGGCAGCAGCAGAAGAGGCAGAGGCGGCAGCAGCAGAAGAGGTAGCAGGGGGAGCCTGAGTGACTTCCTTGTTTTTAAGGTGTTTACTCCACTGCAGTTCATGCTTTGCATGCAGGTGCCTGGTCATGCAGGTTGTGCTAAAGTTCAGAACGTTAATGCCTCGCTTCAGGCTCTGATGGCACAGCATACAAACCACTCGGGTCTTGTCATCAGCACATTGTTTGAAGAAGTGCCATGCCAGGGAACTCCTTGAAGCTGCCTTTGGGTGCTCGGTCCCAGATGGCGGCGGTCAGTAGCAGGCGGAGTCTCTTGGCGGCGGGTGTTCTGCTTTTGCCCACTGCTCCCTCTTTGTCTTTTGCTATGCTGTTGGCTCGGTCTCACCACTGCCTCTTCCTCCGAACTGTGAAAGTCAGTGGCACGACCTTCATTCCATGTGGGGTCTAGGACCTCATCGTCCCCTGAATCGTCTTCCACCCAGTCTTGATCCCTGACCTCCTGTTCAGTCTGCACACTGCAGAAAGACGCAGCAGTTGGCACCTGTGTTTCGTCATCATCAGAGACGTGCTGAGGTGGTATTCCCATGTCCTCATCATCAGGAAACATAAGTGGTTGTGTGCTAGTGCATTCTATCTCTTCCACCCCTGGGGAAGGGCTAGGTGGATGCCCTTGGGAAACCCTGCCAGCAGAGTCTTCAAACAGCATAAGAGACTGCTGCATAACTTGAGGCTCAGACGGTTTCCCTGATATGCATGGTCGTGATGTGACAGACTGATGGGCTTGGTTTTCATGCGCCATCTGTGCGCTTTCTGCAGAAGACTGGGTGGCAGATAATGCGAACGTTCTGGATGCACTGTCGGCCACCCAATTGACTTATGCCTGTACCTGCTCAGACCTTACCATCCTTAGAACGGCATTGGGCCTCACCAAATATGGCTGTAAATTCTGGCGGCTACTGGGACCTGAGGTAGTTGGTACACTAGGACGTGTGGCTGTGGCAGAACGGCCACATCCTCTCCCAGCACCAGAGGGTCCACTAACACCACCACGACCATGTCCGCGTCCGCGTCCCTTACTAGATGTTTTCCTCATTGTTACCGTTCACCACAATAAGAAAAATATTATTCGGGCCAACGTATTGAATTCAAATTCAGGCCTTTTTTTACAGACACCTAACACTATCTGGCTATCTATTTAGGTACCGTATTACACTAATACAGGCACACCAGTAATGACAGATTTAGCTGAATATAAATTTGAGGCCTATTATTTAGGCGCTGGGTGACAGGTATATGTTTACGGACAGAATTAGACTTGGATCTGCACTGTAGCGTGTGTGCGAAGTTCTTGAGAATTACCCTATCAGCACCTTGAATCTAATATACCCTTTTAGGGATAGATTTAAAGTAGGCCTGATACAGCAGAAACCACTAATTTTGAGAATTGCAAAATTGGGAATTGTTTTTCAACCCAGAACAAAAACTGTGCTTTGACGGACACTAAATAACTTGACCAGCTAAAACAGTAATGACAGATTTGGATGAATATAAATGTGAGGCCGATTTTTTAGGCGCTGGGTGACAGGTATACGTTTAATCACAGAATTAGACTTGGATCTGCACTGTAGCGTGTGTGTGAAGTTCTTGAGAATTACCCTATCAGCACCTTGAATCTAATATACCCTTTTAGGGATAGATTTAAAGTAGGCCTGATACAGCAGAAACCACTAATTTTGAGAATTGCAAAATTGGGAATTGTTTTTCAACCCAGAACAAAAACTGTGCTTTGACGGACACTAAAAATAACTTGACCAGCTAAAACAGTAATGACAGATTTGGATGAATATAAATGTGAGGCCTATTTTTTAGGCGCTGGGTGACAGGCTCAACTTGCCCCTGATGTAGTATATGGCCAAAAAATAACCACACTATTGATGGTTAAATGCACTTGATGACAGCTTGACCCTGATGTAGGATATAGCCAAAAAATAACCACACTATTGATGGTTAAATGCACTTGGGTGACAGGCTCAGCTTGCCCCTGATGTAGTATATGGCCAAAAAATAACCACACTATTGATGGTTAAATGCACTTGATGACAGCTTGACCCTGATGTAGGATATAGCAAAAAAAAAACACACTATTGATGGTTAAATGCACTTGGGTGACAGGCTCAGCTTGCCCCTGATGTAGTATATGGCCAAAAAATAACCACACTATTGATGGTTAAATGCACTTGATGACAGCTTGACCCTGATGTAGGATATAGCAAAAAATAACCACACTATTGATGGTTAAATGGACTTGGTGGCAGCTTGTGCTGGCGCACCACAAGCCACAAAATGGCCGCCAATCACCCCAGAAAAAAGTGACTGAAAAACGCTCTGGGCAGCCTAAAAACAGTGAGCAATTGAATAGCAGCAGTTCAATGATCCACAGCTGTAGATCGATCACTGAATGAAGTCTTTTGGAGGAGTTAATCACTGCCTAATCTCGCCCTAATGTCGCAGCTGCAACCTCTCCCTACACTTGTATCAGCAGAGTGACGTGCAGCGCTACGTGACCCAAGCTTATATAGAGGCTGGGTCACATGCTGCACTGGCCAATCACAGCCATGCCAATAGTAGGCATGGCTGTGATGGCCTCTTGGGGCAAGTAGTATGATGCTTGTTGATTGGCTGCTTTGCAGCCTTTCAAAAAGCGCCAAGAAAGCGCCGAACACCGAACTCGAACCCGGACTTTTACGAAAATGTTCGTGTTCGGGTCCGTGTCACGGACACCCCAAAATTCGGTACGAACCCGAACTATACAGTTCGGGTTCGCTCATCCCTAGTCATGGGTCAAAGTTCTCACAATGTAAAAAAATATGGAGATGGCGAATATCGCCATATGTTCGCATGTTTGCCAAACCGTGAATGTGTAAAGTTAGCCGCGAACCGACCGCCGGGCGAACCGCAAGGCCATCTCTACATATAAACACATGCTTATGCGTCGCATATAATGCCCTCACATATATGCCCTTCGCATATAATGTTTTACAGGGTCAGCTCAGCTGCAGGCCCCCGTATATAATTTTTTAAAGGGTCAGCTCACCAGCAGGCCCTCGCATATAACTTTTTAGAGGGTCAGCTCACCAGCAGGCCCTCGCATATAATGTTTTACAGCGTCAGCTCACCAGCAGGCCCTCGTATATAATTTTTTAGAGAGTCAGCTCACTAGCAGGCCCTCGCATATAATGTTTTACAGGGTTAGCTCACCAGCAGGCCCTCGCATATAATTTTTTAGAGGGTTAGCTCACCAGCAGGCCCTCGCATATAATTTTTTAGAGGGTCAGCTCACCAGCAGGCCTTAACATATAATGTTTTACAGGGTCAGCTCACCAACAGGCCTTAACCTACAATCTTTTACAGGGTCAGCTCACCTGAAGGCCCTCGCATATAATGTTTTAGAGGCTCAGCTCACCTGCAGGCCCACACCTACAACCTTTTAGAGGGTCAGCTCACCAGCAGTCCCACACCTAAAATCTTTTACAGGGTCAGCTCATCAGCAGGCCAGCACCTAAAATCTTTTACAGGGTTAGCTCATCTGCAGTCATGCACCTAAAATCTTTTACAGGGTCAGATCACCTGTAGGCCCTCACCTAATTATACCTAATAGGTAATTTGCACATGCTGCCTTGCTTGGATGTGGTAGCCGTAGCTGTTTCTCAGCCCCCTCTCCGGAATCGAGCCCTGATTCCCCTTTACAATGGTTTGTGCTGACAATAACATCTAAAGTTGATAGGCTAGACATCCGAACGGATCGTCGCTGTCACGGGGACGTGCGATCAGCCCCAGTTTATCTAGAATCACCAAAGAGGCAGCAGGCCCGCACCCATAATGTTTTAGATGGTCAGATCAGCAGGCCCTTGCTCCAAATGTTTTTGAGGGTCATCAGCAGGCCATCAATCATAATTTTTCAAAGCTATGTATGATGCCCTCCTTTATGTGTTACAAAGGGTGTATTGTAGTGCCGGTTCCTTGTAATTGTTGGCAGCCCTTTCACTTAGTGCATAGGCTTTATGAGTGTAGCAGTACCACTATATGAACAATTGTACCATAATGTAAATGAGGCCCTCCTTTATGTGATATACAGGTTGTATTGGAGTGCCTCTTCCTTGTCATTTTTGGCAGCACTTGCACTTTATATACAAGTACCGTATTTATCGGCGTATAACACGCACTTTTTCCCCCTGAAAATAGGGGGCAAATGATGTATGCGTGTTATACGCCGATATTCATTGCGGCCCGGCAAAGATGCAGCATCACAGACTGTGCTGTATGAGCCGGGAGAGAGGAGGGGCTGGAGTCCGTAACTAGGGGCGGGGCCCGGTGCAGTCACTGTACTCTTACACCGGGCCCCGCCGCTCACCAAAGTATTTATAAACGTGAATCCTTATCCTGTTATTAAGCTGCCCTCTCCCATGTTCCCATGTTCCCCTGTATCCCCATAGCACTTACTTAAGCTTCAATAGCAGGCAGAGCGGACGGCAGCAGTAACGTCACTCACTGACGTTGAGCGCCTGCTCCGCCCCCTTTATGAATGAAGCAGGCGGAGCAGACGCGCGACGTCAGTGAGTGACGTTACTGGTGCCGTCCGCTCTGCCTGCTATGGAAGCTTAGCTGCTTAAGTAAGTGCTGTGGGGATACAGGGGGGACATGGGAACATGGGAGAGGGCAGCTTAATAACAGGATAAGGATTCACGTTTATAAATACTTCGGTGAGCGGCGGGGCCCGGTGTATTGGGGGACACTGTTATGAGGGGGATCTGTGGATGACATATAGCAGTGTCATCCACAGATCCCCCCCATAACAGTTCCATCCACAGATCCCCCCACCCCATAGCAGTACAATTTGAAATGGACACTGTTATGAGGGGGATCTGTGGATGACATAGCAGTGTCATCCACAGATCCCCCCCATAACAGTTCCATCCACAGATCCCCCCACCCCATAGCAGTACAATTTGAAATTAAATTTTTTTTCCTGAAATTTCCCTTAAAATGAAGGTGCGTGTTATACGCCGATAAATACGGTAAATATACAGGAAAGAATGTTTCCTAACAATTTTTTATCTAAAATCTATTTCTTCTTCGCTTTTGTGCTTATTATTGTCAGTCTGTAAACGTGGCGTACTACTCGGATAACATAGTTCCCAGCAGTGACTTGGGAGTCCAAAACGCACCCAGACATCTTCCCGAACCATTTCAGTGGTGTTTCCATCAATTTCTGACCTTTTCCTATAAACCAGGCACCCTCCCTTCTTCAGAGCAGAGGGTGCCTGGTTTAATGCTCGGGTTCTTCCATCGACTTCAATTATATTCTGGTGCTTGGTAGAGCACCCGAGCATTCCGATGTGTTTGGCCCGAGTCCCCGAGCACTATGGTGCTCGATCAACACTAGCGAGAACCCAGTAGAGGCCTGGGGCACTTCTCGCACTGCGAACATAAGATAGGGCAGAAGAAGGTCCCAGTCCTTTCCATCCTTAGCTACTACTCATTTTAACATAATTTTTAACGTTTGATTAAACCTTTCTACTAGGCCGTCAGTTTGCGGGTGATAGATGGATGTCTGTATCTGTTTGATATTCAGCAACTTACAGAGCTCCCGCATGACCTTGGACATAAAAGGAGTCCCCTGGTCAGTCAGAACCTTTTTTGGTACCCCCACTCGGGAAAACATCTCCATTAACTCTTTTGCTACGAGTTTGGCCGATGTATGTCGCATGGCAACGCCTCCGGGTACCGAGTGGTGTAGTCCAGGACGACCAAGATGTGTTGGTGCCCCTTAGCGGACTTCGGTACTAGGCCTACGAGATCCATAGCAATTCTCTCAATCGGTACCTCGATAATCGGGAGGGGCACAAAGGGACTGCAGAACAGGTTCTGGGGGCTAGTGGTTTGGCAGGTCGGGCAAGACTCACAAAAGTCATCCACCTCTCTAAAGACACTGGGCCAGTAAAACCGTTGTAGTATCCGGTCCTGTGTCTTCTGCAGTCCCAGATGACCCCCGAGAACATGTTGGGGGCTAACTCTAACATGAGTTTTTGATAGGCCCCGGGTACCACCAACTGTTCAACAGGTTCACCCCGCAGCTGGTTTACCCAATATAGCATATTCTGGTGGACCACAAAACGGGGAAACACCGACTCGGCCCCAGGTTGTTGGGGTACACCATCAAGCATTACCACATTCTCCCAAGCCCGGGTTAGGGTTGGGTCTCAGTGTTGGGCTGTAAAAGTCTCTCTCTATTATGAGTTCATAGTGGAGATTTGTGGCGACTGCCACTTCGTTTGTCCACCTGCCGGCCACCATGGTTAGATACACCAGCGAAGTGGGGTAGTCTATCAAGTCTCCATGAATGCACATCACCCCAACTTTCCGGAAAGTATACTTAGCGGACCGCACCAGGGTAGCCCTTAGCAGGGTCATCAAGCTCCCTGAGTCCAGCAGCGTCTCCGCTTGAGTGTCTCCCACTTCCACCTGGCACAAGTTGTCTAGAGCCTCCAGGGTACCTGTGGCACACAGTTTCTAAGCATATAGCGAGTGTCAGTAACCACAATTAGTGTCCATGGGCTCAACCTGATGAGGACAATCAGCCCTGGTGTGGCCAGGTTCCTGACACCGCCAGCAGATTAACTAGGTCCGACACATACGGAAACCTCCCAGGGGGGTTTCATTGGCTCATACTGGTGGGCCTGGGGTGGGGAGTTCTGGAGTTTGCCTCCTCCCAAAAGAACCCCCTTGAGATTCTTGGTGGCCTCATAGCGTTCCACCAGGTCCACCATTTCCAGGAGATACCTGGCCAATCCAGTGCTGGAGAGTGGGTGGCAGCACCTTCCAGAATATGTCAGCCAATAGTCTATCCAGCATTGCCCAGACCAACACATTCACCCCCAGTCTTTCCAAAATCTCACCCTTTACCTTCGGGTAGTCGGCCGCTTGATTGTCCGGCAAGTCGAAATACACCCGCTGGGATTTTGATGCCAGGAAAGGAGCGATGACCTTAGCCCACTGGTCTCAAGGCAGCTTTTACCTGGTGGCCGCTTTCTCGTACATCGCCAGGTAGGTTTCGATGTCATTTTATGGACTGCTTTCCGGGCATCGTGGACACTTGGGGTTGCTCCTGCTGTCTGCAAAGCCATCACGTGTTGTAGCAGCAACTGGTTGGTCTCTTGCTGCTGCTTATTAGCCTCCCATTGGTGCAGGTTGGTCTCTCGCTGCTGCAAATTAGCCTCCATGACGGCCTTCACCACAGCCTCCATTTTGTCGTGGGGCACAGGTTGAAATACAGCTGGTTTGATGTACGACATACAACTGTACTCAAAAATGCAGACCCAAAAATATATTGGCGTTCACGCCAGCCTCACTGCGTCTGCACACATCCTCCACCAATTGTGGGGATTCGCTCTGGTAGTTAGGACTAGTGGATTCAGTATATAAGGGCAAAGTACGCAGATCTTGACTCAAACAGCGGTGTTTATTCACATATCGGTGTATAACAAAATGCAGATAAGGTGTATCACAAAACACAGGTGGCTTGGTGTTTGTTCACACACAAGGAAAGTCCATAAACAATAAAAGTCACCTTTTCTCCTGGGTGGGTGTTAATTCACACCCTGTTAGCAGTTCAGCCTCATCAAGTCCATAGACGGCCTGTTCGCTGAGTCCTCCAACCCGGCTCAAACCTCAAATCCCAGCACAGCCCTCTGTTCACAGCACACAGACTCCTGGGCTCCACTGTCAGAGGGAGGTAAATCCACCACACCTGGCAGTGCTGGCTGGTTTTTATGCCTGGCAAAACCCGGCCTGGAACATGGGGAGAAGTCACCCACCCAGCACTTTGACTACTTCCAGTAAGAGCCGTCCCATATCAGCTATGACAGCCATGCTAAATCTCACAGTGTAAAATAGCAATAGCTGCTGCTGACACATAAAATACTGGCTCTTACTTCACCGAGGCCAGGAACCTCGGTGACACATACCTTCCATCCACGATAATTCCAGGTATCCTTCTTACACAGGTCACAAAAAAACCACAAAAAACACAAAGCGAACCTGAAGCTTTCCAGGTTTACTTCAGACTAATCCAGTAAGGCTACTTTCACACTAGCGTTCGGAGCGGATCCGTCTGATGTTTCATCAGACGGATCCGCTCCTATAATGCAGACGTTTGCATCCGTTCAGAACGGATCCATCTGCATTATAACTTAGAAAAATTTCTAAGTCTGAAAGTAGCCTGAGCGGATCCGTTCAGACTTTACATTGAAAGTCAATGGGGGACGGATCCGCTTGAAGACTGAGCCATATGGTGTCATCTTCAAGCGGATCCGTCCCCATTGACTTCCATTGTAAGTCTGGACGGATCCGCTCGCCTCCGTACGGCCAGGCGGACACCTGAACGCAAGCAGCGTTCAGGTGTCCGCTCACTGAGCGGAGCGGAGGCTGAACGCTGGCAGCGGATGCATTCTCAGTGTATCCGCCTCCACTGAGAATGCATTAGGGCCAGACGGATGCGTTCGGGGCCGCTCGTGAGCCCCTTCAAACGGAGCTCACGAGCGGACACCCGAACGCTAGTGTGAAAGTAGCTTAACACAGCGATCATTGTCATTTGTTGCACATGAGGGAGGAAAAACAGGAGACTCACATCCCACTGAGAGTAAGTGTGTGTGTGTGTGTGTGTGTGTGTGTGTGTGTGTGGGAGGGGGGGGGGGTTGCCCAGATTGGCTCACAGGCTAACAGAAAGCCTGCAGTAGTGGAGCAGCAAGCAAGGAGGTGTCCTAGCGGAACATCATTCTGTGTTAGGCTGGGAATAAAGGTGGATGAGTGTAGCAGTTCTGGCATAAAACAATTTTAAGGACAATGCAGCTGCTGCAGAACCTCAAAAGCAGCTACCTACAAGAACTTATTTTTTCAATTGAACAGAAAGACAGATATGTTTTGTGTGTTTTTCCCCAAACCTGAAGTTTCTAAATAGGACGATTGTCAGTTTATTGCAAATACAGCATCCTCACATTTTGCTGCAGTGCAATTATTCTACATTTTTTCAGTTCCTCATATCTGTTCTTGTTAAACACTTTGCATTATAGCAAAATCATTTTACAGCAATAGCAACATCTGCTGCTCAGCAATTGTTTTTTTTCCAGTACATCATATCTGTGTTGTATTTAAATGAGTTGCATTGTAGCAAAAGTATTAACACAATTTTTCTACCAGCAAAATTAAACACAAATTATACCGTACACAGAAATCAAACTGCCTTCCCTGCAGTACTATATTGTTGGTGTGGGAGAGGAGAGGATAAGGCTACTTTCACACTAGCGTTATTTTTTGGATCCGGCAGGGTTCAGCAAAAACGCTTCCGTTACTGATAATACAACCATCTGCATCCGTTATGAACGGATAGGGTTGTATTATCTTTAACATACCCAAGAAGTATCCGTCATGAACTCCACTGAAAGTCAATGGGGGATGGATCCATTTTCTATTGTGTCAGATTATGTCAGAGAAAACGGATCCTTTCCCATTGACTTGCATTGTGGGTCTTGCTCCGCATCCCAGGACGGAAAGCAAACCGTGGCATGCTGCGGTTTGCTCTCTGGTAGGAGAACTGAACGGAATACATTTTGGATCATTCCGTTCTGTACAGTTACGTTTTGTCCCCATTGACAATGAATGAGGACAAAACGGAAGCATTTTTTTTCCGGTATTGAGACCTTATGACGGATCTCAATACCAGAAAATATTAACGCTAGTGTGAAAGTAGCCTTATCTCAATACTAGTATGAAACACATGTTTTCCAATACAGAGAGTACTGTTTTAAATCTCTGTATGAACACTCATTAAACAGTAGGCCCATATCTGTTACAGGACATCTGCAGACAGCTAAAGTGTTGGGGGAGGCGGGGGAATAATTGCAATTCAAGTGAGCAATGCACGCTTTACAATCCAGAGAGTATGGTTTTAAATCTCTATGTGAACACACATCAAAGACCCAAATCTGTTACAGGGCATCTCTAGACAATTGAAGTATTCGTTTGGGAGGAATAATCTCATAGTAGTTTGCCAACGTGTGTTTTATATTAGAGAAAGCTTTTCCTGAATAACAATATAATAATAATAAAATGTATTTATATAGCGCCACCATATTCCGCAGCGCTTTACAAATTCATAGGGTTCATGTACAAAACAAAAGTAACTGGCTAATATGCAACTTAAATACTAGGAGTCAGGGCCCTGCTCGCAAGAGCTTACAATCTATGAGGAATTATGGGTGACACATAAGGTAGTTGATTGTTATAAGTAGGATTTGAGCCATTATTGAACTAACAGGAGTGGTGCCGGACGATCTGCTTTGGGTTTGGAACTACAAGAGGATCGAGTTTAGGCCAGAGGGGTTGGTGGGGAAAAGGTTTAGTCTGGGAAAAGTCATTTTAGGTAGCTTGATAAGCCTGCCTGAAAAATTTTGTTTTTAAGGCACGTTTGAAGGTGGAGAAGTTTTTAATTGACCTAGAATCCTGGGGCAGAGTATTCCAGAGAGTAGGTGCAGCTCGAGAAAAGTCTTGAAGACGGGAGTGAGAGGTACGAATTATGGAGGTTATTAATCTTAGGTCGCTAACAGAACAGAGAGCATGAGTATGGTGGTAGATGGAGATGAGGGAGGAAATATATGGAGGTGCAGCACTGTGGAGAGCTTTGTGGGTGAGGGTGAGAAGTTTGAACTGTATTCTGTGGTGAATGGGCAACCAGTGAAGTGACTGGCACAAACTAGTAGCATCAGTGTAGCAGTTGGATTTATAGATGAGCCTGGCTGCAGCAGTGTGTAAGTGATTAAATATGGGGAACAAAGGAAAAATCAGAGTGAAATGTGGCCCCACGACAGCGGGCATGTTGCACAGGAGTTATGATAGTGCTGCAGATCGTAATTGAAATATCAAGTTTAGGTGAGTTAGTAGATGGGGGAAAGACAAGAAGTTTAGTTTTTGAGAAGTTCAGTTTTAGATACAGAGAGGACATGATGTTAGAGACAGCTGCCAGACAATTATTGGTGTTTTGGAATAAAGCAGGGGTGATGTCAGGGGATAAAGGGTATAGTTGGGTGTCATCAGCATAGAGATGGTATCAAAAGCCAAATCAACTGATAGTCTGTCCAATGGGGGCTGTATAGAGGGAGAAGAGTAGAGGACCTAGAGGAACGCCGAAATCAAGAGGAAGAGGAGAAGAAGAAGAGCCAGCTAATGATACACTAAAGGAGCAGCCAGAAACATAGGAAGAGAACCAAGACTGAGCAGTTCCTTATAGCCAATTAATTGAGTGAAGCATGGTGAGGAGGAGTTTATGGTCTACGGTATCAAATGCTGCACAGAGATCCAGCAGAATCAGTAGAGAATAATCACCATTTCTTTTTGCTGTTAGGAGATCGTTAGACACTTTAGTAGCGGCAGTTTCTGTAAAGTGAAGAGGGCGAAAGGCAGATTGTAAGGGGTCAAGAAGAGAGTGTCACGGCCATGCCCATGACCGTGATTCCTTTACCGCATGCGGTTGCCTGCGGTTTTGTATGGGCGTTCAACCACGGGTGAGGGCCGCTTGTCTGTGGCCTCACTTGTGGTTGCCGCGGGCAACCAGTGTTTTTAGCAGCAGAGCAGCCTGTGCGTTGCTAGGCAGCTTGCTGCCCTGGCATGCGGTCACACCTAGCAACCTTCTGTTAGGTGTGTGTGTTGTGTGCACCGTGTGTTATGTCATTGTGTGCACTTTCCCCTTTAAGTGGTGTTTTCCCTTCCCTGGTGTTGGAAGGGTTAATCTCCTTCCTAGTGTGTGTGCACTGGGTGTGTCCGTTTGTGGGTGTGGCTGCCTGGGCTATAAAGCCTCAGTTGAGACAGACTTCTGAGGGGTACTCCAGCCTTGTAAGCTGGAGGAACTCTCCTGGTCTTTTCCATCTGCCAGTGTGGGCCACCCTTGTGATCATAAATTGTCATACATTATGTTTATGTTATGATCAGTTGATTTGTTCCTGTGTATATTTGTGCAGCTATGGATCTGGGTTCCTGTGTGTGGTTGTGTGTTTGCTGGGTTCATTGAATCTTGTCTGGACTTCAGCTTGCCTGCACAGGGATCCAGTCAGCAAGGCTGTGGCAGGTAAGTGGATCTAGTTCACATTACCTGCCATATCCATAGTACTGTTTGTGTTCCCCCATTTTCCCAACAGCTTGGCCGTTGAGACTCCTGCTCCTCCGTGCCTAGGAGGAGTGGGGCGTCTTACTCTGACTCCTAGCGCAGGGACCGGACGGAGGGTGAGTTAGGGATCCGAGGTTCCTGCGCATGGGCCCTCCTACCTTTAAGGTCGGCCCATGCAGTTAGGAGTTAGGGTCAGGGTAGGGACGCTCTTAGGAGGTGACCTGCTCCCTATCCTGTTCTCCTGGCCGAGTAGGCCATAACATGACCTGGCGTTACACGGCTGAGGATTTCCCCCATCCTCAGCCGTGACAGTATGATCACAATGGCTCCTCACGTGGTGCTCCCTCGAAAGAGGGTAAAGCATGCACCGCTATCTACGGATGGGGTGCATGCGCGTTCTCCGGAGGGAGAGCGTTATGGGGCTTTCACCATTTACGGTGCGGTGAGTGGCATTCCCCGCCATTCCTCGCTCACCGTTGTCCGTGTTGGTATCCCCTTTGTTTGTCTTTCCCCTCCCCCCCTCCCATTCTTTCCTATGCCTCACCAACCTTCCCCTTTTGTTGTTGGGAGGGGCTTTGAGGGGTGGGAGTATGCATTCCCTCGAAAGAGGGTGTAGCATGTACCGCCGTCTGTGATGGGGTACATGCGCGCTCTTCGGAGGGAGAGCGTTCTGGGGGTTTCGCCTCTGACGGCGCGGTGAGTGGCGTTTCCCCGCCATCCCTTCACCGTTGCCTCGTGTGGCGTCCCCCTGATTTTACTACACGTGGTGTGTGTCTGGTATGCGGTTTGCATGCCTTCGAAAGAGGGTGCAGCATGCAGTGCCATACCTTTGTGGCCTGCATGCGCGTTCTCCGGAGGGAGAGCGTTCCTGGGGGTTCTCCGTTAACGGCACGGTTGGTGGCTTATTCCCCGCCACCTTACCTTCCGTGTCCGTGTTGGGGATCCCTCGTCCCTCTCCATGTTCCCATCTCTGGTCGTCTGCTGGCAGCACTCCGTAAGTGGTCCGGCTGTATGCTGGTTAGGAGTGTCTGCTGGCAGCGACTGGAGTGGGGACGTGAGTGGAGAGTCCCCTCGTCCACTCTCAGTGGTTCCATTTCCGTGTCGCTGGTGCGGGCTGCAGGCCTCGTCGGACTGGCTGTGTTGTGTGCTGGGAGAGGATGCAGCTGACAGCGACTTTCTGGGAACCATGTCCTGAGAGTGGACGTTCCTTTCTCCTATCCCCTTGTGCGAGTCTCTCACCAGTTTCCTTTTTTTGGTGGGGGGGCTTTGAGGGGTGGGAGTGTCACGGCCATGCCCATGACCGTGATTCCTTTACCGCATGCGGTTGCCTGCGGTTTTGTATGGGCGTTCAACCACGGGTGAGGGCCGCTTGTCTGTGGCCTCACTTGTGGTTGCCGCGGGCAACCAGTGTTTTTAGCAGCAGAGCAGCCTGTGCGTTGCTAGGCAGCTTGCTGCCCTGGCATGCGGTCACACCTAGCAACCTTCTGTTAGGTGTGTGTGTTGTGTGCACCGTGTGTTATGTCATTGTGTGCACTTTCCCCTTTAAGTGGTGTTTTCCCTTCCCTGGTGTTGGAAGGGTTAATCTCCTTCCTAGTGTGTGTGCACTGGGTGTGTCCGTTTGTGGGTGTGGCTGCCTGGGCTATAAAGCCTCAGTTGAGACAGACTTCTGAGGGGTACTCCAGCCTTGTAAGCTGGAGGAACTCTCCTGGTCTTTTCCATCTGCCAGTGTGGGCCACCCTTGTGATCATAAATTGTCATACATTATGTTTATGTTATGATCAGTTGATTTGTTCCTGTGTATATTTGTGCAGCTATGGATCTGGGTTCCTGTGTGTGGTTGTGTGTTTGCTGGGTTCATTGAATCTTGTCTGGACTTCAGCTTGCCTGCACAGGGATCCAGTCAGCAAGGCTGTGGCAGGTAAGTGGATCTAGTTCACATTACCTGCCATATCCATAGTACTGTTTGTGTTCCCCCATTTTCCCAACAGCTTGGCCGTTGAGACTCCTGCTCCTCCGTGCCTAGGAGGAGTGGGGCGTCTTACTCTGACTCCTAGCGCAGGGACCGGACGGAGGGTGAGTTAGGGATCCGAGGTTCCTGCGCATGGGCCCTCCTACCTTTAAGGTCGGCCCATGCAGTTAGGAGTTAGGGTCAGGGTAGGGACGCTCTTAGGAGGTGACCTGCTCCCTATCCTGTTCTCCTGGCCGAGTAGGCCATAACATGACCTGGCGTTACACGGCTGAGGATTTCCCCCATCCTCAGCCGTGACAGAGAGTTTGCAGAGAGATAGCTTATTAAGCGAGAGTACACAAGATGTTCAAGGAGTTTAGAGATGAAGGGGAGGTTAGAAACAGGTCGGTAGTAAGCAGCACAGGTCAGGTCAAGAGACTTCTTCCTATAGGGTCAAAAGAGTAGAGAGAGCATGTGGAGGAATTGGAGGGAGGAGGATTGAAATTATTTGGGGACTGGGAGATTATTTCCTGCCGGATACTGCCAATCTTGTCTCTGAAGTAAGTGGCCATGCCATCTGCGCAGAGGTCAGTGACAGTTTCTGGAACTTTAAAGCTTAGAAGGGAATGAAAAGTGTCAAAGAGTCTGGACAGGGGAGGGAAGTGATTGGGGTAAGAGCTAGTTGTAGGGTGTTAATAAGTTGCTGGCAGTTAATGGTGTATAGGTTTCTGTAAATGTGAAAAGTAGGATTGCCATGAGAAAAGTGAGATGTCTTTATGGTAAATGAAAGAAGATTGTGGTCAGAAAGTGGGAAGGATAAGTTACTAAAGTTTGAGACTGAGCAATGAAAAAAGAAGACTAGATCAAGTATATTGCCCTGTTCATGCTTGGCAGAGGAAGTAAGTTGTGATAGGCCAAGAGAGGAGGTTAAAGAAAGAAAGTGAGCGGCTGATGGGGAGGTAGGATCATCAATGGGGATATTAAAATCAACTATAATAAGAGTTGGTGATTCAGAAGGTAGGAAGTGAGGAAGCCAAGCTGCAAAGTGATCCAGAAATTGGTGGGGAGAGCCTAGGGGACGATAGACAACTGCAACTCTCAACGGGAATGGATGGAAGAGTCTAATGGTGTGAACCCCAAAAGAGGGGAATGTGAGAGAGGGTACAGGGGGAATGACCTGAAATGTGCACTGTGGAGAAAGTAGTATGCCTACTACTCCACCGTGCCTGTCACCAGGTCTGGGGGTATGGGAGAAGTGAAGTCCACCATACGATAGGGCAGCAGGGGAAGCAGTGTCAGAGGGTTGAAGCCAGGTTTCTGTAAGGGTCAGCAAGTTCAGAGAGTGTGAGAGGAAGAAATTGTGGGTAGTTTGTTACGAATCGACTGAGTTCCAGAGTGCGCAGTTAAGAGAGACTGGAGAGAATATGCAGTGAACAATAATAAGATTTTTGGAGTTTCTGTCTGTGGCAAAGGAGAAGTTAGCAACAGAGGGAGGGCCAGAATTTGGTGAAATATCCCCTGCAGTTAGTAGCCCGAGAACCAAAAGAGAAAGCAAGTGGTTGAAATATTCATATTGATTTTTTTTATGCTGCACCATGGAGGAATATGGGTCAGTGTAATGTATGAGGGTATAAAGTTTATGGGAACTGAACAAGGGTGAGGGAAGGAGGGAGGGAGGGACTGATGTGGGGGTGAGGGAAGCAGGGAGGGACTGATGTGGAGAGAAGGGACAAAGGGTGGACAGTGTGGTTGAATTAGAAAGTAGACAGCCATAGTGATGAGAAGAGCAGCCAGAGCCTGAGTGAAACAATATCGTAGCATACCTGTGCTGTGTGTAACTTTGTTTGAGTAGTACACACAGCATCTCAGTCTCCTGCCATGTCTAACTGCCATGATTAACTGCCAAGCGCTTAGGCAATATGAGATGGTGCTTTTGGCTTGTGCTGACACCTGTGAGTGCTTCCCCTTACACTGGGTCTATATTTATAGGAAGCGTGATCACAGAACAAGGGGTAATTTAGCTCATTAATCAATTAATCACTGAAGTAAGGCACAAGAGAAGAGATGCTATATGTAGGTAAACAAACAAAGCTAAGGATCTGGATGGGCCATAAAATCACTACAGATCACAAGCATTACAACAGTGCATATATGAACGCAGACATTAGACATTAGGCCCAAATCTGCTACTATTGCCGATACTACATTATTTCCAATGTAAATTGTTAATAGCAGTGTGTGAGAGATAGAACTCCATCTTGTATATTCTATATCTATCTGAAACAGAGTTCAATTAGAGGTTATTAAAATTTTAGACAAGTGTCAGCTCTTTGCAGGCACACAGGGGGGGGGGGGGGGGGATTCAGCTGACAATCTCCCCCCCTTCCTGTTCTTTTTTTTTTATAAATGCTAGTTTCTGCTGTTCTAAGTTTAAGATCCTCTTTCTGATAAAGGTTTCATTTCTTGTGTCTTTTTATGGTTTTATGTGACGCACGGCTGTTGGGCGTCTACCAATAATTATGGTAAAAGATTGTCTGCTAATGTTACAATAAAGTAGATTACTGATTACAACCATTGCGTGTATCAGCCTTCTCTGTGCACATTACCCTATTTGAATTCGGAACCCATAATCATAGACGCAGGGGTAATTGCCCTCACAAAACTTGACCCCCAATGTGGGGCTGGACTAATCGGCTCTCCTTCGACACCCCGATAACCATGGTCAGACGGTCAGAGGACGTACAGATCCACTTAAAGCAGCGCTGCAAGGTAAGAGACTTTATCTTGCTAAAATCTGTGCCTCGTCTCCTTTCTGTCCAAATCGGTGTCGAGTTGGAGTCTAAAAAGCTGATTTACAGTCCAGCCTGTTTTTGGTAAAGAACTCTAAAGATATGATATTCCTATGATTATTGGGTAAGACTTTTGACTATGACGTTTGAGACAGTAAAGTGGGATTGCTGACATAGATATCTGTTGTCCAGTATATTTTGCGGGAAAAAAAGTAACACCACCAAAAAGGGAAATCAGGAGCCCTGGAACCCCCTGGTTGAATAAGCTGAGGCTCAGTGCAGAATTCACTAGGTATATAGTGGGGAAGTTCTGTGGAAAACTGAGTTGGGTTCCCTGGAAAAATTATTTTAGTCTTCTAGAGTACACTGGTACAAGTGAGGAAGCTCTAGGTAAGGACTAGGAGAAACTGACGTCAGGCAATTTTATTCTTTGGTGTTGAATGACAAAACTTGTGGACAACTGACAGATATGGCTAATAATCTTAGTGTCCCAGAGGGTTACAAGACAGCAAAGACTCTAGTGGAAGTGTGGGAAAAGTTCAAACAAACTTATGGTGGTTGGATTAGGGATCATGGATGCAAAGGAGTTGTTGACATATGTATAAAAGTAGTTTGTGAGGTTGAAACTGGGTGTTTGAGAGAGAATGAAGCATCGGTAGCCGACATAAATGACCTCTGGGGCGTTACGAAAGGCACTTGAGGAGGGGACCGCAGCCCCATGAGAAGGTAAGCAATCTTGCCTGCCTCTAGTAGCTTTGTTTAGTTACATCACGGCTGTCTGTCTGCTGGACGATGATCATACTGTGAGTAGTAACTGGTGTTGACATTTTGGGTCTTTAGAACCAGACTGAGAAAGAAAATTTTACTCTATTGTGGATATTCTTCTCTGTGTTTTCTGTGATTTGTGTTGTGTGTCAGGCGCCTCGCAGGTAACAATTAACCAGGGCAAGAGAATTCCCCTGGCAGCAAGTTGCGCTTTGAGCACAGGGACGGGACTGACGGAGACCACAAGAGATTTCTGCCTATGAGAATCTGGAGGAATTGCCAGACGAGGGGGCAGAGGGGGTGGTCTGACCGGCAGGCCAACCATGGAAGCCTGTGAAAAATCCTGTCTGCCAGTGAGGTGATCCCTACTTGTTGTTAAAGAGGAGGTGCCACTTGTTTTAGAATTGTTAATTTGAACATTAACAATTCTAAAACAAGTGGCACCTCCTCTTTAACAACAAGTAGGGATCACCTCACTGGCAGACAGGATTTTTCCCAGGCTTCCATGGTTGGCCTGCTGTTGGCCTTGTTGATTGTGTCTCCCCTCAGAAGAGAAAAAACAAAACAAAAAAAAACAAACAGTGCAATGTAGCAGAGGAAATTCCTGTACTGATTCTTTGAAGTTGCGACTCATCAAGTCCGGTTGTTACTGCCATCCCTCTCAGGGAGTGAGGGGTGTTTGGGTTAAATGTACATGCAAGAATTACTGCTGCAGAACCTGTTTTCTGAGATAGAGAACATATGGAGACGTAGAGATGGGTACTTGCAAGAGACACCCTGTGTTGAGGTTATTATAGATCTGGTGGGTCCCCAAGGTGGTCTGTGCTTAAGTCCTGACTAGGTGTACCAGAAGGATTATGATCCGAGGGAGGGGAACCTAGGGGAAGCCTGGCCACCAAATTGTGTAATTCAGGATTTGGGGTGTTAAAGTGCCTTGTGAACCAGACCCAAATCCTGGGACTGGACTAAGACAGACTATGGGAACACCATACCAAATAAGTCCGGGGAGCAGAAGAGGAAAACTTTCAGACAAATAGTGAGAGAGAGAGAGTAGGAAAGAGTTTCTTGCAGCCTTATCAGTTAACCCCTTGTTATGTATCGGCTGTGGGATTTATGGGATAAACAGTTTTTGTCTGTGAATCTGAGCCAGTTAAACTAAAGATAAGACAGTACAGTTGTTACCCAATTGTTACTAAAGAAGAAACCCAGTTAAGGGGCCACCTGTCAGTTACAGGATGGTTCATAATCCTAGAGAAGTTAACAAGGTGACAATTTTGAAAACCCCAGATAGAAGGGAGGCTGTTGAAAGGATTCAAGTGCCCAAAGGAGCACAAAGCCTAAGGGGGCTGGTGTCGTACTGTCGCCCCTGGATTAGACATGCCTCCATGTTAATGCAGCCTCTGTGAGATTGTCTGTTATCTGACCCATTTCACCTGACAGAAGAGGCAATGAATAATTTTCATACAATGAAGCTGTGCATAACCTCAGCCCCAGCCCTGAGTATTCCAAAATATGATGAGGAATTTAACTTGTTTTGTTCTGAAATTCAGGGTCACAGTCAGCCAGGTTAGAACCTGTTGCCCGCGGCACCCCCTCCTGAGTCAGGGCAGTCGCAGCAGTGCAGGCAATGAAATTAATGAGCAGCTGTGAAGACATGGCAGTTTCTGTGTATAGATAGCACTCATACGCATGCCCTTCCCCACAATTTCCTCTTTAGCAATCAGTTTGAGTTTCAGGAAGTGCAGGGAGGGGATGGAAACACAATTGTGCAAACACACAGGACATACTCACAAAAGTGCAACCAAAACATATTTCTATGGCTAGACAACTCAAGACTCCAATGTGCACTCCTCATTTCTTTCAAAAGATGTACTACTCTGAATCCTGCTACTTTTTTTTACCAATTACAGATTCAGAAATGGGGGAGGGTAGCACAGGTAGCCTTTTGTATGATTTAGCTGAAAATGCTCCTCATGATTGTATACAGTTGATGCAACAAGAAACTTCTGGATTTTCTCATGAAAAACCTCTTGATAACCCTGATTTTAAGTGTTTTGTAGATGGAAGCAGTAATATGGGAGAGGATGGCCGGTTCCACACTGGATACACAGTGGTCACACAGCATGAAGTAGCCATTGCTGAACCACTCCCTCCGCACATGTCTGCACAGGAGGCAGAGCTGAAGGCACTCACTGAGGCGTGTAAATTGGCTGAGGGGAAGAAGGTGAACATCTATACAGATTCAAGGTATGGTTTTGGTATTGCACATGACTATGGACCCATATGGCGGGCTAGAGACTTCCTTACCTCTGCAGGTCAGCCCATTAAAAACAAAGACTCAGTGTTTGAACTAATGAACTCACTACTGCTTCCAGAGGAAGTAGCCATTGTCAAGGTTAAGGAGTCAGAGAGGAGCAGTGCCAAATGGGCAGGGACTCTGGGAAGTGTCAGGAAAAATATGCCTACCCAGAGCCCTCTATCCTATGATGGCTCAGGAAGCCCACGGGCCCGATCACCTATCGAAAGGTGCCATGGTAAGTGTGGTTAATACAGGGTGGATTGCTCCAGGGTTTTCTCTGTGCACTGAATAAACCCAGTCAAGTGGTGAAGACTCCAAGCATGCACACCCCCAGGCCACTTTACCCATTTCAGACACTGCAGATAGGCTATATACAACTACCAAAGGTAGGAGTGTATGAATTTGTTCTCGTGTGAGTCGATCTCTTTTCAGGTTGGCCGGAAGCCTTCCCAATAGCCAAAGCAAATGGCAAGAATACGCAAAGAATGCATGTATGGTGTTCCTGAAGTTTTTGAGTCAGATAGAGGTTCTCATTTCGCAGTTGAAGTGATGAGGGAAGTTATGCAAGCATTAGGGGTGATCCAAGCTTTCCGAGTTGAGCGTTTGAATGGATAAAAGGCTATGCGGGAGATCCAGAGGCCCTGGACAGAGTGCTTGCCTCTGGCTCTATATTCAGTAAGGACTACCCCAAACAAGAGGACAGGGTTGTCCCCATTTGAGATCCTGTTTGGAAGTGCCCCCAGGTTAGGGTTGTACTTTCCCCAGCAGCTGCAGATGAATAATGACAGTCTGACCAGTTACATACGGGCCCTTACAAAAAGGCTAGAATACACGCATAAACAGGTGTTTGATTCATTTCCAGATCCTGACTCAGTAGATGGAACTCACAACTTGCAGCCCGGAGACTGGGTGGCGATAAAAAGGCATGTGAGAAAAGGACTAGTTCCAAGATTCGATGGTCCATTTCAAGTACTGTTGACCACCCACACCACTGTAAAGGTTGAAGGAAAACCCAACTGGATACACGATTCTCACTGCAAGGTGCTGTTTGAAGGAATGAATGAAATATGATAGACTGTTGGATCTGTGCTCACAGTCCTGAGAGTTCAGCCAGTATGCCCTATTTTGCTGTGCCCCTCAATTTTTCTGAATTGACTAAACTGGCCAACTCTATCTTTTTCATAGGCATAAAGCAGGTTAAGTCCAAACTAAAAACAGGGAGGTACCCTTACCCGTTGCAGGATGGGCTGAGCCCCCCTGGCTCATTGTAAACAGATCAGGGCCACCAGTTGATTATAGTTCTACCCCCTGGAATGGGAACATGTGGTGCAATGTGTCATGCTTTCCAAGTTGGACACACTGTTATTGTTTGCAAATACGGTCGAAAGGTATGTCTTTTAGTCCTCATGACAAATTCAATGCAATGACTCTAATTCAAACAGCCTGGTGCAATGTGTTGGTATAGATCCTGTAAAGCAAGCATGTCAAACTCAAAGTCTAACATGGGCCAAAAAAACAAAATTTAAGTTTATGTGGGCCGCATCAAAAAAAAAAAAAAAAATCGTACATTTTCATAGAACAACATTGTTGTTTCATGACTGCTGACCCCCAACATCCCGTTGCCCAATAACACAAGTGGGACCTATATATATATATATATATACAAATATTAAACTTCACTATTAGACGCACCTAGGTTTTTGAGGAGGAAAATAAGAAAAAAATATTTTTAACCAAAAGTTGTGCTTTTGGTGGGCTTTGAATTAATGGTGGTCTGTGCATGACACTATTATGGGGGATCTGTGGATGACGCACTGTCATGTGGGGGATCTGTGGATGGCACTGTTATGGGGGACCTGTGGATGGCACTGTTATGGGGGATCTGTGGATGGCACTGTTATGGGGGATCTGTGGATGGCGCTGTTATGGGGGATCTGTGGATGGCGCTGTTATGGGGGATCTGTGGATGGCGCTGTTATGGGGGATCTGTGGATGGCACTGTTATGGGGATCTGTGGATGGCACTGTTATGGGGGATCTGTGGATGGCACTGTTATGGGGGATCTGTGGATGGCACTGTTATGGGGATCTGTGGATGGTACTGCTATGGGGTGGGATATCTGTGGATGGCATTGTTATGGGGTGGGGGGATCTGTGGATGGCATTGTTATGGGGTGGGGGATCTGTGGATGGTGCTGTTATGGGAGATCTGTGGATGGCATTGTTATGAGGTGGGGGATCTGTGGATGGACCTGTTATGGGGTGGGATATCTGTGGATGGTACTGCTATGGGGTGGGATATCTGTGGATGGCATTGTTATGAGGTGGGGGGATCTGTGGATGGAACTGTTATGGGGGGGATCTGTGGATGACACTGCTATATGTCATCCACAGATCCCCCTCATAACAGTGTCCCCCAATACACCGGCCCTCTGCTCACCGAAGTATTTATAAACGTGAATCCTTATCCTGTTATTAAGTTGAACTAACGCTGCGCTCTCCCATGTTCCCATGTTCCCCTGTATCCCCACAGCACTTACGAACACGCTTCCATAGCAGGCAGAGCGGACGGCACCAGTAACGTCACTCACTGACGTTGCGCGTCTGCTCTTCCTGCTTCATTCATAAAGTGGGCGGAGCAGGCGCTCGACGTCAGTGAGTGACGTTACTGTTGTCGTCCGCTCTGCCTGCTATTGAAGCTTAAGTAAGTGCTATGGGGATACAGGGGAACATGGGAACATGGGAGAGGGCAGCGTTAGTTCAACTTAATAACAGGATAAGGATTCACGTTTATAAATACTTTGGTGAGCGGCGGGGCCCGGTGTAAGAGTACAGTGACTGCACCGGGCCCCCCCTAGTTACGGACTCCAGCCCCACCTCTCTCCTGGCTCATACATAGCAGTCTGCGATGCTGCAAACTGAGCTGTAAAATGGAAGCGTTCGCCCCATAAGACGCAGGGGCATTTCCCCCCCACTTTTGGGGGGAAAAAAGTGCGTCTTATGGGGCGAAAAATACGGTACTTTTCTTACCTTGTGAATCTGGTACCCTGCGTCTATAGCTGCAATGGCGCCGTCCGCAGTATGTCAGAACTCCAGGCGGAGCCTGATGACGTCACATCAGGACGTGACGTTTACCTCTGCGCACCTCCATCCTCTCCTGGACCGCCTCCGCCAGCCTCCATCCTCTCCTGGACCGCCTCCAACTGCTCCGCCATCCTTCAACCGCTCCTGGACCGCCTCTGACTTTTTTATTTTATCTCCGCCCGCCTCCAGGTAACCAGAGCAATGAATATCTTTGCCGGGCCGCAAAGATATTCATTGCGGGCCGCATGCGGCCCGCGGGCCGCATGTTTGACACCCATGCTATAAAGGGTAAGAATCTGGCCTGCAACAACCGTACCTTAGTTCATTTAATTGATGGAATGACCTCTAACTCTTTAGAGGGTCAGGAAAAGGGACCAAAACTGGCAGAAGGTGTCCGACTGGCCAAATTGATAACTCAGTTGTTTAATACAGTCCTCATCAAACGTTTAAGACCACTTTAAAAATGGCAAAAAATCATATTTAGCATGGCTGGATCTTAACAAGGTTCCAAGTAGAGCTTCAACATGCAACAAGAAGAAATGGGAGTGAGACAAAACATTTTTTGAGCATTTAATTTAATGAAAACAACGAATAAACTGAAACAGGTTGTTTTTCAGCTGATCAAAAGTTTAGGACCACATGCCTTTAACCTCTTCCGGACACAGGGCGTACAGGTACGCCCTTATGTCCTGGTACTTAAGGACACAGGGCGTACCTGTACACCCTGTGTATTTTCGATCACCGCCGCGTGGCGGCACCTGGGGTAAATGCACCGGGGGGTCCTGTGGACCCCCTTCCCCCCTGTGTAGGCGATCGCAGCAAACCGCAGGTCAATTCAGACCTGCGGTTTGCTGCGTTTCCGGGTTATTCGGGTCTCTGAGGACCCGATAACCCGGAACAGGATGGTGATCGGTGGTGTCATTTTACCCCACCAATCACAATCCTGCGATCCTGAGTGGTGATGGTGACATCACCTCTCAGGATCGCTTCTGATTGGTAGGAGGGCGGGCCGGTGGCAGATTCAAATAATAGCAGCGCTCCTCTCCTCCTCCTTTTGTGTCTGGAGCCCAAGGAGAGAGGAGCGCTGCCTGCACGTGCGATCTGAGCCAGCATCTGTGCCCCAGCATCCATCCTTGCCCCCAGGACCTGTGCCACCCCCATCTTTATCACCAGGTAATTAGGGAAAATATAGGGAAAGGTTGGGCTAAGCAAGGATATAAAAGGGAAAGTTAGTGGTAAAAAAAAAGTTTGATTGCATCATCCTAAGTAGGGTGTCTGGGGTCCACAGCACAGCTGTGTGACCCTAGACCCCCCAGGGGTGCTGCTGCTTGCCCCCTGCCCCCCCTCCCCCCACAACTTTTTTGGGGCGCAGGCATTTTTTTATTTTATTTTTTGTGCATACGCTGACTGTGGCCGGCACTCTTAGCGTCCGGCCACTGTTAGCGCATCGCATACCCCATGTTTTTTTTTAGTTTTTTTCACATTTTCCCCCCTTTTTTTAGTTAGTCTTTTTGTTTTCTGTTAGTTTTATGGATAAAGTACGCGAACACCCGTGCCCACACGCACACCAAATAAAGATTTACACACAAGCATATACACACACGCAGACACACACTCCCCTATGGCCCGCCGGACGTTCTCGGCCGAGGAGGCATACGCCCAGCTTGCCTCCGACTCCAAGAGTCCCAGTGAGGACGAGGATGACCCCACTTTCCTGTTGTCATCCGCTTCCTGCTCATCATCTAGCGATGATGATAAACCCCCAAGGCGGCGGAGCCGCCGCCAGGCCGAGCAAGGGGACCGCCATGCTAGGGACCCTGTGGCCCAGCCTAGTACGAGCAGCTCTGGGGCTCGTACTAGTTTTCCAGCCCACCAGTTAAATCCACCGGAGCACCCTGCCGGTGAACTTGTCTGGTGTACCCCAGAGCGATATGAGCCTGTGATTCCTGATTTTGTAGGCCAATCAGGAATCCAGATTTCCACAGTGGGCTACACTGAATATGACTTTTTTTTGTAATTTTTTCAGTGACCCACTGGTAAATCTGATGGTGGAGCAGACGAACCTGTAAGCCCAACAGTTCGTTGCTCAACACCCGGGCTCCTTTTAGGCTAGGCTCGGTGGCTGGAGATGAGGACAGTGCAGCCGAGATGAGGACATTTTGGGGCCTCGTGCTGCATATGGGCCTGGTCAAGAAACCCAGTGTCAGGCATTACTGGAGTGGGGACGTCCTCTACCAGGCCCCACTTTACAGTACGGCCATGACACGCTCCCGGTTTGAGGCCATCTGGAAATGTCTGCATTATTCAGATAATGCAGCATGTCCCCCCCAAGGTGATCCTGCCTATTACCGTCTGTATAAGATACGGCTAGTCATCGATCATTTTGGGGCCAAATTTGTACAGGCCTATGTACCTGGAAGGGAGGTCGCGGTTGATGAGTCTCTCATTGCGTTCAAGGGGAGACTCATTTTCCGCCAGTATGTTCCCTCAAAGCAGGCGAGGTATGGCGTGAAGCTGTACAAACTTTGTGAGAGTACCTCAGGGTACACTTACAAGTTTCGTGTGTACGAGGGGCGAGATTCCCGTATTCAACCCCCAGAATGTCCCCCCACTCTGGGTGTTAGCGGGAAACTTGTGTGGGACCTTATGTAACCACTGCTAGATAAGGGTTACCACCTTTACGTGGATAACTTTTATACTAGTATCCCCTTGTTCCAGTCCCTCGCCGCCAGATCCACGTCCGCTTGTGGGACCGTGCAGAAAAATCAACGCGGCCTCCCTGCCCACCCCCTCCAGGTACCTATCCCCAGGGGTGCGACCCATGCCCTTACCAGTGAAAACCTGTTGCTGGTCAGATATAAGGACAAGAGGGATGTCCTTATACTGTCCACAATTCATATTAACGGCATCAACCCTGTCCCTGTGCGAGGTACCGCGGCCGATTGTATCGTCGACTACAATCGATATATGGGAGGAGTTGATCTCTCTGATCAAGTCCTCAAGCCATATAACGCCATACGCAAAACCCGGGCATGGTACAAAAAAGTTGCGGTCTACTTGGTACAGGTTGCTTTGTACAACTCTTTTGTGCTGTCCCGGAGCGCTGGCAACACAGGGACATTCCTTCAGTTCTATGAGGCAGTCCTCAAGGCCCTGATCTTTTCGGACCGGGAAAGAGCAGACCGGAGTACCTCGGGAACTGGAGGCGCCCGGATCGTCCCTGGCCAACACTTTACAGGTGTGGTCCCCCATACTGGAAAGAAGGGACGAACCCAAAAAAAGTGCAGAGTGTGTCGCAGGAGGCGCATACGGAAGGACACCACTACTCAGTGCGACACATGCCCCGATCATCTGGGCCTCTGCATTGACGGTTGCTTCAGGGAGTATCACACTTCCATGGAGTACTAAATTTATATCCCAATTTAGCACTGACATCGGATAAAAAAAATGGTTCTCAGACTTGAGACACCAAAAAAAAAAATTGTAAAAACTAAAATAATAAAAAAAAAAAGTTAAAAATTTGGTATCACTGCGTCGGTAATAATCTCCTCTATAAAAATACCCCATGACCTAACCCCCCAGATTAACACGGTCCAAAAAAAACGGTGCAAAAAAAGAACTTTTTTTGTCACCTTACATAACAAAAATTTTAATAGCAAGCGATCAAAAAGTCATATAGCCCCCAAAATAGTGCCAATAAAACCGTCCTCTCATCCTGCAAAAAATGAGCCCCATAATAAGATAATCGGTTAAAAAAAAAAAAATGATCCGTCTTCAAATGCTTTCAGTTCACTTGCGGTGTTACGGATCCGGCGGGCACTTCCGGCAAATGGAGTGCACGACGGATCCAGACAACGCAAGTGTGAAAGAGCCCTAACTCCTGCAACCTTTATAATACCCCATTCCAACATAGATATGTTTATTAATAAAGTTTGTAAGAAGGGAAACAATATCGAGATTATTGAGAGTATCTGTGGTAGTGTTCCCCCTGAAGGGAATCCTTAGGGCAGAATAGGATTAGCTTGTTCTGAAGTACCTTTGGGCGGTTATAAAAAGTTTAGACAAGTGTCAGCTCTTTGCAGGCATGCAGGGGGGGGGGGGAAATTCAGCTGACAACCTCTCCCTTCCTGTTCTTTTTTTATAAATGCTAGTTTCTGCTGTTCTAAGTTTAAGATCCTCTTTCTGATAAAGGTTTCATTTCTTCTGTCTTTTTGTGGTTTTATGTGACGCACGGCTGTTGGGCGTCTACCAATAATTATGGTATAAGATTGTCTGCTAATGTTACAATAAAGTAGATTACTGATTACACCCATTGCGTGTATCAGCCTTCTCTGTGCACATTTCCCTATTTGAATTTGGAACCCATAATCATAGACGCCGGGGTAATTGCCCTCACACAGTGGCTTCAGTGTGTTTGTAGAAAAGGAAGGACATTTAATTGCCTCTCTCTGCCTTTAAAGGGTTTCTACTAGTGTTGAGCAAACTTCTGTTTTAAGTTCGGCGTCTAAAGTTCGGCTTCCGGTTAGCGGAGAATCCCGATATGGATTCCGAATTCCGTTGTGGTCCGTGGTAGCGGAATCAATAATGGCCGATTATTGATTCCGCTACCACGGACCACAACGGAATTCGGAATGCATATCGGGATTCTCCGCTAACCGGAAGCCGAACTTTAGACGCCGAACTTAAAACAGAAGTTCGCTCAACACTAGTTTCTACCATCAGATTTACTGTTATGTAGCTGACTGATATTAGTGATGTGCTAATGTCAGCAGTACATAACAGTGTTCTTTTTACATTTGTCCCTGTGGCCGTTCTCATAAAAAAAACTTTTACAATATGCTAATGAGCCTCTAGGTGCTATGTGGGCGTTCATTCAGCACCTAGAGGCTCTGTCTACTAACCATTTATCCCGCCCCGCTCCTCCGTCTAGCCCGCCCCGCTCCTCTTGATTGATGTCAGAGTTTGCAGCATCGATGACGAAATCCCGTGCCTGCTCCGTCCACTTCTGTATTCGGCGCAGTGAGTGAATGACGCGCTCCTGGTGCCGGCTTCCTCACTGTGACGTAGTCGGAGTAGGCGCAGTGAGAAATTTGGCATCAGGAGCGCATCATTTACTCACTGTGCCCGCGCTGAATACAGAAGTGCACGGCGCAGGATTTCGTCAGCAATGCTGCGAACCGTGACATCAATCAAGAGGAGCGGGGCGGGCTAGATGGAGGAGCGGGGCGGGATAAATGGTTAGTAGACGGAGCCTCTAGGTGCTGAATCAACACCCACACAGTGGCGTGCCCAGGGGGGGCGGGGGTAGTGAAATCCCGGCGCAGGCGCGCGTGATGACGTCATCACGCACGCCTATGCCGGGTCTCAGCAGCACAGTGCCGGGACTCTGCAAGCAAGTGCAGGTAAGTATTTAGCTTTAGGGTTTCCTTCTTTCTTTCTTTTTTTTCTTTTGCCAACTTTGGGGGACATGAGGGGGCCGGGGTGCACAGAGGACGTGTGGAGGCAAACTTTTATTTTATATTATGATGTGGCAACTTTCGGGGACATGAGGGGGCCAGGGTGGACAGAGGACGTGTGGGGGCAAATTTTTATTTTATTTTATAATGTGGCAACTTTGGGGGTCATGAGGGGGTGCACACAGGAGGACGTGGGGGGAATATGGTGGGATACTGTGTGGCACAGTGGGGGGGGCAATTTATTATGGGAGGGATGGCAATGTGGGGGAAACTACTGTGTGGGGGGCAGCGTGGGGCATACTACTGTATGGGGCAGTGTGGGGGACACTACTGTGTGGGGGACACTACTGTATGGGGGCAATGTGGGGGACACTACTGTGTGGGGGACACTACTGTATGGGGGCAATGTGGGGGACACTATTGTGTAGGGGACACTACTGTGTGGGGGCAGCATGGGGGAAATTACTGTGTGGGGGACACTACTGTGTGGGGGGCAGCGTGGGGGACACTACTGTGGGGGGCAACGTGGGGGAAATTACTGTGTGGGGGACACTACTGTGTGGGGGCAGCGTGGGGGACACTACTGTGTGGGGGATACTACTGTATGGGGGCAGTGTGCGGGACACTACTGTGTGGGGGCAGTGTGGGGGAAATTACTGTATGGGGGGGCAACGTGGGGGACACTACTGTGTGGGGGACACTACTGTGTGGGGGGCAATGTGGGGGACACTACTGTGTGGGGGACACTACTGTATGGGGGCAGTGTGGGGGACACTACTGTGTGGGGGGACTATTGTGTGCGGGGCAGCGTGGGGGAAATTACTGTGTGGGGGCAGCGTGGGGGACACTACTGTGTGGGGGCAAAGTGGGGGACACTACTGTGTAGGGGACACTACTGTGTGGGGGCAGCATGGGGGACACTACTGTGTGGGGGACACTACTGTGTGGGGGCAGCGTGGGGGACACTACTGTGTGGGGGACACTACTATGTGGGGGGCAGCATGGGGGAAATTACTGTGTGGGGGACACTACTGTGTGGGGGGCAGCGTGGGGGACACTACTGTGTGGGGGGCAACGTGGGGGAAATTACTGTGTGGGGGACACTACTGTGTGGGGGCAGCGTGGGGTACACTACTGTGTGAGGGGCAGCGTGGGGGACACTACTGTGTGGGGGATACTACTGTATGGGGGCAGTGTGGGGGACACTACTGTGTGGGGGCAGTGTGGGGGAAATTACTGTATGGGGGGCAACGTGGGGGACACTACTGTGTGGGGGGAAATGTGGGGAACACTACTGTGTGGGGGGCAATGTGGGGGACACTACTGTGTGGGGGACACTACTGTATGGGGGCAGTGTGGGGGACACTACTGTGTGGGGGGACTATTGTGTGCGGGGCAGCGTGGGGGAAATTACTGTGTGGGGGCAGCGTGGGGGACACTACTGTGTGGGGGGCAGAGTGGGGGACACTACTGTGTAGGGGACACTACTGTGTGGGGGGCAGCATGGGGGACACTACTGTGTGGGGGACACTACTGTGTGGGGGCAGCGTGGGGGACACTACTGTGTGGGGGAAACTACTATGTGGGGGGCAGCGTGGGGGACACTACTATGTGGGGGACACTACTGTGTGGGGGTCAGCGTGGGGGACACTACTGTGTGGGGGGCAGTGTGGGGAAAATTACTGTGTGGGGGACACTACTGTATGGGGGCAGCATGGGGGCTTTTCTATTGGAGAGGCACTGTAGAGGCCAGTCTATTATTTCTGGGGACACTATAGATGGATTATTACCTGGAGCACAATATAGGGTGTTATTATTATTACTGGGGGCATTCTAGGGGACATTATAGCTGCTATAGACACTATAGAAACATTTGGGGTCATTTATCAAACTGGTGTAAAGTAGAACTGGCTTAGTTGCCCATAGCAGCCAATCAGATTCCACCTTTCATTTTTGACAGCTCTTTTGGAAATCCAGTTCTACTTTACACCAGTTTGATAAAGGACTCCAATTATGTCTATTAGGGTCACTATTTTTTCAGCAGTATAGTACCTGGGGCAATGGGGAGCACAACGGGCAAAGGTATTGGGGGGGCAGCAGGATGACACTGTGGGGACACCAGGATGAGGAGGTTGATGGAAAAATTGAGAAATCTAACGTGTCTGTGTTACAAAATCTGTAGAGACGAGATGCGGCTGAAAGAATTTCTCATGGCGGTCTAACAGAGGAGAAGAGGAAAGAGAAGGACTACATGACAGGAGATGTCCCTGGATGTAAGAGGTATGTGGTCAATTATTGGGGGGGTGGGGCGGCAGAGAAATGACCCTTCCCGGGTGCCAAACACCCTGGGCACGCCACTGCACCCACATAGCACCTAGAGGCTCATTAGCATATTGTAAAAGTGTTTTTTTATGAGAACGGCCACAGGGACAAATGTAAAAAGAACACTGTTATGTAGTGCTGACATTAGCACATCGCTAATATCAGTCAGCTACATAACAGTAAGGCCTCTTTCCCACTACCGTTTTTTTTTTTTCGTTTTGCGGTCCGTTTTTTGCGTTCCGTATACGGTCCGTATACGGAACCATTCATTTCAATGGTTCCGCAAAAACAACGGAATGTGTTCCGTATGCATTACGTTTCCGTATTTCCGTTTTTCCGTTCCGTTGAAAGATAGAACATGTCCTATATTTGGCAGCAAATCACGTTCCGTGGCTCCATTAAAGTCAATGGGTCCGCAAAAAAAACGGAACACATACGGAAATGCATCCGTATGTCTTCCGTTTCCGTTCCGTTTTTTTCTAAACCATCTATTGAAAATGTTATGCCCAGCCCAATTTTCTCTATGTAATTACTGTATACTGTATATGCCATACGGAAAAACGGAACGGAAAAACGGAACCGAAACGGAAACACAACAGAAACAAAAAACGGAAAAACGGATCCGTGAAAAACGGAACGCAAAACACTGAAATGGACATACTGTAGTGTGAAAGAGGCCTAAATCTGATGGTAGAAACCCTTTAAGTTCCAGAAAACACACTTGCAAATCGTTTCATATTTTGTTAACTGTGTACATTAAGCCAAATCTTTAGAATACGAAAGGGTTACAAATGAAAGACCCAGGGCAAGGACTTGTCCTCCTAGAGCCAGAAAGTGGGTAGTAGCAGCACTAGCCATCCATCCAGAAGTAGTAGTAGCAGCAGCTTCAGAAAGGTGAAACATCATTGAGGAGAAAGAGGATGAGATTGTGGACTGAACGGCTCACACCTCCTCTCAGTCACAGCAGGATGACAGAGATGACATCTGAGTCTGGCATCATGCCTTAGAGACAGGGGTCACAGCATTCCTTCGGCTCCTCTTCCTTTCAACCCCAGAGAAGCCCGTCAGTGGCATCCTCTCTGTCTTCACTGCCCCCTTCTTTTTTCCTAAGAAGAAGCAAAGGACCCCACCATGCACTCTGGCATGAGAAGCTCCCTGTTGATGACTGGTGTGAGAGCAATCAGCATTTGGATTGCCATGAGGAGGAGGTTTAGGGGACCCCATGTATAGCTGTGTTGGTGGTAGTAGTAGTGACACTTGTAGCCTTGGTGGTGGAAGTAGGAGCAGTGGTATCTACAGTGGTAGTCGGGGGCAAAAACAAAGCAGGGAATTGGGATTAAATATCACAGTCTGATAAAACTGGTGGGGTAGATCATGTGATAAATTTATAGAGCCATTCATTACGGACGCGGTGATACTTAATATGTGTGGGTTTTTTCCTTCAGTTTTTTATTATAAAATAAGGGGAAAGGGGCGTTTTGTTATTTTTTTACTTAAAATCTTTATTAATTTTATTTCAAAAAAAAAACAAAAAACTTTTTCTTTACTTTATTTCTGACGTTCACTTTTGTACACTAACAGGTTGCCTAGGAGACCTAGGAGGCATGAGGTGGATAGAGATGTCGCGAACATCAAATTTTCAGTTTCGCGAACGTCGAACGCGAATTTCCTCAAATGTTCGCGAAAGGGCGAACCGGGCGAACCGCCATAGACTTCAATAGGCAGGCGAATTTTAAAACCCACAGGGACTCTTTCTAGCCACAGTAGTGATGGAAAAGTTGTTTCAAGGGGACGAACACCTGGACTGTGGCATGCCGGAGGAGGATCCATGGCAAAACTCCCATGGAAAATTACGTAGTTGACGCAGAGTCAGGTTTTAATCCATAAAGGGCATAAATCACCTAACAATCCTAAATTTTTTTGAACAGCGTGGTTTAAAACATCCAGTGTGTGTATACGATCAGGTATGATGTTGTATCAATCAGGTAGTGTAAGGGTTACGCCCGCTTCACAGATATTGACAGACCAAACTCCCCTTTTAATGCACCGCAAACAACCGCAAACAGTCCATTTGCCCAACCGCAAACTCCCCATTTGCACAAGGTTGGATACCAAGTTAGCCATGTCCCGTTGATGTCATTGAAGGTTTCTTCCTCCACCCAGCCACGTACAACACCAAGGGTCCCCGAAAGGTGAATTGAATTGATTTTTCGAACAGGGAGATGGTTAAAAAAACGCTGGCTCCCTCCCCTTTGTTTGAATCCATGGTCACTGCGTTTGCGCCGTGCAATTTACTGTCACACCCGATATAAGTGGTATTTTCTGTAGTTCTCTTCTCATCAGTTTAATCCCTGTTATGTCCCCAATCTGGGGTCCATTTATTGAATTGATTTTTCAAATGGGGAGATGGTTAAAAAAACGCTGGCTCCCTCCCCTTTGTTTGAATCCACGGTCACTGCGTCTGTGCAGTGCAATTTACTGTCACACCCGATATGAGTGGTATTTTCTGTAGTTCTCTTCTCATCAGTTTAATCCCTGTTACATCCCCAATCTGGGGTCCATTTATTGAATAGATTTTTCGAACGGGGAGATGGTTAAAAAAACGCTGGCTCCCTCCCCTTTGTTTGAATCCACGGTCACTGCGTCTGTGCAGTGCAATTTACTGTCACACCCGATATGAGTGGTATTTTCTGTAGTTCTCTTCTCATCAGTTTAATCCCTGTTACATCCCCAATCTGGGGTCCATTTATTGAATAGATTTTTCGAACGGGGAGATGGTTAAAAAAACGCTGTCTCCCTCCCCTTTGTTTGAATCCACGGTCAAGGTATTGTGAGTGACACCCTGTAACGGTATGAGTGGTGGCCTAGCCAGTGGCCACAGTGCAGTCTGTGGGCCAGACACTCACTGGCATGCAACTGCGATTATATCACAGAGAAATAATAAATGGACTTTTTTTTATCTGCAAGGTATTGTGAGTGACACCCTGTAACGGGATGAGTGGTGGCCTAGCCAGTGGCCACAGTACAGTCTGTGGGCAAGACACTCACTGGCATGCAACTGGGATTATATCACAGATAAATAATAAATTGACTTTTTTTTATCTGCAAGGTATTGTGAGTGACACCCTGTAACGGTATGAGTGGTGGCCTAGCCAGTGGCCACAGTACAGTCTGTGGGCCAGACACTCACTGGCATGCAACTGCGATTATATCACAGAGAAATAATAAATGGACTGTTTTTTATCTGCAAGGTATTGTGAGTGACACCCTGTAACGGTATGAGTGGTGGCCTAGCCAGTGGCCACAGTACAGTCTGTGGGCCAGACACTCACTGGCATGCAACTGGGATTATATCACAGAGAAATAATAAATTGACATTTTTTTATCTGCAAGGTACTGTCTGTGACACCCTGTATGAATGGTGTGCACACAGTACTGTCTGTGAGCCTGCAGCCTCTCACACACGGGCAGGCAACAGCAATACAGGGAGTGCAGAATTATTAGGCAAGTTGTTTTTTTGAGGATTAATTTTATTATTGAACAACAACCATGTTCTCAATGAACCCAAAAAACTCATTAATATCAAAGCTGAATATTTTTGGGAGTAGTTTTTAGTTTGTTTTTAGTTTTAGCTATTTTAAGGGGATATCTGTGTGTGCAGGTGACTATTACTGTGCATAATTATTAGGCAACTTAACAAAAAATAAATATATACCCATTTCAATTATTTATTTTTACCAGTGAAACCAATATAACATCTCAACATTCACAAATATACATTTCTGACATTCAAAAACAAAACAAAAACAAATCAGTGACCAATATAGCCACCTTTCTTTGCAAGGACACTCAAAAGCCTGCCATCCATGGATTCTGTCAGTGTTTTGATCTGTTCACCATCAACATTGCATGCAGCAGCAACCACAGCCTCCCAGACACTGTTCAGAGAGGTGTACTGTTTTCCCTCCTTGTAAATCTCACATTTGATGATGGACCACAGGTTCTCAATGGGGTTCAGATCAGGTGAACAAGGAGGCCATGTCATTAGATTTTCTTCTTTTATACCCTTTCTTGCCAGCCACGCTGTGGAGTACTTGGACGCGTGTGATGGAGCATTGTCCTGCATGAAAATCATGTTTTTCTTGAGGGATGCAGACTTCTTCCTGTACCACTGCTTGAAGAAGGTGTCTTCCAGAAACTGGCAGTAGGACTGGGAGTTGAGCTTGACTCCATCCTCAACCCGAAAAGGCCCCACAAGCTCATCTTTGATGATACCAGCCCAAACCAGTACTCCACCTCCACCTTGCTGGCGTCTAAGTCGGACTGGAGCTCTCTGCCCTTTACCAATCCAGCCACGGGCCCATCCATCTGGCCCATCAAGACTCACTCTCATTTCATCAGTCCATAAAACCTTAGAAAAATCAGTCTTGAGATATTTCTTGGCCCAGTCTTGACGTTTCAGCTTGTGTGTCTTGTTCAGTGGTGGTCGTCTTTCAGCCTTTCTTACCTTGGCCATGTCTCTGAGTATTGCACACCTTGTGCTTTTGGGCACTCCAGTGATGTTGCAGCTCTGAAATATGGCCAAACTGGTGGCAAGTGGCATCTTGGCAGCTGCACGCTTGACTTTTCTCAGTTCATGGGCAGTTATTTTGCGCCTTGGTTTTTCCACACGCTTCTTGCGACCCTGTTGACTATTTTGAATGAAACGCTTGATTGTTCGATGATCACGCTTCAGAAGCTTTGCAATTTTAAGAGTGCTGCATCCCTCTGCAAGATATCTCACTATTTTTGACTTTTCTGAGCCTGTCAAGTCCTTCTTTTGACCCATTTTGCCAAAGGAAAGGAAGTTGCCTAATAATTATGTACACCTAATATAGGGTGTTGATGTCATTAGACCACACCCCTTCTCATTACAGAGATGCACATCACCTAATATGCTTAATTGGTAGTAGGCTTTCGAGCCTATACAGCTTGGAGTAAGACAACATGCATAAAGAGGATGATGTGGTCAAAATACTCATTTGCCTAATAATTCTGCACGCAGTGTATATATATATATATATATATATAAAAAAAAAAAAGCAGACTGATGTACCAGCCCTAATAAGGGCTTTTTGGGGTGCTGTCAGGACGCTGTCCTTACAGCAGATGAGTCTGTGGACACAGAACACTGCCCTAGCTAACGCTTTCCCTATTAAATCAGCAGCAGCAGCACTGTTCCTCCTCTCACTAAGAATGCATCTTCCGAATGAATCTAAAATGGATGCTGTCCAGGAGGTGAGAGGGTCTGGGAGGGAGGGTCTGCTGCTGATTGGCTGGAATGTGTCTGCTGACTGTGAGGTACAGGGTCAAAGTTTGCTCAATGATGATGTATAGGGGGCGGACCGAACATCGCATATGGGCGAACGCGAACAAGCTATGTTCACCGGGAACTATTCGCCGGCAAACTATTCGGGACATCTCTAGAGGTGGATATCTTGGGCACCGATAGAAGGCAGGTCCCGATGCCGTGCAAGGCATTGGGCAGCCTCTGCACAGCATTGGGATGCCTTCTGACACATTGAGTCCTCGCCACAGCAGCATGGGGACTTGATGAGCTCCCTCATCCGACACAAACCCCTTCTATGTCGCTGTCAGCGTGGACTGCAGCATAGAAGGGGTTAATCCGCCGGCATCGGCTTGTACAGCGATGCCGGTGGATACAGCAGGGGCTTGGCTATCAGGGACTGCAGGACCCCTCCAGTGCCCGCCCAATCACCAGGACGTACTATTACGTCAAATTGCGGGAACGCAGTGGCTTCCATGACGTAATAGTACATCATGTGTCGGGAAGGGGTTAAAAGTGAAAAAAAAAGAACATATTAGGTATTGCCATGTAACAACCAGGTCTATTAAATTTCACATGTCCTAACCTCTCAGGTGAACACCGTAAACATAATAAAATAAAAACTGTGTCAAAAAAGCTATTTTTTGTCACCTTACATCACAAAATGTGTAATACCAAGCGATCAAAAACTCATATGCACTCTAAAATAGTACCAAGCAGTCATCTCATACCGAAAAAAATGAGTGCCTATATAAAACAGAAGCCCAAAAATTTTTAAAAAAAATATGACTTTCAGAATATGGAGACACTAAAAAAATAATCTTTAAAAAAATACATTATTATATACAGTTACAAGAAAATGTATGTGAACCCTTTGGAATGATATGGACTTCCGCACAAATTGGTCATAAAATGTGATCTTATCTTCATCTAAGTCACAACAATAGACAATCACAGTCTGCTTAAACTAATAACACACAAAGAAATAAATGTTACCATGTTTTTATTGAACACACCATGTAAACATTCACAGTGCAGGTGGAAAAAGTATGTAAACCCTTGGATTTAATAACTGGTTGAACCTCCTTTGGCAGCAATAAGTTCAACCAAACATTTCCTGTAGTTGCAGATCAGACGTGCACAACGGTCAGGAGTTATTCTTGACCATTCCTCTTTACAGAACTGTTTCAGTTCAGCAATATTCTTGGGATGTCTGGTGTGAATCGCTTTATTGAGGTCCTGCCACAGCATCTCAATCAGTTTGAGGTCAGGACTCTGACTGGGCCACTCCAGAAGGCGTATTTTCTTCTGTTTAAGCCATTCTGTTGTTGATTTACTTCTATGCTTTGGGTCGTTGTCCTGTTGCAACACCCATCTTCTGTTGAGCTTCAGCTGGTGGACAGATGACCTTAAGTTCTCCTGCAAAATGTCTTGATAAACTTGGGAATTCATTTTTCCTTCAATGATAGTAATCCGTCCAGGCCCTGACGCAGCAAAGCAGCCCCAAACCATGATGCCCCCACCACCATACTTCACAGTTGGGATGAGGTTTTGATGTTGTTGTGCTGTGCCTCTCTTTCTCCACACATAGTGTTGTGTGTTTCTTCCAAACAACTCTACTTTGGTTTCATCTGTCCACAGAATATTTTGCCAGTACTGCTGTGGAACATCCAGGTACTCTTGTGCAAACTGTAAATGTGCAGCAATGTGTTTTTTTTTTTGACAGCAGTGGCTTCCTTTGTGGTATCCTCCCATGAAATACATTCATGTTTAGTGTTTTACATATCGTAGATTCACTAACAGGGATGTTAGCATATGCCAGAAATTTTGTAAGTCTTTAGCTGACACTCTAGGATTCTTCTTCACCTCATTGAGCAGTCTGCGCTGTGCTCTTGCAGTCATCATAAAGTAGACATATGGTGAATGTTAAAGGGAACCTCTTAAGTTGAACATACATGTTATCTGAGCTGAAGACGATTTCTTTCTGCCATCTCTTGTCGGTTTGTTAGACTCTGCAAAGACCTCTTTATTTCCTCCTTTTCCATGATTCAACCACCTTCTGAACACCCCATTCTGCCTCCCCCAATATTGTGCCCGCTGTGCTCCCCAAAACTATACTGCAGAAAAATTTCCCCTGAAAATACTAGTATCACTCAGTTAGTGCCCCCTTCAATAATTATTGGCCCGCAGTGCCCTAAAAAATAACTGCATCCAGCAAATAGCATCCCTGACACTAATAGTGTAAACATAATGTCGCCCACAAATAATTGTGCTAAGCTGATATTGTGCCAGGATGCCCCCCACAATAATAGTGCTCGCACCAATAGAATAATTATCTGCCAGAGTGCACAGTGTTAACAGTGCCCCAATAGTAATCATGTCTCCAATGTGCCCACACCAGTAATCATGTTGCCCAAAGTCCCCCAGTAGTAGTAATTCTCCTTATAATGCCCTCTAATAGATGGGCTTCTTTTGGAAGGGAAAGTCGGTTTAGAATGACCTTATGTCAGAAACACAAATCAAATCAAAAGGTGGGTTAGGAATTCCAAACTTTAGGAACTATGCAGCTCAATTGAAGTATCTTTTGAGAAGATTTTTTTTTGCAAAAAATATAAAAAAAATGTATGGATAAAAACTGGGTAGGTACTCTGTATTTAAACTCTTAGAAGCAGGTCAGTTTAATATGCATTCTTTTAAGTCTATTGACTTCTCTTTAATGGTACCGAAAACATGGCTATGGTTTAGAAAATACTTAGGAGTTTTTGGCACTTTAAACTTTACACTGTTATGGGACAATTATTTTATTGACTCATCCGCAGGTCAGTTTTGGGATTCTTTAAAAAAAAAAAAAAAGAATAATTTGACATTAATATCACATACCTACAATGAGGAGGGACACTATCACTTTTGAGGGAGTTAGAAAATTTTGGTCTGTCTGAGGCTTTATTATATATTTATTTATCATGGTTGGCTTTAGGGGGAGGAAAAAATCAATCTCTTGGACGGTAGACATAACAATTCCCTCAAATTGACAAGCAGATTATGTATTAAAGGGGTTGTCTCACTTCAGTAAGTGGCATTTATCATGTAGAGAAAGTTCATACAAGCCACTTACTAATGTATTGTTATTATCCATATTGCTTCCTTTCCTGTTTAGACTCATTTTTCCATCACATTATACACTGCTCATTTCCATGGTTATAGACCACCCTGCAATCCATCAGTGGTGGTCATGCTCGCACACTATAGGAAAAAGTCTCTGTGGGAATGGAGATGATGAGGAGACATGAGAGGAGGGTGAGGTGTGGCTAATGAGCAGCAGCACTTGTTTATAGTCTCCATTACCACAGCAACACATTACCACAGCCTGTCCTGTCCGTCCTCTCTGTACTTCATGTCTCCTCATGAACTAAATTCCCCAGAGATTCAGCTAAAGTACTTATTATCTGTATTCAGGATCATAATCCCTGAGGAGTAGAGAGGAGGATGAGGCAGCGCTTTACCTCAGTGTTGTAAAGTAATTTGTCCTCATGTGTGATCAGGACAGGTTTTGTGTGAACTAATGGGACAGCGGCCATTTTGTTTCCCCTGATGTTTGCTCCCCAGACAAAACGGGCCATTATAAATAATGAAAGGTATTTGAGAATATATTTATAATAAAGTAATATTTAAGTATTTTCATTTTCTTAATTCCTGGAGAACCCCTATAAGGTGAGAGAGAAATGGTAAGCAGATGGAGTGGTAATGAAAGAAAAGGGATGGTCTAGAGCAGGCATCCTCAAACTGAGGCCCTCCAGCTGTTGCAAAACTACAACTCCCAGCATGCCCGAATAGCCTATAGGTATCAGCCCACAGCAGGGCATTGTGGGAGTTGTAGTTTAGAGTAATTCCGGCATATTCCAGATTTCTGCCCTGTAACAACCATAGAGAAATCCTGTTTCAGATCTTGCACAAAACCTATTATTCTGCTAAGATCTTGAAACTGTGGGGATTGCCCAAATGTAGGCGGTCGCAAGCAGACTAATCCATTTAAACTGACACTGTCCTAAATTGGTTAGATACTAGGGCACTGTTCTGGAATATATATATGAGAAAAAGACTATTTTGTTGCCAAAGTATGTAGGCATCTGTCTGCTGGAGGATTTATAGAGATTGGCTCTATGTTCATCTCAGTAAGCGTATATATATATATATATATATATATATATATATATACACAGTGGGATGCGAAAGTTTGGGCAACCTTGTTAATTGTCATGATTTTCCTTTATAAATCGTTTGTTGTTACAATAAAAAATGTCAGTTAAATATATCATATAGGAGACACACACACAGTGATATTTGAGAAGTGAAATTAAGTTTATTGGATTTACAGAAAGTGTGCTATAATTGTTTAAACAAAATTAGGCAGGTAGTAGATCCTCCTTTTGCAGAAATTACAGCCTCTAAACGCTTCCTGTAGGTTCCAATGAGAGTCTGGATTCTGGTTGAAGGTATTTTGGACCATTCCTCTTTACAAAACTTCTTTAGTTCATTCAGTTTTTGGCTTCCGAGCATGGACAGCTCTCTTTAAGTCACACCACAGATTTTTAATTATATTCAGGTCTGGGGACTGAGATGGCCATTCCAGAACGTTGTACTTGTTCCTCTGCATAAATGCCTTAGTGGATTTTGAGCAATGTTTAGGGTCGTTGTCTTGTTGAAAGATCCAGCCCCGGCGCAGCTTCAGCTTTGTCACTGATTCCTGGACATTGGTCTCCAGAATCTGCTGATACTGAGTAGAATCCATGCGTCCCTCAACTTTGACAAGATTCCCAGTCCCTGCATTGGCCACACAGCCCCACAGCATGATGGAACCACCACCATATTTTACTGTAGGTAGCAAGTGTTTTTCTTGGAATGCTGTGTTCTTTTTCCTCCATGTGTTCTTTTCATCAGTCCACAGCACCTTATTCCAAAATGAAGCTGGCTTGTCCAAATGTGCTTTAGCCCACCTCAAGCTGCACTTTATGTGCTGTGGGCGGAGAAAAGGCTTCCTCTGCATCACTCTCGCATACAGCATCTCCTTGTGTAAATGGTTGAACGATGCACAGTGACTCCATCTGCAGCAAGATGATGTTGCAGGTCTTTGGTGCTGGTCTGTGGGTTGACTCTGACTGTTCTCACCATTCGTCACTTCTGTCTATCCGAGATTTTTCTTGGTCTGCCACTTCGAGCCTTAACTTGAACTGAGCCTGTGGTCTTCCATTTCCTCAATATGTTCCTAACTGTGGAAACAGACAGCTGAAATCTCTGAGACAGCTTTCTGTATCCTTCCTCTAAACCATGATGGTGAACAATCTTTGTCTTCAGGTCATTTGAGAGTTGTTTTGAGACCCCCATGTTGCTACTCTATAGAGAAAATTAAAAGAGGAGGGAAACTTACAATTGACCCCCTTAAATACTCTCTTTCTCATAATTGGATTCACCTGTGTATGTAGGTCAGGGGTCACTGAGCTTACCAAGCCAATTTGAGTTCCAATAATTAGTTCTAAAGGTTTTGGAATCAATAAAATGACAACAGTGCCCAAATTTATGCACCTGCCTAATTTTGTTTAAACAATTATAGCACACTTTCTGTAAATCCAATAAACTTCATTTCACTTCTCAAATATCACTGTGTGTGTCTCCTATATGATATATTTAACTGACATTTTTTTATCGTAACAAACAACGATTTATACAGGAAAATCATGACGATTAACAAGGTTGCCCAAACTTTCGCATCCCACTGTATATATATATACACACATATATATATATTACTCTTTATGGCTCGGGCAGTAATAGTTAGATAGTGTAGGAACATTCTGCTATAGCCATTTTCTATGTGGAAAAAATATATGCTTCATTATATAAATCTGGAGTTGAGTGCAATCAAGGCTGGGGGTAAGCAGGGAGTATGGTTTGACACCTGGAATAGTTGGCCTAGTGCCCTGGACTTAAAAAACTGAAATATGATAACCTTGGGTTTCTATAATACCTCTTAAGTAGTAGAAGAGGGCAAAGGGCATAGGTGGAGTAGGAATGAGAGAGTTTTTTTTTTCTTTTCTCACTCTCCTTTGCCTTTAGCTTCAAGTGGCCATGGGTAAAGTGGGAGAGGGAGGAGGGAAGGAGATATTTAATAACTTATTTATGAATTTGCTGATATGAATTTATTGACTTACTAATGTTTTTTTTTTATATAATGTTTGTAATGACGAAGATAAATAAATAAATAAAAAATAATGCTCCTTAATGTGGGCCAGTACAAAATATCCCATTATGTCTGCCAATGCAAAAAAATACCACCTTATAATGTCTGCCAGTACAAAAATATCCCCTTATAATGTGCACCAGTACAAAAAATACCTCAATGCTCTCCAAAAGAGAAACAATAAAAAATATTGTAATTTGATACTATGAACTCTCTGCCTAACGAGGTAGTGATGATGAATTCACTAAAAGAGTTTAATTGGAGTGTAATAATATTACAGGTTATAGTTACTAGATTTCTGGAGAAGGATCATTGATCCAGTGAGTTATTCTGGTTGTCTGAGTGGAGTCAGGAAGGATTGTTTTTTCCCATTAAAATTGTGGCTTTTACCTCACAGGTTTTTTTTTTTTTTGCTTTCCTCTGAATCAACTTGGAGGATAAGAGGCTGAACTGGATGGACAGCCTATGTTACTATGTAAATCAGATCCCCATATCAAACCTCAGATGAGACCCTCATCAGAACTCCATGTTAGATGCTCCCCCCATTTCAGACCTTAGATCAGACCTACTTTAGACCTCCATGTCAGACTCCAATATCAGAACTCAGATCATACCCCTTTTTTTTGTAACTCCATGTCAGACCTCCTTTAGACCTCCATGTTAGACCCCATCAGACCTCAGTTCAGACCCAAAATAAATAAATTCACTTACCTCTTCTGCTCCACTGCTGCTCTGCAGGTCCAGCTGTCTCTCCTGCAGTCACGCTCCCTGATCTTCTCTGGGCCGGTGCTGCACTGTGACCTGACTGCGTCAGGTCATATTGTGCACACTACACCCTGATGGTGTATGCAGTCAGGACAGTGCAGCACCGAGAGAAGTTGAGGGAGGGGTGAGTACAGTGCTAGCAGTGCTTCACTTCCCCACGTGCTGCATACTAGTGAGCTGGCGCACATTCCATAATAGAATCACTCACTAGTATTCGCTTAATAGGATGCTCTGCATCTCATAAAGTTAAAAATACAGTAACTGGCAGTGTACCCTGTGGGCCCCCCTGGCCAGCGGCGTAACTACCATAGCGGCAGACTATGCAACTGCTATTTGGATCAAGGCAAGAGGGGGCCCAGTCTTAGTTGGGATCATCCCCTCTTCTACTGGAAGTGAAAACTTAGTCAGGACTCTACCCTATAAAGGAACAACTTTTTGCAAATGCAGAAGAAAAATGGCCCAAGGGTCACTGAAAAGGGTTTAGGCAGAAACTCTTTTGTCCTGTGTGGGGGGGGCCTGGTTTGATCTTTGCTATAGGGCCCTTACTTCTCTATGTACGCCACTTCCCCTGGCTTAGGGTCCTGGTGTCAATTGTGACCACTGCGACCCCTATAGCTATGCCACTAAACACAACTTGTGGTGAAACCTGCAAAAAGAAAGAGATTGCAAATGTGCAGTGGAATGCTTAACTGATGGTGTTGTGTAAAGCCACCCTACAAGCATGGGGGGTTGGGTATTGGACTTGCTGCTGTATTCTGTGGATCGACTTCAACCAAAGGACTAAGCCTGGATGTTTTAAATACAGTGGAGAAGAAGAGAAATATCCTGGTGCCAGGGCTTTTCAAATAAAACTGCTTTCATTGGTAATTCAGCCATAAGTCCAATTAAGCATTTCAGAGACTAGCACCTTCTTCATGTAAGTAATGCCCTTATCAGAAGAAACAGCTAATCCCTGAAATGTGCACTTCAAATGTTTTAAAGCTCAATCACCAATAAAAGTGGGTTTATTTGGAAAGCACTAGCAACCGGATCTTTTTTTTTCTTCTCCCACGATGAATTGAGTTAGACAGCTACCCACATACCCATGTTCACACTATCATTCTTATGATCGTAGACATGATGCAGAGGGGAGAACATGAGTTGCCATACCTCTCATGACTGGAGGAACACTTAGTTCTGTTAGGGAGAGGAAGCAGAAGGGAAACAAACTCCAGCCTAGAAAGTATTGCCATCGTTATAAGGAAGTGAAAGATGATAGCACAGTAAAACCCCACAGAGAGAAAGTAAAACCCAACTCCAGATTTTATGTGATGTACAGGTGGAGGCTCTGGTATCACCCAAGAAGAGATTTTATGTGGTTACACAATCAGCTGTTAATGCTGCAACATTTTATTTTTTGGGGGGGATGCCATTTAACTTTTCGTCAGCTACATGCATCCCTGGTAATGAACACTCCTTACTTGCAGATGATGCTTCCTCTAGATTTACTATGACACGGCTTAATCTGAAGTGAGCAAGCAATTGCCTTCCACATTTCTGGATTACATTTCCTAATATCTAGAACAGGAATATTCATGAAAGGCATCTTAATGCTTCCTTTCTCCCATAGCTTCATATCATTCATTGCTCCTTGGTCTGATTGAGCATTACAACTTCGAAATAATTCAGTTGGCCTAAAAATAAAAGCAAACAAAATTAAATATACTTTACTGTCGGCTAGATGACAACTTTTGTTAGTGTCCCTCAAAGAAAGTCAAAGCATATTTAATAATGACTTTTACCGGTTGTTAAAATTGGTACAATATGTCAGATTACGGCATCCCAGCTGACAGGGTTCTCGCACATCTGCTAGGCATGTTAACATTTGAGTCTCCATAGGATTGTATTCACATGAAAGATCAAACTCTTGCCAGATCTGTGTGCTTCCCCAGCTTGTGTTGTAAAGTTTTGTACACAAATCCCTAGAAAATAAGTAAAAATAATGTTATGCTTCAATCGCAAAGTGTTCAGTATGTGAAAAAAAAAAACTGGGACAGTTATGTAATTAGACTATCAAGCATATCTGAGATGTAAAAACATTTAATAAATGTTATAATAAACAGCTCTCTCGCTATTCAGATATCCCTTGGCCATTCATATTTATATTATACTTTTTCATGCATGTTATTGATAAGGTAGTATTGTAGATTTCATGGAACATCTTGAGAAGAGGAGGAGAACCCCCTCTTTATGGAGGTCCCTTTACTTCATGTCACTTGTAGTGTCTCAATTACAGTAAACAGAGATATGGAAATAGTCGATCCCAAGCATGTTGCATACAGGAAAGAGCTAAAGAGTGGCACAAAGATCCAGATAATTTACTAATCTGCATTAACTACAGATGGGTGAGTGACATAAATGTTCATCCTTCTTTAACCACCTCAGCCCCCAGTGCTTAAACACCCTGAAAGACCAGGCCACTTTTTACACTTCTGACCTACACTACTTTCACCGTTTATTGCTCGGTCATGCAACTTACCACCCAAATGAATTTTACCTCCTTTTCTTCTCACTAATAGAGATTTCATTTAGTGGTATTTCATTGCTGCTGACATTTTTACTTTTTTTGTTATTAATCGAAATTTAACGATTTTTTTGCAAAAAAATGACATTTTTCACTTTCAGTTGTAAAATTTTGCAAAAAAAACGAGATCCATATATAAATTTTGCTCTAAATTTATTGTTATACATGTCTTTGATAAAAAAAAAATGTTTGGGTAAAAAAAAAATGGTTTGGGTAAAAGTTATAGCGTTTACAAACTATGGTACAAAAATGTGAATTTCCGCTTTTTGAAGCAGCTCTGACTTTCTGAGCACCTGTCATGTTTCCTGAGGTTCTACAATGCCCAGACAGTACAAACACCCCACAAATGACCCCATTTCGGAAATTACACACCCTAAGATATTCGCTGATGGGCATAGTGAGTTCATTGAACTTTTTATTTTTTGTCACAAGTTAGCGGAAAATGATGATTTTTTTTTTTTTTCTTACAAAGTCTCATATTCCACTAACTTGTGACAAAAAATAAAAAGTTCTATGAACTCACTATGCCCATCACGAAATACCTTGGGGTGTCTTCTTTCCAAAATTGGGTCACTTGTGGGGTAGTTATACTGCCCTGGCATTCTAGGGGCCCAAATGTGAGGTAAGGAGTTTGAAATCAAATTCTGTAAAAAATGACCTGTGAAATCCGAAAGGTGCTCTTTGGAATATGGGCCCCTTTGCCCACCTAGGCTGCAAAAAAGTGTCACACATCTGGTATCTCCGTACTCAGGAGAAGTTGGGGAATGTGTTTTGGGGTGTCATTTTACATATACCCATGCTGGGTGAGAGAAATATCTTGGCAAAAGACAACTTTTCCCATTTTTTTTATACAAAGTTGGCATTTGACCAAGATATTTATCTCACCCAGCATGGGTATATGTAAAAAGACACCCCAAAACACATTCCTCAACTTCTACTGAATACAGAGATACCAGATGTGTGACACTTTTTTGCAGCCTAGGTGGGCAAAGGGGCCCACATTCCAAAGAGCACCTTTCGGATTTCACTGGTCATTTTTTACAGAATTTGATTTCAAACTCCTTACCATACATTTGGGCCCCTAGAATGCCAGGGCAGTATAACTACCCCACAAGTGACCCCATTTTGGAAAGAAGACACCCCAAGGTATTCCGTGAGGGCAATGGCGAGTTCCTAGAATTTTTTATTTTTTGTCACAAGTTAGTGGAAAATGATGATTTTTTTTTTTTTTTTTTTTTCATACAAAGTCTCATATTCCACTAACTTGTGACAAAAAATAAAAAATTCTAGGAACTCGCCATGCCCCTCACGGAATACCTTGGGGTGTCTTTTTTCCAAAATGGGGTCACTTGTGGGGTAGTTATACTGCCCTGGCATTTTCCAGGGGCCCTAATGTGTGGTAAGTAGGTAAATGACCTGTGAAATCCTAAAGGTGCTCTTTGGAATATGGGCCCCTTTGCCCACCTAGGCTGCAAAAAAGTGTCACACATGTGGTATCGCCGTATTCAGGAGAAGTTGGGGAATGTGTTTTGGGGTGTCATTTTACATATACCCATGCTGGGTGAGAGAAATATCTTGGCAAAAGACAACTTTTCCCATTTTTTTATACAAAGTTGGCATTTGACCAAGATATTTCTCTCACCCAGCATGGGTATATGTAAAATGACACCCCAAAACACATTCCCCAACTTCTCCTGAGTACGGCGATACCAGATGTGTGACACTTTTTTGCAGCCTAGATGCGCAAAGGTGCCCAAATTCCTTTTAGGAGGGCATTTTTAGACATTTGGATACCAGACTTCTTCTCACGCTTTGGGGCCCCTAGAATGCCAGGGCAGTATAAATACCCCACATGTGACCCCATTTTGGAAAGAAGACACCCCAAGGTATTCAATGAGGGGCATGGCGAGTTCATAGAAATTTTTTTTTTGGCACAAGTTAGCGGAAATTGATATTTTTTTCTCACAAAGTCTCCCGTTCCGCTAACTTGGGACAAAAATTTCAATCTTTCATGGACTCAATATGCCCCTTCTTTCCGAAATGGGGTCACATGTGGGGTATTTATACTGCCCTGGCATTCTAGGGGCCCTAAAGCGTGAGAAGAAGTCTGGAATATAAATGTCTAAAAAATTTTACGCATTTGGATTCCGTGAGGGGTATGGTGAGTTCATGTGAGATTTTATTTTTTGACACAAGTTAGTGGAATATGAGACTTTGTAAGAAAAAAAAAAAAATATTCCGCTAACTTGGGCCAAAAAAATGTCTGAATGGAGCCTTACAGAGGGTGATCAATGACAGGGGGGTGATCAATGACAGGGGGAGTGATCAATGACAGGGGTGGTGATCAATGACAGGGGGGTGATCAGAGAGTCTATATGGGGTGATAACCACAGTCATTGATCACGCCCCTGTAAGGCTTCATTCAGACGTCCGTATGCGTTTTGCGGATCCGATCCATCTATCAGTGGATCCGTAAAAATCATGCGGACATCTGAATGGAGCTTTACAGGGGGTTGATCAATGACAGGGGTGTAATCAATGACAGGGGGGTGATCAGGGAGTCTATATGGGGTGATCACCACAGTCATTGATCACGCCCCTGTAAGGCTTCATTCAGACGTCCGTATACGTTTTTGCGGATCCGATCCATCTATCAGTGGATCCGTAAAAATCATGCGGACATCTGAATGGAGCTTTACAGGGGGTTGATCAATGACAGGGGTGTAATCAATGACAGGGGGGTGATCAGGGAGTCTATATGGGGTGATAACCACAGTCATTAATCACGCCCCTGTAAGGCTTTATTCAGATGTCCGTATGCATTTTGCGGATCCGATCCATCTATCAGTGGATCCGTAAAAATCATGCGGACATCTGAATGGAGCTTTACAGGGGGTTGATCAATGACAGGGGTGTAATCAATGACAGGGGGGTGATCAGGGAGTCTATGTGGGGTGATAACCACAGTCATTGATCACGCCCCTGTAAGGCTTCATTCAGACGTCCGTATGCGTTTTGCGGATCCGATCCATCTATCAGTGGATCCGTAAAAATCATGCGGACATCTGAATGGAGCTTTACAGGGGGTTGATCAATGACAGGGGTGTAATCAATGACAGGGGGGTGATCAGGGAGTCTATATGGGGTGATCACCACAGTCATTGATCACGCCCCTCTAAGGCTTCATTCAGACGTCCGTATGCGTTTTGCGGATCCGATCCATCTATCAGTGAATCCGTAAAAATCATGCGGACATCTGAATGGAGCTTTACAGGGGGTTGATCAATGACAGGGGTGTAATCAATGACAGGGGGGTGATCAGGGAGTCTATGTGGGGTGATAACCACAGTCATTGATCACGCCCCTGTAACGCTTCATTCAGACGTCCGTATGCGTTTTGCGGATCCGATCCATCTATCAGTGGATCCGTAAAAATCATGCGGACATCTGAATGGAGCTTTACAGGGGGTTGATCAATGACAGGGGTGTAATCAATGACAGGGGGGTGATCAGGGAGTCTATATGGGGTGATCACCACAGTCATTGATCACGCCCCTGTAAGGCTTCATTCAGACGTCCGTATGCGTTTTGCGGATCCGATCCATCTATCAGTGAATCCGTAAAAATCATGCGGACATCTGAATGGAGCTTTACAGGGGGTTGATCAATGACAGGGGTGTAATCAATGACAGGGGGGTGATCAGGGAGTCTATATGGGGTGATAACCACAGTCATTGATCATGCCCCTGTAAGGCTTCATTCAGACGTCCGTATGCGTTTTGTGGATCCGATCCATCTATCAGTGGATCCGTAAAAATCATGCGGACATCTGAACGGAGCTTTACAGGGGGTTGATCAATGACAGGGGTGTAATCAATGACAGGGGGATGATCAGGGAGTCTATATGGGGTGATAACCACAGTCATTGATCACGCCCCTGTAAGGCTTCATTCAGACGTCCGTATGCGTTTTGCGGATCCGATCCATCTATCAGTGGATCCGTAAAAATCAGAGAGTCTATATGGGGTGATAACCATAGGCATTGATCACGCCCCTGTAAGGCTTCATTCAGACGTCCGTATGCGTTTTGCGGATCCGATCCATCTATCAGTGGATCCGTAAAAATCATGCGGACATCTGAATGGAGCTTTACAGGGGGTTGATCAATGACAGGGGTGTAATCAATGACAGGGGGGTGATCAGGAAGTCTATATGGGGTGATCAGGGGCTAATAAGGGGTTAATAAGTGACGGGGAGGGGGGTGTAGTGTAGTGTAGTGGTGCTTGGTGCTACTTTACTGAGCTACCTGTGTCCTCTGGTGGTCGATCCAAACAAAGGGGACCACCAGAGGACCAGGTAGCAGGTATATTAGACGCTGTTATCAAAACAGCGTCTAATATACCTGTTAGGGGTTAAAAAAAACACATCTCCAGCCTGCCAGCAAACGATTGCCGCTGGCAGGCTGGAGATCAACTCTCTTACCTTCCGTTCCTGTGAGGGCGCGCGCCTGTGTGCGCGCGTTCACAGGAAGTCTCGGCTCGCGCGAGATGACGCGTATATGCGTGACTCTGCGCAGGGCTGCCACCTCCGGAACGCGAATCTGCGTTAGGCGGTCCGGAGGTGGTTAAATTATGTGCAAATATAGCCATAGCACCTCAGATAATTAACGATGAGAACTCCTATGTACAATAATGAATACAAAGCTCTGAAATATATTGCCAGTCACATGTGCCCCATAGCACATAAAGACCAAAAAATATTACAATATTAAAGGGGTTGTCCAGGTTCAGGCCAATTTACAACCCTTGCGGCGGCAGTGCAGGCAGTACGGTGTTTTTCACATTCCTTTACGCTTCTCCCACGCAATCTCCCACTCCTTCTCCACTCCATCATCAGCCATCAATAATGGAATGTGTGGCCAGGAAATAACTCTACATTCCCAACAATCTGATGGCACGCAAGCTTAATTCCCACCTGGCCAAGTTGCTGGTGATACAGTTGCTGCTGTACCATTAAATAGAGTCTGCTGCCATTGATTCTTTGTACTCTCACGTGGCAGACAACATGGGATGCTCCCTGTAATTCTCACTGTGCTGCGAGGTTCACGCCATGGTGAAAACCTAGAGCAGCTCTTACAGGCAGAGACAGTACATGTCTTTCATGGCTCACTGGGTCAATGTTTTTTCCGGCGGTGGCGAGGGAGCAACCTGGCAACGAGGCCAGATCCTTTTGACCCCCCCCCCCCCACGATTGTGCTTCCCACACCAGACACTTGTCCGCCTCTTCCATGGACACTTTCCCGTCCCCAACAGCAGTAGGGCACAGGGTAGCTCACATTACCCCTACTTTCTATTACATGTGTCAAGTCAAGCGTTGCCACGCCATGTTGGAGCTGATCGGCCTGAGAGAGAGTAGCCAAATCTTTGAGCAGTTGCTGAAGTACTTCAAGCAGTAAACATCCCACTGGCTGTCACCCCGCCGACTCCAAATGGTCAAGGTGGTCAGCGCAACATCCTGGCCGCCTTGAACCTGGGCAAAATAACACATGCTCCCTGCATGGCACACATCATCAACATAGTGTTGAAGTGCTTTCTAAATAAATACACTGGCTTGCACAAGGAGCTGGCAAGGAGACTGTCCAAGCACTTCAGCCACTCTTACATGGTGAGGAACGCTCTCCTGGATCTGCAGCTACAGAATGGCCTGCCGCTACATGACTTAATCCAACTTGCTGAAATTCAACATTGCACATGCTCGAGTGTCTGTACGAACTGTGAAGAGCAGTGAATGATTTTGTCATGCACCAGACTGCCTTAGCAGCAGGGAGCATGTATTGCTTTGAGGTCAGGCAGTGTCAGCTCTTTCAAGATGCCTGTCTGCTGCTGAAGCCCTTCAAAGAGGCCACAAAGTTTGTCCGCAGGGACAACTACGGCATGAACGATCTCACCCCCTCCTATTTATCTTAGAACAGAATCTGACACTCATGCAGCAGGGGACCACAGCGGAAGAAGAGCAGCTGATGTCACATTCTGTAAAGCTGCTGCTGCCTCCATCATGCCACCTCCGCCATCATGCCCACTGCTGCACCCTGCTGACCATCATCTTCTGTAAGGCTGCTGCTTCTCCTCGGTGCTAATCTCCTGCTGCCACCACCATTAGTGCCAAAGCTTCTGCCAATACAACCACTATCCTACTACTACCACTACCCATAGACAACCTTGTATGTTTCATGCCACTACTATTGCAGCCACATGCCGCTATATCCATACCATACCCTTTCCACATCCACATACCCTTGCTGCTCCCAATTAAAAAGGATAATTTTTTTAGGTTTGTTCACAACAAGCCACTTTTTCTTCTGACAATCAACACTTGTGCATGTCGTGTTGGAGCTGAATGGGCTGCCTTATCTATGACTGGCAATGGCAGCTATCTTTGTATATAATTCTATTAATCACTGATAATAGCTGGATGGACCTTCTTGAGCTCAGGAACAGCATGGATTTCAATGTATAATAGATTACAAGTTTTGCTGAATCTTTTTCCATAAAACTATATATCTGCTCAGGTACTTTTGCTCTATAACATGCAGCCTGTAGATTGCACTGCATTGCGTAGTGATAGGCTGTCATTAAATGTTAAATACACAATAGCAAGACCCAAGCACTTACCTACACAATGAGGAGTTTGCTTTTGAGCAGCAGTGAAGTTTTGCACCATCAAGTCCTGTAGAAGGTTGATGAGCAACAGTGACCCCATTTTGGACTGACCTAGAACTCTCTAGGAAACACTGCCAGAGTGGATCTTGAGGAAGAGGAGATTTTTTACACTCTCTAATTAGGTCTTCGACAATATCATGTTCTGATTTGTTTGAAAGGAGAATTAGTTTGCAAGCTTTTTGGCAAACTTTTTCTTCAGCCCTGTCACAGCAGTGTACACCTGAAAAAAAACAACAATGTTTTAAAAATTGGCACCAGCATAATAATTCAGACTGTATTTTGAAAGTCTAGGAAAGATAATAAGAATTTAAGACTCGTTGAAAAAAGCATTAACATAATCCACAAGACTTTAAAGGCGTATTCCAGTTAAGTTACATATAGAGATAAACTAAAACATTTCAAAGTATACAAGATCCGAACAAAGGTTTAGGTCCTTCGGTGCTCTAGTTTGCCATTTCAGAATCCAGAAAGCCTCCCTGTTCCAGACCTTATATTCCCATATCCCTCATCTCAAAGGTTTACATACTGTATATTTTCACAGAAATATACTGTTATATGTGTAATGCCTCCTTCATAAACCTGTTAGAAATGTTTTGATGCCACAGAGGAATTGTGTGAACCTGGATTTACCACATCGTAAACATGTTCAGAGAATCTCTTTCTCAGCAATCTTACTGTACTGCCCATATATTGAAGGTTACACAAGTGTTTATGACCTCTAAGTAATTTAGAGATAAGGGTTATTAGTTGACCGGCACAAAGTGAAAGTGAAAGTAGGATGCAGACAGCCAGACACACAGTTAATCCTTTGTGACAGAACGGCTCAATATTTTTAATAAAGACCAATTTAAAAAATGATTTTTAGCCCAAAGAAAAGTAAAATGCAATAATAATTATTATTTTTTGCCTCTGAAGGTGTACAGTCGTGGCCAAAAGTTTTGAGAATTACATAAATATTGGAAATTGGAAAAGTTGCTGCTTAAGTTTTTATAATAGCAATTTGCATATACTCCAGAATGTTATGAAGAGTGATCAGATGAATTGCATAGTTCTTTTTTGCCATGAAAATTAACTTAATCCCAAAAAAACCATTCCACTGCATTTCATTGCTGTCATTAAAGGACCTGCTGAGATCATTTCAGTAATCGTCTTGTTAACTCAGGTGAGAATGTTGACGAGCACAAGGCTGGAGATCATTATGTCAGGCTGATTGGGTTAAAATGGCAGACTTGACATGTTAAAAGGAGGGTGATGCTTGAAATCATTGTTCTTCCATTGTTAACCATGGTGACCTGCAAAGAAACACGTGCAGCCATCATTGCATTGCATGAAAATGGCTTCACAGGCAAGGATATTGTGGCTACTAAGATTGCACCTCAATCAACAATTTATAGGATCATCAATAACTTCAAGGAAAGAGGTTCAATTCTTGTTAAGAAGGCTTCAGGGTGTCCAAGAAAGTCCAGCAAGCCCCAGGATCGACTCCTAAAGAGGATTCAGCTGCGGGATCGGAGTGCCACAAGTGCAGAGCTTGCTCAGGAATGGCAGCAGGCAGGTGTGAGCGCATCTGCACGCACAGTGAGGCGAAGACTTTTGGAAGATGGCCTGGTGTCAAGAAGGGCAGCAAAGAAGCCACTTCTCTAAAAAAAAAAAACATCAGGGACAGATTGATCTTCTGCAGAAAATATGGTGAATGGACTGCTGAGGACTGGGGCAAAGTCATACTCTCTGATGAAGCCTCTTTCCGATTGTTTGGGGGATCAGGAAAAAAGCTTGTCCGAAGAAGAAAAGGTGAGCGTAGCATCCTGAGACCATTCATGTGTGGGGTTGCTTCTCATCCAAGGGAGTGGACTCACTCACAATTTTGCCCAAAAACACAGCCATGATGTCACGGCGGACGGGATCTCAGATACACAGATAAACCAACAAACAAGATTCTAGGCGAGAAGCTGGGGAAAGGTCACCTACTAACAAATCCCTGACTTCTCTCCCTACACTGCTAAGCCCACATTCAGACCTTGAAGGTAGGAATAATGTGTCCTCGTGCCTGGGCTGAAAATACCCTAGAATCCCTGAGATGGTGAAAGGGGAATAGGGGCAGCCTGCTCCCTCAGAACCTGGAGGGGACAGACGACACACAAACAGCCTAGACAGCAAACAACAAAAACAGAAACCAAACTTATCTTATCTGAGCTGGAACAGACAATCATTCCTTCCTTGCTTCCAAGGCCAGACTGATTTCTATAACCCGCACAGAAAACTGGGAATGAGTGAGATTTAAACCAATGACCCCACCCAGTGCACCTGAAGGGAGGCGGATCTAGCACGACTCCAAAACAAAAACAAAAAACTAAACACGTGCAGCTATTCTGGCCGACCTCCGCACATAGTCAGAGCAGGGCATGACAGTACCCCTCCTTCTAGGAGGAGGAGGCAATGGCGATGGTTCCACAGGTTTCACGTATTTTTTCAGTAAAGACCTGTGGAACACATCATGGATCCTCCAAGTCTGCGGAAGATCCAGCCGAAACGCTACTGGATTGATCACCGCAGATATTTTGTACGGACCAATAAATCTTGGACCCAGTTTCCAAGATGGCACTCTCAGTTTAATATTTCTAGTGGACAACCACACCAGATCACCCACACACAGGTCCGGACCAGTCACACGTCTCTTGTCAGCCATTCGCTTATACCTCTCACCCATCTTCTCCAAATTCACTTGGATCCTCCGCCAGATAGAAGACAAGGCAGAAGAAAATCTCTCCTCCTCTGGCATCCCAGAGGAACTAGTCCCAGAAGAGGTACCAAACTGAGGATGAAAACCGTATGCGTCAAAAAATGGCGACTTACCCGTGGACTCCTGTCTACGGTTATTCAAAGCAAATTCTGCTAGGGACAAGAATGAGGACCAGTCCTCTTGATTTTCAGCCACAAAGCACCTCAAGTAGGTCTCCAGGTTTTGATTAGTACGCTCTGTCTGTCCATTCGACTGCGGATGAAAAGCCGAAGAGAACGAAAGTTGAATGCCAAGCCAAGAACAGAACTCCCTCCAAAACCTGGAGACAAACTGCGTGCCCCTATCAGAGACCACATCCGAAGGAATACCATGCAATTTCACAATATTATCAACAAAAATCTGCGCAAGAGTCTTGGCGTTAGGCAGACTAGTTAATGATATAAAGTGAGCCATTTTACTGAAACGGTCAACTACCACCAAAATTGCTGTTCTCCCGGAGGAACTCGGCAGATCCGTAATAAAGTCCATAGACAAGTGCGTCCAAGGACGAGACGGAATAGACAATGGAAGGAGTGAACCAGCCGGTCGAGTATGGGCAACCTTTGACCGAGCTCAGGTTTCACAAGCTGCCACGTAATCCTCAATGCTCTTACGTAACCTTGGCCACCAGAACCTCCGGGACACCAGGTCACAGGTGGACTTACCACCAGGATGTCCAGCAAGGACAGTATCGTGATGTTCCTTGAATACCTTATATCGCAGACCTTCAGGAACAAACAACCTCCCTCGGGGACAAGAACCAGGAGCCCCCTCCTGGGCTTCCAACACCTCCATCTCCAATTCGGGGTACAGAGCGGAGACCACCACCCCATCAGCCAAAATCGGAGCAGGATCCTCTGAATCACCCAGGAAAGCTGTGAGACAAGGCATCTGCCTTGACGTTCTTAACCCCCGGGCGAAAGGTAACCACAAAATTGAACCTGGTAAAAAATAGTGACCATCTGGCCTGTCTAGGGTTCAGACGCTTGGCAGATTGGAGGTAAGCCAAATTCTTATGATCTGTATATACTGTAACGGGGTGAGACGCCCTCTCCAACCAGTGACGCCATTCCTCAAAGGCCAACTTGATGGCCAGCAACTCTATCTCCAACATCATAATTATTCTCGGCGACCGAGAGCTTCTTGGAGAAAAAAGCACACGGGACCCATTTGCCAGGAGATGAACCCTGCGACAGCACCGCTCCAACTCCCACTTCTGATGCATCAACCTCCACCACGAATGGCTGAGACAAATCGGGCTGCACCAGAATGGGAGCAGACGCAAAACACTCCTTAATAGCCGAAAAGGCCTGCAATGCCTCATCTGACCAGACAGAGACGTCGGCGCCCTTCTTAGTCATATCAGTGAGAGGTCTTACAATGGTAGAATAGTTTGAAATAAATTTTCTATAATAATTAGTAAACCCCAAAAACCGCATCAAAGCTTTCTAAATTTTCTCTGGTCGGTCCCATTCCAGAACCGCCCAGACCTTTTCGGGGTCCATACGAAAACCAGAGTTAGAAAGCAGATATCCCAAAAACGGAAGCTCCTGCACCGAAAACACACATTTCTCCAATTTGGCATATAATTTATTCTCCCGAAGGATCGTCAAAACCTGTCTCACATGATCCTGATGGGTCTTCAGATCAGGAGAGTAAATTAAAATGTCATCCAAGTAAACCACCACGAACCTCCCCACCAAATGATGGAAAATGTAATTGACGAACAGCTGAAATACCGCTGGCGCGTTCGTCAACCCAAAAGGCATAACCAGATTCTCAAAATGACCCTCATGCGTATTGAAGGCCGTTTTCCACTCATCCCCCTCCTTGATTCTGATCAGATTGTAGGCCCCTCTCAAATCCAACTTGGAGAACACCTTGGCTCCAACAATCTGATCAAAAAGGTCAGAGATCAAAGGCAGGGGATATGGATCCCGGACCGGAATACGTTTCAATTCCCGGAAATCCAAACAAGGTCTCAGCAATCCATCCTTCTTTTTTACAAAGAACAAACCTACTGCCACCGGAGACTTAGAAGGCCTAATATGACCTTTTGCCAAACTCTCGGCGACATACCTTCGCATGACCTCTCTTTCGGGTTGAGAAAGATTGTAAAGCCGAGACTTTGGCAACTTAGCCCCTGGGATGAGATTAACTGGACAATCATAGTCACGATGAGGGGGCAATTCCTGAGCCCCACCCTCCGAAAAGACATCCGCAATATCTGAGAGATACTGAGGTAAAGCCGTAGTGGACACACCAGAGATAGATGTGCCAAGACAATTATCCGAACAAAACTCACTCCAACCAATGATTTGTCTTGTTTGCCAATCTATAATTGGGTTATGTTTAGTCAACCATGGTAACCCCAAAACTATAGGAGCCGGCAAATCCTTCATGACAAAACAAGACATAATCTCAACATATGAATCACCCACCCTTAAGTGAATACCATGAGCAATATGAGTGAGACTCCTTTGAGAAACAGGGGAAGAATCAATTGCAGAAAACTGAATCTCTCTTTCTAAAGTGCAAGTACTTAGACACAGATTTTGAAGAAAAAGAAAGTCAATAAGGTTTACCCCAGCATCACAGTCAAGGAATACTTCAACAAAAAATTCTCTTGAGTCTAGCGCCACCATAGCTGGAAGGAGAAAACGGGTATTACAGGGAGCTTGCATACCTGCCTGCTCCACCACACATTCACGCTACCAAGAGTCAGGAAAGTTTTTTTTTCTTTTTCTCTTCCACATGCGGTTTAACAAAAGGACAAGCAAAAATAAAATGACCACTTTTCCCACAGTAGTAACTTAGTTTGTGCAATTTCCTAAAGTCTCTACTACCAGAACAGAAAGAAACCTGACCCAGCTGCATGGGTTCCTCCCCTACCCCAGAGTTACCTGTAACATCACCCTGGGAAGCAGTAGAGACGAAACCCACGAACAGAAGGGATCCCTTGCGCGGAGGGAGCCCTACACCTTTCTCTAATACGTCTATCTAACCGTACTGCCAAAGACATTGCATTCTCCAAAGAATCTGGGTACTCATGAAAAGCAAGGGCATCTTTCAATCTCTCAGATAACCCCTGACAAAACTGACTATGTAACGCAGACTCTGACTCGGTAGCCCATCTCCTAAACTCAACACAGTAAGCCTCTGCAGTATGTTCACCCTGTTATAAATTACGTAATTTCGATTCCGCCATCGAGACCCGATCTGGGTCATCGTAGATTAATCCCAGGGCCTTAAACAATTCTTCCACTGACCGGAGGGCCCGAGAACCGGGCGGCAGAGAAAAGGCCCAGGATTGTGGGTCCCCTTTAAGCAGAGAAATGATTATACCTATCCTCTGACTTTCATCACCTGACGACGATGGACGCAGCCGAAAATACTATTTGCATGACTCTCTAAAATAGATAAAGTCATCCGTACCCCCTGCAAATCTATCAGGAAGAGCGACTTTAGGCTCCCCACAAATTTGACCTGCACCTGATGCCAGAGCATTCTGACACTGTGTGACCGAATTACGTAGCTCCGCAACCTCTAGGGATAGCCCCTGCATGCGGTCAACTAACGAATCAATTGACGCCATCACAAAACCGCTGAGCAATGACAGTCAAAGTATTGGCGGGTTATAATGTCACGGCGGACGGGATCTCAGATACACAGATAAACCAACAAACAAGTTTCTAGGCGAGAAGCTGGGGAAAGGTCACCTACTAACAAATCCCTGACTTCTCTCCCTACACTGCTAAGCCCATATTCAGACCTTGAAGGTAGGAATAATGTGTCCTCGTGCCTGGGCTGAAAATACCCTAGAATCCCTGAGATGGTGAAAGGGGAATAGGGGCAGCCTGCTCCCTCAGAACCTGGAGGGGACAGACGACACAAAACAGCCTAGACAGCAAAAAAACAAAAACAGAAACCAAACTTATCTTATCTGAGCTGGAACAGACAATCCTTCCTTCCTTGCTTCCAAGGCCAGACTGATTTCTATAACCCGCACAGAACACTGGGAATGAGTGAGATTTAAACCAATGACCCCACCCAGTGCACCTGAAGGGAGATTTAAACCAACGACTCCAAAACAAAACAAAAAACTAAACACGTGCTGCTATTCTGGCCGACCTCCGCACATAGTCAGAGCAGGGCATGACACATGAATAAAGAATGGTACCAAAACACCCTCCAACAGCAACTTCTCCAACAATCCAACAACAGTTTGGTGAAGAACAATGCATTTTCCAGCACGATGGAGCATAAGGCAAAAGTGATAACTAAGTGGCTCGGGGACCAAAACGTTGACATTTTGGGTCCATGGCCTGGAAACTCCCGAGATCTTAATCCCATTGAGAAGTTGTGGCCAATCCTCAAGAGGCAGGTGGACAAACAAAAACCCACTAATTCTGACAAACTCCAAGAAGTGATTATGAAAGAATGGGTTGCTATCAGTCAGGAATTGGCCCAGAAGTTGATTGAGAGCATGCCCAGTCGAATTGCAGAGGTCCTGAAAAAGAAAGGCCAACACTGCAAATACTGACTCTTTGCATAAATGTCATGTAATTGTCGATAAAAGCCTTTGAAATGTATGAAGTGTGTGTAATTATATTTCACTACATCACAGAAACAACTGAAACAAAGATCTAAAAGCCGGTTAGCAGCAATCTTTGTGAAAACGAATATTTGTGTCATTCTCAAAACTTTTGGCCACAACTGTATACATAATGTATGCAGCTGGAGATGCTGGGAATATTCATATAAAACACTTCGCCACTAGAGATGGCCTTGCAGTTCACTCGGCGGTCGTTTTGTGGCGAACTTTGCGCATTCGCAATTCGCCGAACATGCCAACATATGGGGATGTCCGCCGGCGCCAGATTCTTTTGCATTGTTCAGAACTTTGACCCATGACACATCCATCAGGTTGGACAGGACAGCCAATTGAGACGTTTCAGCACATGGTCACACCCCCACCCTATCACAAAACCCGATCTGGCAGCCATTTAACATTCTGTGTTTTGCCAGTGTAGGGAGAGACTGCTTTGTGGAGCAGAGACAGGCTGTTAGGGACCCCAAACGCTAGCTAATAGGGCCAGAAAAGGACTGGTATAGGTGTGCTATCGATAGGTGTGATATACTGAGGGGTGTGATATACATATAATATACTTTCTAACATAGAAAGTATATACTGCATTTGTATTGTGCAGCAGTTGTGTGCGGTTCTGCTGCGATACCGCAGCTATATAGAGGGACAAGCACTTCTGGAACAACTAATTGCAATAGGTGTGATATACCTGTTGCCCCCCAAAAAACTGATTGAGGGGTGTGATATACATATAATATACTTTCTAACATAGAAAGTATATAGTGCATTTGTATTGTGCAACAGTTGTGCGCGGTTCTGCTGCGATACCGCAGCTATATAGAGGGACAAGCGCTATTGGAACAACTATTTGCAACGGGTGTGATATACTGATTGAGGGGTGTGATATACCTTCTTCCACAAAATATTGATTGAGGGTTGCGATATACCTGTTGCCCCAAATAAACAGGGTGGTGTAATATAACTGTTGTGGCAAAAAATAATTGAGGGGTGTGATATACCTGCTTCCACAAAATACTAATTAAGGGGTTTGATATACCCGTTTCCACCAAATATTGATCTAGCCCTACGATACACCTGCTTCCACAAATTGCTGATTAAGGGGACTGATATACATGCTTCCACCAAATATTGATTAGGGCCTGCAAGATACCTGCTCCCACAAAAAGCTGATTGAGGGCTGTGATATACATGCTTCCACAAAATACTGATTAAGGGGATTTATATACCTGTTTCCACCAAATATCGATTGAGGTCTGCGATATACCTACTTCCACAAAATATTGATTAAGGGGTTTGATATACCTGTTTCCACAAAATACTGATTGAGGGGTGCGATATACCAGCTGCGAAAAAAAAAATAGGGTTAAGGGGTTTGATATACCTGCTTCCACAAAATATTGATTGAGGCCTGCGAGATACCCGCTTCCACAAAATACTGATTAAGGGGTTTGATATACCTGCTTCCACAAAATATTGATTGAGGCCTGCGATATACCTGCTCCCACAAAAAGCTGATTGAGGGCTGTGATATGCCTGTTTCCACCAAATATTGATTGAGGCCTGTGATATACCTGCTTCCACAAATACTTATCTTCTCTAGGGACTTTGGCACAGGGTAATTTTAAAAATGACAGGCAGAGGAAAAGTCAGGCCGTTCCGCAGGGTTGGTAAGGGTCGGGCAGGTGCACCAGGCCAGAGACTAAGTAAGGAAGTTGGAGAAGGCGCACGGGATTACCTCAAAGGACGCACCAGAGTTGGTTGTGTGGCTCATTAAGCCTACCGGTTCTGCACCCTCCTCATCCTCTGTATCTGCATCCTCCACACTCTCTGCTGTGTGCACCCCCAAAGACACCACCACCATAGCCCCTCCACTCGAGTAATTATTTTCCCATCCATTCCCAGACCATTCTTGACATCGGATGAGGAAGAGGAGGTAGCAACGGCCGCCACCCAGTGGTCTGATGACAGTAACCAGATCAGCCTAAGCAGGGAGGTCCCCGCTTTTGCTGCCTACTCCGAGATCTCAAATGTCAGTGGTGATGAAGGCGACGATGATGATGTGTCGATGGACGTCCAATTTGTCCTCCACTCCACCCTCCACCGTGTCATCGTCGCATTCATCTGGAAAAAGGCAGGCTTCCATGGCAAAAATGTTCGAGTGTAAAAAGTTGATGACGCCGGATAACCCTCTTGCCCAATGGCTCACCGCTGGCTTGTTGGAACTCCTAGCCCGCCAACTACTGCCATATAAAGTGGTGGACTTGGAGGCCTTTAGAAAATTTGTGGCCATTGGCACACTACAATGGAAGGTCCCCGGAAGGAAATATTTCTCCCAGAAGGGCATCCTAAAGCCATATGGCCAGGTTCAGCAGCCACGGATTGCATGCAGGCCTGCCTCTTCTCCTCCTCCTACTCCATCCTCCATCTCCTCCTCGGCTGACTCCTCCTTTTCCACTGCTACCGCCTCTTCTGCTGCGTCCTCCATGCTCCCCATAACCTAGTCGACGTGCCAGGTGAGACGTTGCCATGCTGTGCTGCAGTTGTTGTGCATGGAAGCCAAGAGCCACACCATTCCTGCAATGCTTTCAGCTCTGCAGTCACAGGCCGATCAGTGGCTAACCCTGCTCAATTTGACAGTTGGTAAAGTTGTGTGCGACAATGGTGCCAATCTGCTGAGCACGCTGAAACAAGGCAAAATTACACACATGTCCTGAACTTAGTCATGCAGCAATTCGGTGCCAAATACCCCGGGGTCCAGGAAGTCTTGCGGCAGGCCAGGAAAATCTCTGGCCATTTTAGAAGATCTTACACGGCCATGGCTCGCCTTGCTGACATTCTGGAACTCCACCTTGTATATGCTTGATAGGCTGTTCCAGCAGAAATGCGCCGTTAACTACTACCTGTACGAACTCTGCAGCAGGACAGGTTCTAGGGAGCTTGGTTTCACTTCACCGTGCCAGTGACTGCTCATGCGCGACGCATGCAGACTTCTGCGGCCATTTGATGAGATCACGAAACTGGTCAGACACAGCCAGGGCGCCATCAGTGACATCATACCTTACGCCTTCTTTCTGGAGCGTGCATTGCATCCTGTCATTGATCAAGCCGTCGAGGAGCAGGAGCTGGAAAATGAGGAAGTCACAATTCTGAATGAATTCCCAGAGACAAGTCAGCAGGAATATGAAGAGGAGTCAGAGGAGGATGGTGGCTGAGGGGAGGAGGAGGAGCAAGAAGAGCAGGCTTTGAGGGGGACTTTAAACTTTTCGGAGATCCCTGGTGTTGTCTGTAGCTGGGGGGAGGAGACCAAGGACAATATTTTCCTGGGCGATGAGCAGGAGCCAGAGCGCTCCACCGCTTCCAATTTAGTGCAAATGGGGGCCTTCATGCTCCAGTGTTTGAAGGGGGACCCCTGTATGAAAAGCATAAAGGGCAAGGACCAGTACTGGGTGGCAACGTACTTAGACCCCCGGTACAAACACAAAATGGCGGACATGTTACCAGCATCACAGAGGACTGTCAGAATGCAGAATTTCCAGGCCTTGCTGCATTCTTCTGTTGCAAGCGTTGGCAGAGGAATTTCCACCCACAGCGAAACAGATGTGGGTACCAATCCTACCTCGCATGCAAGAAGAGGGCGGTTTGAAGATGTGTTGGTCACTTCGGATATGAGATCATTCTTGCAGCCAACCCATCGACAGTCGCCCTCTGGATCCAGCCTCAGGGAACGCCTAGACCGACAGGTGTCTGACTACATCAGGTTAACGGCCGATGTGGACGCTCTGAGAAGCGAGGAACCACTGCACTATTGGGTGTGCAGGCTTGACCTGTGGCCAGAGCTGGCACAATTTGCCATGGAATTCTTGCCTTTCCCCTCGTCGAGTGTCCTGTCTGAAAGAACCTTCAGCGCAACAGGGGGGATAGTGACGGATAAGCGCACTCACCTAGCTCACGACAGTGTGGACTACCTCACATTTCTAAAAATGAATGAGGCATGGAATTCAACACCTGCTATGACCCCATGTAATTGAATTTCCTCATGCCAGCTAACACATACCCGCCACCACCCAGAACAGAGAGTGGTCCTTGTTTTCTGTATATACAGCGGCATAAGACCTTTTCTGTCAGGTGAATGCCTAATTTTTGGGGCCTGAACTGGCCTACAGTAAAATTTGTATCCAGTGAACGCCTAATGTACCTCCAGCCACATCATCACAAGTTCTTTTCTGTCAGGTGAATGCCTAATTTTTGGGGCCTGTACTGGCCCAACAGTAAAATTTGTATCCAGTTATAGAGATGGCCTTACAGGTCATCCGGCGGCCGTTTCACTGCAAACTTTGCTCGTTCGCCGAACAGTGAATATATGGCAATATCCGCCGGCGCCATATTCTTTTGCATTGTTGAGAACTTTGACCCATGACACATCCATCAGGTGGGACAGGACAGTCAATTGAGACGTTTCAGTACATGGACACACCCCCTACCCTATAAATAAACCCGATCTGGCAGCCATTTTACATTTAGTTTTTTGCTAGTGTAGGGAGAGGTTGCTGTGTGCAGCAGGGACAGACTGTTAGGGACACCAAACGCTAGCTAATAGCGTGTGCTATGGATAGGTGTGACATACTGAGGGGTGTGATATACTTATAATATAATTTCAAAGATATAAAGTATATTATAGTGCATTTGTATTGTGCAGCAGTGGTGTGCGGTTCTGCAGCAATACTGCAGCTATACAGAGGGACAAACGCTATTGGAACAACTAATTGCAACTGGTGTGATATACCAGTTTCCCCCCAAAAAAACTGATTGAGGCAGGGGTGTGATATACCTATAATATACTTTCTATATAGTGCATTTGTATTGTGCAGCAGTTGTGTGCGGTTCTGCTGCGATACCGCAGCTATACAGAGGGACAAACGCTATTGGAACAACTAATTGCAACTGGAGTGATATACAGGTTGCCCCCCAGAAAAAAATGATTGAGGCAGGGGTGTGATATACCTAAAATATACTTTCTATATAGTGCATTTGTATTGTGCAGCAGTTGTGTCCAGTTCTGCTGAGATACCGCAGCTATACAGAGGGACAAACGCTATTGGAACAACTAATTGCAACTGGTGTGATATACCTGTTGCCCCAAAAAAACTGATTAAGGGGTTTGATATACCTGCTTCCAGCAAATAATCATTAATGGGTTCAATATACCTGCTTCCACAAATACTGCTCTTCTATAGGGACTTTGTCATAGGGTCATTTTTAAAACGACAGGCAGAGGAAGAGGCAGGCCATTCCGCTGGGGTGGTAGGGGTTGGGCAGGTGCACCAGGCCGGAGCCTAAGTGGGAAGGTGGAGAAGGACGCACCAGAGTTGGTTGAGTGGCTCACTTAGCCTATCGCTTCTGCACCCTCCTCATCCTCTGTATCTGAACCCTCTTCACTCTCTGCTGTGTGCAATCCCAAAGACACCCCCACCAACCATAGCCCCTCCACGCGAGTCAGAGGAATTATTTTCCCATCCATTCCCAGACCTTACCGATGCGCAGCCATTCTTAACATCGGATGAGGAAGAGGAGGCAGCAACGGTTGCCACCCAGCAGTCTGATGACAGTACCCAGATCAGCCCAAGGACGGAGGTCCCCGCTGTTGCTGCCTACTCCGAGATCTCTAATGTCAGTGGTGGTGAAGGTGACTATGATGACTTGTCGATGGATGTCACGTGGGTGCCCACAAGAAAGGAAGAGGATGGAAGTTCAGAGGGAGAGACGGAGCAGCAGAGAGGGGGTAGAAGTAGTGCACAGGAGGTAAAAAGCAGACTGCAAATGTATCTGGAGCAAGCCATCCACCATACACAGTCACATCTGGTGCTCCCAGGATGCCGATACATGGCTCCGCAGTGTGGGCTTTTTTTAACGTGTCCGCTGCTGACAATAGTGTTGCCATCTGCAGCCTGTGTTGTTAATGCATGAGTCGCGGTAAGCCCAACACTCACCTAGGGACGACCGCCTTAAGAAGGCACCTGGCCTCCCATCACTCAGCCCAATGGGAGCAACACCGTCAGAACCCACAAAGCCACACTACCGGCTCTCCATGTCCTGCCTTTTCTCCTTCTCCTCTCTCCTCCCATTTGTCCTCCACTCCACCTTCCACAGTGCAGTCGTCGCGATGATCTGGCAAAAGGCAGGCTTCCGTGGCTCAAATGTTCGAACGTAAAAAGTTAATGAGGCTGGATAACCCTCTTGCCCAACGGCTGACCGCTGGCTGGTTGAAACTGCTAGCCCGCAAACTACTGCCATATAAACTTATGGACTCGTAGGCCTTTAGAAAATTTGTGGCCATTGGCACACCGCAAAGGAAATGTTTCTCCCGGAAGGGCATCCCAGAGCTATATTGCCATGTTCAGCGGCAAGTGAATGTATCTCTGGCACACAGTGTCGGTGCCAAGATACATCTGACCACAGACACGTGGTCTAGCAAATATGGGCAGGGAAGGTACTGTACATACCTTTTACTGCCCACTGGGTGAACCTTCTGATGGCCGTCAAGCATGCAACCTGTGGTACCCGTGTGGATTTGGTGTTACCGCCACGGATTGCATGCAGGCCTTCCTCTTCTTCTTCTCCTCCTACGCCATCCTCCATCTTCTCCTTGGCTGACTCTTCATTTTCCACTGCTACCGCCTCTTCCGCTGCACCCCCCCCCCCAGCTCCCCAGAACCTATTTGTCGTGCCAGGTGAGACATAGCCATGCTGTGCTGCGGCTGTTGTGCTAGGAAGCCAAGAGCCACACCGGTCCTGCACTCCTTTCAGAACTGCGGTCACAGGCCGATCAGTGGCAAACCCCGCTCAATTTGACAGTTGGTAAAGTGGTGTGCAACAATGGTGCCAATCTTCTGAGCGCGCTGAAAGAGGGCAAAATGACACACGTGCTGTGCATGGCACATGTCCTGAACTTAGTCATGCAGCAATTAGTTGACAATTACCCCAGGGTCCAGGACGTCTTGCGGCAGGACAGGAAAATCTCTGGCCATTTTAGATCTTACACGGCCATGGCTCGCCTTGCTGACGTTCAGCGGCGACACCACTTGCCCATCAGACGTCTGATTTGTGACAGCCAGACGCGCTGGAACTCCACCTTGTATATGTTTGATAGGCTGCTCCAGCAGAAATGTGCCGTTAACGACTACCTGTACGAACTCTGCAGCAGGACTGGGGAGCTTTGTTTCTTTTCACTGCGCCACTGGCTGCTCATGCGCGACACATGCAAACTTCTGCGGCCATTTGATGAGATCACCAAACTGGTCAGTTTCAGCCAGGGAGCCATCAGTGACATTGTACCTTACGCCTTCTTTCTGGAGTGTGCATTGCGTTGTGTCATTAATCAAGCCGCCGAGGAGCAGGAAGATAAGGAAGTTGCAATGCTGAATGAATTCCAAGGGGGTGCTACTCCATCTGAGACAAGTCAGCAGGAGTCTGAAGAGAAGTCAGAGGAGGATGGTGCCTGGGGGGAGGAGGAGGAGGAGCAAGAAAAACAGCCTTCAAACTTTTCTGGGATTCCTGGTGTTGTACGTGATGCTGGTAACATGTCTGCCATTTTGTGTTTGTACCAGGTGTCTAAGTATGTTGCCACCCAGTACTGGTCCTTGCCCTTTATGCTTTTTATACGGGGGTCCCTCTTAAAACACTGGAGCATGAAGGCCCCCATTTTCACTGAATTGGAAGCGCTGGAGCGGCCTGGCTCCTGCTCATCGCACAGGAGAATGTCATCCTCTGTCTCCTCCCCCCAGCCGCGAACAACACCAGGGATCCCCGAAAAGTTTTAAGTCCCCCTCAAAGCCTTTTCTTCTTGCTCCTCCTCCTCCTCCTCCCCCCAGGCACCATCCTCCTCTTCAGACTCCTGCTGACTTGTCTCAAATGGATTAGCCCCCCCTGGGAATTCATTCAGAATTGCGACTTCCTCATCTTCCAGCTCCTGCTCCTCGACGGTTTGATCAATGACACGATGCAATGCACGCTCCAGAAAGAAGGTGTAAGGTACGATGTCACTCATGGCGCCCTGGCTGAGACTGACCAGTTTGGTGATCTCATCAAATGGCTGCAGAAGTCTGCATGCGTCGTGCATGAGCAGCCAGTGGCGCGGTGGAAAGAAACCAAGCTCCCCAGAACCTGTCCTGCTGCAGAGTTCGTACAGGTAGCTATTAACGGCACATTGCTGCTGGAGCAGCCTATGAAGCATATACAAGGTGGAGTTCCAGTGCGTCGGGCTGTCACAAATCAGACGTCTGAAGGGCAGATGGTGTCGCCGCTGAACGTCAGCAAGGTGAGCCATGGCCGTGTAAGATCTTCTAAAATGGCCAGAGATTTTCCTAGCCTGCCGCAAGACGTCCTCGACCCTGGGGTATTTGGCAACAAATCGCTGCATGACTAAGTTCAGGACATGGGCGATGCACGGCACGTGTGTCATTTTGCCCTGTTTCAGCACGCTCAGATTGGCACCATTGTCGCACACCACTTTACCAACTGTCAAATTGAGCAGGATTAGCCACTGATCGGCCTGTGACAGCAGAGATGAAAGCAGTGCAGGACTGTTGTGGCTCTTGGCTTCCAGGCACAACAGCCGCAGCACAGCATGGCAACGTCTCATCTGGCACATCAAATAGGATCTGGGGGGCGCAGCAGAAGAGGTGGTAGCAGTGGAAAAGGAGGAGTCAGCCAAGGAGGAGATGGAGGATGGAGTAGGAGGAGGAGAAGGCCTGCATGCAATCCGTGGCGGTAACACCAAATCCACACGGGACCATGGGTTACAGGCTTGACGGCCGTCAGAAGGTTCACCCAGTGGGCAGTAAAAGTTATGTACCTTCCCTGCCCGTGTTTGCTAGACCACGTGTCTGTGGTCAGATGTATCTTGGCAAAGAAACTGTGTGCCAGAGATATATTCACTTGCTGCTAAACGTGGCCATATAGCTCTGGGATGTCCTTCTGGGAGAAATATTTCCTTCCGGGGACCTTCCATTGAGGTGTGCCAATGGCCACAAATTTTCTAAAGGCCTCAGAGTCCACCACTTTATATGGCAATAGTTGGCGGGCTAGCAGTTTTGACAAGCCAGCAGTCAGCCGTTGCGCAAGAGGGTTATCCGGCCTCATCAACTTTTTACGTTCGAACATTTGGGCCACGGAAGCCTGCCTTATGCCAGATGAATGCCACAACAGCATGGTGGAAGGTGGAGTGGAGGACAAATGGCAGCAGAGAGGAGAAGTAAAAGAGGCAGGACGTGGAGTGCCGGGAGTGTGGCTTTGTGGGTTCTGACGGTGTTGCTCCCGCTGGGCTCGGTGACTGGAGGCCAGGTGCCTTCTTAAGGCGGTCGTCCCTGATGGTTTTTGTACATATTAATTCATTCTTCCTAGCTAATTGTACACTGTAGGAAGGTACAAGGGGTCGTAAATGATGGTAGGTATGTGTCACCGAGGTTCCTGGCCTGGTGAAGTAAGAGCCGGCATTTTGATGTGTCAGCGGCAGCTAATGCTGACACTTTGCTATTTAGTATGGCTGTAAATAGCTGATCTGGGACGGCTCTTACTGAGAGTAATCAAAGTGCTGGGTGGGTGACTACTCCCCACGTGCCAGGCCGGGTCTTGGCAGGCTTATAAAAAACAGCCATAACTGTCAGGTGGTGTGGATTACCTCCCTCTGACAGTGGAGCTCTGTAGATCTCTGTGCTGAGGTCTGAAGACAGTGTGTCAGGCTAGCAGGCCGCCTTAAAGCCTGCAAGTGAACTTTCCGAGGCTGAGCATTCAGCCGGGTGTGAACTGACACCCAGGATACCAGGTGAACTTTATTTAGTTTTTCTGTGTGTGAACAAGCACCAAGTCTGAAAAGTGACTGTTGTGTTATGTTATAAGTGTGAATAAACACTGAAGAGTGATTTACAACCTGGTCCTTTGCCTCTTTACTGTGTTAACTAACCTGCCTACCAGAGCGAATCCCCACAATTGGTGGAGGATGCGGACAAGCGCAGTGAGGCTGGCCTGAAGGCTGTATGTCCTACAACAAACCAGTGAGATTACAATCTGTGTCCCTTGACAAAATGGAAGCTGTCGTAAAAGCCCTCGTGAAGGCTAACTTGCAGCAGCGGGAGGCTAATAAGCAGCAGCAGGAAACCAACCAGCTGCTATTGCAGCATGTGATGGCTTTACAAGCAGCAGGAGCGTCCCAGAACATCCACGATGCCCAGAAAGCGGTCCGGGCGGCGATCCCTAAGATGACCCCCTCGGACGATGTCGAGACCTATCTGGCAGTGTTCAAAAAGTTGGTCATGAGGGAGAAGCTACCCCGAGATCAATGAGCTGAGGTCGTCGCTCCGTTCCTGGCATCCGGACCCCAGCAGGTGTTTTTCGACTTACCGGATGATCAAGCGGCCGATTACACGACAGCAAAGGGTGAGATTCTGGCAAGACTGGGGGTGAATGTGTTGGTCCGGGCCCAGCGGGTGCATCAGTTGGAGTTTAACCTGGCTGAACCCGCAAGATCTCAGTATTATGGTCTGTTACACCGGTTGCAAAAATGGCTGCAGACCGATGTGCTGAGTTCCACTGTTATGCTGGACCATCTGTTGGCTGATGTATTCTGGAGGGCTTTGCCGTACCCTCTCCAGCACTGGATCGGTCAGGTGTCTCATGTTAATGCCCTTGAGATGGTCAACCTGGAGCACTATGAGGCTACCAAGAATCTACAGGGGGGTTCTTTTGGGAGGGGGGCAGTTCAACCCCTGAAATCTCCACCCCAGACCCGGTGGCTGGTGCCAGCAAAACCCTCCCGGGATGTACCCCCTGCAGACCCAGCTCCGATGGTCTGCTGGCAGTGTCAGGAGCCTAACCACATAAGGGCTGACTGTCCCCATCGGATACTAACTATGGCTACCGCCACTCATTGTATGCCAGGAAGCTGTGTGCAACAGGTACCCCCAAGACTATAGACAATAGCCACCTGTGCCAGGTGGAAGTGGGAGACACTCTGGAAGTGGCTCTGCTGGACTCAGGGAGTCTGGTGTCGTGGAGACTTAAAGGACTATCCCACCGCCCTGGTGTCTCTGTCCACGGTGGCCGGCAGGTGGACTCATGAGGTGGCCGTTGCCACCAATTTACATTATGAACTTACAATTAGGAGAGACTTCCCGGGTTTCCGGACACTGTGGCCTGATACAAAAGTTACCGATACCCGTGAGACAGGTGTAACCCCAGTAGAGTGGACTTGCTCAGGGGAGAAACCGGAACCCTGGGAACCTGAGACCGAAGGGCCAGCGGTAGGGCTGGCCGTCACTGTGGTGGAAGAGGGGGAGGCAACCACGCTGAGTGTAATGGTGGGAGATGAGGAGGATTTGCCGCCGGGTCCTGAGTTGGCAGACCTCAATGTCTCTGGGGAAAATTTCGGTACAGCACAGCACCCGGACCCAACACTATCTCGGGCCTGGGAAAATGTTGTAATAGTTGTTAGTGAACCTCAACAACCGGGGGCTGAGTCGATGTTTCCTCGTTTTGTGGTTCATAAGAAGATGCTGTATGGGGTAAACTAAATACGGGGTGAGCATATTGAGCAGCTGGTTGGGCCCAAGGCCCAAGAACCAGCCCACCAACATGTTCTTTGGGGACACCTGGGATTGCAGAAAACGCAGGACCGGATTATACAGCGGTTTTACTGGCCCAGTGTGTTCAGAGAGGTGGAAGAATATTTAAAGTCTTGCCCAACCTGCCAGATAACTAGCCCCCAGCCACATTTCCGTAGTCCCCTGGTACCTCTCCCGATTATCGAGGTTCCGTTTGAGCGAATCGCTATGGATCTTATAGGCCCAGTACCGAAGTCCGCTAGAGGGCAACAACACATCTTGGTCGTCCCAGACTATGCCACTCGGTACCCAGAGGCGGTGCCCCCTGTGACATATATCGGCCAAACTCATAGCTAAGGAGTTAATGGAGATGTTTTCCCGAGTGGGACTACCTAAAGAGGTTCTAACCGACCAGGGGACCCCTTTTATGTCAAAGGTCATGAGGGAACTCTGTAAGTTACTGCACATAAAACAGCTAAGGACGTCCATTTATCATCCGCAAACTGACAGCCTGGTAGAGAGGTTTAATCAAACATTAAAAAACTGGTTAAAAAGAGTGGTGTCTAAGGATGGGAGGGATTGGGACCTTCTTCTGCTCTATCTCATGTTCACAGTGTGAGAGGTGCCCCAGGCCTCTACTGGGTTCTCGCCCTTCGAACTGCTATATGGCCGACATCCTTGCGGTCTGTTGGACATACGGCTCAGGTAGGTGAGTGTTAGGACCCGAGCTACTTGAGAAACCTTGGCGCGGTGCTCGGGCTCAGACATGTCCTCCTAGTAGGACATGTTGGCTAATCTCTCAATTTTATCATCAGTTTGAGGGCTTAGTAAGTTTGTAGAGTGCACCTGTCTTTGCTATTATTATATTGTTATATTGATTATCACATCCACATAATTGCTATCTTGTGTAGGATATCTATTGTGGTACTTGTGGTCCGCCGCAGGCATCCTCGACTGTATGCATTTTTTCTGGGGATCGCCATTAGCAACGGGCCACAAGTGCAGGATTTGCTCCCCTGTTTATATATGCACAACTGCATATGGGTTTGAGCACTTCCTGCCTGTTTAACACCAAACAATTTTTTTCATTTGTTTGCATATAGAGCTACCTGGAGGTGTATAAACTCCAATTTAAATGAGCCTGTTTTCTTCCATCCATAGGGTACATTTAGGTGCACCTGCGAGGCCTGGGCCATATCAGCCAGTCTTGAGTGGGACTGGCAGACTCCTCCCTCCTCTCATTGCTAGCATGGTTTCATGCTGGAGGTAACTGGTGAGTTGTCTATCGGACCTTTACACTCCTGTAATTTGCCCACTGGCTCCTGGTATTGCCCATACAGCTCAGGTAGGTAGGACCAGAGCTACTTGAGAAACCTTGGTGCGGTGCTCGGGCTCAGACATGTCCTCCTAGTAGGACATGTTGGCTAATCTCTCAATTTTATCATCAGTTTGGGGGCTTAGTAAGTCTGCAGAGTGCACCTGTCTTTGCTATTATTATATTGTTCTGTTGGACATAGCCAAAGAGGCGTGGGAACAACAACCCACACCGTATAAAAGTGTAATTGAATATGTCACTCAGATGCAAGAGCAGATGGACACAGTCTCGCCGCTTGTTAGGGAACATATGGAGGCAGCCCAGCGAACCCAGAGTAGGGTCTATAATAGTCAGTCTCGGGTCCGGATCTTTAACCTGGGAGATCGGGTTTTGGTTCTGGTACCGACGGTGGATAGTAAGTTCCTGGCTAGGTAGCATGGACCCTGTGAAGTACTCGAAAAAGTTGGTGAGGTAAACTACAAGGTACACCAGCCAGGGCAGCGAAAGCTGGAACAGGTGTACCATGTGAATTTACTTAAACCTTGGAAAGATAGGGTTGGGAGATAGGGGAAGAGTTTCCAGCCCCACGGTCTGATACAAGGGAAGCAGTTGCCGAAGTGAAGATTGCTGACAGCCTTTCCTCTAAACAGACTCAGGAGGCCAGGAAGTTCGTCAGCAGGAACACGAATGTGTTCTCGGACCTCCCTGGACGCACTTCTACCATCCAACATGATTTTTTCAATGAGCCTCATGCCAGAATCCAGTTGAAACCATACTGGGTACCCGAGTATCGGCGACAAGCCATCTGGGAAGAAGTGTAGCTAATGCTACAACTAGACGTCATTGAGGAGTCGAAAAAGTGAATGGGCCAGTCCAATAGTCTTAATACCCAATACCCAAGCTGGACTGGACGTTATGGTTCTGTAATGATTTCCGCAAACTAAATGAGATTTCTAAATTTTATGTGTATCCCATGCCTCGGGTGGATGAGCTTATTGAGAGGTTAGGCCAAGCCCGGAATTTTTCTGTTCTGGACCTCACCAAAGGGTACTGGTAGGTACCCTTGACGGAGGCTGCAAAAGAAACAACTGCCTTCATCACACCATTGGGGCTGTACCAATATAAGGTGTTACCCTTTGGTCTGCATGGTGCCCCTGCCACTTTTCAACGGCTCATGGACATTGTGCTGCGTCCACATCGTCGGTATGCTTCGGCTTACCTGGACGATATTGTCATTCATAGTACCGACTGGGAAAGTCACCTACCAAAAGTACAGGCTGTAGTGGACTCCCTTCGAAAGGCTGGATTAACATCTAACCCAAAAAAATGTGCAATAGGGTTAGAAGAGACTAAATACCTGGGGTATGTCATTGGGCGCGGAGTTATCAAACCCCAAGTGAAAAAAATAGAGGCGATACAGAATTGGCCCCGACCTGTCACTACTAGGCAAGTAAAGTCGTTCCTGGGAATGGTGGGGTGTTATATGAGGTTTGTCCCCCACTTTGCTATGGTGGCCGCACCATTGACAGGGCTCTTGAAAGGAAGCAAGTCAGTGATGGTCCACTGGGATGATCAGGCGGAAGAGGCTTTCTCTGCTTTGAAGTCGGCCCTGTGTGGGTCCCCGGTTTTGGCGATGCCCGACTTCAAAAGGGAGTTTATAGTACAGACTGATGCCTCTGAAGTAGGCCACGTGCAGTACTGTCTCAGGAAGTCAACGGGGAGGAGCATCCCGTTGTCTTCCTCAGCTGTAAGCTTACCCCAGCCGAGACCAGGTACAGTATAGTGGAGAGTGCCTGGCTATCAAGTAGGCACTTGAGTCTCTCCGCTATTATTTGTTGGGGAGAAAGTTCCGTCTGGTGACCGACCACTCCCCTCTCAAATGGATGAGCCAGGCCAAGGACAGAAATGCCCGGGTCACCCAATGGTTTCTCTCTTTACAGAACGGCTTCTGTCACCCCCCCCATTGTGCAATTTTTATTAGCCGTTATTAGCTATTTGCTAATGTCAGCTGAGTGCAATCATACATGTCCTACCTTTATCACTAATAAAGAATGACTCACAGGGAATGTGAGTACACGTGCTAAGCCTGCACGTACGATGTAACACCAAAAAAGAGAAACAAGGCTAGCACAGATAATGATGGATGTAAACTTTATTATAGTCTCAACAAGAGACAAAAATGTATTAAAATGCACATAAAAAACAATACAATGGTAAGTGGGGAGCACTCAGAATAATGGAGCACCACTGGATAACAGAAAGTATCAAGGCTAGAGGGAAGATAAAAATATCCTAAAATATGTATGTATGGCACAAAGCCAAATATCAAATATATAAAACCTAGCCAAGGCTCACGGGCCTAAATCAGGGCGAAGTACAATACATGCCAAGATATAAAGTGCATAATGCAGAGAATGACAAAGTGCATGAGTAAATCACATAGAGAAAGCCATACAAAAGCCATGAAGTGAATACCTGAGTGGTGAACCAACAGAGCCCCAAACGCACGTTTCGCGTAAGCTTCTTCAGGGGAGAGAGTGTGTATAGAGGAGGCTAGCAGAGTGACTTTATAGCTTGATAGTTAATCTGTATAATGAACAGCTGAGAAAGGGGAGGATGTGTGGCCACACATGGGAAGGGAAGCAAATGCGTTCCAGCCTGGAACGCATCGCGTCACTTCCGGTTACAGAGAGGGGCGGTCCTAATCATGGGAAACATTGCTATCAGTATGTGAGAAACCAATAGTAGATATTAACATCACAGAGGGACACAGAACACATAGAGGACTGTGCATGTGAACCCTAGTAGATGTGCGCCCAAAAGTGAAGCAGCACCTCAATGTAGCAGGCCGATATGTCGATCCAGCGAAACCGGAAATGCGTTCCACCAACGTGGAACGCAAACCGGAAGTGCGTACCATCAGCACATCGGGATGCCACAGTGAAGCGATGCGCACAAGAGCGCACATACTACAGGGAACAAACGAGTATCCGCATAAAATACAGCACAGAGCTGATATGTAGAGCCAGATGAACATACATAGACAAATACATAAAGATTGCGTTATGCGTTGGGAAAAACAAATTAAGGAGCGAAAGGCGAGTAAATTCCAGAGAGACTGTCAGGACTATGAACTAAAACGGGTTTATCGATGGAAACAATTTAAAACGACAACAAGAAGTAGAAGTGTCTCTGTTTCTTCTTATGCATCCACGGATGCCGAGAGTGCTAGAAGTGACGAAGCGACCAGCTCCCGCCTGACGAGATATGGGGGAAAACGGAAGGATTTACCTAATAATCAAAAGATTAATAAAAGATATCGCACAGGAGACGCTGGACCATCCAGAACTCAGGTAATCAACCTCTCAGATGTAACTCTCACTGAGGCCCAACTTGAAGTTTTAAGTTTGGGCCTTAATTTTGTTCCCACTACTAAATTCGATGTCTTTACAGCGATAAAAGATCTCAATTTATTCGCGAGGAATCTGTTTTTTAAAAGGATTTTCCACAAAGATAGTGATTATATGTCGACACCTCTGGATAACGAACGAAGAGCTATACAAGACTTATGTGATCTACTGGACGAACAGGACCCGGCCCCAGTAAGTAGATTACCAAGTACTCTGGTGCCTAAGTCTAAAAAATTCCCTCCTGCGTCCATGTTTCCCAACATAGACATTTTTGTCACACTGGTCACCAATGATCTGATCAAGACCTCTATTAGGTCTCGTCATGGTAATATGAATGGTGATCTACGCCTGGCTTTGAAACAACTAAGCAATATGAAAGATCTGGTGATAAAACCCTCGGATAAAGGGGGCAATGTAGTGGTCTGGCCAGTTACACTATATGAGAGGGAGGCTTTCCGTCAGCTAAAGAATACCATCTGTTACAAAAAACTGACCTTTAACCCTCTCAATTCGTTTCAGGATTCTCTGGGTAAAATACTGCACTCAGCTCTTGATCGTGGCATTATTAGTCAGAAGGAATTCAATTGTCTACTTGTGCCCTGCCCTACTATACCTACATTCTATCTACTACCTAAAGTGCACAAGCAACTGTCTACTCCACCAGGTCGACCCATTGTGGCAGGTAACAATAATTTGTGCGAACCAATATGCAAACTGGTTGATCACGTCCTACGGCCTTTGGTTGAGAGTCTTCCCTCCTATCTCAAAGATACCGGTGATATTTTACGGAAGCTGAATGGCATACAACTAGATGAGGATATGCTGATTGTTACCTGTGACGTAGAATCTCTCTACACTTCTATCTGTCATAAGGATGGGATGACAGCTGTGGCCCAGTTCCTTACCATGTCTGATGTTGAAGGTGATTATGCTTCCTTTATTTTGCAGATTTTGGATTTTGCCCTGAGGCATAACTTTTTTATGTTTAAGGGGTCCTTCTACCTGGAGCTCCAGGGAACGGCCATGGGGGCGGCATGTGCGCCGTCCTATGCTAACCTTTTCCTGGGGCTGTGGGAGAGGGGTCTCTTCCTTACTGATCCTATCCCCTTCATCGACAGGGTACATATGTGGAACCGTTACATCGATGATGTACTTATGATTTGGCAGGGCACAACTGGAGAATTGGATTCCTTCATGACAAACTTGAATAATAACCATCTGAATATTCACCTTACCTACAAATCTGGTCGAAGAGATATGGATTTCCTGGACGTCCTTTTACAGACAGACAAGGATGGCTATATTTATACTGATTTGCATCGGAAACCCACGTCAGTTAACAGTCTGTTACACGCTGGATCTGCACACCCTAGGAAACTAATCGAGGGCATTCCTACTGGCCAATTTCTGCGACTTAGACGAATTTGCTCCAATGATGATCTATTTGAAAAACGTGCGCAGGAGCTCACTAAAAGATTCAGGGAGAGGGGCTATACTGAATCGTCATTGAAGAAAGGCTACTTCAGAGCCAAGCAATCTGGCAGAGATGACCTTCTACAACAGCTGCCTAAGAAGCTTAAGAAATCTGAGAAAAATACAGTACGTTTTATCACTACTTTCAATTCAGGTCACAATGCACTGTTGAAATCTTTGAAAACATATTGGAACATCTTATATATGGATCCGATTCTGCAACACCATCTATTCCCCAGACCATCTCTTACTTTCCGACGAGATCGAAACATCCGGGATGCTTTGGTCCACAGCCATTATCAGGCTACCAGTCCTCCCCGACTATTTGGGTCAAAGGGTCCCAAATGGGGTTGCCGTCCCTGTGGGAATTGTGTGGCATGTGCCAACATTCTCACCACTACTTCTTTTTCTGATTCGACAGGCCAGAAGACCTATCAAATTACGCATACCATCACCTGTAGCACTATTGGGGTCGTTTATGTTGCAGGCTGCCCATGCGGTCTCCAATATGTGGGACTTACATCACGGGAGCTGAAACGTCGGACGAGAGAACATGTCCTTGGGATACAGTCCGCGGCCAGTGAGGAGGATGATACTTGTCTCAAAACCATTCCTCGCCATTTTAAGATTCACCATGCCTGCGATAGCTCTCTCCTAAAGGTAAGAGGTATAGATAGGATTTTTGTAGGCAGTAGGGGTGGGAATTGGAAGCGTTTATTGGCTCAACGGGAGGCGAAATGGATTTTTCAGTTGAATTCAGTTGCTCCTTATGGTTTGAATGAGGGTTTGAGTTTTGCCCCCTTTCTGCCATAAATTTTCTTTCATTTGCTCTATGGGCCTGTTTTTTGCGATGCCTACTCTCGATCAGTATTTAGTATTTTGTTCCTTGATATATCCTTTTTTGAGTGTGTTTTCACATGAGTGGTCTTTGGGTCCGGTTTTGGATTCCTGGCCACTCATGGTTTATTTTAGTCTGGGCTTTTTGAGGATTCCCTCCTCAGCAGTCCTATTTGACATATCCATTTTTAACTGTGACTTTGTTTTTAATTATGTTCTTTTCTTTGTTAGCTGTAGGATTGGCCGCTTCATATAAACCTTCTGTTATCTTCTGTCTGATTCTTCTACACGGAGGCCTTCACATGTTGGAACTATGGACTGACTGACCATTGTGCACCAATGTATTTTTTATCACCACTCTCTGTATACGTTTTTACTATACAGTACATACTTGTTACTACTTGATATGTCACTTGCTCACTATTTATATATTTTTATATATACTTATTTTTATTCAATTTTCACTATGTCATTATTGATCTATTTATATATATATATATATATATATATATTGTGCATTTATATGCGCTGCACTTGTCACTTTGTTTTTTAATTATGTATATTTGATTAATATACTCACTTTACTTATTGTATGTTTTACACATTGATAGTCCTATATGTTTCTCGGCTTCAGACAGTTTTGGTCCATCAGGTCATGTGATCAGTATTCTGTGTCTCACCTGGTCATGTGACTAATACTTTGTAACGCAATCTTTATGTATTTGTCTATGTATGTTCATCTGGCTCTACATATCAGCTCTGTGCTGTATTTTACGCGGATACTCGTTTGTTCCCTGTAGTATGTGCGCTCTTGTGCGCATCGCTTCACTGTGGCATCCCGATGTGCTGATGGTACACACTTCCGGTTTGCGTTCCACGTCGGTGGAACGCATTTCCGGTTTCGCTGGATCGACATATCGGCCTGCTACATTGAGGTGCTGCTTCACTTTTGGGCGCACATCTACTAGGGTTCACATGCACAGTCCTCTATGTGTTCTGTGTCCCTCTGTGATGTTAATATCTACTATTGGTTTCTCACATACTGATAGCGATGTTCCCCATGATTAGGACCGCCCCTCTCTGTAACCGGAAGTGACGCGATGCGTTCCAGGCTGGAACGCATTTGCTTCCCTTCCCATGTGTGGCCACACATCCTCCCCTTTCTCAGCTGTTCATTATACAGATTAACTATCAAGCTATAAAGTCACTCTGCTAGCCTCCTCTATACACACTCTCCCCCCTGAAGAAGCTTACGCGAAACGTGCGTTGGGGCTCTGTTGGTTCACCACTCAGGTATTCACTTCATGGCTTTTGTATGGCTTTCTCTATGTGATTTACTCATGCACTTTGTCATTCTCTGCATTATGCACTTTATATCTTGGCATGTATTGTACTTCGCCCTGATTTAGGCCCGTGAGCCTTGGCTAGGTTTTATATATTTGATATTTGGCTTTGTGCCATACATACATATTTTAGGATATTTTTATCTTCCCTCTAGCCTTGATACTTTCTGTTATCCAGTGGTGCTCCATTATTCTGAGTGCTCCCCACTTACCATTGTATTGTTTTTTATGTGCATTTTAATACATTTTTGTCTCTTGTTGAGACTATAATAAAGTTTACATCCATCATTATCTGTGCTAGCCTTATGTCCTACCTTTGTCTGTGGCTTATTTCTTGTAAAAATCATACTTTTATCATATGCAAATTCTTCACTACCAGCAAGTTGGGCGTGTACTTGCTGGTAGCTGCAGCATCTGCCGCTTCTAGACACGCCCCATCTCCACACGCCCCATCTCCTCTTGATAGACAGGGCCAGCGAGCGCTCTCCTCCTCCTGTTGGCCCTGTCTGCTGCTGAATTCCCGCGCCTGCACCGTAACGTTCCTCGATCGGTGCAGGCGTACTGATTGAAGGACGCGCACTTGCCAGCTCCTTCCTCAGTGCACCTGCGCCGATTACGTCACACTACACCCGGAAGAGAAGACTGCCGGCATCAGCAATAATCGCCAGTCTTCTCTTCCGGGTGTAGTGTGACGTAATCGGCGCAGGCGCACTGAGGAAGGAGCTGGCAAGTGCGCGTCCTTCACTCAGTACGCCTGCGCCGATCGAGGAACGTTGCGGCGCAGGCGCGGGAATTCAGCAGCAGACAGGGCCAACGGGAGGAGGAGAGCGCTCGCTGGTCCTGTCTATCAAGAGGAGATGGGGCGTGTCTAGAAGCGGCAGATGCCGCGGCTACCAGCAAGTACACGCCCAACTTGCTGGTAGTGAAGAAATTTGCATATGATAAAAGTATGATTTTTACAAGAAATAAGCCACAGACAAAGGTAGGACATGTATGATTGCACTCAGCTGACATTAGCAAATAGCTAATAACGGCTAATGAAAATTGCACAATGGGGGGTGACAGCAGCCCTTTAAGTTTTCGATGGAACACAGGGCAGGCCGGTTACAGGGAAACGCGGATGCCCTGTCCCGGGTACACTGTTTGACGTGTGTTGACCACCTCAGGGTTGAACAAAGGGGGAAGGTATGTAGGAAGGTACAAGGGGTCGTCATTGATGGTAGGCATGTGTCACCGAGGTTCCTGGCCTCGGTGAAGTAAGAGCCGGTATTTTCATGTGTCAGTGACAGCTAATGCTGATTGACACTTTGCTATTTAGTATGGCTGTACAAAGCTGATCCGGGACGGCTCTTACTGGGAGTAGTCAAAGTGCTGGGTGGGTGACTACTCCCCACGTGTCAGGCCGGGTCTTGGCAGGCTTATAAAAAAACAGCCAGCACTGTCAGCTCTGTAGATCTCTGTGCTGAGGTCTGAAGACCGTGCGTCAGGTGAGTAGGCCGCCTTAAAGCCTGCAAGTGGACTTTCTGAGGCTTCAGCCGGGTGTGAACTGACACCAAGGATACCAGGTGAACTTTATTTAGTTTTTCTGTGTGTGAACAAGCACCAAGCCTGAAAAGTGACTGTTGTGTTATGTTATAAGTGTAAATAAACACTGAAGAGTGATTTACAACCTGGTCCTTTGCCTCTATACTGCGTCCGCTAACCTGCCTACCAGAGCGAATACCTAAACTATCCCTGCAACATAATAATATGGAACTCATGTTTAACCCCTTCCTGACCAGAGCCTTATATGTACGGCACTGCGAGACATGACTTAAGCCACAGCGGCGTACAGGTATTGTGCGCTGATCGGGTGGGTGCAGACAAGCAGGCTGTAAGTGTATTACACTGTGTAATACAAAAGTTGAAGTGCCACAGTGGGACAAAAAAAAAAGGAAAAAAAAATCAAATAAAAAAAGTTTCAAAAGTGTCTTTTCCCCTTAATTAAGTTATATAAAATTGCAAAAAAAAATATTATTTTTTTTAATAAAGTAGACATACTATAGGTATCGCAGAGTCTGTATCGACCAGCTCAATAAAAAATATCACCGTAAAAAAAAAAAAACGGTGCCAAAACAGCAATTTTTTTTTGGGTCACCTTGCCTCACCAAAAGTGTAATAGATTTACCAATCAAACTGTCAACTAATCAAAAATTCATCTAATTCGTAATGGACACATTAGGTATTCAGTGTATGTATGTCTGCGAAAGGAATCCGCACTGTCGCCTTTACAATCACGAAATTTTGCACAACCACCTCCTGTGACTCGAGGAACGTCATAGACTATGCTTTGAGTGGAAATTTTCACCTCCCGCTTTCCAATTAGTTGACAAAAATACGTTTAGTAACCTAACCGCCAAACCACAGGAGCCATTGGCTGTTGGCTGTTGTGGCAGTTAGCCTAGATATTCATCAGGTTGAATATAGAAACCAATCACAGCTTCTATTTTGTTACAGGTCATTAATATGAGCTCTGATTGGTTGCTATAGGCAACAAAGGACATTCTTAGTATAAGACAGCTTATGTGCGAGTTAATATGACTTTTATTGCAACGTTTAGCCAATATTGTTGTAGAGGCTGATGTAACTCAGAAGTGTATAATAATTCTGTGGGACTTTATATACTGTCAATTAAAGACAATAATGCCCCATAAGAAAAGGAATTCTATTGGAAAATTGTCAAGCGGCTGTGGAGGTCACTGTTAAAGGGTCGGGCACTGTTAAGGGTACAGGGGACTGCGGGTGTGATGACGTGATGATGTAAGGACATCGCGCTCTCCCCTCCTCCCCACCGCTCGGCTACCTCACTGACCGCTGCTCGTGGCGTCTCTCCCCTCCTCCTCTTGCCTCCTGCCTGGTTCCTCCTGCCTCTGCCTTCTTGGCGGGGGGCGTCCAGTTGCGGCGTGGTTGGAAGAGTCTGAGAATCTAGCTGGGTCCTCGATATCTCAATTCCTCCGTGCCTGCTTCCCGACGTCTCTTGAGTTCCTTCGTGCCTACCGGTGCCTGCCGGTGTCCTGGGGTGATATTCTGCTTCCTCTGGACGGTTCCTGCTGCTGCGTCTTGTGTGCTCCACGGTGTCATCGGAGCCTGGGTGGCTGGCTGTTCCTCTCCAGTTGTAATGACCGGCGTCACGCACAGGGAGGGAAAAGGGAAAGCCCTGCCCAAGGGAGAGGGAAAGGTGGTGACCCCTGACTCACCTTGCAGCTGGCACCTGACTGCCCTGACGTCCCTAGACGGGTTCCTCACCCGTGCGGCGATCACGTGCCTAAACCCTGGCTTTCCCTAAAATGAGCCCTAGATAGTGAACGGGCCGGTGGGATCGCTAGTCCGCACCACTTGACACTAAGAGGGAAACACCAGGGAGAGGACAGACAACACAGACAAACACATACACCCAGGTGGGCGACCACAGCAGACCACAAAAGGTCCAACAGGGATCCGGAGGGTAGCGTTCTGGACCAACAACCAGAGAACGCAGCAACACAGCTCCAGAGGGTCAGAATAGATGTCCAGGCAGGAAGCTCTATATCTGGCAACCAGAGAAGTGTGAGAGGGGAATATAAGGAGGTTGGGAGTCCTGGACAAGGAACAGCTGAGGAGAAAGAGCTACGGATCCCTGAGTGAGCCAAAAGGGTTGCAAAGCAAACCCAGAAAGCTACCATAAGGAAACAGCCCTATCTTACATAGAGCGCGCAGCCAACCGCTGCGACTTCCTGACCCCGGGTATAACGGAGTCAGGCGTGGTTCTTGACACCCTCGTGACACCAGTCTTCTGTCCGATTCTTCGGTTCTCCTGCAGCTTGGCGATCCTCCTGAGTGTGCCCCCCCCCCCCCCCCCATCTTTCTCCAGCTGGGCTTCTCTACAGTTCTCTACAGTTTGAAAGTAAAGACCGGTGAGACTGTTCCTTTACTACTCCCCCCATTAACTAACTAAGTAACCAACTAATCTTCTAACCAGCTAACCTTGAGAATGGCACCTAATGCTAGTAGGCGTTCTGTGGACCTTTCTGGTCAGAAACCGGCTACTAAATCCTCTGAAGGAGGAAAAATAGACCAATTTCTGAGGTCCCCAAGGGTTAATACGAGAGGCGGGCAAAGGGATATTAGCTCCAAAAGAAATGATAACTCCGAAGCGATGGAACTTGAATTACAAAAAGCTCCTGGGTATCCCCAAGGGGAGGGGGGAATAGATGGAGAAAATGTGACCAATCCCAACCCCTCCCCGCTAAAATAAATATTACTGGCAGTAAAACAGAATGGGGATCTAATACAGGCCATCACAATCCAGCTAGGGGCAATTCAAGCCGATGTGGGATTGATTAGGGATGATCTGTCCAAAATTCGAGACAGAGTTAATAAGGTGGAGAGTTCTATGGCTATTATACAGAATGAATATAAAGAAATAAACACTGAGATGTCCACTTTGAAGACAGATTTTAATCTCCTTAAAAGAAAGGTGCTGGATCTAGAAATAGATCACGAAGATACAATGTAAGAATCTTGGGGATCCCAGAGGGCGCGGAAGATAAGAACCCTACTAAATTCATACAGACGATGATTCTTGAAAATTTTGGGAGGGAATACTTCTCGCCCTTGTTTCTAGTAGAAAGAGCCCATCGGGTCCCAGGCGGTAAACTAATTCCTGGGAGACAACCACGGATACTCCTCGCTAAAATGTTGGTTTCAAGGGACAGAGATATAGTACTAAGAAGGGCGAGGGAATGTCCCCCCGTTTTATACAATGGAAATAGACTGGCTTTTTTCCCAGACTTTTCAAAAGATGTCCAAGAAAAGAGACGCTCGTTTATTACTGTTAAAAAGAGGTTAAGAGAAAGGGATATTAAAGAGGACCTTTCACCTGGAAAAACATTGTGAACTAAGTATGCTGACATGGAGAGAGGCGCCCGGGGATCTCACTGCACTTACTATTAAGAAAAAAAACTCCCAGACTGTGATCTGTGCGCTGCGATTGGCCAGCGCTGCAGCCTAGGAGAAGGAGACGCCCACAGAACAAGGGCAGACACCGCCTACTATAACTTACTGAGCGAAGATACCGGAGGGCATAACGGGAGAACGGAGCGGCGCCCAGGGATAATAGTAAGTGCAGTGAGATCCCCAGGCACCGCTCTCCATGTCAGCATACTTAGTTCACAATGTTTTTCCAGGTGAAAGGTCCTCTTTAAGTATTCACTTGTTTTCCCAGCCAAACTCCGGATTATTTTTAAGGATACAACTTTTTTTATTTTATTCGCCGGATAAGGCCGCGGAGTGGCTTGAATGAAATGATATGGAATCTAACTGCTTAAGGTTGTGTTGGGAATAATAGTTGGCAGATGATGTCTTATACTTTTCCCTTTCTCTGTTTAATTAGCAGGGAGGTGTCGAGTGGAGGGGTGTGTGGGGGGGAAATGGTCATAGGTGAGAGATCTGCTACAATATGCGGTGGATTAACTGGATGGGGGGGTGGTTGTGGGCTGTGATGCGTCTAGTGTGGGACAGAGATGTTTGTTCCTTTTTTTTTTTGCTTTTTATAATGTCAATCAGAATTCTTACCTGGAATGTTAGGGGTCTGGGAGATAGAAGAAAGAGACAAGCGGTTTTTGATCTGATGCGTTTACACCTCCCAGCTATTGTATGCTTGATAGAAACACATCTTACCGGGGAGACCTCCAGGATGGCCACCAGGGGATGGGCTGCGCACACGTACCACTCTACCTTCTCTAGTCATTCTAGGGGAGTGACTGTCTTTATTCATAGAACGATTAATTTTATATGCGGGGCGTCCTCTGTTGACCACCAGGGGAGATTTGTCTTCCTATATTGTAAGCTGGTGGGGAAGATGTGTATTCTAGCCTTTGTCTATATTCCACCTCCATTTTCTTTCTTAGTACTTAATTCTCTGCTAAAATTTATGGATAAATGGCCAAAATGTCCTACATTGATTATGGGAGACTTTAACTGTGTTATCAACCCCGCGGTAGACAGGGTCTCTATCGGTGTCAAGGGAGACGCCTCTGTTCAGGGGTCCCCCTTGGCACGTTTCTGCTTGGAGGCCTGGTTCGAGGAAGTTTGGGGAAGTCTGGGACAGGGGAGAAGGGTTTTCTCATGCATTAGTAATTTAGGTAGATCTATGTCCAGAATAGACCATGCCCTGATTAATAAAAAAAATATGTGCAATATGTAAAACGAATGAAGTATGAGACTAGGTCATTCTTGGACCATCTGCCCCTACTCCTCGAACTCTGCCTGACCCATGATAAACATAGAAACATAGAAACATAGAATGTGTCAGCAGATAAGAACCATTTGGCCCATCTAGTCTGCCCAATATGCTAAATACTATGGATAGCCCCTGGCCCTATCTTATATGAAGGATGGCCTTATGCCTATCCCATGCATGCTTAAACTCCTCCACTGTATTTGCAGCTACCACTTCTGCAGGAAGGCTATTCCATGCATCCACTACTCTTTCAGTAAAGTAATACTTCCTGATATTACTTTTAAACCTTTGCCCCTCTAATTTAAAACTATGTCCTCTTGTAGCAGTTTTTCTTCTTTTAAATATTCTCTCCTCTTTTACCTTGTTGATTCCCTTTATGTATTTAAAAGTTTCTATCATATCCCCTCTGTCTCGTCTTTCTTCCAAGCTATACATGTTAAGGTCCTTTAATCTTTCCTGGTAAGTTTTATCCTGCAATCCATGTACCAGTTTAGTAGCTCTTCTCTGAACTCTCTCCAAAGTATCAATATCCTTCTGGAGATATGGTCTCCAGTACTGAGCACAATACTCCAAATGAGGTCTCACTAGTGCTCTGTAGAGCGGCATGAGCACCTCCCTCTTTCTACTGGTAATTCCTCTCCATATACACCCAAGCATTCTGCTAGCATTTCCTGCTGCTCTATGACATTGTCTGCCTACCTTTAAGTCTTCTGAAATAATGACCCCTAAATCCCTTTCCTCAGATACTGAGGTTAGGACTGTATCACTGATTTTATATTCTGCTCTTGGGTTTTTACGTCCCAGGTGCATTATCTTGCACTTATCAACATGAAATTTTAGTTGCCATATTTTTGACCATTCCTCTAGTTTTCCTAAGTCCTTTTCCATTTGGTGCATCCCTCCAGGAACATCAACCCTGTTACAAATCTTTGTGTCATCAGCAAATAGACACACCTTACCATCGAGGCCTTCTGATATTTCACTGATAAAGATATTAAACAATATGGGTCCCAGAACAGATCCCTGAGGTACCCCACTGGTAACAAGACCTTGGTCTGAATATACTCCATTGACTACAACCCTCTGTTGCCTGTCCCTCAGCCACTGCCTAATCCATTCAAAAATATGGGAGTCCAAGCCCAAAGACTGCACTTTATTGATAAGCTTTCTATGTGGGAGAGTATCAAAAGCCTTACTAAAGTGTAGATAAGCGATGTCTACTGCACCTCCTCCATCTATTATTTTAGTCACCCAATCAAAAAAATCTATAAGATTAGTTTGACATGATCTCCCTGAAGTAAACCCATGCTGTTTTTTACCTTTCAATCCATGGGATTTTAGATGTTCCACAATCCTCTCCTTAAGTATGGTTTCCATTAATTTCCCCACTATTGATGTCAGGCTTACTGGCCTATAGTTGCCCGATTCCTCCCTACTACCTTTCTTGTGAATGGGCACAACATTTGCTAATTTCCAATCTTCTGGGACGACTCCTGTTGCCAGTGATTGGTTAAATAAATCTGTTAATGGTTTTGCTAGTTCACCGCTGAGCTCTTTTAATAGCTTTGGGTGTATCCCATCAGGCCCCTGTGACTTATTTGTATTAATTTTAGACAGCTGACTTAGAACCTCTTCCTCTGTAAAGACACATGCATCAAAAGATTCATTAGTCTTCTTTCCTAACTGAGGTCCTTCTCCTTCATTTTCCTTTGTAAAAACTGAACAGAAATATTCATTGAGGCAGTCAGCTAGTTCTTTATCTTCTTCCATATACCTTCCTTCTTTTGTTTTTAATTTGGTAATTCCTTGTTTTAGTTTCCTTTTTTCATTTATGTATCTGAAGAATGCCTTCTCGCCTTTTTTCCCTGACTGAGCTAATTTCTCTTCTGCCTGTGCTTTGGAAGCTCTTATAACTTGTTTGGCCTCTCTCTGCCTAATCTTATAAATTTGTCTGTCATCCTCGTTTTTTTTTTTTTTTATAATTCCTAAATGCTATCTTTTGGTTTTTAATGATTTTGGCCACTTCTGCTGAGTACCACAGTGGTCTCTTCCTTTTATTGCTTTTACTGACAAGCCTAATGCAATTTTCTGTTGCCTTCAATAGTGCCACTTTTAAGTAGTCCCATTTCTCCTGGACTCCAATGAAACTGTTCCAGTCTGATAGGGACTTGTATACCACTAATCTAATTTTAGAAAAGTCAGTTTTTCTAAAATCTAAAACTTTTGTTTTTGTGTGGTGTCACTGTACTTATAGTAAACCACACTGACTGGTGATCACTAGATCCCAAGCTTTCCCCTACAGTAATATCAGATACCAAATTCCCATTTGTGAATACTAAATCTAAAATGGCCTCCTTCCGGGTTGGCTCCTCCACTACTTGCTGTAGAGATAATCCCAGTAGGGAATTTAGAATATCTGTACTAGAACAAGCCTCCTCAGCTACACAATCCTTCTATATAAATAGGACAGAGGAAAACAGGGAAACTATGCAGAAGACTACACAAGCATACTCCAACTTTTTGCTGGAGAAGGCCCAACAGAGCTTATTCTTTAAGGGTCAAAAATATTTTACTGAATCGGGGCGATCGGGGAAACTTCTATCCAGAGTGATCTCGAGCCAGGAATCCAAGAAAAATATAGATAATATCCGACTGGCTAATGGGAGGATAGTTGGTGGACAAAACTCTATAGAGAAAGTTTTCCTTGATTACTTCTCAGAACTTTATAGAGCGGATTGTAGGATTACGGATGAAATGATGGATTCCTATCTCAATGGTATTGTTTTTCCTACTATTACCTCGGCTCAAAAGAAGGTACTTGAGGCTGACCTCTCAATTCAGGAGCTTGAAGGGGCAATCAAACTATGCTCGGGTAACTCCACCCCCGGTTCAGATGGACTCCCATATGAATTTTATAGTAAATATAAGGAGGTTATTTTCCCCAAATTGTTGGGGGTCTTTGCTGAATCGGTGGAGGAGGGGATCCTGCCGGGTTCAATGATGGAAGCTGTAATAATACTAATTCCAAAGAAAGGTAAGGACCCCACAGATTTGGGATCCTACAGACCGATCTCATTGTTGAACGTGGACGTAAAGCTCCTGGCAAGGATTTTGGCCACAAGACTCTCTGGGGTCATCTCCTCCATTGTCCATCCGGACCAGAACGGTTTCATTCCAAACAAGGGTACTCATCATAATCTTCATCGGCTCTTCGCTAACATACAGGCTCCTGGGGGGTCTGCTCGCTCCATCCTGTCATTGGATGCCTCTAAGGCCTTTGACAGGGTGGAGTGGCGATTCCTGTGGAGGGTTCTGGCCAGGATGGGCTTTGGGGAGAGATTCATAAATATGATCAAACTATTGTATAGATCCCCCAAGGCTAAGTTGAGTCTCAATGGGAGCCTCACTACCAGTTTTGATTTAAATAGAGGTACTCGCCAGGGCTGCCCACTATCACCACTCCTATTTGATATTTATATTGAGCCTTTGGCTCTGGCTATTAGGCGGGATGCTCAAATTAAAGGATTTGGAATACTAGGCGTGGAGGATCGTATTTCCTTATACGCGGACGATGTCCTCTTCTTTATAGCTAATACAGAAATAACTGTCCCAAGAATTATTTGCATGGTTAAACTATTTGGTGAGGAATCAGGCCTAGATATAAACTGGTCGAAGACAATTCTGATGCCAATAGATTCGGTGTCCCAAAAGGAGTCCTCGATAACCCAGCTATATGTCGTTGACACTTTCCAATACTTGGGTATGATAATATCTCCCAAGATTGAAAACTTTGTACAACTCAATCTGATCCCATTGATAACGAAAACTAGGGCAAAAATAGGGATTTGGTTGAGACCCCCTCTATCTAGAGCTGACCGAGTTTCACTGGTCAAGATGGTGATTCTACCCCAATTCCTCTATGTTCTTAGGAATATACCTATCTGGATAGAGGATAAATATTTTAAACTTATGGAAAGAATAATTAACGACCTAGTCTGGGGAAGAAAAACGTGTGAGACTCAAACTGGAATATCTATATAAAAATCTGGAGCAGGGGGGTTTAAATCTCCCATGCTTCAAAGGCTATTTCATTGCTGCTCAGTTATGGACGTGCTATGAATGGCAAAATAGTACATTTTTAAGTAGTTTAGTGAGAAGCTCCTCACATAATAATATATTTACGCTTCTGGAATCCGGGCTACTGATTAATAGAGACCGGGGCTACAAAGAGACTACAAAATCACTACTGAAAATGTGGGCTACCACTAGAGGATGGTTGGGGGTAAAGGGATCACTTACATTCAGGCGTCTTTGGCACAATATTCACTTACAGACCCTAGAGGGTATAGCAATGGATCAATTCTGGCAAAAAAAAATGGGATTCTTTATATCAAACAGGTTGTTAAGAATAGAGAGATTAAGTTGTTTGTGGAATTATCACATAACATAGAGAACCTTTCCTGGTTTAGGTATTTTCAGCTTCGGTCGGCACTTTTTAGTTTGAATGATAAATCACTTTTAGAAATAGATAATACTTCTCCGTTAAATGAGTGGTTAGGGAAGATATCACTAAGAATGAAGATTTCAAATATATATAAATTATTACATAAGTCACATTTCGGTGAGACACAATTGCAGGGACAAAGGGCCTGGGAGATGGATTGCCCAAATATACAACTGGTAGGGTGGGGAAGCATTTTTACTAACCTTGATGTACTATCTCACAACTTTAATCATGTTCTAATTCAGTTCAATATTTATCATAGACTATATGTTACCCCCATGTGGTTAAACAAGTGTGGAATAAGAGATACCTCCAAGTGCCCTCGATGTGATACTGTAGGTGCGGATTATCTGCACATGATCTGGGCATGCCCAGAACTTGGAGAATACTGGAATGGTATTAATAATCTCCTTACCCACAAATTAAAAATATGGATTCCTCTTGAGCCACAATTGTTTCTACTGAACAATCTTTCATCACTAAGCAGCCATGAATATCAAAAGATTTTATTAGGTAGAATATTATTATTGTCCAGAGTTCTGATTAGTTGGAGCTGGTTTGCATGCCATACTCCAGAGGTAAACAATTGGATATATCTGGTTAATAAGGTTAAAAACTACGAACGGATTCTTTAAAAGCAGAGAGATGTACTAGAGAAATGGATTAAGATATGGGACGACTGGAAGTTCTGATTTAATTGTATTTGGAAGTTACTAACAAATAATATATTTTTTTTTTCTTTCCCTTTCTTCCTTCTCCCCTTCTCTCTCTTCCTTTTATAGGGGGGGTCGGAGGGGGTGGACGCATGACGGTGGGGGGGAGAAATGGGGCTAGGGGGGAAATGGTATTAATTACATTAAGTTTGAATCTCCTTTGTGTATCTGTTTTGTATATCAATAAAGATCTTAAATAAAAATAAAAATAAAAAAAAGGGTACAGGGGACTGTGGAGGCCACTATTAAAGGGGCAGCTGCTGTGGAGGTCACTGTTAAGGCCGCAGGATACTGTGAGGTCACTGTTAAGGGAACGGGGTACTGTGGCAGTAACTGTTAAGGGGGAAGGGGCTGTGGAGGTCTCTGTTAAGGGAACAAGGAATTGTGGAGGTAACACTTAAGGGGACTGTCCCCTATGGAGGTAACTGTTAAAGGGCGGGGTGCTGTAGAGGTCACTATTAAGGGGACGGGCCCCTGTGGAGGTCACTGTAAATGAATTGGGGTGCTGTGAAACTCACTGCTAAAGAGGCAGGCTGCTGTGAAGGTCAAAGTTAAGGGGGTGGGCTGCTGTGGTGGCAGTCAGTGCATCCTTGATTACAACAGGCACATGGGAGGGGTTGATCAAGTTCTGAAGCCCTACAATGCCATGCGTAAAACTAAGGTGTGGTACAAAAAGCTGGCCGTATACATTGTACAGACGGCACTGTAAAATGTGTACATTTTAAATCGAGCTGCAGGCCACACAGGAACTTTCCGTCAGTTCCAAGAGGTGGTCATCAAGGCCCTAATTTTCCAAAATCAGGAAGGGGAGGGCCCCAGTACTTCAGGAGGTCAGGGTGCCAGTGTTCCAGAGCAACATTTTCCTGGTGAAGTCCCCCAAAGAGCAAGGATGGGAAGACCCAAAATAGATGCCGGGTTTGTTACAAAAGGGGAATACGAAAGGGCACCATTTATCAGTGTGACACCTGACCTGATAAACCTGGCCTGTGCATAAGGGATTGTTTCCAAACCTACCACTCATCCATGGATTATTCATTTCATCCTTTATGCTCCCTGTAATATTTTCACTTCATATTTATCTATCTATCTATCTATCTATCTATCTATCTATCTCTATATATTTAGTCCGCCTCGCTTGCATATCCACTTTCCAACAACCACTACATATTCTTTTGTGTGAGACACCTGTTAGCTCAAAAGTGCCCTTTCCACCCCTTAAAATGTTCGTACAGAGTGTTGTTACGATGAATGACAATGAAAAATGAAGAAAAATGATAGCAGCAATCCTCGGTTCATTTCCAGAGATGAAGCTTTAGATACAGCAAGGTTTATAGTTCTTATGATGAATGAACCTCTACTCAGAGCGTCAAGTCTAACATTCGGGGCTTGAGCCCCGGATGTTTTGTCCAGTGTCCCCGAATGTTATGCTGGCCTGGTAGCATATTTTTTATTTTTTTGGGCTATTCCAGGGCCCTTTAATATTGATTGGACCTGGGCAACCCACCACAGATCATCCCCCACACCCCCTTGTACTTGTTCCGCTGATCCGCTACTTGCGGCCTGCGTGGACATGAGTTCAGTCACTTTGGTGCACAATCACGTCCTGCAGTGTGTGATCCCGCGAGACCCGCCGCGGGAGGTCACAGGTCTCGTGGGATCACGTGCCACAGGACGGGATTACGCACCGAAGTGACTGAACTCATGCCCATGCAGCTTGCAAGTAGCGGATCAGCGGAACAAGTACAAGGCAGGTGGGGGGATGATCTGTGCGGTTGCCCAGGGTCCACTACCATCAGTATTAAAGGGTCCAAGCATAGATTTCTACAGTGGTGAGGAAATAAAACATAACAGATATTGGAAAGTTACCGAATGTTGTATTATATAATGGCTGCAGTCTGCACTTCATTTGCGAAAACCAGAACACCCCTTTAAGCATGCCTTTAATGTGCAATTTCAACACATTTGGCTTGTGCCCTGGATTTTTTCAGACAGTAGCAATGCGCCTGAACCTACTGTACTTTTACCCAGAATGATGTTACCTCAGTTCATTCATCTCAGTTCATGCCTTTCAGTCCATTCTCCTCAGTTCATCCCCATAACCTTCCTTCAGCCTTCCTTGTTATACCTTTTTTTACATATTAACTAACATGTGGAGGACATCTAATTGGCTAATACAAAATGTCAAACCTAAACCTAAGTCTATTGGCAGTTTTAAAGTAAACTGATATTCTGATAGGTTGATTGTCTAATCCTGTTTTAGTGGTGGCAGTTGTATAACTTAAAATGTGAAGGGAAAATTCTTGTCTGACCACTTCTGTTTACACCCTAGGTGACAGTAAACAGAAGTTCCTCTAAAGAGAAACAGTTATCCATTGTTCTCACAGCCAGAGAGTCGGCACTGGCCTAGAAAACCCAGAGGTCTACATATTTAAACAAAAGGATTCCAATATCATCTCTAGACATCACCTAGGAGTTGTAAATAGCTTCTGAATGCAGCTATGATTATCGCCTGATTAAATGTCCTCCAAAATTAGATCCATGTAATGGCCATGTGCTAATATAGAATATAATACATATATAAAAATATATAATAAACCAATACAGAGGTGCACGTCTGAAATGGGGTCACTTTTAATTTCTGGGGACCTCAGGAATATTTTAAATATAACATGGCACCTAAAATCCATGTCTGCTTATTCAGGCCTGCCTGCAAAATCCATATTTTGCAGTTTCTATTCAACACCCTGCTATGTACTAATACTGCAGGAATTAAGCAAATATGGAGTATTGCCGTAATCAGGAGGAAATTAGTAACAAAATATGGGGTGCATTTTCTCCAGTTGTCCCTTGTGAAAGGGAAAAATTTGTGACTAAAGTCACTTTTGCCAGAAAAAAATATTATTTTTCATTTTCACAGTAAAGTGTTTCCTAATTCTATGAAACACCTTTGGGGGTCAAAGTGCTCACTACATGCTCCTCGAGAGTTTTTTTTTCCAGAATGGGGTCACTTTTTGCGATCTTTTTTACTGTAGGGGTGCATCAGACGGTCTTCAATTTTGACATGGTGCCTGAAAATTATTCCTGTGAAACCTGCACTCCAAAATCCATATGTTGCTCCTTGCACTCTATGCCCTGCCGTGTGCCCATACAGCAGTTCACGACCACAAATGAGGTGTTTCTCTAAACTGCAGAATCACGGTAATAGGGATTGACTTTTGTTTGGCTGTTAACCCTTCTTGTGTTACAGGAAAATATAAATGAAAATGGAAAATCTGCCAGAAAAAAAATCATAGTTTTGATTTTTCTTCTCCTTTTTAATTTAATTCTTGTGAAACACACAAAGGGTTAACAAAGTTTGTAAAATCAGTTTTGAATAACTTGAGTGGTGTAGTTTCTAAAATTTATTGTCAATTTATATGTTTATATTTCCTAGTAAACCCCTAAATGTGACTTAATAACTGAATTGGTCCTTTAAAAAAATTGATTTTGGAAAATATCCGGAAGATCGAAACTTTGCATCTAAATTTCAAAGCCATCTAATATCCTATAAAAATAAAATGACATTTACAAAATTTACATAAAGTAGACATATGGAGAATGTTGATTGATAACTATTTTATTAGGTACAGTATTACTATCTGTCTTAAAACGTAGAAAATGTCAAATTTCAAAAATAAAGAATTTTTCAGAATTTTCAGTAAATTTTGATGTTTTTCCCAAATAAAAGTAAAAAACTGTGACTCAATTGTAATTGGTGTCTGAGAAATGGCACAAAATACTCTCACGTGGGAGGCAGAGCTCAGAATGGCATTTGTGTTTTACACAGAGCAAAAGGACCTGCCAAAATCTTCACCCCTGATTGGCTGACAGCCTGTGAGCCAATCAGGGTGGTCATGTGATCCTCTCAGTGTTTAAACCAATATCGAAAAAGTGTGAGTTTTTATATGTAAGATTTGTCACGGAAAGGGAATGTGCTAAAAACATATACTTTATTATTAATCACTTAAAAAGGAAATCAAGTAAAGAGCACTAAATTAAAGTCACGTCCTTCCCACGATGCACTTAGTCAAGTGTCCCAGCCAAATAAATCAAACAGCCCATATGTGACAATTAGCTGTCACTACAAAAACAACAAAGACTATGGTCACTAAAAACAAACAAAAATGTTGGGGGGGAATAGTGTATGTAGTCTGGAAAACGCTGGTCATGATATGCCCCTAGCTGCAGTGTGACCAGCTTATGTAGGGCTAAACAGACCAGTTTGTTCTGGGTTAGTCAGGCGTATGTAGCTTATGACCACCCAGATATCAAACGCTTTCCACAGACCTAACCCATCCCCCAACTAAGCTATAACTCCCATACAGAGTCTCAAATAATGCTCGACGCGTTTCTTCAATCAAGAGTCATCAGGAGCAAGGTAAAGTGCATGTGGAGTACAGAAGAAAGGATGCCGTCACACTGGTAGTGTGTGGCAGCATAATGGGCGCTATGACGGCAGTATGGGAGTTATAGCTTAGTTGGGGGAGGGAGCTAGGCCTGTGGAAAGCACTTGATATCTGGGTGGTTATAAGGTACATACGCCTGACTAACCCAGAACAAACTGGTCTGTTTAGCCCTACATAAGCTCATCACACTGCAGCTAGGGCATACCATGACCAGCGTTTTCCAGACTTTATACACCATTCCCCCCCATTTTTGTTAGTTTTTTTAGTGACCACATAGTCTCTGTTGTTTTTGTGGTGACAGCTAATTGTCACCTATGGGCTGTTTGATTTATTTGTGGAACTATATTACACATTCATTGGCTGGGACACTTGACTAAGTGCATCTTGGGAAGGAACTGACTTTAATTTAGCGCTCTTTTCTTGATGCCCCTAGCCCTGAATGGATTAAAATAATTTGTGGATTTTTGACACAACTACCCTCCTTTCTTTTTAAGTGATTAATAATAAAGTATGGTATATGTTTTTAGCTCTTTCCCTTTCCGTGAAAAATAGTCATGTGATCCTCCAGTCATCCACTGTACCCTGTTTTCTTTATATTTTCACACATTCAAATGTGAAGCACTTTTTGTGTGATTCTTTGAAGCAAATCAACTATACTTCAGATTTGTTTGATAAGAAATTTTGTTAAATTTCTAATGAATCCAATTAGTTTAGAATGGATTTGCTCATCTCTAGTCCAGATGCAAATGGCATCACAGGAATTCCCTGTGAAGCGATCAAATGGGGGTACACTTCAACTAACCTTTTGTGTGCTACAATCAGTGTTTGTGGCATATAAGGGTTAAACAGTTTGTTCTTTATCTTTATTTCTTCTTGAGTATTATATCTGCATTGTGTTTATTTAATGGAGGCTTGTTCCTCATAAGAACCTTGCATTTTTACTATATGCTCAGGGTGTATAAGTGTGATGTGGCGATTGGTGTGATGAGTGGATATCATCTGTTCATTAGAGCCATCAGTATCTGAAAAATTTTCACATTTCCATTCTTTCTACAAACTATAAACTGTTCTTATGCTATAAGCTGATTTGTCCCCAAAAAAACTTTGCTTTTTTTAACATATGTGATGATACTTTCAAGTTTAGTTCAATTCTCTTATCTTTGTGCTTTTCATATCTTTTTGATACTGTATGGTACTCTGTGTCTGTAAATTTGTTATTCAAACAGGCAACAATTAACCTCATTATGCACAGAGTGCATTCTGACAGAATTTCCTTCAACTCAATAACAAATTGTTCATTAAACCTTTTTACGAACCATGCCATATTTAATCTTAAGGAAATCTGACGTGTCACTTTATGTTGTAATATCTTTGGAACGCTTTAACTTTTCACTTTGAAAATGTTTTCTTGTGACATGTTGTACTTCATGATGGTGTTAAATCTGAGCAAATATATTTAATTTTTATTTATAAAAATACCAAATTTACCCAAAAATCTTTTCAATTTCTCTGCTTTTAAAACCGATAGCGATACCTCATAAAATAGTTATTACTTCACATTTCTCGTATGTCTACTTTATGTTTGGATCAGTTTGTAAATGTATTTTTATTTTTTAGGATGTTAAAAGGGTATACCATTTTAGAAGCAAATCTTAAAAAAGTGGGTTTTGGAAAATGTCTTACAAATTTTAAGGACCAGTTCAGTTTTATGAAGTCACTGTTGGGCTTACATAATAGAAACCACCTATAAATGGTCCCATTTTAGAAACTACATCCCTCAAGGTATTCAAAACCGATTTTACAAACTTTGTTAACCCTTTAGGTGTTCCACAAGAATTAATGGAAAAGGTAGATAACATTTCAGAATTTCACTTTTTTTAATCCATTTTTTCCTATAAAACAGCAAGGACTAACAGCTAAATAAAAGCTCACAATATATTAGCCTGATTCTGTAGTTTAACCCCTTAAGGACCCATGATGTAGCTGTAAGTCATGGGTCCGATCCCTAAGCATAGTGCCCACAGGCGCGTGCAGTGGGCGCCTTAGCCCCGGGGTCTTTGCTATTTTAAATAGCAGAGACCCTCAGCACATGTATTTGATGAGCCATAAGGCTGATCGCATACATCTTACCTTTCAGATGCCGTGGTCAAATGTGACCACGGCATCTGCGCAGACCAGAACCGGAAGTCACACGCTTCCGGTTCGGTAACAGTGTTTCCCGGCTGAGATCGGGGGACCTGTTACCTCGATCTAATTGACCGAAACCCCAAGCCGGCTTCAGAGTCAATTAGATGTATATTTCAATACAGGCCACTAGGTGGCAGCATTGTATTGCTATAGTGCAATTGAAGTCTTCAATGATGGCTACTAAGCCAGCACTGAATACTATGGGCAATCGAATGATTGCCAGTTATTGTCACCCAAGGTGACTTAAAAAAAGTTTAAAGAAAAGTTTTTGCAAATAGAAAAAATAATAAAAAAACAAATCACTCCCCTTTACTTAAAAAAAATATTTAACTAATAAAAAAAATAAACATCATGGGCATCGCCGCGTGCATAAATGCCCACACTATTAAACTATAACAATATTAATGGCATACAGCAAATGTCATAGCGGAAAAAAAAAAAACTGCCAATTTGCCATTTTTTGTCACCTCCACTACCCAATAATTTTTTTTATAAAAGGTGATCAAAAATTTACACACACTTAAAATTGGTATCACTAAAAAGAACAGATCATCCGGCAAAAATTTTGCCCTCACACAGCCGTGTACACATAGCTACAAAAAAGTTATAGGGGTCAGAATATGGTTATGAAAAAAAAATATTTCCTCAAAGGTTTTAATTTTTTTTTCAGTATTAAAACGCAAAAAACATTATTCAAGTGTGGTATTGTTGGAATCGTACTGACCTGGAGAATGAAGATAACAGGTCAACTTTACTGTATAGTGTACAGTGTAAAAAAATAAATAAAAATCCTTTATCAGAATTGTGTTTTTGCCCAATTTTACCCCATTTGGAATTTTTTTCCCGCTCCCTACTACATGGTATGCAACCGTAAATTGTGCCATTAGAAAGTACAACCCATCCCGCAAAAAATAAGCCCTCATAAGGCAAAGTGAATGGAAAAATAAAAAAGTTAGGACTATGGGAATGCGGGGAGTGAAAAACGAAAACGTAAAAATGGAAAATCCCAGCGTCCTTAAGGGGTTAAAGAAACACCCCATATGTGGCTGTAAACTGCTGCATGGGCACAAGGCGCAGAAGGGAATGAGCAATATATGTTTTTTAGAGGGCAAATTTTACTGGGATAATTTTAAGTTGCCATGTCACATTTGAAGATCCCCTGATGCACCCTTACAGTAGAAACTCCCAAAAGTGACCCCCATATTGGAAACCACAGAATAAGGTGACAAGGTTTTGTTTGCATTATTTTGGGGTACATATAATTTTTGATTGCTCTATATTACGCTTTTTGTGAGATAAGGAAACAAAAAAATGGTTTTTATTTTTTGTTTTTTACAATGTTTCCCTAACAGATTAGATCACGTGCTTTTTTTTATAGAGCAGATTTATACGGAAGCAAAAATACCAAACATGATTGCTTTCATTTATTTTGTTTACGTTTTACATGTAAATGGAGACATAAAAACATGATGCGTGCAAGGACAGCCCTGTGCTCATTGACCCTGAGGTGGTCCCTGAATTTCCGTTCTCGGCCATGGTGTCACAGCCACTATCTCTGGCTGTGACCTTCCGTCCTTGCTCGTTCGGCGCTCCTCGCTGAAGTTTCGTTTCTGTGTGTTATTTGTGGTTCTGTATGGGTTAACTCCCCTGTGTTCCTATTAGGAGTTAATCCTCTCTGTCTGCTCCATGGGTGTGGCCTCTCTGCTGCACCCATAGAACCTGTATATGAGGCTGAGGTTTCCTCAGTTCTGTGTCAGCTCTCCTGGTGTGTGTTGTCTTGTCCTGCTCCTGGTATGTACTCTCTCTCCCATGCTGCTGACCCATGGGATCCATGTCTGTCTGTCTGTGCTCTGTGGGTTTCCCTACTTGTTCATTGACGTCCTCTCTCCCGTCCTCTTTGATGTCCTCTTTCCTGTGTTTCTGTTATCTGTTCTGCCAGTTATGTTTTAATTAACTTTCTGTGTATTCATGTTTCTGTTCAGCAAGCCCTTGCTGCACCTTTCTTTGCAGCAGAGTGCCATGGGTAAGGCCATGCAGTTTACTACTGGTGGAGCAAATCCTTCTCTGCTCATTGTCACTCCTGTTTCCTTGCTATGTACTCCTGCTTGTGTTATTAGTTGCCCTGTTTGTATTTGCCTGTCTATGTTATGTTTGCCTATGTGCCGTCGGTACCTTCTGGTATCTGTTGTCCATTCGTTCCTGTCACTGTCTAGTTCACGCTCCAGAGTGGACCCTGGCAACTTCCTGCTGCAAAGCCTAACCCTACCATCTGGGGCCCTAGTGAATACCAGGAGTTGCTTAGTCACGCCCCTCTGGAGTATTACTAGACAGTGGCGCAGTGGGGGTTTTCTCCCACTGTGCTGACGGTACATAGAGCTCATGTTTTGTCTGTGCTGCCTTCCCTGGTTTTTGTTTGTGCAATAAACTCTTGTGTGTCTGTACCTGATTTCTGTTTGTTTATTGCTTGACGACACGGTGGTCTCTCCTGGGACCTCCAACTCGTGACACATGGTAGGTGATAATGAGGAGGCGTCTGCCCTTGAAGGAGATGGTCCCTGACTTAGAAGTATCTCTTTGGGACCGCCCAACTCTGAGATGAGACTTTAAAAGGATCCTTAAATAATGTGGGGGTAGTCAATGGGGCCCCTCAAGAGCCTTGGGCAGACGAAAGGTACCCTCACTTTGCCATGAAAGGAAACTTGTTGTACAGGGTGACTAAAATCAGTGAAGAATTAGTGGAACAGCTCATGGTCCCAAAGCCATTCAGATGCATGGCAATGGACCTGGCACACGGCCATGTCTTAGGGGGACACTTGGGGGCCGATAAGACCCGTGAAAGGGTTTTATAAAGGTTTTATTGGCCAGGGTGTTACCCAGAAATTAGGGATTATTGCCAGTCCTGCCCTATGTGTCAAGTAACCTCCCCAGTTGCAAACTTCCGCAGCCCTCTAATACCATTGCCTATTATCAAGGTCCACTTTGAGAGAATAGCAATGAATTTGGCAGGGCCTTTGGTGAAGTCCGCTAAGGGGTACCAATGTATATTAGTTATAATGGATTATGTCACCCGGTACCCTGAGGCAGTGCCCTTGAGAAAGGCCTCCTCCAAGGTTATTGCCAGAGAGCGGTTTGAGATTTTTTTCCAGAACAGGGCTGCCCAAGGAGATTCTGACCGACCAGGGGACCCCGTTCATGTCAAGGATAATGTAAGATCTCTGTAAAGTACTGAAAGTTACCCAGTTACGCACCTCGGTTTAACACCCACAGACAGATAGCTTGTTAGAACAGTTTAACAAAACCTTGAAGGCCATGTTGAAGAAAGTAGTTGAAAAGGATGGCTGAGATTGGGATTACCTGTTTCCTTACCTACTGAACTCAATCAGAGAGGTGCCTCAAGTGTCAACAGGGTTCTCGCCTTTTGAGTTGTTGTATGGCAGGCATCCTCGAGGGCTATTAGATATAGCTAAGGAGACCTGGGAAAGTGGGGTCACACCTTACAAAAGAGTGACTGAACATGTCACCACACTGCAAGAGCGAATAGCTCAGGTAATGCCCATTGTGAAGAAGCATCTTCTCCAGGCTCAAGAGGCACAAGCTAAAATATATAACAGGTCGGCCTGTCTTAGACAGTTTAGTCCAGGGGACCGAGTTCTAGTCCTAGTGCCCACAGTGGAGAGTAAATTCCTGGCAAAATGGCAAGAGCCCTATGACTATCGGGTACATCAGCCAGGTATGAAAAAGCCCTATCAGATTTACCATATCAACTTGCTTAAGCCATGGAAAGATAGGGATCCTCCTGAGGCCCCTTGTCTGATGACCCAACCAACCGCCACCATAGAGAATGTGAAGATTGCAGAAGCCCTGTCCCCCTCCCCAAAATACCAATGCAAGCTCCTGTTGCAGCAGAATAGGGGCTTGTTTACAGAAACACCAGGGTTAACAGGTGTCATGCAACATGACATTATCACGGAGCCTCATGCGCGAGAACATTTTAAACCGTATAGGACTCCCGAGGCCCGTAGGGAGGTAGTTTCCAAGGAGGTCCAGAGAATGTTAAAGCTGGGGGTGATTGAGGAATCTAAAAGTGGGTGGTCCAGTCCCATAGTGCTAGTCCCAAAGCCCAATGGAGAGTGGCGATTCTGTAACGACTACCGCAAGTTAAACGAGGTATACAAGGTAGATGCACACCCCATGCCCCGGGTAGATGAGCTTATTGAGAAACTAGAGCCAGCTCGCTATATAACTACCCTAGATCTTGCCATTGGGTATTGGGAAATTCCTTTATTGAAAGAAGCTAGAGAAAAGACTGCGTTTTCCACACCAGAAGGGTCCTTCCAGTACATAAGGATGCCATTGGTTTGCAAGGGGGCCCTGCCATATTTCAGAGGGCTATGGACCAGATCTTAAGCCCACACAGGGAATATGCAGCAGCTTACTTGGATCACATAGTGATCTTCAGTCGTGATTGGGAGAGTCACCTCAGTAAAATTCAAGCTGTCCTACATGCGCAAAGGCCGGCTTCACTATAAATCCAAGTATGTGTGTCATGGGGATGGAAGAGGACAGGTACTTGGGATACATCGTGGGAAGAGGGGTGATAAAACCCCAAGTAAATAAGGTAGAAGCTATCCAAGAATGGTCACGCCCACTTACCAAGAAACAGGTTAAGGCATTTCTTGGTATTGTGGGATATTATAGGAGATTTGTCCCCAAGTTTGAGGAAATAGCAGTACCCCTAAACGACCTTACAAAGGGGGGAAAGTCTTCCATGATCAAGTGGTCGCCCAAGGCTAGAGAGGCCTTACAGAAGCTTAAGTCAGCCCTCTGTAGACAGCCAGTCTTGGTAGCTCTGGACTTCTCCCAAGAGTTTATCATTCAGACAGATGCATCAGAGATAGGCCTAGGGGCAGTGATGTCTCAGGTTATAAATCGTGAGGAACATCCCGTATGATACCTCTGCAGAAAGCCTTCCCCGGCAATTATTCTTTAATTGAGAGAGAATGCTTGGCCATTAAGTGGGTGCTTGATTACCTCCGCTATTACCTCCTGGGATGGAAATTTAGGCTGGTATCAGATCATGCCCCTCTGAAATGGCTAAGGGAGAAAAGGGTAACAATGCCAGTGTCACCCGCTGGTTTCTGGCTCTACAGGATTTTAGGTTTTCTGTGGAGCATAGGCCGGGCAAGCTGCAAGGGAATGCAGATGCCCTGTCTAGAGTATGCAACGTGCTTGCTGAAGTTGCCCAGATCCCCAGCTTTGGGCGGAGGGGGGCATGTAGGAAGGCACCAGGGAGCATCGTTGATGGTAGATATGTCTCACCGAGGTTCCTGGCCTCGGAGAAGTAAGAGCCAGTATTTAATGTGTCAGCGGCAGTAGCTGGTTGACACTTTGTTATTTAGTATAGCTGTGAATAGCTGATCCGAGACGGCTCTTACTGGGAGTAGTCATAGTGCTGGGTGGGTGACCACTCCCCACGTTCCAGGCCGATCCTGACTGGCCTACAAAAAACAGCCAGCAGTGTCAGGTGGGGGTGATTACCTCTTTGACTGTGGAGCTCTGTGGAGGGCTGTGTGGGATCAGAGTCTGAGCTGGAGTGGCACTTCCGGAAAGACTAAGGACAAAGTAAGGTCCACATACACCCCGTGGAGTTATGGTACTGTGCAAAACCATACCTGTGTTGTGCAATAGATACGGAACTTTACTCAAATGTGACTAGAGCAAGCCTGTCACTGCCATTTACTGCTTACGAAACTGCTTACGAAACATGTAAAAGGGTGTGGGGCCTAGGCAGAACATGCTGGTAAGCAGTTCATTATTGAATGCTAGTCACGTTTGAATTTTCACCCTATGTAACAGTCCAGTATTATGGACCTCCATGGGGAGTTCTTCCTTAAAGTGTTTTAGAGCCTATTACAGTATATTATTGTCACAACCAGACAGCTGAGAAGCTCTGACAGGAGCCTTCCAGATCCTCCTCCTTGAGTTTCTTTGTTTTGGTTTCAGTTCCTCACCTCGTTAGTCTATCTCAGCTGTCATGCAGTTGGACTGATTGCTTCCCTTTAAGTTCCTCCCCATAATGCAGTAGTGTGCGGCTTATACAACTTCCTGGAGTGTGTGTGCATGCTGTTCCTATTTCCAGTCCTCTGCAAGATAAGTACTGTTCCTTTATTTGTGATTTTCTGTCTGCTGGATTTCAGGAGACCCTGACTCCCTCCGTGTCTAGTGTAGGGAGCCGGTGGTCGTGTCCCCTCACTATTGCAGGGTCTTCAGTTATTATATAGCCGAGGTACGTGGATATGCGCCCATCCACCTTTGGGGTGTTCGCATAGGCTGAGCAGTCAGGGAGAGTGGCAGGTCTCATGCAGGGGTCTCCCTTTTTGTTCCTGAGTCATTGATGATATTGCATTGTCTTGTTTCCTGTACACCATCCGTGACAATTAGCCCTCTTGGCTTCTATAATGAAGTCTTTTGTGACTCCTTGTATCATTGCTGTCCACTTATATATGCATTTTATTGTTATTTACAAATAACTTGAAATTTGTATTGTGAATCAATGGAATTTGTGATGGAGACTCATCATAAATGTAAAACATAACTTTTACATTAAACTAAAGCTGAACAGTGCGCAAATACAATATTCTGTATATTCTGCTCTCTCTGCATAGAAAGTATTGAAGAATTTTATTTGCCAATAAATTTTCACTGATTACCATCAACAATGCTTGAAGGTTTTCCAGGATTTTCATAATGATGGCCTATCCTCGGAAAGTTCATCAATAAGAGATCGATGGGAGTCTGATTCCAAGCTGATCAGCTGTTTGAGGAAGCCGTGGTGCTCACCGGACCTCCAATAACACTGCAGCCTCCTAGCTGCTTACCAAGCACAATGCCATCGATTTGCTAGAGGTTGTGCTTGGTATAGCAGCTCAGCCCCATTCACTTGAATGGGATTGAGCTGCGCCTGACATGACATCACATCACATCACTCCGTGGAAACTTCCAACAGCTGACTGGGGTGCCGAGAGCCAGGATCTGATATTGATGACCTATCCTGAGGATAGGCCATCAATATGAAAATCCCAGAAAACATCTTTAAAGTCTATGTACACCTTTGGTGTTATTTGTTTTATGAAAAAAATATTTTTCAATTGGTCTTTATTAAAAATATGGCGCCCTTTTTAAACTAGGGATGGAGGGGGTAATTACATTATAGGAAGGGAAGATAGTGCAGATAGAGACCTGGGACAAGGTAACGGAACTGGGGGAGGAATGGAAGGAGGGAACTAGAACAGTTCACAAAGAAAGGTATAGGGCAAAAATATACATAAACCTCTTAATTGTATGTACACTAATGCCAGAAGCATGACTAATAAAACTGGTGAACTGGAATTAGTGATGTTTGAGGACTATGACATAGTGGGAATAACTGAGACATGGTTGGATGATTGCTATTATCCAACCATGTCTCATGGTTTGTTCACGCTTCGTTTGGTGGTAAAAGCAGAATTGCATTATGGATTCTGTTACCACGGAACACAATGCAATTCTATGACGAAATGCATAACGGAATGCCTTTAGAGGCATTCCGTTATTCATTCCGTCACAATAGAAGTCTATGGTCTGCATAACGGATCTGTCTCGTTTCCGTTATGCAGAAGAGCACTCCCCGGCATAACGGAAATGGAACGGATGTGTCTTGCACTTTTATTATTCCGTCATAGAATTGCATTATGGTCTGTGGTAACGGAATCCATAAGCGTGAACGAATTTTAAAATATGAAATTCACTCATCTCTAATAGCTATCACTGGGCAGTTAACGTACAGGGTTACAGTCTGTTAAGAAATGATTGTCAAAACCAGAGAGGGGGAGGGGTCTGCCTGTATGTAAAGTCCTGTCTAAAACCCACACTCCGGGAAGACATAAGTGAAGGACATGAACATGTGGAGTCACTGTGGGTAGAAATACATGGAGGCAAAAACAATAATAAAATACTAATAGGAGTTTATTATAAGCCACCTAATATACCAGAGTCCACAGAAAATCTACTACTAAACTAAACAGATGAGGCAGCAAATCATGAGGTCGTTATTCTGGGGGAATTCAACTAACCAGATAAAGACTGGGAAACTGAAACCTGTACATCTCATAAAGGAAAAAGGTTATTGGCAATAATCAAAGACAATTACTTTTACCAACTGGTTCAGGACCCGACGAGGGAGGGCCACTAACCAATAGACCTGACACAACAACAGATGTCCAGGTTGAGGGACACCTGGGAAATAGTGACCATAAAATAATAACTTTCCAATTGTTATTCAAAAGAGTGTTTCTTCAAGGAGGAACAAAAATACCAAACTACAAAAAAGCAAAGTTTTTTGCCAACTTAGAGAGGCCATTGACCTAACTAATTGGGACAAAGTCCTCAAAAATAAAAATACAGCCAAGAAATTGGATATTTTTAAAGGCATCCTAATATCTAAATGTGAAAGGTACATACCTTATGGGAATAAAAGTGTAAGGAACACAAAGAAAACCAATGTGGATAAATAGAATAGTAAAGAAAGCAATAAATGACAAAAAGAAAGCATTAAATCACTAAAACAGGAGGGGTTTGAGGAAGCAATGAAAAACTATAAGGAAAAAAATAGATTATGCAAAAGACAAATAAAATCAGCCAAAGTAGAGACAGAAAGATTCATTGCCAAAGAGATTAACCATAAAATGTCTTCAATTATATAAATGGTAAAGTGTAAAAAGTATAAATCTCAAGGTGTCGGCCCTTTACAGAGTGATGAGGGGGGAGTTGCAGAGAGCGATAATGAGAAAGCAAAGCTAAATATTTTTTCTCCACTATATTTACTGAGGAAAATAAACTGTGAGATGAAATGCAGAATGTCAAAGGAAATTCCCCTATTAAAAGTGCCCTGTCTGACCCAGGAAGAAGTATAGCGGCGTCTTAAAAAGATTAAACTAGACAAATCGGACCAGATGGCATACACCCCCGTATCCGGAGAATTAAGTAATGTCATAGCCAGACCCTTATTTCTGATATTTAAGGACTCTATACTGACAGGGAGTGTTCCAGAATATTGGCGCATAGCAAATGTGGTGCCAATATTCAAAAAGGGTCCAAAAACAGAGCACAGAAACTATAGGCCGGTAAGTTTAACATCTCTCATGGGTAAACTGTATGAAGGTTTTCTAAGAGATGCTATCTTGGAGTACCTCAATGAAAATAAGTAAATAACACCATATCAGCATGGCTTCATGAGGGATCAGTCATGTCAAAGAGGTAAGTTCTAGACTTGACCGCGGCAAATCAATGGATGTGGTATATCTTGACTTCTCCAAAGCATTTGACACTGTACCACATAAAAGGTTAATATATAAAATGAGAATTCTTGGACTAACTGTGTCAGTGATAGAAAACAGAGGGTGTTTATTAACGGTACACACTCAGATTGGTGGGGTACCACAGGGGTCAGTATTGGGCCCTATTCGCTTCAATATATTTATTAATGATCTTGTAAAAAGCTTGCACAGTAAATATAAATTTTTGCAGAGGACAGTATACTGCTACAGATGGATCTGGATAGATGGCTTGGGCAGTTGACGTTTAACACTGACAAATGTAAGGTTATGCAAATGGGAACGAAAAATACATGTCACCAGCAAATACTAAATGGTAAAACACTGGGTAACACTGACATAGAAAAGGAATTTTAGTGCACAGCAAACTAAACCAATGTCAGGCAGCTGCTGCCAAGGCCAATACGATAATAGGTAGCATCAAAAGGGGCATAGATGCCCATGATGAGAACATACATAGTCCTGCCACTTGACAAATCACTAGTCAGACCACACATGGAATACTGTGTACAGTTCTCGGGTCCTGTGTACAAGGCAGACATAGCAGACCTGGAGAGGGTTCAGAGAAGGGCAACTAAAGTAATAACTGGAATGGTTGGACTACAGTACCCAGAAATATTATCAAAATTAGGGTTATTCACTTTAGAAAAAGGGGAGATCTAATAACTATGTATAAATATATCAGTGGTCAGTAGAAAGATCTCTCCCATCATCTGTTTATCCCCAGGACTGTGACTGTGATGAGGGGACATCCTCTGTGTCTAGAGAAAAGAAGGTTTGTACACAAACATAGAAGAGGATTCTTTAGGGTAAGAGCAGAGAGACTGTGGAACTCTCTGACTGAGGAAGTGGTGATGGTGAATTCACTAAAACAGTTCAAGAGGGGCCTGGATGTATTTATGGAGTGTAATAATATTATAGGCTATAATTACTAGAGATGGGTTGTTGATTTATTCTGATTGCCTGATTGGAGTCGGCAAGGAATTATTTTTCCCTTAAAGTGGGGAAAATTGGCTTCTACCTCACAGTTTTTTTAATTTATTTTTTGCCTTCTTCTGGATCCACTTGCAAGATAACAGGCTAAATTAGATGGAAAGATGTCTTTTTTCAGCCATATAAACTATGTTACTATGTTAATATGTTACTATGTACCTAGCTGAGATGCTCTAGAAGCAGCCTTTGGATTTTCTCTCTTTTTAGTCAGTCAGGGGTGATGGGCTCCTTATGTCTGCTCTCTGACCTTATAAACACTCATTATACACATTATAAACACTAATTATAGCTCAGTTCACCTTACTGATAAGAATGTGGATTAAAATAAGTTTTTATGACCTCTTTAGAGACAAGGTTTATGAGAGCACCAGCAAAAAGTGAAAGTACCAACCACACAGCTAGAAAAACTGTTAACTCTTTGTGACAGACTGGCTCAATATTTTTAATAAAGACCAATTGAAAAAAAAAGAGTAAAATGCAATCATTAAAAAAAATTGCATCCGAAAGTGTAAATAGCAAATGTAACTAGCAAATAGTGCAAATATAAAAAAATGTCAACTTACTGTCACTTGCATTTCTCACTGGATATGACTGTGTATAATTATTTACGCACTCCAGCAACTGAGGACTGATAGATGCACAGTAATTTTCCACAGCTTTTATCTGTGATGGGCCTGGAGATGAATCAGTTCGAAATATTGCTTGACAGTATTCACGACAGTTGGTGTGCCGCCCAGCATAACTACAGCAGACAGAACCCACTGAAAAAAGTACAAAAAGCCAATCAATTTTATACCAAGTGCTTGTGAAATATGGTGCGAAACATATATACTAATATATATATATATATATATATATATACACACTCACCTAAAGAATTATTAGGAACACCTGTTCTATTTCTCATTAATGAAATTATATTGCATTTAGGGGTGTGGTCCTGGTCAAGACAATCTCCTGAACTTTAAACTGAATGTCAGAATGGGAAAGAAAGGTGATTTAAGCAATTTTGAGCGTGGCATGGTTGTTGGTGCCAGACGGGCCGCTCTGAGTATTTCACAATCTGTTCAGTTACTGGGATTTTCACGCACAACCATTTCTGGGGTTTACAAAGAATGGTGTGAAAAGGGAAAAACATCCAGTATGCGGCAGTCCTGTGGGCAAAAATGCCTTGTGGATGCTAGAGGTCAGAGGAGAATGGGCCGACTGATTCAAGCTGATAGAAGAGCGACGTTGACTGAAATAACCACTCGTTACAACCGAGGTAAGCAGCAAAGCATTTGTGAAGCCACAACACGCACAACCTTGAGGCGGATAGGCTACAACAGCAGAAGACCCCACCGGGTACCACTCATCTCCACTACAAATAGGAAAAAGAGGCTACAATTTGCACGAGCTCACCAAAATTGGACTGTTGAAGACTGGAAAAATGTTGCCTGGTCTGATGAGTCTCGATTTCTGTTGAGACATTCAAATGGTAGAGTCCGAATTTGGCGTAAACAGAATGAGAACATGTATCCATCCTCTGATGGCTACTTCCAGCAGGATAATGCACCATGTCACAAAGCTCGAATTATTTCAAATTGGTTTCTTGAACATGACAATGAGTTCACTGTACTAAAATGGCCCCCACAGTCACTAGATCTCAACCCAATAGAGCATCTTTGGGATGTGGTGAAACGGGAGCTTCGTGCCCTGGATGTGCATCCCTCAAATCTCCATCAACTGCAAGATGCTATCCTATCAATATGGGCCAACATTTCTAAAGAATGCTATCAGCACCTTGTTGAATCAATGCCACGTAGAATTAAGGCAGTTCTGAATGCAAAGGGGGGTCCAACACCGTATTAGTATGGTGTTCCTAATATTTCTTTAGGTGAGTGTATATACATACATACATAGATACAATGGATATAAAAAGTCAACAGAACCCTGTTAAAATGTCAGGTTTCTGTGATGTAGAAAAATTAGACAAAGATAAATCATTTCAGGACTTTTTCCACTTTTAATGTGACCTATAAACGGTACAACTTATTGTAAAAACAAACTGAAATCTTTTAGGTAGAGGGAAGAAAAAATATAAAAATAAAATATGGTATATAAGTGGTTGCATAAGTGTGCACACCCTTAAACTAATACTTTGTTGAAGCACCTTTTGATTTTATTACAGCACTCAGTCTTTTTGGGTATGAGTCTATCAGCATGGCACATTTTGACTTGACATGATTTGCCCACTCTTCTTTGCAAAAACACGGCAAATCTGTCAGATTTCTAGGGTATCTCCTGTACACAGCCCTCTTCAGATCACCACACAGATTTTCAATCGGATTCAGGTCTGGGCTCTGGCTGGACCATTCCAAAACTTTAATCTTCTTCTGGTGAAGCCATTTATTTGTTAATTTGGATGTATGCTTTGGGTCGTTGTCATGCTGAAAGATGAAGTTCCTCTTCATGTTTAGCTTTCTAGCAGAAGCCTGAAGGTTTTGTGCCAATATTGACTGGTATTTGAAACTGTTCATAATTCCCTCCAGCTTAACTAAGGCCCCAGTTCCAGCTGAAGAAAAACAGCCCCAAAGCATGATGCTGCCACCACCCTGCTTCACTGTTGGTATGGTGTTCTTTTGGTGATGTGCAGTGTTGTTTTTGCGCCAAACATATCTTTTGGAATTTTGGCTAAAAAGTTCAACCTTGATTTCATTAGACCATAACACCTTTTCCCACATGCTTTTGGGAGACTTCAGAAGTGTTTTTGCAAAATGTAGCCTGGCTTGGATGTTTTTCTTCGTAAGAAAAGGCTTTCGTCTTGCCACTCTACCCCATAGCCCAGACATATGAAGAATACAGGAGATTGTTGTCACATGTACCACACAGCCAGTACTTGCCCGATATTCCTGCAGCACCTTTAATGTTGCTGTAAACCTCTTGGTAGCTTCCCAGACCAGTTTTCGTCTCGTCTTTTCATCAATTTTGGAGGGACGTCCAGTTCTTGGTAATGTCACTGTTGTGCCATATTTTCTCCACTTGATGATGACTGTCTTCACTGTGTTCCATGGTATATCTATTCCCTTGGAAATTCTTTTGTACCCTTCTCCTGACTGATACCTTTTAACAATGAGATCCCTGTGATGCTTTGGAAGCTCTCTGTGGACCATCGCTTTTGCTTTGGGATGCGACTAAGAAAATTTCAAGAAAGACCAACTAGAGCAGCTGAACTTTATTTGGGGTTAATCAGAGGCACTTTAAATGATGGCAGGTGTATGCTGACATGCTTGACATGAATTTGAATCTGATTGCTTAATTCTGAACACAGCTACATCCCCAATTATAAGAGGGTGTTCACACTTCAACCACATTATTTTAGTTTTTTTTGTTTTCTTCCCTCTACCTAAAAGATTTCAGTTTGTTTTTCAATGGAGTGGTACAGTTTATAGGTCACATTAAAGGTGGAGAAGTTCTGAAATGATTTATCTTTGTCTCATTTTTTATAATACACCCTGTACAGAATTATTAGGCAAATGAGTATTTTGACCACATCATCCTCTTTATGCATGTTGTCTTACTCCAAGCTGTATAGGCTCGAAAGCCTACTACCAATTAAGCATATTAGGTGATGTGCATCTCTGTAATGAGAAGGGGTGTGGTCTAATGACATCAACACCCTATATCAGGTGTACATAATTATTAGGCAACTTCCTTTCCTTTGGCAAAATGGGTCAAAAGAAGGACTTGACAGGCTCAGAAAAGTCAAAAATAGTGAGATATCTTGCAGAGGGATGCAGCACTCTTAAAATTGCAAAGCTTCTGAAGCGTGATCATCGAACAATCAAGCGTTTCATTCAAAATAGTCAACAGGGTCGCAAGAAGCGTGTGGAAAAACCAAGGTGCAAAATAACTGCCCATGAACTGAGAAAAGTCAAGCGTGCAGCTGCCAAGATGCCACTTGCCACCAGTTTGGCCATATTTCAGAGCTGCAACATCACTGGAGTGCCCAAAAGCACAAGGTGTGCAATACTCAGAGACATGGCCAAGGTAAGAAAGGCTGAAAGACGACCACCACTGAACAAGACACACAAGCTGGGCCAAGAAATATCTCAAGACTGATTTTTCTAAGGTTTTATGGACTGATGAAATGAGAGTGAGTCTTGATGGGCCAGATGGATGGGCCATGGCTGGATTGGTAAAGGGCAGAGAGCTCCAGTCCGACTCAGACGCCAGCAAGGTGGAGGTGGAGTACTGGTTTGGGCTGGTATCATCAAAGATGAGCTTGTGGTGCCTTTTCGGGTTGAGGATGGAGTCAAGCTCAACTCCCAGTCCTACTGCCAGTTTCTGGAAGACACCTTCTTCAAGCAGTGGTACAGGAAGAAGTCTGCATCCTTCAAGAAAAACATTATTTTCATGCAGGACAATGCTCCATCACACGCGTCCAAGTACTCCACAGCGTGGCTGGCAAGAAAGGGTATAAAAGAAGAAAATCTAATGACATGGCCTCCTTGTTCACCTGATCTGAACCCCATTGAGAACCTGTGGTCCATCATCAAATGTGAGATTTACAAGGAGGGAAAACAGTACACCTCTCTGAACAGTGTCTGGGAGGCTGTGGTTGCTGCTGCACGCAATGTTGATGGTGAACAGATCAAAACACTGACAGAATCCATGGATGGCAGGCTTTTGAGTGTCCTTGCAAAGAAAGGTGGCTATATTGGTCACTGATTTGTTTTTGTTTTGTTTTTGAATGTCAGAAATGTATATTTGTGAATGTTGAGATGTTATATTGGTTTCACTGGTAAAAATAAATAATTGAAATGGGTATATATTTGTTTTTTGTTAAGTTGCCTAATAATTATGCACAGTAATAGTCACCTGCACACACGGATATCCCCCTAAAATAGCTAAAACTAAAAACAAACTAAAAACTACTTCCAAAAATATTCAGCTTTGATATTAATGAGTTTTTTGGGTTCATTGAGAACATGGTTGTTGTTCAATAATAAAATTAATCCTCAAAAATACAACTTGCCTAATAATTCTGCACTCCCTGTATATATATATATATATATATATATATATTCATGAAAAAAGGTCAGGCAGCACTCCTTCAGCTACTGCTGTAATGGTATGGGTGCCCGCGGTGGTCCCTCGATATGGGACGGGATCAATACCAGAAGAAAATCCACAGCACTCCTTGAAGTAAAAAATGTGCAATTTATTCACACATGTCAGCAAAGACAACGTTTCGGTCCTCTCACAGGGCCTTTCTCAAGTCAAGTGAATATAAAAGTGCATAGTGCAACAATAAATACATCTCTACATCATGACCCTTTACATTGTTAACCAATAGGGTACTAGTGCACTCCCATTCGTGGGTGTGTTACAATTCATATAATTAACTCCACATGTTAACATATACACCAACGAAAGTCAAAGCGTACCAGTGATACATTTGATAGTGTTCAATCTTCATGAGTGTATACAAGTGCATACAGTAAAGTGAACAGTGCAATTTAAAAAAAGCATAGACTATAATACCTTGCCAATCGCCTGACCGTGGATCAAAGAGCATGAGGAGAAGGCGTCTTTACTTGTCTTGGGAGCGCGCCACTCATCCGCTTCCACTGCTCCTTACTGCGCATGTATCTCTCCCACTTCCTCTATGACGCAGCATATAACCATCATGCGTCGCCTCTGGGGTGGACGCCAGCGTGGTGACGCCAGATCGACCGCGTCCGAGCGCAGCAAACACTGAAAGTGTGGGTCAGCACGCAGCTCAATCGTCCGCGCCTCAGCACGAATCCTCGTCCACCATCTTAAATCAGGGCACCCGTTTGGGCAATATCATTACGTCTCCATACCACCTCATGTCTCCTTGTCCCCATCTAGTACCCGGCACAGGCAATAGTCAATGCATACAAATATATATGTTAATATAGACATATCACTCTAGCTTCTAATCAATTCACCTTATACAGCGAGCAGACAACATCAGGTCATAGGTCATGTAGACTGGGTAATTAGCTAACCATTCCTCCTGTCACCCTAAATTCCACATTTAACCCTTTCGGTTTCAGGGTATCCAGCCTAAAAATCCACCTTAGTTCTGTTTTCTTTAATTTACTCAATCGGTCACCTCCTCTCTCCAGTGGTTTCACATGGTCTATAATCATAAATTTTAAATCACTTTCTTTATGATTTTTTTCTGCAAAATGCTTTGATACGGGCAAATCTCTTCTTTTATTCCTAATTGATTGTCTATGGTTATTCAACCTAATTTTAAGATCACAAGTGGTTTCACCAACATATAATTTTTTACAAGGGCACCATAGTACATATATCACCCATGACGAGTCACAGGTGAGATAATGCCTTATTTCAAAGGTCTCACCCGTGTCTGGATGCGTGAACACAGATCCCTTGGCCATCTGTTTACAGTTCACGCATCCCAGACACGGGAAAGAGCCCGTGCGCCTTGTTTTGAAAAACGTCTGTCTCAATTGTCCTTTGACTGGTACTTTAGAGTGTACTACCTTATCCCTGATGTTCCCTGCTCTTCTGTATGCCATCATAGGTGAATTTTTAAAGGCAGCAACATTGGGGTGCCCACTACTTAGTAAGCCCCAATGTCGCCTCACTATCTTTTCAATGTCGGGACTTAACTCATTATATGATGATACAAACGGCAATCTATCACTAGTTTGTCTTAGTTTGGGGGTCAACAACTCATCTCTAGGGATCTTTTTGGCTCTTTCCGCATGTTTCTTTACTAGCCTTTTAGGGTACCCCCTATCTATAAAGGACTGTTCCATATTTTTCATCGCTAAATTCATATTCTCATCTTTATCAACTATTCTCCGTACTCGTAGCATTTGACTGAACGGCAGAGAATCCACCATCCTTCTTGGATGCCCACTGGTGAAGTGCAACAATGTATTCTTATCTGTGGCCTTAATATTCAAATCCATATACAGCTGTTCATCCTCAATATATACTTGTGTATCCAAGTATTGCACCCGGTCAGTCGATGCCGTTAACGTAAACTGGATCTCCCGGTCAAGAGAGTTCAAGTATACGCGAAAGTCCATCAACTGCTCCATAGTGCCACCTCAAATGAGGAAGATATCGTCTATGTATCTCCACCACGTCAAAACCTGGTTGAAGTGGGGAGATACATAGACAAGACGTTCCTCAAATGACCGTACAAAGATATTTGCATAGGTGGGCGCGGCATTAGAGCCCATCGCCGCGCCCATCTTCTGCAAAAAAAATTGTCCCTGGAACACAAAATAATTGTTCCTCAGGGACAGTTCCAACAGTGTCAGTATAAACTGTCGGACTGGAGCGGAATACTCAGAGTGTTGTAACATTTCCGCTACAGCCGACACGCCTTTTCCATGATCAATCGAGGTATATAATGACACTATGTCAAAGGAGGCCACAATCGCCCCCTTAGGGACCCGCATCCCTTTGATTTTGGTGATGAAGTCTCCGGTATCCCTAACATACGATTTCGCTCCCATGGCATATTCTCTGAGTATCTTATCCAAGAACACATTTATGGACTTTCGCGTATACTTGAACTCTCTTGACCGGGAGATCCAGTTTACGTTAACGGCATCGACTGACCGGGTGCAATACTTGGATACACAAGTATATATTGAGAATGAACAGCTGCATATGGATTTGAATATTAAGGCCACAGATAAGAATACATTGTTGCACTTCACCAGTGGGCATCCAAGAAGGATGGTGGATTCTCTGCCGTTCAGTCAAATGCTACGAGTACGGAGAATAGTTGATAAAGATGAGAATATGAATTTAGAGATGAAAAATATGGAACAGTCCTTTATAGATAGGGGGTACCCTAAAAGGCTAGTAAAGAAACATGCGGAAAGAGCCAAAAAGATCCCTAGAGATGAGTTGTTGACCCCCAAACTAAGACAAACTAGTGATAGATTGCCGTTTGTATCATCATATAATGAGTTAAGTCCCGACATTGAAAAGATAGTGAGGCGACATTGGGGCTTACTAAGTAGTGGGCACCCCAATGTTGCTGCCTTTAAAAATTCACCTATGATGGCATACAGAAGAGCAGGGAACATCAGGGATAAGGTAGTACACTCTAAAGTACCAGTCAAAGGACAATTGAGACAGACGTTTTTCAAAACAAGGCGCACGGGCTCTTTCCCGTGTCTGGGATGCGTGAACTGTAAACAGATGGCCAAGGGATCTGTGTTCACGCATCCAAACACGGGTGAGACCTTTGAAATAAGGCATTATCTCACCTGTGACTCGTCATGGGTGATATATGTACTATGGTGCCCTTGTAAAAAATTATATGTTGGTGAAACCACTTGTGATCTTAAAACTAGGTTGAATAACCATAGACAATCAATTAGGAATAAAAGAAGAGATTTGCCCGTATCAAAGCATTTTGCGGAAAAAAAATCATAAAGAAAGTGATTTAAAATTTATGATTATAGACCATGTGAAACCACTGGAGAGAGGAGGTGACCGATTGAGTAAATTAAAGAAAACAGAACTAAGGTGGATTTTTAGGCTGGATACCCTGAAACCGAAAGGGTTAAATGTGGAATTTAGGGTGACAGGAGGAATGGTTAGCTAATTACCCAGTCTACATGACCTATGACCTGATGTTGTCTGCTCGCTGTATAAGGTGAATTGATTAGAAGCTAGAGTGATATGTCTATATTAACATATATATTTGTATGCATTGACTATTGCCTGTGCCGGGTACTAGATGGGGACAAGGAGACATGAGGTGGTATGGAGACGTAATGATATTGCCCAAACGGGTGCCCTGATTTAAGATGGTGGACGAGGATTCGTGCTGAGGCGCGGACGATTGAGCTGCGTGCTGACGCACACTTTCAGTGTGTGCTGCGCTCGGACGCGGTCGATCTGGCGTCACCACGCTGGCGTCCACCCCAGAGGCGACGCATGATGGTTATATGCTGCATCATAGAGGAAGTGGGAGAGATACATGCGCAGTAAGGAGCAGTGGACGCGGATGAGTGGCGCGCTCCCAAGACAAGTAAAGACGCCTTCTCCTCATGCTCTTTGATCCACGGTCAGGCGATTGGCAAGGTATTATAGTCTATGCTTTTTTTAAATTGCACTGTTCACTTTACTGTATGCACTTGTATACACTCATGAAGATTGAACACTATCAAATGTATCACTGGTACGCTTTGACTTTCGTTGGTGTATATGTTAACATGTGGAGTTAATTATATGAATTGTAACACACCCACGAATGGGAGTGCACTAGTACCCTATTGGTTAACAATGTAAAGGGTCATGATGTAGAGATGTATTTATTGTTGCACTATGCACTTTTATATTCACTTGACTTGAGAAAGGCCCTGTGAGAGGACCGAAACGTTGTCTTTGCTGACATGTGTGAATAAATTGCACATTTTTTACTTCAAGGAGTGCTGTGGATTTTCTTCTGGTATATATATATATATATATATATATATATATGTATACTCCTGAAATTCTGTAGCAGGCTAAGGTCAGGAAAGACTTTGCATTCTCCATGACTTGTATGTGAAAAATCATTTGATAACTTGTAATACAGTAAAATAAAGATGGAAGGCGGTCTGTACCTACATGGACTATACCTGCAGCTGTTTATTTGATTAATGTCCATAGTGTCCACACATTTTCTCAAATCAAAGATAAACTCAAAAAGACCTTTTCAGTGCACCAGAAAAAGTGTTTTGGGGAAAGCCACAACTTTTCCCCAGGAGAAATCTGAAGTGTAGTTCTGAGCCTGAAATCACAGAGCTCTTCATGCAAGCGGAAGCCTGGTAGACGGGAAGCTTTAAGGTACTATTACATGAACACATGCCATACAGATCACAATAAACGATGTATCGACTCGTTAGCAACAAAAATTTTGCTTACTATACACATCGATAATTGTTCGGACTTGTGGTCTTTACACGTTCATTTTTAAATCATTCATTGTCATTACATGTAAAGATGGTGGACAGATGCTTAGTCAAGAGGGTGGTATGTGATTATTAGCGAGTAGATCACTCTATATTATACAAACAGATTAATGAGGAGCGATGGACAGTGGACTCAGCTGCCGAAGAAAGGTACTGTATCAGAAGAGGAATCCTCCATTAGCGACCATACACGAAAAAGAAAGGGGTCTTATCAGATGACTTATTAGAGTGCTTATTGTAGAAAAAACTCTGCCCAGGGGGCAAAGTCATCATGAAGTGCAGAGATGAAATATTGCAAATAGTTGACTTGATTAGGACCTGATTAGAGCCCATTAGTCTGCGGAATATAAGCAGAGGATAAGTCCAACTTGATATCCAGTAGATCACAGGTAGCTCTCCACAATTTCGACACTCCACTCCATGTTCAGATACAATGTGTAAGGCCAAACCATGCAGCTGAAAAATGTGTTTCACAAACAACTTGACTAGTTGACAGGCAGAAGATAGGCTGGAAAGAAGGACAGAGTGAGCTATTTTAGAAAATGGATGAGCCATCACACCCAGACTGCAGTGTATACAGATATAGTGCATCATGAGGAAGATCAGTGATATTATCCATAGCTATGTGTTGCAATAGTGGATCTGGCACTGGTAAGGGTAGTAATAGTCCTGCAGGTCTTTTCTTTGGAGTCTTGTTTGAGGTGCAAGTGGAAGAGGAGGCTACGGATATCCTGAGAAATTGTAAGTCTCACCAATAATGTTGTGAGATTAGGTTTGCAGTTTTTTGCGAAGACCAGGTTGACCAGTGATTTTAGAGTGATGCCCCCAAGCCAGGACCTGCTTCTTCTTGGCTACAGGGACATATGTCTTGCCAGACAGAATGTCATTAGGCAGAACTGGAGCAACAGAGATGAATCAGCGGGATTGATGATATGCCGGGGCTCCTCTACCCGGTCAGCAGGGTCAAATGAATGGAAAAGAGAATCTGAATTGATATTCTCAGCCTGGTGGAAATGCAGAATAATCTCAAACCAACTGAAGTATAATTACCACTAGGCTTAGCAAGAATAGAGATGCTGAGCAGACCAAAGATAGGTCTCAAGTTCTTGTACTCTGTGTGAATGATGACAGGGTGGCAGGTGCCCTCCAAAAGATGTTTTCATTCTTCAAGAGCCAACTTGATTGAAGGCAGTTTTCTGTCCCCCGATAAAGTAGTTGGAATGTGACGGAGAGAAGAACTTAGAAAAGAAGCCACAAGTGATGATCTTACCAAAGGAACCTTTCTGGGTAAGGACAGACACGACCAACAATAACTACTTAGCAAAATCTGTGTGGTGCAAATTTGAGCCTATGGCGGCAGCTATCTAGGGGGTCTGGAATGTGGCTTCTGCCTCTGGTGTCCAACCCTGACATTTATTCAATTTATTCCACAGTTAGCTTCTCTGGGTCCATCTCAACGCCACAGTCAGATTATATAGCCCAGTCCATTCATTAAAATGGACTACAGAATCCAGATACTAAGCCTCCTATCTCATATTGTCCACACGCGTTTTACGACTTCTCACAACACAGTCAGGTGAGCGACATATCATCTTTAAATACTGCCACCTTTTGTTTCCGTTTCAGACCCTATGTCTGCACTCTTTCTAGCAATCCCATCATTAAAGGTGTTGTCCAAGTTATTTTTATTGATGACCTATCCTCAGGATAGGTCATCAATATCAGATCGGCGGGGGTCCAACAGTCGCCACCACAAGTGTATAGGAACGAGTCATCCCATTGAAATGAATGAGACTGCTTGGGTGTAATTACACCTGCTCACTGCTGCAGATGCAAGGGCAAGCAGGTAAACAATGAAGAGGAGGCAGCGCTGATCAGCGGGGGTGCCAGCTGTCGGACCCCCGCTAATCTGATATTGATGACCTATCCTTCGGATAGGTCATCAATAAATATAACTTGGACAACCCCTTTAAAGTCACAGAAGATGTTGTTGATGAATTCCTGGAAGATATCTGGATCGTTGCAGACCAAAAGGCATAACGAGATTCTCTGTGCCCTCTCTATTTTACTAAAACAAAAAAGCAGTAACTACTCACCTTGTCCCATTCCTGATGATCAGATCCAGCACTCCCCTGAAGGCACAGATCAAGCTGCAACACTGTGTGGGAGGAGCACAGGCAGATTCTCGCACTACAGGCTCCTCCCACTGGCTAGCAGCGCAATCTGTGTCTACAGGCTGAATGGTGAAGCAGGGAAGAGAAGGCTCCCTGCATCATCATTCAGTGCACCAGCCTGAAGAAGAGAAGGAGCTGAGTGGTAAGCGAGTGACACAATGCTTCAGCAATAAGCACTCCCATCTGTATTGATGGCAACGCTCATTGCTTCTGTACACCCCCTGACAGCGGGCACCCGGGATGGAATCCCCCCTTGACCCTCCTCCTTTGGCACCCCACTGCATTTTACTCATATGGATATATATTTTTTTGAGATTAATATATAACATACATGTTTAATCCAGTAATGCCAATACTGTATAATGCAGAACAGAATAAGTATATATAATTTCAACACTTACTTTCATTCCTAGTAACACAGCTAATTAGCGCATTCTAAAAAGAAAAAGAGAAACATTAGTTCTTTCAGATTTCACGCGTTCCGTTTAGGTTCTGTTCACTACTACTGTATACCGTTCCATCAAGTGTTTATAATGGCAAAAATGACGTACAGTTGTGTTCAAAATTATTCAACCCCCAATGCTGTAAAGGGTTTTAGGGAATTTAGTGTACATTTGTAATTGTGTTCAGAATGAAATCTTACAAGGACTTTTTAAAGAACCAAATGCAACTAAAATTACATCAATTGTTTTTGTAATACAGTATTAAATGTTTTTTTTGTGATTTCTTCATTGACACAATTATTCAACCCCTTAAAGACTACCACTCTTAAGAACAGAGGTTCATTCAAGTGTTTTCGATCAGGTATTGAAAACACCTGTGGATGTCAAGGAGCAGCAATCAAGCATAATAAGCACCAATTAGGCAGATTTAAAAGGACTGTGATACTCAGCTCCTTCTAGACATTTACTGGTGTGTTTACAAACATGGTGAAGTCAAGAGAATGGTCCAGGAAGACAAGAGAAGAGGTGATTCCTCTTCACAGGAAGGGCAATGGCTATAAGAAGATTGCAAAGATGTTAAACATACCAAGAGACACCATAGGAAGCATCATTCGCAAATTCAAGGCAAAGGGCACTGTTGAAACGCTACCTGGTCGTGGCAGAAAGAAGATGCTGACTTCGACTGCTGTGCGCTACCTGAAGCGCAAAGCGGAGAAAAGTCCCCGTGTGACTGCTGAGGAACTGAAAAAAGATTTGTCAGATGTGGGTACTGAAGTTTTAGCTCAGACAATAAGGCGCACACTGCGTAATGAAGGCCTCCATGCCAGAACTCCCAGGCGCACCCCCTTGCTGTCTCCAAAGAATAAGAAGAGTCGACTGCAGTATGCCAAAAGTCATGTGGACAAACCACAAAAGTTTTGGGATAGTGTTCTGTGGACTGATGAAACAAAATTAGAACTGTTTGGGCCCATGGATCAACGCTATGTTTGGAGGAGGAAGAGCAAGGCCTATGAAGAAAAGAACACCTTGGCTACTGTGAAGCATGGCGGGGGGTCAATCATGCTTTGGGGCTGTTTTGCTTCTACAGGTACAGAGAAGCTTCAGCGTGTGCAAGGTACCATGAATTCTCTTCAGTACCAGGAGATATTGGATGAAAATGTGATGCAGTCCGTCACAAACCTGTGGCTTGGGAGACGTTGGACCTTTCAACAGGACAATGATCCCAAGCATACCTCAAAGTCCACTAGAGCATGGTTGCAGATTAAAGGCTGGAACATTTTGAAGTGGCCATCGCAGTCACCAGACTTAAATCCGATTGAGAACCTCTGGTGGGACTTAAAGAAAGCAGTTGCAGCGCGCAAGCCTAAGAATGTGACTGAACTGGAGGCTTTTGCCCATGAAGAATGGGCGAAGATACCCGTAGATCGCTGCAAGACACTTGTGTCAAGCTATACTTCACGTTTAAAAGCTGTTATAACTGGAAAAGGATGTTGTACTAAGTACTAAGATTGAATGTCACTTGGGGGTTGAATAAAACTGATAATGATGTGAGCACAGAAAAGACATTTGTGGTTATTTCATTATAAATGTTATGTTATATTTGTCTGACTTACAAGTGCCTCTTTGATTTAATTGTAAACAAGATGACTGAAATGATCAAAATCAATGTCAAACTGGCCAAAACACTAAATTTCAGTGGGGGTTGAATAATTTAGTCTAACACTAATATAAGGGCTCATGCACACGGCCATTGCCTGGCCAGTCCCGTTTTGTGGCCCGCAATCTGCAATCTGGATGATACAGTGCGGAACGGACGCACGGATTGGAAGCCCACATAAGCACTTCGGAGTGCTTCCATGGGTTTTCTGTCCGTGCCTTTGCACCACAAAAAATCAAGTGAATGTCTGCAGACAGTGGGCACACAGTCGGTGCTCGTGGCTTGCGGACCACAATTTGCGGTCCACATCATGTGCCCAGCCGTCACACGTTCATGTACTTGAGCCCTAAGTCAATGGAATCCTTCAGGATTTGCTGGAATTCATTTAAAACCAAATCGATCAATGAATCACATGAATCCACCATAAATCACATTTTCATGTTAAACATTTTTTTAGGAATTCTTAGAGATTTAAAGAAATTACATGTCACTATATTAAAGTAAATACAATCCTGCAGCTTTTACACTGGCCACTAGGCTGAAAATATGCTTGAATTCCTGTGTTTTGAGAGCAGCTACATGGGCCACAGGCACAATGGACAGGAGGGAACACTTTTCTAGGTATGCTCTACGACATGTGCAGAGGTCAGGAGGGAGCTAATATGCTGTTATATCACCTAGTTGAATGGTGGATCCTGTGTTATCTATTCAGAGGTATTACTTGTCATTGTAATTCAACTTAAGGTGAAAATTATAATAGCTACTGAAAAGTTTAGTGTACAGAACAGGAAATCATGACTATAAGACCTATTACAAATTAGATCTAGTAGACCAGTGTTTCCCAATCAGTGTGCCTCCAGCTGTTGCAAAACTACACCTCCCAGCATGCCCGCACAGCCAAATGCAGTCCGGGCATGCTGGGAGTTGTAGTTTTGCAACAGCTGGAGGCACGCTGGTTGGGAAACACTTTAGTAGACAGTGTGAAATTTGCAAGATTATATACATTTTTAACAGTGATAATGACATGAAAAATGATTACAACAATCATCAAAAATTCTAAAGAAAATGTATGTTTTCTAAGCCTTTAAATACTCACCTCTTGATAGGTCATCAATATCTAATTGGTGAGGGTCCGGCAGCCGCGGCCTTCACTCAGCTTTTCCTAGGCCAGTGTTGACACATTCAGTCACGTGGCCTAGGCATAGCTCAGCCCCAGAGAAGTGAATTGGGCTGAGCTGTGATACCAAGCACAGCCACTATATAATGTACAGCCCTGTGCTTGGCGAGGACTGAGAAGGCTGTGGATCTCACAGGAGCGCCGGTACCTTCTCAAAGATCTGATTGGCCGGGGTCCTGGGTGTTGAACTCCCACCGATCAGATACCGATGCCCTATACTGAGAATAGGTCATCGGTATTACAGTCTTAGAAAACCCATTTAAGGGTGCCTTCACATGTGGGAGATTTTGTTGCAGAAAATTTTGCAGCTGAAAATCGGTTCCATTTAACTGAATCCGGTTTCCAGAAACCCATGTGCATCTCGTCAAAACGGCTCCATTGAGATGAATGGAAATGATTTTCAGTCGAATAAATTTCTGCAACAAAATCTGCCGTGTGTGAAGGCACCCTAACACAAAAAAGCAATTTAAGCAATAGGTCAAATTCTGATGCCACATTCCATTTATGAACAGAAGCTATGATAGTACAGGGAACAGATACAACAGAAGAAAGTGCCTTCCCCACTGTAATGTAAGACTAAGGTTGAAAAGCTACTTTGCAGCAACTTTTACATTTTTCGCCTGTATTTTTAAATAAAACAATCTATAGAAATGAATGGAATTCGTTACCAAGGCCTTTGGTGCAATCAGAAGTTGCACAAATTGTGCAATTCAAAGCCTTTCCTTAGGAGCTTTAGTTGTGTGACCAAACAATAAGCCCTAGCCTTAGTGTCGTCATAATTAATGAAAGTGAATAATCAAATACATTTTCTTATTATATTTAAAATCTGAAACTCACAAGATATAATCCTTTATTGATAAAGGTTCATTGGCATCCTCCAGCTATGTCCTGAGGTCATGTGATGTCCCTGACACTGGGAGCATCAGGTCCTTCCAGGTCTTTACATTATTAATAAGTGAATACTGTAATAGACCTACCTTCCAGGGCTGCAGTCAAGTTCTGCTGTATGCGGACGGCTGCCCTGAAGTTTGTAGTACTTTAAGTATTGAAAACATAATAAAGGCAGTAATAAGAGCAATGGAGTGTAAGGCGGCCCGCTAGATATGGGCTCACCTGGAACTTTCCCAGTGGAGTCTATAGCCAATCCGCACCTCCCTATAATAAAGTCACCAGTAAGAGATTCAAGAGACTTTAATAAGAGTGTAGACAGAGGGACATTGCTTACAACATTATTTAACTGATTCACAGATATCTGGAAAAATTATCTGTACTGTGAAAAGATGTACTGTACTACAGCTCCTATTATGCATTCAAGCAAAAAAAGGCATTTTAAGAAGGAGTGTGCCCTCCTGGTCACTGCACCAGCCCTAGGGAGCAATGGCTTGGGGAATGCCACTGTGACACATTCTCTAGTCGAGGCCACTACATCTCCCATCCTCCACCCTGGCCCCCTACATTACCCAAGTATTAAGTATCCAGTTATGCTATTTATGCTGTGCCCAGGATAAAAATTCCCCCATTATGCCTCAGCAATACCCCCTATAGTGCCCAAAAGTAATGTCCTCCACAGTGCTCCCCCAAGTAGTATTTCCCCCCACAGTGCCACCACAGTAGTAATGTGCTACACAGTGCCCCACTAGTAGAAATGTCCCCAAGTGACCAGGATAGGTGAAAACAATTCTCACCAAGTCCTGTTCCCCACTGTCTGTGATGCAGACCTCTTCTGGCATACAGCCTGTTAATTAAATAATGCTGGGAGCATCAGATTATACCACCAATACTCAACCGGTGGCTGTAGTTAGAGTGCAACCTAGGCACATGCCCTTAGGTGCCTTATTTAAATGTGGCCCTAAATGAGGCTCACAATCTAGATTCCCTATTAGTATGTCTTTGTAAATATTAATTATCCTCCCACGGTCCAAACAGATCTGCTGAACTGAGTAGCGGTGCTGTGCTGGGAACATGGATGCTTTTGAAGAATTTAGTCCAACAGTGGCCTCCACTGATGAGTCAAATTGAGGAGGTGGCCTCAGGTGGTGCTCTGCTAAAATGTAATTGAACTCAGAGTAGCAAAGCTGCATATATAATAGTTTTTATTAATCTCTTTCAGTCTATCTCACCTCATTCATTGTTTAGTTATCTTCCTTGCTCATCATCGAATGGATTAACCCCTTCAAAGCGACAGCCAGTTTGGACCAAATGGCGGAGCCCCATTTCTCAAATCAGACATGTGTCAGTTTATCTGATAACTTTGGAACGCTTTTACTTATCCAAGCCATTCTGAGATTGTTTTCTCGTGACACATCATACTTCATGTTAGTGGTGAATTTGAGTTGATACGTTTTATCTCTATTTATAAAAACATTCAAAGTTTGCTGAAGATTTGGAAAAATTAGCTATTTTAAAAATTAGAATTTCTCAGTTTTTAAGACAGTGATACTTCATAAAATCGTTATTACTTTACATTCCCCATATGTCTACTTTATGTTTGCATCATTTTGTAAATGTCATGTTACTTTTTCAGGAAGTTAGAAGGCTTAGAAGTTTAATAGCAAATTTTGAAATTTTCAAGAAAATTGCCAAAGCCCACTTTAAGGAGCAATTCAGTTAGGCCTCATGCACACTACCGTTGTTTGGGTCCGCATCCGAGCCGCCGTTTTGGCGGCTCGGATGCGGACCCATTCACTTCAATGGGGCCGCAAAAGATGCGGACAGTACTCCGTGTGCTGTCTGCATCCCTTGGCTCCATTCCGTGGCCCCGCTAAAAAAATATAACATGTCTTATTCTTGTCCGCGCTTTGCGGACAAGAATAGGCATTTATATTGCCGGCAACTGTTCCGTTCCGCAAATTGCGGAAGGCAACACGGGCGGCTTCCGTTTTTTGCAGATCCGTGGTTTGCGGACCACAAAAAACGGCACTGTCGTGTGCATGAGGCCTTATAAAGTCACATTGTGAGGCTTACATAGCAGAAACCACCCATAAATGACATTTTAGAAACACCCCTCAAGTTATTCGAAACAGATTTTACAAACTTTGTTAACCCTTTAGCGGTCTTTTTGATCACTTTTATACAATTTTTTTGTGGAGGTGAAGTGGTTAAAAATGGCAATTCTGTCAGTGGTTTTTCATTTTTATTTTTTATGGGATTCCTCCTAAATAAATATGCTCCCTATCTAACCTTTCTAATTCGCCTCTCCCCCTATCTGACCACAACCTACTCACCTTCTCTTCATTGGTCTCTTCTGCTGCTCCCCTGGTCCACACACTAGCACACCCCTGCAGGAACCTTAAACATCTCGACTTTCGCTTGCTTTCTGACTCTCCTCTCACACTCTCTACCATCTGTTCCCTCCAAGACCCAGATGCTGCTACCACCCTATATAACACCACAATAAGTACAGCTCTGGACACTGTTACCCCCGTCACACACAACAAAACCAGAAAAAATTAACAGACAACCCTGGCACACCAACCTGACCAAAAAACTCAGACAAGCTTCCAGGGCTGCTGAGCGGCGATGGAAGAAATCCCATTCAAAAGATCATTTCACCGCACACAAGCAATCCCTCCTCATATTACAATCCTCACTCGCTGATGCAAAACAGGCCTACTTCTCATCTATCATATCTTCCCTGGCCCATAGCCCTAAACAACTTTTTAGCATTTTTAACTCCCTTCTCCGTCCCCCAGCACCCCCACCCTCTCCTCTCTTCTCAACTGAGGACTTTGCCAAATATTTCAAACAAAAGATAGTCAACATCAGAGAAAGCTTCACTACACAGTCCCCACAGACCCTCTACACAACGGCTCGGTCCTCTTCTCACAAAACCCGCTTCTCCACCATTACAGAAGAAAAACTCTCCACTCTATTATCCAGATCACATCTCACCACCTGTGCACTTGACCCAATCCCATCCCACCTCATCTCCAACCTCACCACAGTGTTTATCCCAGCCCTAACTCATCTCTTCAACCTATCATTAACCTCTGGTGTCTTCCCCTCTGCTTTTAAACACGCTACCATTACACCCATCCTCAAAAACCCTTCACTTGACCCATCTTCTTTGTCCAGTTATCGCCCCATATCACTTCTTCCGTATGCCTCAAAGCTACTTGAACAACATGTCCATTCTGAACTGTCCTCTCACCTCTCCTCCTGCTCCCTCTTTGACCGCCTACAATCTGGCTTCCGACCCCGCCACTCGACTGAGACTGCCCTCACCAAAGTCACCAACGACCTACTGACAGCCAAAACCAAGAAACAATACTCTGTCCTCCTTCTCCTTGACCTGTCCTCTGCCTTCGACACTGTTGACCACTCCCTTCTGTTGCAAACTCTCTCATCTCTTGGCATCACTGACCTGGCCCTCTCCTGGATCACATCATACCTCACAGACCGGACATTTAGCGTCTCCCACTCCCGCACCACCTCCTCGTCTCATTCCCTCTCTGTTGGTGTCCCGCAAGGCTCTGTCCTAGGACCCCTGCTCTTCTCTATCTACACTTTTGGCCTGGGACAGCTCATAGAGTCCCATGGCTTTCAGTATCACTCCTACGCTGACGACACACAAATCTACCTCTCTGGTCCAGACATCACCACCTTACTATCAAGAATCCCACAATGTCTATCTTCTATATCATCCTTCTTCTCCTCTCGCTTTCTAAAACTTAACATGGATAAAACAGAATTCATCCTCTTTCCCCCATCTTGCTCAACCCCCCCAACAGACCTATCTATCACGATCAATGGCTGCACACTCTCTCCGGTCAACAAAGTCCGCTGCCTTGGAGTGACCTTGGATTCTGCCCTCTCCTTCAGACCGCACATCCAAGCCCTTTCCACCACCTGCCGCCTCCAACTAAAAAACATCTCTCGCATCCGTGCTTTCCTTAACTTTGAATCTGCAAAAATGCTTGTACATGCCCTCATCATCTCCCGCCTAGACTACTGTAACACTCTCCTCTGTGGCCTTCCATCTAGCACTCTCGCACCCCTCCAATCTATCCTCAACTCTGCTGCCCGACTACTCCACCTCTCACCCTATTACTCCTCTGCCTCTCCCCTCTGCCAATCTCTTCACTGGCTCCCCATTGCCCATAGAATTCACTTCAAAGTACTAACAAATACATACAAGGCCGTCCATAACCTTTCCCCTCCCTACATCTCTGAGCTACTTCCACCCCCACACGCACTATCCGATCTTCACAAGACCTCCTTCTCTCCTCTTATCTAGGGATGAGCGAACCCGAACTGTATAGTTCGGGTTCGTACCGAATTTTGGGGTGACACGGACCCGAACCCGAACATTTTCGTAAAAGTCCGGGTTCGGGTTCGGTGCTCGGCGTTTTCTTGGCGCTTTTTGAAAGGCTGCAAAGCAGCCAATCAATAAGTGTCATACTACTTGCCCCAAGAGGCCATCACAGCCTTGCCTACTATTGGCATGGCTGTGATTGGCCAGTGCAGCATGTGACCCAGCCTCTATATAAGCTTGGGTCACGTAGCGCTGCACGTCACTCTGCTGATTCAAGCATAGGGAGAGGTTGCAGCTGCGACGTTAGGGCGAGATTAGGCAGATTAACTCCTCCAAAAGACTTCATTCTGTGATCGATCTGCAGCTGTGGATCATTGAAGTGCTAATATCGACTTGCTCACTTTTTTGAGGCTGCCCAGAGCGTTTTTAGATCACTTTTTTCTGGGGTGATCGGCGGCCATTTTGTGACTTGTGGTGCCCTAGCACAAGCTATCACCAAGTGTATTTAACCATCAATAGTGTGGTTATTTTGTGCTATATCCTACATCAGCTGCAGGCTGAGCCTGTGTCACCGAAGTGCATTTAACCATCAACAGTCTGGTTATTTTTTGGCCATATACTACATCTGGTGCAGGCTGAGCCTGTGTCACCCAAGTGCATTTAACCATCAATAGTGTGGTTATTTTTTGGCCATATACTACATCAGGGGCAAGTTGAGCCTGTCACCCAGCGCCTAAAAAATAGACCTGACATTTCTATTCAACCAAATCTGTACTGTTTTAGCTGGTCAAGTTATTTGTAGTGACCGTAAAAGCACACTTTTTGTTAAGGGTTGAAAAACTATTCCCAAATTTGCCATTCTCAAAATAACTAGTTTCTGGTATATGAGGCCTACTTAAAATCTATCCCAAAAAGGATATCTTACATTGAAGGTGCTGATAGTGTCATTCAGAAAAACCTAAGACACACGCTACCGTGCAGATAGAAGTCTGATTCTGTGTTTAAACCTATACCTGTCACACAGCGCAAAAAAAAAACAGGCCTGACATTTCTATTCAACCAAATCTGTACTGTTTTAGCTGGTCAAGTTATTTGTAGTGACCGTAAAAGCACACTTTTTGTTAAGGGTTGAAAAACTATTCCCAAATTTGCCATTCTCAAAATAACTAGTTTCTGGTATATGAGGCCTACTTGAAATCTATCCCAAAAAGGATATCTTACATTGAAGGTGCTGATAGTGTCATTCATAAAAATCTAAGACATACGCTACCGTGCAGATAGAAGTCTAATTCTGTGATTAAACCTAAACAGGCCTGACATTTCTATTCAACCAAATCTGTACTGTTTTAGATGGTCAAGTTATTTGTGGTGACCGTAAAAGCACACTTTTTGTTCTGGGTTGAAAAACTATTCCCAAATTTGCCATTCTCAAAATTGTGGTGAACGGGAACAATGAGGAAAACATCTAATAAGGGACGCGTACGCGGACGTGGACATGGTCGTGGTGGTGTTAGTGGATCCTCTGGTGCTGGGAGAGGACGTGGCCGTTCTGCCACAGCCACACGTCCTAGTGAACCAACTACCTCAGGTCCCAGTAGCCAGCAGAATTTACAGCGATATTTAGTGGGGCCCAATGCCGTTTTAAGGATGGTAAGGCCTGGGCAGGTACAGGCATTAGTCAATTGGGTGGCCGACAGTGGATCCAGCACGTTCACATTATCTCCCACCCAGTCTTCTGCAGAAAGCGCACAGATGGCGCATGAAAACCAAGCCCATCGGTCTGTCACATCACCCCCATGCATATCAGGGAAACTGTCTGAGCCTCAAGTTATGCAGCAGTCTCTTATGCTGTTTGAAGACTCTGCTGCCAGGGTTTCCCAAGGGCATCCACCTAGCCCTTCCCCAGGGGTGGAAGAGATAGAATGCACTAACGCACAACCACTTATTTTTCCTGATGATGAGGACATGGGAATACCACCTCAGCACGTCTCTGATGATGACGAAACACAGGTGCCAACTGCTGCGTCTTTCTGCAGTGTGCAGACTGAACAGGAGGTCAGGGATCAAGACTGGGTGTTAGCAGGAGGCAACATTTCACTAACATGGTGGAACAGTACCTGTGCACACCCCTCCACGTACTGACTGATGGTTCGGCCCCATTCAACTTCTGGGTCTCCAAATTGTCCACGTGGCCAGAGCTAGCCTTTTATGCCTTGGAGGTGCTGGCCTGCCCGGCGGCCAGCGTTTTGTCTGAACGTGTATTCAGCACGGCAGGGGGCGTCATTACAGACAAACGCAGCCGCCTGTCTACAGCCAATGTGGACAAGCTGACGTTCATAAAAATGAACCAGGCATGGATCCCACAGGACCTGTCCATCCCTTGTGCAGATTAGATATTAACTACCTCCCCTTAACAATATATTATTCTACTCCAGGGCACTTCCTCATTCAATACTATTTTTAATTTCATTTTACCATTATATTGCGGGGCAACCCAAAGTTGAATGAACCTCTCCTCTGTCTGGGTGCCGGGGCCTAAATGTGTGACAGTGGCCTGTTCCAGTGGTGGGTGACGTGAAGCCTGATTCTCTGCTATGACATGAAGACAGATTCTGTGCTGACATGAAGCCAGATTCTCTGTTACGCGACCTCTCTCCTCTGCCTGGGTGCCTGGGCCTAAATGTGTGACAGTGGCCTGTTCCAGTGGTGGGTGACGTGAAGCCTGATTCTCTGCTATGACATGAAGACAGATTCTGTGCTGACATGAAGCCAGATTCTCTGTTACGCGACCTCTCTCCTCTGCCTGGGTGCCTGGGCCTAAATATGTGACAGTGGCCTGTTCCAGTGGTGGGTGACGTGAAGCCTGATTCTCTGCTATGACATGAAGACAGATTCTGTGCTGACATAAGGCCAGATTCTCTGTTACGGGACCTCTCTCCTCTGCCTGGATGCCTGGGCCTAAATGTGTGACAGTGGCCTGTTCCAGTGGTGGGTGACGTGAAGCCTGATTCTCTGCTATGACATGAAGACAGATTCTGTGCTGACATGAAGCCAGATTCTCTGTTACGCGACCTCTCTCCTCTGCCTGGGTGCCTGGGCCTAAATATGTGACAGTGGCCTGTTCCAGTGGTTGGTGACGTGAAGCCTGATTCTCTGCTATGACATGAAGACAGATTCTGTGCTGACATAAGGCCAGATTCTCTGTTACGGGACCTCTCTCCTCTGCCTGGGTGCCTGGGCCTAAATGTGTGACAGTGGCCTGTTCCAGTGGTGGGTGACGTGAAGCCTGATTCTCTGCTATGACATGAAGACTGATTCTGCGCTGACATAAGGCCAGATTCTCTGTTATGGGACCTCTCTCCTCTGCCTGGGTGCCTGGGCCTAAATGTGTGACAGTGGCCTCTTCCAGTGGTGGGTGACGTGAAGCCTGATTCTCTGCTATGACATGAAGACAGATTCTGTGCTGACATGAAGCCAGATTCTCTGTTAGGCGACCTCTCTCCTCTGCCTGGGTGCCTGGGCCTAAATGTGTGACAGTGGCCTGTTCCAGTGGTGGGTGACGTGAAGCCTGATTCTCTGCTATGACATGAAGACTGATTCTGCGCTGACATAAGGCCATATTCTCTGTTATGGGACCTCTCTCCTCTGCCTGGGTGCCTGGGCCTAAATGTGTGACAGTGGCCTGTTCCAGTGGTGGGTGACGTGAAGCCTGATTCTCTGCTATGACATGAAGACAGATTCTGTGCTGACATGAAGCCAGATTCTCTGTTACGCGACCTCTCTCCTCTGCCTGGGTGCCTGGGCCTAAATATGTGACAGTGGCCTGTTCCAGTGGTTGGTGACGTGAAGCCTGATTCTCTGCTATGACATGAAGACAGATTCTGTGCTGACATAAGGCCAGATTCTCTGTTACGGGACCTCTCTCCTCTGCCTGGGTGCCTGGGCCTAAATGTGTGACAGTGGCCTGTTCCAGTGGTGGGTGACGTGAAGCCTGATTCTCTGCTATGACATGAAGACTGATTCTGCGCTGACATAAGGCCAGATTCTCTGTTATGGGACCTCTCTCCTCTGCCTGGGTGCCTGGGCCTAAATGTGTGACAGTGGCCTCTTCCAGTGGTGGGTGACGTGAAGCCTGATTCTCTGCTATGACATGAAGACAGATTCTGTGCTGACATGAAGCCAGATTCTCTGTTACGCGACCTCTCTCCTCTGCCTGGGTGCCTGGGCCTAAATGTGTGACAGTGGCCTGTTCCAGTGGTGGGTGACGTGAAGCCTGATTCTCTGCTATGACATGAAGACTTATTCTGCGCTGACATAAGGCCATATTCTCTGTTATGGGACCTCTCTCCTCTGCCTGGGTGCCTGGGCCTAAATGTGTGACAGTGGCCTGTTCCAGTGGTGGGTGACGTGAAGCCTGATTCTCTGCTATGACATGAAGACAGATTCTGTGCTGACATGAAGCCAGATTCTCTGTTACGCGACCTCTCTCCTCTGCCTGGGTGCCTGGGCCTAAATATGTGACAGTGGCCTGTTCCAGTGGTGGGTGACGTGAAGCCTGATTCTCTGCTATGACATGAAGACAGATTCTGTGCTGACATAAGGCCAGATTCTCTGTTACGGGACCTCTCTCCTCTGCCTGGGTGCCTGGGCCTAAATGTGTGACAGTGGCCTGTTCCAGTGGTGGGTGACGTGAAGCCTGATTCTCTGCTATGACATGAAGACTGATTCTGCGCTGACATAAGGCCAGATTCTCTGTTATGGGACCTCTCTCCTCTGCCTGGGCCTAAATGTGTGACAGTGGCCTCTTCCAGTGGTGGGTGACGTGAAGCCTGATTCTCTGCTATGACATGAAGACAGATTCTGTGCTGACATGAAGCCAGATTCTCTGTTACGCGACCTCTCTCCTCTGCCTGGGTGCCTGGGCCTAAATGTGTGACAGTGGCCTGTTCCAGTGGTGGGTGACGTGAAGCCTGATTCTCTGCTATGACATGAAGACTGATTCTGCGCTGACATAAGGCCATATTCTCTGTTATGGGACCTCTCTCCTCTGCCTGGGTGCCTGGGCCTAAATGTGTGACAGTGGCCTGTTCCAGTGGTGGGTGACGTGAAGCCTGATTCTCTGCTATAACATGAAGACAGATTCTGTGCTAACATAAGGCCAGATTCTCTGTTACGGGACCTCTCTCCTCTGCCTGGGTGCCTGGGCCTAAATGTGTGACAGTGGCCTGTTCCAGTGGTGGGTGATGTGAAGCCTGATTCTCTGCTATGACATGAAGACAGATTCTGTGCTGACATAAGGCCAGATTCTCTGTTACGAGACCTCTCTCCTCTGCCTGGGTGCCTGGGCCTAAATATGTGACAGTTGCCTGTTCCAGTGGTGGGTGACGTGAAGCCTGATTCTCTGCTATGACATGAAGACAGATTCTGCGCTGACATAAGGCCAGATTCTCTGTTACGGGACCTCTCTCCTCTGTCTGGGTGCCGGGGCCTAAATATGTGACAGTGGCCTGTTCCAGTGGTGGGTGACATGAAGCCAGATTCTCTGCTATGGCATGAAGAGACTGATTCTCTGCTGACATGAAGCCAGATTCTTTGCTATGGCATGAAGAGACTGATTCTCTGCTGACGTGAAGCCAGATTCTCTGCTATGGGACCTCTGTCCAATTGATATTGGGTCATTTTTATTTTTTTTATTTTTATTTTAATTCATTTCCCTATCCACATTTGTTTGCAGGGGATTTACCTACATGTTGCTGCCTTTTGCAGCCCTCTCCCGTGCATCCCCCATACTCTGGAACTCGCTACCCCAACATATCAGACTCTCACCCACAGTGGAAGCCTTCAAAAGAAACCTGAAAACCTACCTCTTTAGACAAGTCTACAACCAGTGACCCTGCTGCCTCCATACCGCCATGACCAACTTCACCCGCACCTACTGTGTCCTTCTCCCATACCATGTAGATTGTAAGCCCTCACGGGCAGGGCCCTCTCTCCTTCTGTACCAGTTTGTAACTCGTCTTGTTTATGATTAGTGCAATTGTCTGTATTATGTATGTATACCCCTTATCATATGTAAAGCGCTATGGAATGAATGGCGCTTTAATAATAAATCATATTAATAATAAATATGATATGATAATTTTATTCTGTGGGTAGATACGGTTATGGCGATACCAAATTTATATAGGTTTTTTATGTTTTACTACTTTTTCAGCATAAAATCACAAAATGATATTTTGCATTGTCATTTACAAAAGTCAATAACTTTTTTTTAACTTTTTCACCAGTGTAGATGTGTGTGGGCTTGTTTTTTGCGGGACGGGCTGTAGTTGTCATTTATATAATTTTGGGATACATGTCTTTTTGATCACTTTTTACTACTGTACATTTTTTGTGGCGGTGAATTGGGTAAAAGTGGCAATTGTGTCAATGTTTTTTATTTTTGCAGTGAATATGATATGAGAATTTTATTCTGTGGGTTGATACGGTTATGGTGATACCAAATTTATATTTTTTTATGTTTTACAACTTTTTCAGCATAAAATCAGTTTTGTGTTCAAAATAAATTATATTTTGCATCGTCATATGCTAAAGTACATAACTTTTTTATTTTTTCACTAATGTAGCTGTGTGGGGGCTTGTTTTTTGGCCGGGCTGTAGTTTTTATTGGTATCATTTTGGAGTACATTTGACTTTTTGATCACTTGTTATTTTTTTTTTTGGAGGTCAGGTGACAAAAACAGCAATTACATCATTGTTTTTTACAGTATTTTTTATTGGCGCTCACCGCGCGGGATTGGTAACATGATACTTTTATAGATCAGGTCATTTTTAATTTTCTCATTTTTAAAAAAAATTTTTTTTTTAAATCCTTTTTTTATATTTTTTGGTTTTTTACAATCAAAACCCATTAAGATCTTGAAGATCCAGTGGGCCTGATGGCTATACAGTGCATTGCAATAGTCATCTAGTCCTCAGGGTCTGATCAGCCTTAGGTACATGGTAGCCCAGACGCCTTTGTAAGGCACCCGGTTGCCATGGTAATCATCGGGCTGCTGCCATTGCAGCAGCAGCGGCCCGATGGAGAGAGAGGGAGTTCCCTCCATCTTATCCCCATGGATGCCGCGGTTGGCTACTGACCGCAGCATCTATGGGGTTAAACGGTAGAGATCAGTGCCAGCACCGATTTCAGCTACTGAAGCAGAGTGTCAGCTTTAAGTTACAGCTGACACTCTCTGCTGATGGTAGCGGCTGCGTTCCTGAGCCACTGCCATCACATACATGGAGAGCCGCGGAGGCACACAGGGGGTCTTACCTGATTTCAGGCTGTGATCTCTAGCGTGGAAATCACAGCCTGAAATGGACATTTTCACACTGAAATGCTCTGATTGGATAGTCTGCAGAGACTAACCAGTCGGAGTGCTTGTCAGCAAGGCACCACTCTGATAGGTCCCTTGCTGGCTTCTCCGGTGTTTCTGGGGCTGTGACTAGTGTCACAGCCCCAGTAAGCAGTTTGGACGTGACTGTATGTCCAAATGCGCTAAGTTACTTGCGATTTGGACATACAGTTACGTCCAAATGCGTGACGGGGATGATTGTGATAGAGCTATGTCTATATAATAAGAAGGGTGGGGAGTAACTAGTGGATTTGCAGCCCTTGATTAAGCCAAATAGGGAAACTGGCCAGGCCAGTTGGACTGCATGTTTTATACAACGACTTTTAGTGATTTTTATCTTGTGAGTATAAACAATAAAAATAAAAGTAAGTAACATCGAGATTCTACACAAGTTCTCTGCATGCTGTCTCCTTGTTACTCACTTAGGTTAATTTGTTGAGTGACTAAAGATTATCTGTGCAAGGGTGAAAGTGTCCTGAGCAGTGATCTGACATCTTGGCAGCCAAACAAAATGTTACTTCACCTTCAGAAGAGGGACAATTAGTTACTGGTAATTTGATTTTCCTATAGCCTCCACAGCGGCAAGGTACTACCAGGAGTAGAGATGAGCGAATTTCATATTTTGAAATTCATTCACGCTTTGTCTACTGGTAAAAGGTGAATTGCGCTATGGATTACGTTACCACGGACCATAACGCAATTCTATGATGGGATGCATAACAGAATGCCTTTAGAGACATTCCGTTATTCATTCCGTCATAATAGAAGTCTATAGGCTGCATAATGGATCTGTCCCGTTTCCGTTATGCAGGAGAGTCCTCTCCTGCATAACGGAAATCGGACGGATCCGTTATGCAGGCCATAGACATCTATTGTGACGGAATGAATAACTGAATGCCTCTAAAGCAGGCATGCTCAACCTGCGGCCCTCCAGCTGTTGTAAAACTCCAACTCCCACAATGCCCTGTTGTAGGCTGATAGCTGTAGGCTGTTCGGGCATGCTGGGAGTTGTAATTTTGCAACAGCTGGAGGGCCGCAGGTTGAGCATGCCTGCTCTAAAGGCATTCCGTTATGTATTCCGTCATAGAATTGTGCTATGGTCTGTGGTAATGGAATCCATAACGCAATTCACCTTTTACCAGTAAACGAATTACAAACAATTTTCATAACCGGAAATTTGCTCATCTCTAACCAGGAGGGTTACCCCGCCTCCCTAGGGACAGGAAACAACTTGGAGATCTTTAAATAGCCCCCTCCCCTACCTGCTTCAGTTAATAACTGAGAAACTCTGAAATGGATGCAACAAAACTGTTATTTTATATCTTCAAACAACAGAAAAAGTAAACAACATAGGCGCCATTGTGGCTACATAAGTGTGTGTGTGGGGGGGGGGAAATTATGTGCCGCAGTGGAGGCTAGAGGAAAATCTAATTACCGGTAAGTAATTTTTATCCTTTCCAGTCGCTTCCAAAGCGGCACGGTACTACCAGGAGGAATAACATAGATACAAATAAACAATTAGGCTGGGTTCACACGGGCGAGATTTCCGCGCGGGTGCAATGCGGTATGTGAACGTATTGCACCCGCACTGAATCCCGACCCATTCATTTCAATGGGGCTGTTTAGATGAGCAGCATCACTTATGCGTTGCGTGAAAATCGCAGCATGCTCTATATTCTGAGTTTTTCACGCAACGCAGGCCCCATAGAAGTGAATGGGGTTGCGTGAAAATCGCAAGCATCCGCAAGCAAGTGCGGATGCGGTGCGATTTTCACGCACGGTTGCTAGGAGACGATTGGGATGGAGACCCGATCATTATTATTTTGCCTTATAACATGGTTATAAGGGAAATAATAGCATTCTGTTTACAGAATGCATAGTAAAACAGCGCTGGAGGGGTTAAAAAAATAAAAAATAATTTAACTCACCTTAGTCCACTTGATCGCAGCCCGGCATCTCCTTCTGTCTCCTTTGTTGAATAGGACCTGTGGTGAGCAGTAATCACAGGAACAGGACCTTTGATGATGTCACTCCGGTCATCACATGGTACGTCACATGATCTTTTACCATGGTGATGGATCATGTGATGACCGGAGTGATGTCATCAAAGGTCCTGTTCCTGTAATTAATGCTCACCACAGGTCCTATTCAACAAAGGAGACAGAAGGAGATGCCGGGCCGCGATCAAGTGGACTAAGGTGAGTTAAATTATTATTATTTTTTTAACCCCTCCAGCGCGGTTTTACTATGCATTCTGTATTCAGAATGCTATTATTTTCCCTTATAACCATGTTATAAGGGAAAATAATACAATCTACAGAACACCGATCCCAGAAGTTCGGGTTTGGGTACCAAACATGCACGATTATTGTCACGCGAGTGCAAAACGCATTACAATGTTTTGCACTCGCGCTGAAAAATCGCGGGTGTTCCCGCAACGCACCCGCACATTTTCCCGCAACGCCCGTGTAAACCCAGCCTTAGGGTGAGAGCACTGCAGATAACACTCTGAAAAGGATAAGTCCCGATGCTTGATAACGTCTAACTTGTAATGCCTAAAAAAGGTGGAAGGTGAAAAAGGTGGAAGGCGAAGACCAGGTGGCTGCCTGGCATATCTGTTCCAAAGGGACATGAGCTGATTCTGCCCATAAGGCTGCAACTGAACGAGTTGAAAGGACTTTGAGACCCTCAGGGGGCTTGATGTCATTATAGTTGTAACAAAATACGATCACTGATCTGATCCACCTCCCAATGGATGTTTTACTTGCTGCTCACACTTACTGGGTCCTGTAAATTGAACAAAGAGTTGGCCCGTCTTTCTACAAGTTCTGGTTGCTTCAAGGTAGGCCAATACACATCTGCGAACATCTAGTTTATGGAATCGCATTTCCTCCTGCGAGCCTGATAGAGGACGGAACGATGGCAGCGATACATCCTGTACACAGTAAAATTTTGAAATGACCTTGGGCAGAAAAGAGGGAGAATGTTTACAAACTATTCTGTTATCTCTTATATGGTTAGGTAGGGAGGTCTACACGAGAACGCCTGTATTTCTCCCACTCTCCTGGCTGTTGTAATCGCTACCAGGAACACTGTTTTAAAGGAGAGCATTTTTAAGGGGATCTCAGATAATGACTCAAAGGGGGGTCCTGTTAAGGCCTCCTGCACACGAACGTATTTTGTTTCCATGTCCGTCCGTTTTGCGGTTAGGATGCGGACCCATTCATTTCTAATGGGTCTGCAAAAAATGCGGACAGCACACCGTGTGCTGTCCACATCAGCATGTCCATTCCGTAGCCCCGCAAAAAAAAAAATAGAACATGTCCTATTCTTGTCCGTTTTAGGCATTGTTACAAATGGATTCGCCCCAAAAAAAAGATGGCATACGGATGTCATCCGTTTTTTTTTGCGGATCCGCAGTTTGCGGACCGCAAAACACATATGGTCGTGTGCATGCAGCCTAAGGCAGATAATACTAAATTTAGGTCTCAGGGAGTTACTGTAGGCCTAACTATAGGTTGATTTCTCCGTGCCCCCTTAATAAATCTTTTTATAAGCTCAAAATCTGGCAACTTAGTATCTAAAAAGGCACTCAAGGCAGCAATATGGACTTTAATGGTACAGGATCCAGAAATCCCCTGCTGACAGGCTAAGTAGCAGTGGGAACCATGATCTTCTTTGCCAAAAAGGAGCAATTAGGATTAGTCTGGCTTTTTCCTCTAATACCTTTGTCAATGTTCTCAGAATCTGTGAGAAGGGGGTAAAGCATACAAGATCTCCTCTGGTCGGGGGTGGGAGAACGCATCTACAAACAGTGAGTGGTCTTTGTAGGACAGGGAACAAAACCTTTCTGTTTGCTTATTCTGCAGAGTTGCAAAAAGGTCTAGTTATGGTACAGACCATCTTTCAGTTATTTGGATAAAAATCTGACGGTTCAGACTCCATTCTCCCTCTTTTAATATATCTCTGCTCAAAAAATCTGCCACTCTGTTGTCCTTTCCTTTTATATGAACCGCTGAAATAAACGCAAGATTTTTCTGTGCCCAGCAAAAGATTTGGACCTCCTTGTTTGTTTAAGTAAGTAACTGTAGTGATGTTGTCTGACAAGTTCTTTACATCTTTTAGTGTTATAATGCCGATAGTTAGATTGGAGGAGGCCTGACTTAATTCCTGACTCCATCTTCCTTGTACTACTGATAGATCTGAATGATCATCTCAACCAGTTTTGCTGGCGTCTGTTGTCAGAATTCTTGACGCCAACATACCCCCTTGGATAGGTTATTTTTGCAAAGCCACCATATTAGCGAAACCCTCACCTAATGAGGTATTCTCACCTTCCTCTCTAAAGAGAACATGCACCTGTCCAAGCTTTGTAACATGAAGGCTTGTAGGATTCTGGGGTGTGCTTGTGTAGTGTCCCACTATGTAAATGTGGGCACTACTCAAGGGTCAATTGGGTCACGTTGTTCTCCACCTCCTGTGGAACATGGTCATTGTATTTTATATTGCATTTTAATGTATATTGTCATGCTATTTATGTTATCTACTGTGTACCAGGCCTGTTAGGGGTGTATTTTCTCCTCCTAGACAGTAGAGGGAGCTAGGGAACCCCGTAGTATAAAGAGAAGAGGTTGCCTCCTGAGAAACCAAGTTCCTGTAAGAGTACAGAGCAGAGCCAAGTTTATTCCAGACAAACTGAGAGCTGAAGGGCAGAAGGATCTATTTAAAGCAAGGAGACATATACCTGAGGAATTTTTCCCTAACCAAGGATAAAGCCAGCAATAGGGCATACGGGCCTTGGGATAAAGACAGACAGGATTCTGAGGAAAAGTGCAGCCTGATCTGTAAGTGTTTAACCCTCTGAGTATCTTGCAAGAACATTGTGTCTGAAATGTATGGTAGCCGTCATGGCACTTAACAGGTAGAATTTAGTGTTAGGAACCCGTCTAAACAGAGATCGCCTTGACGTGCGGCAGACGGGCTCAAATAATTTTGTACAAAACGATTTGCCAAGTATCTCTCACTTATAGTGTAGCACTTGTAATTATTATGCAATTTTGTACTCTATATTGCAGTGAGTTGTCGCATTGCATGTTTTGTCTTTAACCCCTTAAGGACATAGGACGTACCGGTACGCCCTATTTCCCGAGTCCTTAAGGACACAGGACGTACCGGTACGTCCTGACTTAAAATCTGTATTCCGGCGCCCGAGGGGTTAAACGGAACGGGATTTCGGCTGAAATCCTTCAGCCGGCATCCTGTGACAACGCCAGGGGGGGTCATGTGACCCCCCCGTGTCGGCGATCGCAGCAAACCGCAGGTCAATTCAGACCTGCGGTTTGCTGCGCTTTTTGCAGTTTCTGATCCCCGCGGTCCCTGACCGCGGCGATCAGAAACTTTAGAGTGGCTAAAATCTATATTTTTCACCCCCCCCCCTGCGCCCCTGCACGATTTGATGCCGGCGGGTGGTTCGGGGGGGGTGTCGCATGCGGTGGGGGCGTTGCGGGAGGCGGGCGGTGCGGCAGGCGGGATCGCGATCCCCCGCCCGCCTCCCCATGAATGATCGTTGGCTTCTAGTGGGTATACCAGGGTGCCAGCACATTGCTGGCACCCTGGTATAAACGGCTGACATCTGTGCAGATGTCAGCCGTTTAACCCTTTCCATACCGCGGTCCGTACGGTAGCCATAGTTTTTTCAGTTTTTGGGCGGCACTGGATCTTCAAGAACCAAGCGGGTCTGGGTCAAAAAAATGTAAAAAAAAGTGAAAAAAGTTAAGATAAAAAAAAATAACATTTATCACTGAATAAAAATTAAAAAAATAAAATAAACTACACATATTAGGTATCGCCGCGTCCGTAACGACCTGATCTATAAAATGGTCATGTTACTTTCCCCGCACGGTGAACGCCATAAAAATAAAAAAATAAAAACTATGAGAAAATTGAAATTTTGCCCACCTTACTTCCCAAAAAAGGTAATAAAAGTGATCAAAAAAGTCGCATGTACGCCAAAATAGTACCAATCAAACCGTCATCTCATCCCGCAAAAAATGAGACCCTACTCAAGATAATCGCCCAAAAGCTGAAAAAACTATGGCTCTTAGACTATGGAAACACTAAAACATGATTTTTTTTTTGTTTCAAAAATGAAATCATTGTGTAAAACTTACATAAATAAAAAAAAAGTATACATATTAGATATCGCCGCGTCCGTATCGACCGGCTCTATAAAAATATCACATGACCTAACCCCTCAGATGACCACCGTAAAAAAAAAAAAAAAAAAACAGTGTAAAAAAAAGCCATTTTTTGCCATCTTATGTCACAAAAAGTGTAATAGCAAGCGATCAAAAAGTCATATGCACCCCAAAATAGTGCCAATCAAACCGTCATCTCATCCCGCAAAAAATGAGACCCTACTCAAGATAATCGCCCAAAAACTGAAAAAACTATGGCTCTTAGACTATGGAGACACTAAAACATTTTTTTGGTTTTAAAAATGAAGTTATTGTATAAAACTTACATAAATAAAAAAAATGTATACATATATTAGGTACCGCCGCATCCGTGACAACCTGCTCTATAAAATTACCACATGATCTAACCTGTCAGATGAATGTTGTAAATAACAAAAAAAAAAAACGTGCCAAAAAAGCTATTTCTTGTTACCTTGCTGCACAAAAAGTGTAATATAGAGCAACCAAAAATCATATGTACCCTAAACTAGTACCAACAAAACTGCCACCCTATCCCGTAGTTTCTAAAATGGAGTCACTTTTTTGGAGTTTCCACTCTAGGGGTGCATCAGGGGGGCTTCAAATGGGACATGGTGTCAAAAAAACAGTCCAGCAAAACCTGCCTTCCAAAAACCGTATGGCATTCCTTTCCTTCTGCGCCCTGCCGTGTGCCCGTACAGCGGTTTACGAACACATATGGGGTGTTTCTGTAAACTACAGAATCAGGGCCATAAATAATGAGTTTTGTTTGGCTGTTAACCCTTGCTTTGTAACTGGAAAAAAAATATTAAAATGTAAAATCTGCCAAAAATTTGAAATTTTGAAATTGTGTCTCTATTTTCCATTAAATCTTGTGCAACACCTAAAGGGTTAACAACGTTTGTAAAATCAGTTTTGAATACCTTGAAGGGTGTAGTTTCTTAGATGGGGTCACTTTTATGGAGTTTCTACTCTAGGGGTGCATCAGGGGGGCTTCAAATGGGACATGGTGTCAAAAAAACAGTCCAGCAAAATCAGCCTTCCAAAAACCAAACGGCGCACCTTTCACTCTGCGCCCCGCTGTGTGGCCGTACAGTAGTTTACGGCCACATATGGGGTGTTTATGTAAACAGCAGAGTCAGGGCAATAAAGATACAGTCTTGTTTGGCTGTTAACCCTTGCTTTGTTAGTGGAAAAAATGGGTTAAAATTGAAAATTAGGCAAAAAAATGAAATTCTCAAATTTCATCCCCATTTGCCAATAACTCTTGTGCAACACCTAAAGGGTTAACGACGTATGTAAAATCAGTTTTGAATACCTTGAGGGGTGTAGTTTCTTAGATAGGGTCACTTTTAGGGAGTTTCTCCTCTAGGGGTGCATCAGGGGGCTTCAAATGGGACATGGTGTCAAAAAACCAGTCCATAAAAATCAGCCCTCCAAAAACAAAACGGCGCACCTTTCACTCTACGCCCTACTGTGTGCCCGTACAGTAGTTTACGGCCACATATGGGGTGTTTCTGTAAACGGCAGAGTCAGGGCAATAAAGATACAATCTTGTTTGGCTGTTAACCCTTGCTTTGTTAGTGGAAAAAATGTGTTAAAATGAAAAATTTGACAAAAAAATTAAATTCTCAAATTTCCTCCCCATTTGCCAATAACTCTTGTGCAACACCTAAAGGGTTAATAATGTATGCAAAATCAGTTTTGAATACCTTGAGGGGTGTAGTTTCTTAGATGGGGTCATTTTTGGGTGGTTTCTATTATGTAAGCCTCGCAAATCGACTTCAGACCTGAACTGGTCCCTAAAAATTGAGTTTTTGTAAATTTCTGAAAAATTTCAAGATTTGCTTCTAAACTTCTAAGCCTTATAACATCCCCAAAAAATAAAATATCATTCCCAAAACAATTCAAACATGAAGTAGACATATGGGGAATGTAAAGTCATCACAATTTTTTGGGGTATTACTATGTATTACAGAAGTAGAGAAACTGAAACTTTGAAATTTGCAAATTTTTCCAAATTTTTGGTAAATTAGGTATTTTTTTGTGCAAAAAAAAATAATTTTTTTGACTTCATTTTACCAGTGTCATGAAGTACAATATGTGACGAAAAAACAATCTCAGAACGGCCTGGATAAGTCAAAGCGTTTTAAAGTTATTAGCACTTAAAGTGACAATGGTCAGATTTCCAAAAAATGGCCTGGTCCTTAAGGTGAAAATGAGCCCGGTCCTTAAGGGGTTAAATGTTGTTCCCTGCCGTAGCAATGTGCTCCTGCGGTTTGTTGTGCTGACTGACCCCCTTTTTTGTCTTTCTTTGCAGTTTATACTGGAGGTGTGGCTGCCTCCTCAGTCATGCACTCCTGACCACCTTGTCTGCCCTATTGGCTGATTTTAATTAGTGTGAGTATATAGTCAGGCCTGCTCCCCCTCACTCACTGTAGCCATTGGCACCAGGAGTGAGATAGTTTGTGGACTCTCACTGCAGTCCTTGGTAGCCATTTGGCGCTGGGGGTGTTGTGGAGTGGGCCTGCATGCATGTTGGTACCTGCACTCATTGGTTACAGTGGAGGCCATTTTGGCACCCAAATAGACAGTTATATAAGCAGACCCAGCATGCATGTGGAACCTACAATCCCTGAAATGTATGGTAGCCGTCATGGCACTTAACAGGTAGAATTTAGTGTTAAGAACCCGTCTAAACAGAGATCGCCTTGACATGCGGCAGACGGGCTCCAATAATTTTGTACAAAACGATTTGTCAAGTATCTCTCACTTATAGTGTAGCACTTGTGATTATTATGCAATTTTGTACTCTATATTGCAGTGAGTTGTCGCATTGCATGTTTTGGCTTTTAAAGAACATTGTGCCTGCCAATTAATGTAAAGCCTGCATGTTACTACTTCTTACATATGGAACTTTGACCAAAGACTGTAAATAGTAAACTGTTCAGTAAAAGAAAGTTTTGGTTCACTGCAATTTGTGTTCCTCAATTATTACTACAAGAAAATCGGTGTGCCACCGTTACCGGCACTGGAGTCACAAACTTAAAGGGATCTTGCCACTGGCACATTAAACCTGCAACACCCAGGGCACCTCACCTACCACCTGTACTGGTCCCTATACACAGAGAGTGCCCCAGAGGATCCATGTGCCAGCCTCTCCATCACTGCTGTATGCCTGCCCAGGGTATATAAAAACTGTGAGTACCAAAGACACCCTCGGTTGTTAACTACCCTTGTGACCTCACCAATCGCCTCACCCTGTCGGGCTGCGTACTGCACTTGGGCCCACGTTACTGCTGGGATTGCAGAGGACATGAGGCTCAGGACCCTCCTTAGGAATCGAATAGATGCTTTTCTTGCTTTCCAAAGAAGAGATATTTCCTGGATGATTTGTAATTGTTTCTCTTCTGGAAGAAACGATTTCATTGTCTGCAAGTCTAGCAGCACTCCTAGAAACACTTTGCTTTTGTCGGGTCTTAAGTAGAGTTGAGCGAACCCGAACTGTAAAGTTCAGGTTCGTACTGAACTTTAGGTTTTTCGGCACCTGTACCCGAACATTTACGTAAAAGTTCGGGTTTGGGTTCGGTGTTCGGCGCTTTCTAGGCGCTTTTTGAAAGGCTGCACAACAGCTAATCAACAAGCGTCATACTACTTGCCCCAAAAGGCCATCACAGCCATGCCTACTATTGGTATGGCTGTGATTGGCCAACTGCAGCATGTTACCCAGCCTCTATTTAAGCTGGAGTCACGTAGCGCCGCCCGTCACTCTGCTCGGATTAGTGTAGGGAGAGGCTGCAGCTGCTGTGAGGGAGAGATCAGTGAGCAATCTTATCAAGAACTGGTTTATGTACTCAGCGATCTACAGAAAAAGTGTTTTGTGGGTGCAGTGCACAATTTTTTTAAGCCTGCCCTGAGCCAACTACTGCTGAAAACAAACTTTTTTTTTCTTCAGTTAGTCAATATCAATACATGATCGGCAGCCATTTATTGCAACGATAGTGCACCAGCACAGGCTATCTGCAAATCCAGAAATACAGCTTTGGCATACTGGGGTGAAAAAAGCCTCTGATATACTGCACATCTCGGATTAGACAAGCATAAGTGACTGTCACATTTAGGACAGAAATACAGCTTTTTGGTTAGGGTGAAAAATCCCTCTAATATACTGCACATCTGGGATTAGACAAGCATAAGTGACTGTCACATTCAGGACAGAAATACAGCTTTTTTGTTAGGGTGAAAAAACCCTCTAATATACTGCACATCTGGGATTACACGTGCATAAGTCACTGTCACATTTAGGACAGAAATACAGCTTTTTGGTTAGGGTGAAAAAAAACCTCTAATATACTGCACATCTGGGATTAGACAAGCATAAGTGACTGGCACATTTAGGACAGAAATATAGCTTTTTCGTTAGTGTGAAAAAAAACTCTAATATACTGCACATCTGGGATTAAACAAGCATAAGTGACTGTCACATTTAGGACAGAAATACAGCTTTTTGGTTAGGGTGAAAAAACCCTTTAATATACTGCACATCTGGGATTACACGTGCATAAGTGACTGTCACATTTAGGCCATAAATACGGCTTTGGCATACTGGGGTAAAAAGAGTCTCATATACTGCACATCTAGGATTACACGTGCATAAGTGACTGTCACATAAAGGACAGAAATACAGCTTTTTAGTTAGGGTGAAAAAAACCTCTAATATACTGCACATCTGGGATTAGACAAGCATAAGTGACTGTCACATTTAGGCCATAAATACGGCTTTGGCATACTGGGGTCAAAAAAGCCTCTAATATATTGCACATCTGGGATTACATGTGCATAAGTGACTGTCACATTTAGGCCATAAATACAGCTTTGGCATACTGGGGCGAAAAAAGCCTCTGATATACTGCACATCTGCGATTAGACAAGCATCAGTGACTGTCACATTTAGGCCAGAAATACGGCTTTTTGGTTACAGGGGTGAAAAAACCCTCTGATATAATGCACATCTGGGATAAGACGTGCATAAGTGAGTGTCACATTTAGGCCACAAATACCGCTGTCATATAGAGTAAAAAATAAATAAATAGAGTGCAATACCCTACATCAGGGTTTATATTAGCGGTTAATTATTTTTAACATACTTAACCACTTTTTACTTTGCTTTGTGAACGCTAACTATGAGGCAAACATCTAATAAGGGACGCGGTCATGGTCGTGGTGTTGGTGGAGCCTCTGATGCAGGGAGAGGACGTGGCCGTTCTGCCACAGCTACACGTTCTACTGAACCTACTAGCTCAGGTCCCAGTAGCCGCCAGAATTTACAGCGATATTTGGTTGGGCCTAATGCCGTTCTAAGGATGGTAAGGCCTGAGCAAGTACAGGCAGGCACTAGTCAATTGGGTGGCCGACAGTGGATCCAGCACATTCACATTATCTCCCACCCAGTCTTCTACAGAAAGTGCACAGGTGGCGCCTGAAACCCATGCCCATCATTCTGTCACATCACCCCCGTGCATATCGGGGAACCTGTCTGAGCCTCAAGTCATGCAGCAGTCTCTTATGCTGCTTGAAGACTTTGCTGGCAGGGTTTCCCAAGGACATCCACCTAGCCCTTCCCCTGGGGTGGAAGACATAGAATGCACTAACGCACAACCACTTATGTTTCCTTGATGAGGACATGGGAATACCACCTCAGCACATCTCGGATGATGATGAAACACAGGTGCCAACTGCTGCATCTTTCTGCAGTGTGCAGAATGTCATGTCATGAGGAAGGATCGCTATTGTTCCTGATACGAAACATGTAACTGGAGTGTAACTGGCTTTTACCCGCACTGAAAAATAAAGGTAACATTTTAACCGAGCTGGACCCCTTTCTTTTTTGCTTTCTGCAGTGTGCAGACCGAAAAGGAAGTCAGGGAGGAAGACTGGGTGGAAGACGATGCAGGGGACGATGAGGTCCTAGACCCCACATGGAATGAAGATCGTGCCACTGACTTTCAGAGTTCGGAGGAAGAGGCAGTGGTGAGACCGAGCCAACAGCGTAGCAAAAGCGGGAGCAGGGTGCAAAAGCAGAGCAGCCGTCGCTAAAACAGTTCGCCTGCTACTGGCCACCGTCACCAGGGACCGAGCACACCAAAGGCAGCTTCAAGGAGTTCCCTGGCATGGCACTTCTTCACACAATGTGCTGACGACATGACCCGAGTGGTTTGCACACTGTGCCATAAGAGCCTGAAGCGAGGCATTAACGTTCTGAACCTTAGCACAACCTGCATGAACAGGCATCTACATGCGAGACACGGGTTGCAGTTGAGTAAGCACCTTCAAAACCAAGAAAGGGCTCAGGCCCCTCCTGCTCCCTCTTCTGCTGCTGCCTCGGCCTCTTCCTCCGCCTCTGGAGGAAAGTTGGCACCTGCCGCCCAACAAACAGAGGATGTGCCACCAACAACACCACCTCCGTCACCAAGCATCTCCACCATGTCACACGGAAGCGTTCAGCTCTCCATCTCACAAACCTTTGAGAGAAAAATGTAAATTCCCACCTAGCCACCCTCGATCCCTGGCCCTGAATGCCAGCATTTCTAAACTGCTGGCCTTTGAAATGCTGTCATTCAGGCTGGTGGAGACGGACAGCTTCAAACAGCTCATGTCGCGTACTGTCCCACAGTACGTCGTTCCCAGCCGCCACTACTTCTCCAGGAGAGCCGTGCCCTCCCTGCACAACCAAGTATCGGATAAAATCAAGTGTGCACTGCACAACACCATCTGTGGCAAGGTCCACCTAACCACAGATACGTGGACCAGTAAGCACGGCCAGGGACGCTATATCTCCCTAACTGCACACTGGGTAAATGTAGTGGCGGCTGGGCCCCAGGCGGAGAGCTGTTTGGCGCACGTCCTTCCGCCGCCAAGGATCGCAGGGCATCATTCTTTGCCTCCTGTTGCCTCCTCTTCCGACTCGGCTTCCTCCTCCTCTTCTACCACCTCCTCATCCGATCAGCGACAGACCTTCACCACCAACTTCAGCAAAGTCAGGGGTAAACGTCAGCAGGCCGTTCTGAAACTGATGTGTTTGGGGGACAGGCCCCACACCGCGCAGGAGTTGTGGCGGGGTATAGAACAACAGACCGACGAGTGGTTGCTGCCAGTGAGCCTCAAGTCCGGCCTGGTGGTGTGCGATAATGGGCGAAATCTCGTTGCAGCTCTGGGACTAGCCGGTTTGACGCACATCCCTTGCCTGGCGCATGTGCTGAATTTGGTGGTGCAGAAATCCATTCAAAACTACCCCGACATGTCAGAGCTGCTGCATTAAGTGCGGGCCGTCTGTGCGCGCTTCCGGCGTTCTCATCCTGCCGCCGCTCGGCTGTCTGCTCTACAGCGTAACTTCGGCCTTCCCGATCACCGCCTCATATGCGACGTGCCCACCAGGTGGAACTCCACCTTGCACATGCTGGAGAGACTGTGCGAGTAGCAGCAGGCCATAGTGGAGTTTCAGCTGCAGCACGCATGGGTGGGTCGCACTGCGGACAGCACCACTTCACCACCAATGACTGTGCCTCCATGCGAGACCTGTGTGCCCTGTTGCGCTGTTTCGAGTACTCCACCAACATGGCCAGTGGTGATGACGCCGTTATCAGCGTTACAATACCACCTCGCCGCAACAACCGGCCCCAACTGCTGATATGGAGCGTGTTAGCAGGAGGCAGCATTTGAACAACATGGTGGAACAGTACCTGTGCACACGACTACACGTACTAACTGATGGTTCTGCCCCATTCAACTTCTGGGTCTCCAAATTGTCCATATGGCCAGAGCTTGCCCTGTATGCCTTGGAGGAGCTGGCCTGCCCTGCAGCCAGTGTACTCTCTGAACGTGTATTTAGCGCGGCAGGAGGCGTCATTACAGACAGACGCAGCCGCCTGTCCACAGCCAACGTGGACAAGCTCACGTTCATTAAAATGAACCAGGCTTGGATCCCACAAGACTTGTCTGTACCTTGAGCAGAATAGACATTTATACCACCATCAAACATACATTCTTGTACTCAAGTCAAGTGCAATGATTCTTTGTTTTCTTTTTTTTTATTTGTCCCAATATTTTGGTGGCTACCTACCCCAATAAAAAAAAAAACAACATTGTTGGCTACCTCCTCCTCCTCCATTGCTGCCTCCACCTACAACACCACATTCGCTGCCTCCTCAACCTCCGAATCCATATCCACCTCCTTCTCTGAGCTGCAGGTTAATAATTTGTAATTTTTAGTTATTTTATTTCATTTTAAGTTATTTCCCTATCCACATTTGTTTGCAGAGCCATGCTGTTAAGCACATTTTACTGCCTTTTACATCCCTCTAGCCTCTTAAAGGACTATTTTAGAGCCATTTTAATAAAAAAAAAATGCCAATTGTAGTGCCCTAAATTTAAAAATTCTTATTTTCAATTGTCGGGTGACATTTTACCATTTTTGGCATATACAAACCCCTGCTGTGCTTGGGTGACAGGGGCCTAAATCTCTCAAAATCCTCTGTTGTATTGCTGGGTGACAAGAACCCCCTTTTGTCGTGAATGAACCCCTGCTGTGCCTGGGTGACAGCGGCCGAAATCTCTCAAAATCCTCTGTTGTATTGCTGGGTGACATGAACCCCCTTTTGCCGTGAATGAACCCCTGCTGTGCCTGGGTGACAGGGGCCTAAATCTCTCAAACTCCTCTGTTGTATTGATGGGTGACAAGAACCCCCTTTTGCCGTGAATGAACGGGGCCTAAATCTCTCAAAATCCTCTGTTGTATTGCTGGGTGACATGAACCCCCTTTTGCCGTGAATGAACCCCTGCTCTGCATTGCTGACAGGGAACTAAATTTATTGAAAACATCTGTAACTGATCGGAAGATGCGCGACTACAAGCGGACGCTGGTGATAGCATTCCCACCTGACAGCGGGGGCACAGTGGAAGCACAAGGCGAAGGAAGAGGAAGAGGTCGCCAACGCAGCTGGGGCACCGCCAGCACCTGAGAAGGCAGGGTTAGCATGGCCAAAATGTGGAAAAGCTTTGTCAGCCTTGGAGGTGCTGACCTGCCCTGCAGCCAGTGTATAGTGTGAACGTGTGTTTAGCACGGCAGAGAGCATTATCACAGGCCGCAGCCAATGTGGACAAGCTTGCATTTATTAAAATGAACCAGGCATGGATCCCACAGGACTTGTCCGTACCTTGTGCAGAATAGACATTTATACCAGCCTCAACCATCCATTCTTGTACTCAAGTGCATTTATTCTTCGTTTTATTTTGTTATATGTCCCAATATTTTGGGGGATACCCCAATTTAAAAATAAAAAATAACACAAATCAGTGTTGGCTACCTATTCCTCCTTCACCGCTGCTTCCACCTACACCGCCACATCAACCTACACCGCCATATCCACCGCCTCCCCAACCTCCTACTCCTAGATCCATATTGTTATTTTAATTTTTTCTGTATTTTATGTTATTTTAAGTCATTTCCCTATCCACATTTGTTTGCAGAACAGTTGCCATGCTCTTAAGCACATTTTGATACCTTTTGCAGCCCTCTAGCCCTTTCCAGGACTATTTTAGAGCCATTTTAGTGCCCAAAAGTTCGGGTCCCCATTGAACTTTTTTTTCATGTTCGGCCGAACCTGCCGAACCCGAACATCCAGGTGTCCGCTCAACTCTAGTCTTAAGTCCGATTTTTCTACATTTATTATCCACCCCAATTCTTCCAGATCCTGCCGAACAATTTCTAAGTGATCTTGCAATTTCCTCTGAGTCCGTGGTTATGAGGAACTCGTCTAGATAAGGGATGATTAATATCTTTTTTCGATGGAGACTTGCTACCACTTCTGACATGATTTTCGTAAAAACTATGGGGGCTGATGTTAAACCGAAAGGAAGGACCTGGAACTGAAAGTGGGATACCTTATTTCCTATCTGAACCGCAAACCTCCGATATTTGTGGTGACTGCTGCATATCGGAATAAGATAATAAGCATCGGTGAGATCTAGAGTTGCCATATAGAAGACTTTTCCTAGGAGATTTATTGTGGATTTCACCATCTACATTTTGAACTGTTTGTACTGAATATGTTGATTCCAACCCTTAAAATTTATAATTGCCCTGTGAGAGACGTTTTTAATAAATAAAAAAATCCTTCTTCCCCTGCTGGGACTGGAGCAATAGCTTCTTTTTGAAGAAGTATAGTCAGCTGGTATAGCAGGGCTAATTTATGTTCTCCTTTCCCTGTTTATACAAAAAAACACTTGGGGGGGAAGAATTCTAACTTTAGTCCCGACTCTATAACATCTAGCACCCACGGGGCTCTGGAGATTACTTTTCCAGGAGGGAAGGAAATTTTTAAATCTTCCTCCCACCGAACTTTTGGAGTCATTGATTACTTGGTTTTTTACAGGATTTTCCTGTGTTAAGCCTCGTGCACACGTCCGTGGAACACGGACTGTGTGATACCGGCCTGGATTTCTTCTGAGTGCAGGAGCGCACAGCGTCATTGGTTGCTATTACGCCATGTGCTTCCTGCTGCCACCACAGTAGAGTAATACACTGGTATGATCTATACCAGTGTATTACTGTACTGCGGCGGCAGCAGGAAGCGCACAGCGTCATATCAACCAATGACGCCGTGCGCTCCTGCACTCAGAAGAAATCCAGGCCGGTATCACATGGTCTGTGTTCCACGGACGTGTGCATGAGGCTTTAAAAAGGATTCCTTTGCCCCTTCCTCTACCCATTAGCCATCTCCCTGAAAAACCTATTTTTTTTTATAATCCTGCCTTCCACTTTTTGAAGGACCAAAACTTAATCTCTGCTGAAAAAAACTTTGATTCTGATGGAAACCATTTCTTTCTATGAGTAGCCTTTTCCAAAAATATCATTAAGAATTGACCCAAAAAGCCTATCCCCCTCACAGGGGATGCCGCACAACCTATTTTTTTAAGCTACGTCACCCGACCACGACCTTAACCATACCGCTCTCCTAGTGGCATTAGAGAGGGCAGCAGATCTTGCAGCTAGTTTTACTGTGTCTACTGAGGTGTCTGCCAGGAAATTTGTTGCCTGTTTCAACATAGGCAAGGATGTAATTAAATCCCCTCTTGGAGTTCCTGCCACTAGATTGTAGTTCCTACATCTGACTAATCCAGATGGACATAGATCTCGCAGTATAAGTGACTGCTACACTTGGTCTAAATATGTCCGTAGAAGCTTCCCAGGATCTTTTCAATAGGGCTTCACTCTTTTTGTCCATTGGATCCTTGAGAAGACCTACATCCTCAAAGGGGAGGGCAGAGTATCCAGTACAGGATTTGATCCTTTAAATATCAAATCCTGTACTGATTTAGGCTGCTTGGAATCCTCTAGATCAGGGGTGGTGAACCTATGGCACGGGTGCCAGAGGCGGCACACAGAGCCCTCTCTGTGGGCACCCACACCCTGGAAAAAGGCGTACCAATATTCTTTAGAGTTTTCCTGCCATTCATCAGCGCAGGCAGCGCATTGAACATAGACAGGTTATTATAGCTAAATGATAGTACATGGAAGATATATTATATTGGACTGTAGTATTCAGGTTTAATTGCTGTGTTCGCACTTTGCGATAAATAAATGGGTTTTGGGTTGCAGTTTGGGCACTCGGTCTGTAAAATGTTTGCCATCACTGCTCTAGATTCAAGGTCGCTCTGATAGTTTTAAGGAAAGCATCAGTTTCCTCAATAGAGCAAAGAGGATGACCTGTCTCATCTTCTGAGAAATCGGAATTAGAACCCGAGACTAATTCCCCTTCATCAAAATCCTCCTCCTGAAGGTCTATTTCATAAGGAGTGGACTTCACAGTAGTAGATGTGTAAGGTTTCTGACACATGGACGCCATTTTACAATCCACTGCGCTGCTCACTTCCTCCTTGATTATAGTTCTGATATTGTCCAATAAAGATGGAGACTCTACAGATAGTTTATCCAGATATTTAGTGCAAAGAGGCTTTTTATGACCATGAGGCAGGCCTTTTTTGCAAATGGAATATTTTTTAATGCGCTGAGATCCTTCAGCAGTTTTTTGAGCATCCCTGACCTAAGGCCATACCAAAACACACAATCAGGAGTAAGTAGCTAGGTAGCAATACTAAGAGGAATCCCACCACCTCATGGTGTATTAAATCGATTCCACCACTAATAAGTGAGCAATACAAAGTCACAAAAAATACAGGGGAGGAGAACTCACCATGCTGAGGGCTTTTGCAGGGTCTGCAGACTTGCGGATGAGCTAACACTGCCAGGTGTTTTTCCCCTCATTCTTTTAAACCGTTCGTTGCCTAGGGGGAAGTGACTGATCTGGAAGCGGCCTCCCTGAGATCTCGAGCCCACCGAGAATCTCGTCTGCCTCTGATCACATGACGCTGCCCAGGGCTGCCTCCACCGGAGGACTTATGCCTAAGAACAGGAAGGGCCGATCTGCAAGCCCTGCAACCCTGGTCACTGCTCAGCCCTCCTTACAAGCCAGGGAGAAGCAGGCTAGGCGCCATGAACTTTTACCAGATAGGCACTTTGTGTAACGGTCACGTCCACACACACACAGGGGAAAGGATAGTGACCACTGCGCTCCACCCTCACCCCTGGCCCTGCCTACTTGCCTCACGAGTCCTGATGACAGGGGACAACTGGACGACAGTCCCTAACTTAGTATATGTGCAGGGAAGACAGACAAGACAAAATACGGAACATGAACGGACCGGGTCAGAACCAAGAGAGCTACGAAGTACAAAGGAATAAGCAAAGAATGGTCAGGAGAAGCCGGGGTCAAATACCAGGAGAGCATAGGAGTACAAGAGGAGTCCTAAGAGAGTAGTCAGGTGGGAGCCGAGGTCACAATACCAGGACAGATGCGCAGTACAGGAGGAGCAGGCAAAAGGATGGTCAGGGAATAGGATCAGGTAAGTATTCAGCAGTCCAACAAATAGCCAGGAACCTAGAAATTAACAGGCAACCTGTAGCCAGCAGGCTGCCTGTATTTATAGTGGGGAGTGAGGGTCATGTGACGTGGCCAGCGTCACATGACCGACAGACCAACCAGTCGAGCACCGAGTGATCAGCTCGGCGCTCAAGGCAGACTAGGAGCAGGAAACCACCCAGCCAGCAAAGCCGCCCTGGGAATGAGGTCAAACACAGAACCTCATTCCAAAAGCTAAGCAACAGGTCTGCGGGCAATGGGGGACCGAGTGCACCTTCGGAACCCCGTGACACTTTGTACCTACAGGAGATCCTCTACGCTATCCCAGAAGGACAGGAAACAACTGGAGCAGGTAGGGGGAGGGGGCTATTTAAAGATACACTGCAAGTTTGAGGAAATAAATCTATGTGGGATTCAGCTGAAACAATTTTGCAGAGGCTAATTGGGATGTGCAAGGAAGATAACTAAGGAATGAATGCAGTGAGATAAAAGACTGAAAGAAATTAATCTTAAAAATATATGCACCTTTGCTACCCTGCGTTTAATTACATTTTATGCATTGAAACTTTGTCTCGATCACAGGAGCTTTTAGGAACTCATTGAATATGATCAACTGACACTGTCTTGCTTTTTATGTTTAATTGGTGCTCTGCTAGGACTGCAGGGGGTGGTACTGTAGCCTCCAGCTGTCACATAACTGTATTCAGTGCAGGGATGGGGGCTAAATTGGGGGATTTAATGTGCATGCAAACAATGCAGACAAAAACCACATACATAATTATCCTGACTTTACTGTATTCAGGAGAGGCAGCTAGAAGACCTTTCTAAATTATCTCATGTGGAGGTCACATGATCAAAGGTATGTTACAAAGAAAAAGACTAAAGGGAGAGACGGAAGAAAGCATGGAGAAGCAGCAGCCTGTAAGTGTACAAATGCGTGTGTGTGTGTGTCTGTAGGGGTCCTACCTATACTTTTTAAAAATGAACACTTTATTTATATCATTAAAACCAAAACCTGTACTAATAAAACTCTCAGGCTATGTTCGGGAATAGTTGGCGATGCACTCATTTGAATTGCAGAGCCTTATTCAGGAAATTACCCCTATGGTATTATCACAGGAGTGAATAATAATATTGTGGAATGAACCACAGTATTAATGGTATCAGTATTTATGTACTGTGGCACTGAATGTCCCTGTATGTGTACTTTTGAAAGGAGCTGCTGCTCTGTTCACACACTGATGTGGAGTGGGGGTAACCTATGCTGGCCACACTCCCCACTATTCAATGCACTGTCACCTAACACATTCACAGGAACACTTAGGCTGGGTTCAGACCTGAGCGTCTTTGATATGCGCGTTTAACGCGCGTTTTTGACGCGCGTTTTCTTTGCGCGTTTTTTGCAATAGTAAACGCGCGTTTGACGCGCGTTTGTGTGATTGACTGCAATGTCCTATGGCCACAAACGCGCTGTAAAACGCCCCAAAGAAGCTCAAGTACTTGTTTGAGCGTAGGGCGTTTTACAGCGCGTTTTTCAGCGCTGTAAAACGCTCAAGTGAGAACCAGGGCCATAGGGAAGCATTGGTTTTCATGTGTTGAGCGTTTTACAGCGCGTTTGAACGCGCTGTAAAACGCTCAAGTGTGAACCCAGCCTAACTCTAAAGTGCCACTGAAATACCACAGCCTCTCATGCACACTGGATGGTCAATCTCACATTCTCACACACTTTCTACAATGGTAAAGATTCTGCTTTGTTAAACAACACTCTGTATATTCCTCACTTTTCCCTAAGCCTGCCTAAAAACGCACACCTAACACTCCCCCACCCGACATGTTTCGCCACTTCATCAGGGGTCTTGGGGTATTAACGTCGGCGAGCCTCCATTTGCCCTACTATATACTAAATACCCGCCCCCTTGTTTGCACTCACAGTCAATCCGCTGTGATTGAATGCAGGCTGACGCAGTGATGTCAAATACCGGCCTGCTGCTGATAGAAGAGAACGCGGCGCGTCATACATACGCGATCGCTCTCCCTATCCACCACCGTGTATAGAAACATAGAATGTGTCGGCAGATAAGAACCATTTGGCCTATCTAGTCTGCCCAATATACTGAGTACTATGGATAGCCCCTGGCCCTATCTTATATGAAGGATGGCCTTATGCCTATCCCATGCATGCTTAAACTCCTTCACTGTATTTGCAGCTACCACTTCTGCAGGAAGGCTATTCCATGCATCCACTACTCTCTCAGTAAAGTAATACTTCCTGATATTACTTTTAAACCTTTGCCCCTCTAATTGAAAACTATGTCCTCTTGTAGCAGTTTTTCTTCTTTTAAATATTCTCTCCTCTTTTACCTTGTTGATTCCCTTTATGTATTTAAAAGTTTCTATCATATCCCCTCTGTCTCGTCTTTCTTCCAAGCTATACATGTTAAGGTCCTTTAATCTTTCCTGGTAAGTTTTATCCTTCAATCCATATACCAGTTTAGTAGCTCTTCTCTGAACTCTCCCCAAAGTATCAATATCCTTCTGGAGATATGGTCTCCAGTACTGAGCACAATACTCCAAATGAGGTATCACTAGTGCTCTGTAGAGCGGCATGAGCACCTCCCTCTTTCTACTGGTAATTCCTCTCCCTATATACCCAAGCATTCTGCTAGCATTTCCTGCTGCTCTATGACATGGTTAGGACTGTATCACTGATTTTATATTCTGCTCTTGGGTTTTTACGCCCCAGGTGCATTATCTTGCACTTATCAACATAAAATTTTAGTTGCCAGATTTTTGACCATTCCTCTAGTTTTCCTAAATCCTTTTCCATTTGGTGTATCCCTCCAGGAACATCAACCCTGTTACAAATCTTTGTGTCATCAGCAAAAAGACAAACCTTACCATGGAGGCCTTCTGCAAATTCGCTGATAAAGATATTAAACAATATGGGTCCCAGAACAGATCCCTGAGGTACCCCACTGGTAACAATACCATGGTCTGAATATACTCCATTGACTACAACCCTCTGTTGTCTGTCCCTCAGCCACTGCCTAATCCATTCAACAATATGGGAGTCCAAGCCCAAAGACTGCAATTTATTGATAAGCCTTCTGTATGGGACAGTATCAAAAGCCTTACTAAAGTCTAGATAAGCGATGTCTACTGCACCTCCGCCATCTATTATTTTAGTCACCCATTCAAAAAAATCAGCCTCGTTAGTACACACCCCTCTCTTGCTGACGTATGCGGGCTTGTGGCTCTTGCCCGTGAGTGGAGGGGAAAGCGACGCATCACTTAAAACAACAGGATTAACCCCTTCTGCATCGATATATGCTTGTAATTTATGCTGGTTAGTAAATACTACCATTTTTATAATGTATTATAATGGCGATTCATGAAGGAGGCATCCCTTAGTATTGAGGGGCATATAAGGTAATTTTTACTAGTAAACTACATTCATTTAGGGCTGTGTTTGACAATTAGTTAGGTGGTTCATCTATAATGTTATCATTTATAGTGATATAACTCAATTGGCCAGGATTTTACAAAATATGCACTCTTCATCCGGATATAATTGAGCAATGGTATATAGCACCATGGGGCTCAGAGATTGTAATTAAAAAATCCACCTGGCTTCCTCCTTTAGTAGTTTTAGATCCAAATTTCCACTCCTGGGGCCCAATTTTATTTGTGACAGGCTCCAAAATTTAAGTACCTCAAGATTATTATTGTGAGCATATGATAGATGTCTGACATCCTTTGTTGTATTTATGCCACTAATATGGCCTAAGGTTCTTTTCCTCAGTTCCTGAATAGTTTTGCCCACATATAATTTTGGGCACGTGCAGGATGCCACATAAACTATTCCACATGGCTTGACAAAGGCTCCGTATAGAGAGCTGAAACGTTGCTTTCACATGGGTTAATAAATCACCCACTTTTTTCATGAATTCTGGAGTGCTGCCTTCTCTTTTTTCAAGATATATACACCACCTAAAGAATTATTAGGAACACCATACTAATACGGTGTTGAACCCCCTTTTGCCTTCAGAACTGCCTTAATTCTACGTGGCATTGATTCCACAAGGTGCTGATAGCATTCTTTAGAAATGTTGGCCCATATTGATAGGATAGCATCTTGCAGTTGATGGAGATTTGAGGGATGCACATCCAGGGCACGAAGCTCCCGTTCCACCACATCCCAAAGATGCTCTATTGGGTAGAGATCTGGTGACTGTGGGGGCCATTTTAGTACAGTGAACTCATTGTCATGTTCAAGAAACCAATTTAAAATGATTTGAGCTTTGTGACATGGTGCATTATCCTGCTGGAAGCAGCCATCAGAGGATGGGTACATGGTGGTCATGAAGGAATGGACATGGTCAGAAACAATGCTCAGGTAGCCCATGGCATTTAAACGATGCCTAATTGGCACTAAGGGGCCTAAAGTGTGCCCAGAAAACATCCCCCACACCATTACACCACCACCACCAGCCTGCACAGTGGTAACAAGGCATGATGGATACATGTTCTCATTCTGTTTACGCCAAATTTGGACTCTACCATTTGAATGTCTCAACAGAAATCGAGACTCATCAGACCAGGCAACATTTTTCCAGTCTTCAACAGTCCAATTTTCATGAGCTCGTGCAAATTGTAGCCTCTTTTTCCTATTTGTAGTGGAGATGAGTGGTACCCGGTGGGGTCTTCTGCTGTTGTAGCCCATCCGCCTCAAGGTTGTGCGTGTTGTGGCTTCACAAATGCTTTGCTGTATACCTCGGTTGTAATGAGTGGCTATTTCAGTCAACGTTGCTCTTCTATCAGCTTGAATCAGTCGGCCCATTCTCCTCTGACCTCTAGCATCCACAAGGCATTTTCACCCACAGGACTGCCGCATACTGGATGTTTTTCCCTTTTCACACCATTCTTTGTAAACCCTAGAAATGGTTGTGCGTGAAAATCCCAATAACTGAGCAGATTGTGAAATACTCAGACCGGCCCGTCTGGCACCAACAACCATGCCACACTCAAATTGCTTAAATCACCTTTCTTTCCCATTCTGACATTCAGTTTGGAGTTCAGGAGATTGTCTTGACCAGAACCACACCCCTAAATGCATTGAAGCAACTGCCATGTGATTGGTTGACTAGATAATTGCATTAATGAGAAATAGAACAGGTGTTCCTAATAATTCTTTAGGTGAGTGTATATATATATATATATATATATATATATACACATATACTGTATATATACACACTACACATACTGCACAGTATTACTTCTTTAATCCTGTGAAATTTCAGGATGAACCTAAAATGCACTCTAACCTTTACAGGTGACCTTAATGTGACCTTTTGTAAACTTTGGAATGCACATGTCCAGCTGTTCAATATCCAATAAAATTCCTGGTTCAATTAGAATTGGTATTTAAACAGTCATTGTCATCATGCTGTTCACATTTTGACATCATGAGACCAAGATGACACCTAACAATTGATTAACAGTACCTCTCCATTGCTAGGCTTCAAGCAGTGTGTTCTCGGACGGAAGTGGCCATTGCGATTAGAGTGTCAGAGTGTCATCAGCAGGTTGCAATGGAGACAGACAGGAAGAGTCACAGAAAGGCATAAAAATGGGACATCCTTTTGCAACAATGACAGCTTCATTGTGAACAATGCACTGTGGAACCGGAAGATGAATGCCACACAACTCTAGGCACATTTAAGGGATGTGAGAGGGACACAAGTGTCACGTCAGACCATTGAAACCATTTACATTAGAGTGCTAGATGACCTGCAAGGGTACCTGACCACACCACCAGGCACAGGCATTTCCCTTTTCAACCCGAATCCAGAACATTCCTAAAAAACAACAAATTGCTATCACAACCTCTCTGCCACAAGGTCAGCTATTGCAGTTGGTTGGAAATCTCCTGCCATTTGAAGGGGGGGGGGGGGGGGGGACTTTCTAAAACTTAAATGCATAAATACAAAAATCAAAGGTCATGTGTAAAAATATGTATCACTACTATTCAACGGATGTTGAAAAACCTAGATAGCGACAACTGCCCTGTAAGTACTTTTTGGAGACTATCTTTAACCATTTTTGTTTATAGGGACTTTCCCTTTATCTACAGTCGTGGCCAAAAGTTTTGAGAATTACATAAATATTGGAAATTGGAAAAGTTGCTGCTTAAGTTTTTATAATAGCAATTTGCATATACTCCAGAATGTTATGAAGAGTGATCAGATGAATTGCATAGTCCTTCTTTGCCATGAAAATTAACTTAATCCCAAAAAAACCTTTCCACTGCATTTCATTGCTGTCATTAAAGGACCTGCTGAAGATCATTTCAGTAATCGTCTTGTTAACTCAGGTGAGAATGTTGACGAGCACAAGGCTGGAGATCATTATGTTAGACTGATTGGGTTAAAATGGCAGACTTGACATGTTAAAAGGAGGGTGATGCTTGAAATCATTGTTCTTCCATTGTTAACCATGGTGACCTGCAAAGAAACACGTGCAGCCATCATTGCGTTGCATAAAAATGGCTTCACAGGCAAAGATATTGTGGCTACTAAGATTGCACCTCAATCAACAATTTATAGGATCATCAAGAACTTCAAGGAAAGAGGTTCAATTCTTGTTAAGAAGGCTTCAGGGCGTCCAAGAAAGTCCAGCAAGCGCCAGGATCGTCTCCTAAAGAGGATTCAGCTGCGGGATCGGAGTGCCACAAGTGCAGAGCTTGCTCAGGAATGGCAGCAGGCAGGTGTGAGCGCATCTGCACGCACAGTGAGGCGAAGACTTTTGGAAGATGGCCTGGTGTCAAGAAGGGCAGCAAAGCAGCCACTTCTCTCCAAAAAAAACATCAGGGACAGATTGATCTTCTGCAGAAAGTTTGGTGAATGGACTGCTGAGGACTGGGGCAAAGTCATATTCTCCGATGAAGCCTCTTTCCGATTGTTTGGGGCATCTGGAAAAAGGCTTGTCCAGAGAAGAAAAAGTGAGCGCTACCATCAGTCCTGTGTCATGCCAACAGTAAAGCTTCCTGAGACCATTCATGTGTGGGGTTGCTTCTCATCCAAGGGAGTGGGCTCACTCACAATTTTGCCCAAAAACACAGCCATGAATAAAGAATAGTACCAAAACACCCTCCAACAGCAACTTCTTCCAACAATCCAACAACAGTTTGGTGAAGAACAATGCATTTTCCAGCACGATGGAGCACCGTGCCATAAGGCAAAAGTGATAACTAAGTGGCTCGGGGACCAAAACGTTGACATTTTGGGTCCATGGCCTGGAAACTCCCCAGATCTTAATCCCATTGAGAACTTGTGGTCAATCCTCAAGAGGCGGGTGGACAAACAAAAACCCACTAATTCTGACAAACTCCAAGAAGTGATTATGAAAGAATGGGTTGCTGTCAGGAATTGTCCCAGAAGTTGATTGAGAGCATGCCCAGTTGAATTGCAGAGGTCCTGAAAAAGAAGGGCCAACACTGCAAATACTGACTCTTTGCATAAATGTCATGTAATTGTCGATAAAAGCCTTTGAAACGTATGAAGTGCGTGTAATTATATTTCACTACATCACAGAAACAACTGAAACAAACATCTAAAAGCAGTTTAGCAGCAAACTTTGTGAAAACTAATATTTGTGTCATTCTCAAAACTTTTGGCCACGACTGTACAGTACTTTTTTTTTCTGTACACCGACTATTTTGTCCACATTAAGATGTGGTATGTGGGACAGCACATAGGGGCATCAAATGCCCTGCTTCATAGTGGGGAGTTCCAGTGCTAGCAATTGTCTTTTCATTAATTCTATCTGTACAAAAAAAATCTGTTAGGCTGGGTTCACACAGGCGAGATTTCCATGCAGGTGCAATGCGTGAGGTGAATGCATTGCACCTGCACTGAATCCGGACCCATTCACTTCTATTGGGCTGTGCACATGAGCGGTGATTTTCACGCATCACTTGTGCGTTGTGTGAAAATTGCAGCATGCGCTATATTGTGCGTTTATCAAGCAACGCAGGCCCCATAGAAGTGAATGGGGCTGCGTGAAAATCGCAAGCATCCGTAAGCAAGTGCGGATGCGGTGCGATTTTCACGCATGGTTTCTAAGATGACAGTCTATTCACTGTATTATTTTCCCTTATAACATAGTTATAAGGGAAAATAATAGCATTCTTTAATACAGAATGCTTAGTAGAAGGTCAATTGAGGGTTAAAAAATAAATTAACTCACCTCCTCCTCCTCTTGATCGCGTAGTTGCCGATCTCTTCTTACTTCTTTAATCATGACATCACATCACATCACTGTGGTGATGGACCATGTGATTGGACCATGTGATGAGCTAAGTGACGTCACCACAGGTCCTTTGACAGGTCCTGAAGAAAGAACAGGAGACCGGCAGATACGCGATCAATTGGAGGAGGAGAGTTATTTTTTTATTTATTATTTTTAACCCTCAATTGACCTTCTACTATGCATTCTGTATTAAAGAATTCTATTATTTTCCCTTATAACCATGTTATAAGGGAAAATAATTACATCTACACAACCTTGAACCCAAACCTGAACTTCAGTGAAGAAGTTCGGGTCTGGGTACCACATTCCGTTTTTTATCACGCACGTGCAAAACGCATTGCACACACGCGATAAAAACTGAACAACGGAACGCAATGGCAGTCAAAACTGACTGCAATTGGGTATCTACTCGCAATGCACCCGGGACGCATCCTGAGCCAAAACGTGACGCCCGTGTGAACCTAGCCTTACATCAGTTGCCATAGCATTCATTTTTAGTAGATCTGTATTTACGACAGCAATTGTTATAGATTTATTTTATTTTCATATTTTAGGTAATTTATCACCATTTGCACTGTATTGATTGTCAACAAATATTATGGGTACATAAATTTTAGTTACCTCATATGCACCAGATTTAGGTTATTTTCACCACATTTATCTGTAATGCTGTGCAGCATTAATTAATTTTCGATAATTGCACCGCTAGTAACTGCCATGAATTTGTAGAATTTACACAAAGAAATGTGCCTAGCCAGCTGCCCAACAACTCTAATGGTCAGTTCACATGGCTGATTTTCAAAATACATGTGTAAAAAAATCAGCGCTGAATCCACATATGTGACCATCGTAATTGGTGAATTTTTTTTCTGCTTCCCATTAATTTCAATGGGAAAATCAGTGCTGATTCTGCCCCCAAGATAGCACATGTTGCTTCTTTTTTACACATTTAAAAAAGAAACGTGTAAAAAAGAAGCAAGTGCTGACTCCCATTCAAATTAATGAGAGGCCATTTATAGGCGGTTTTTGATGCATTTTATGCATGTAAAAATCAGCCGTGTGAATTGACCCTAAGGCTGGGTTCAGACCTGAGCGTATTTGATATGCGCGTTTAACGCGCGTTTTTGTCGGGCGTTTTTATGCGCGTTTTTTGCAATAGTAAACGCGCGTTTGACGCGCGTTTGTGTGATTGACTGCAGTGTCCTATGGCCACAAACGCGCGTCAAAACGCCCCAAAGAAGCTCAAGAACTTGTTTGAGCGTAGGGCGTTTTTCAGCGCGTTCAAACGCGCTGTAACACGCTCAAGTGAGAACCAGGGCCATAGGGAAGCATTGGTTTTCATGTGTTGAGCGTTTTACAGCGCGTTTGAACGCGCTGTAAAACGCTCAAGTGTGAACCCAGCCTAAGAGAACATAACTCCAGAATGGGAGAGGCAATATTCATAACTGCAAGTATAGCCAAAAGGATTATATATTTGTTTTTCATTTGCGACAGGTCCTCTTTATACCCTTCAAGACACAGACAATTTTCACCTCTTAAATGTTTAATTTTACAAATCTAACATTACTTATGTGGTAATAACTTTGGACGCTTTTAGTTATCCAAGCGATTCTGGGATTTTTTTTTTTCGAGTCACATCAAACTTCATGTTACTGGTAAATCTAGGTTGATATATTTTACCTTTACTTGATAAAATCCAAAGTTCATGGAAAATTTGGAAAAATTTGCATTTTTCTAAATTTTTATTTCTCGGTTTTTAAGACCGATATGGCTATCTCACAAAATAACTATTAATTAACATGCACCGTATGTCTGCTTTATGTTTGTATAATTTTCTAAATTTCATTTTATTTTTTTAGCTTAACATTTTTAAAACAATTTTTCAAATTTTGTGGCGCATATATAACAGAAGCCACCCATGACTACATTTTTGAACCACACCCCTCAAATACCGTAATTCAAAACAGATTTTAAAAACATTGTTAAGCTTTTAAGTGTTCCATAACGATTAAAGCAAAATGGAGGTGAACTTTATACATTAAATTTTCTTAGCAGATTTTCCATTTTAATCCACTTTTTGAAGGATTAACAGCAAAACAAACCTCAATATTGACTACCGTAATTCAGCAGTTTACAGAGACTGCCCCATATATAGTTGTAAACTTCTGTATGGGCAAACAATAGGGATCAGAAGGGAAGGAGTGCCATATAGCTTTTGGAGAACAGATTTTGATGAAATTGTTTTCGAGCACCATGTCATTTTCATTTTCACAGAGGAGTAACAGGAGAAAAGGCCCCTCCCCACGCCCCCTCAAAAAATAAAATAAAAATATTACAAAAAATTGTGATGCATTTTTTCCTAAATACATCAACACACCATATGTGTTCATAAAATGCTACTAGTACATTGTAAAAACCCCAAAAGCTATTTTAGTAACTAAACCCTTCAAGAAATTCACCTAGGGGTATATCTATTGGATTGACCTTGCAGGTGTTTCATAAAATTATTTTAAATTGAGATATTAAACTCAAAATTTTTAACCTCAAATGTTTAATTTTCACAAGTGGTAATAGGAGAGAAAGCACCACAACTTTTGTCAAATAATTGTTCCCGAGTATGAAATAATCCCCTAAATGTCCACAAAACAGTTGTTTGGGCACATTGCACAGTTCAGAAGAGAAAGAGCACCATTTCCTAGTTTGACGATTTATTGATGTATATCACTTGTGCTGACAACTGCAGAGGTTCTAAGGTGTAAAACAAACAAAAAAAATCCTAAAAGTGACCCATTTTTAGAAACCACACCCCTCACAGTATTTACCAAGTCAGCATTTTGACCCCAGAGGCAATAATAAATGTAGATGATGCACAGTAAAAATTTAAATTTTTCACAGATATGCCATTTCAGTGCACAATACGTTGTGCCCATTGTGTGCCAGTGTGAAACGTAAGCCCTCTTATTACTGTGCAATGCTTTCTGGTTTTAAAAACACCTTCATTTGGCCATAATCTTTTGTCTGAGCAGACATGGAAACCTTTTTAATATTGACACATAATAACTGAAAACCTTGTATTAGAAGCTTGAATTCACAGATACAATTTTTTTTTCTATATCTGAGCACAACTCATGAAGTTCAAAAACTTCTAATACTTGTCTGTGGACTACATTACACTACACTACAGGAAAGTGGCATGCAATTTGTGGTACAAGCTGTGAAAGGACAACTCCCAGCATGCTTAGGCAACATCTGCAGGACCACAGGTTATATACCTCTGCTATACAGAATTTAACTACTTAAACTGAGCCAATCAAAAAGTAACGCCACTCACATATATCATATGTGCCCTGGTATAGGTACAACTAAAATGAATTAGTGAATCCAGCCAACATAACAGTATATTCATGAAAAGTACAAATGGCGTTCTACTGCAGCACATATAAAGAGGCTCTGTCAGCAATAAACCAGCCATACTGCCTGGTAGGGCTAATAATGCTGATGAAATTATACTTTTCTTTTGTCTGAATGCTTAACAGCTGCAGAGATATCTGTGTTTTTCTTAATATGCAAATAAGCTAGTTTGAGCACCAGGAGGCCGGGCTGAATCCATTGTGCACTGCATTGTAACACCCCTGTACTCTGCACACAGCATGTACATATTATATTCACTTCTTACTGTAGCGGGACTTCTATGATCAGAAAGCTAATTTACATTGGATATAAAAAGTCTTGGTCTTTCCTGAAATTTTCTTAGTTGCATCCCACAGCAAAAGCCATGGTCCACAGAGAGCTTCCAAAGCATCACAGGGATCTCATTGTTAAAAGGTAACAGTCAGGAGAAGGGTACAAAAGAATTTCCAAGGCATTAGATATACTATGGAACACAATGAAGACAGTCATCATCAACTGGAGAAAATATGGCACGACAGTGACATTACCAAGAACTGGACATCCCTCCAAAATTGATGAAAAGACGAGAAGAAAACTGGTCTGGGAGGCTACCAAGAGGCCTACAGCAACATTAAAGGAGCTGCAGGAATATCTGGCAAGTATTGGCTGTGTGGTACATGTGACAACAATCTCCTGTATTCTTCATGTCTGGGCTATGGGGTAGAGTGGCAAGACGAAAGCCTTTTCTTACGAAGAAAAACATCCAAGCCAGGCTACATTTTGCAAAAACACATCTGAAGTCTCCCAAAAGCATGTGGGAAAAGGTCTGATGAAATCAAGATTGAACATTTTGGCCATAATTCCAAAAGATATGTTTGGTGCAAAAACAACACTGCACATCACCAAAAGAACACCATACCCACAGTGAAGCATGGTGGTGGCAGCGTCATGCTTTGGGGCTGTTTTTCTTCAGCTGGAACTGGAGCTTTAGTTAAGCTATAGGGAATTATGAACAGTTCCAAATACCAGTCAATATTGGCACAAAACCTTCAGGTTTCTGCTAGAAAGCTGAACATGAAGAGGAACTTCATCTTTCAGCATGACAACGACCCAAAGCATACATCCAAATCAACAAAGGAATGGCTTCACTAGAAGAAGATTAAAGTTTTGGAATGGCCCAGCCAGAGCCCAGACCTGAAACTGATTGAAAAGCTGTGGGGTGATCTGAAGAGGGTTGTGCACAGGAGATGCCCTCGCAATCTGACAGATTTTGAGTGTTTTTTGCAAAGAAGAGTGGGCAAATCTTGCCAAGTCAAAATGTGCCATGCTGATAGACTCATACCCAAAAAGACTGAGTGCTGTAATAAAACCAAAAGGTGCTTCAACAAAGTATTAGTTTAAGGGTGTGCACACTTAAGCAACCATATTATTTTATTTTTATATTTTTCCTAAAAGATTTCAGGTTTTTTTTCAATTGAGTTGTACAGTTTATAGGTCACATTAAAGGTGGAAAAAGTTCTGAAATGATTTATCATTGTCTCAGTTTTTTACATCACAGAAACCTGACATTTTAACAGGGGTGAGTAGACTTTTTATATCCACTGTACATATTACTGCTTTATTCACAGGCACAATAGATAATTATAAAGACACCAGTAATATGTGTTAGCTTTCTGAAAATAGATAAACCAATGATCTCTATGTGATAATGGTATAGTCAGGGCTGGTGTTAGGGGGGCAAACAGGGCAATTGCCCAGGGCTCCCTTTCCAAAAGGGGCTCCCTGCTGTTAGATACTTAAGTGGGCCGAGCGTGGGAGTCTTTTTTTATTTATTTAATTCCTTTATTTTCCTCCTCCACATGCTCCCCAGTGTCTCTCTACCATGCTGCTTGCAAGAACAGTCACTGCTGCTGTTCCCCTCCCGCACAGTCTCCCCGTCTCACCAGACCTCAGTGACAGCCCAGCATGCTGTATTATCCACAATCCTGAGTGATGCCACAGACCGGCATCAGGACGTTCTGTGTGGGCGGAAGCTAGCATAGCTCCACCCCCATTCTTTGTCTGCACTTGCTTCAGGCTGGAGGCCTAAACTTCATACTGTGATGACTAGGTCTTCTTCTGCATCTGACCCCCAGACTCTGACCTCAGCTCCTGGACTGCAAGGGGCTCCCAGGACACTCTTATCAAAGCACCCGGCCTGTTTCCTCTCCAGCTGGTAAGTCCATGGTGTAAAAAGCAAGCAGCAGTGTGTGTGGAGGAGGGGTGCATGGCTGCTGGTGTGACACACTCGTTGTAGCAGCCCTGCACTGCCCTCAAGTACTGATGGTCACTGACCTGTGAGTTCCAACAGTCAGCTCTGTGTTTCCCCTGTGGCCCTCCTGTGTTGCTCCCTGTGGCCCCTCCTGTGTTGCTCCCTGTGGCCCCTCCTGTGTTGCTACCTGTGGCCCCTCCTGTGTTGCTCCCTGTGGCCCCTCCTGTGTTGCTCCCTGTGGCCCCTCCTGTGTTGCTCCCTGTGGCCCCTCCTGTGTTGCTCCCTGTGGCCCCTCCTGTGTTGCTCCCTGTAGCCCCTCCTGTGTTGCTCCCTGTAGCCCCTCCGGTGTTGATCCCTGTGGCCCCTCCTGTGTTGCTCCCTGTGGCCCCTTGTGTGTGCTCCATGTGTGCACTCTGCCCCACTGTGTGTGCTCCCTGTGTCCGCTGTGTGTGCTCCCTGTGCCTGATGTGTGAGCTCCCTGTGCCCCCTCGGTGTGCTCCCGGTGCCCGCTGTGTGTGCTTCCTGTGCCCCCGCGTGTGCACTCCCTGTGCCCCTCTGTGTGCTCTCTGTGTTTCGTATGTAAGCTCCCTGTGCCCCTGTGTGAGCTCCTTGTGTCCTGTGGGCTCCATGTGACTCCAAGGCACAACCAAATGGCATGCTCGTGTGGTGCTTGTGACGTGGCTGTGCTGCGTTCAATTACTGCATGGCTGACTGGGCCATAGAGGGCTCTAGTTAACGCTTTCACACCCAGCGCTATACATGTACGGCGCTGGGTGGGTGTTTAAAGATGGCACCCGCTTCTGCCCGCTGCAGACACCCGTGGCTCATGTTTGCAATCGGCAGTAATGCCGATCGCGGACATTTAACCTCTCAGATGCCGTAGTTAATGCTGACCACGGCATCTGAGCGCGCTGAAACCAAAAGTGCACACTTTCGGTTGTGCTCAGGCTCCTCCGTGTGGCGATCGGAGGAGTTGGAGCATGCATGCAGCAGCCCTTATCTTGAATGACACGAGGCTACTGCATAGTATTTCCTATGGAGCTCCATAGGAAACTAGTAAAATGATCATAGATTCCAATGTAAGTGCATTGGAGTCTATGATAATAGCAATCTAATGATTGCATGTTATAGTTCCCTATGGGAACTATAACATGCATTCATTAGATTGCTATTATCATAGACTCCAATGCACTTACATTGAAATCTATGATCATTTTACCTATGGGAACTATAGAAAAGTGTAAAAAAAAAAAAATGTTAATGTTTAAAACCATAAATAAAAAAAACCCTCTTTTCCCAAAATAAAAATAAAAGAACTAAAAAAAATAATAATACACACTATGGGTGTCGCGATATGCAAAAATGCCCATAGTATAAAAATATTAAAATATATTCCCCATACGGCAAGCAGCAAAATGAAAAAAAAAAGCGTCCAAATGGCCGATTCGCCGTTTTTGGTGGCTTCATTTTCTACAGAAAAATTTAATAGAAAGTGATCAAAAAGTCATACACACCCCAGACGGGGTTACTGGGGTGAAAAAAGTCTCTAATATACTGCACATCTGTGATTACACGTTCATAAGTCACTGTCACATTTAGGACAGAAATACAGCTTTTTTCTTACTGGGGTGAAAAAAGCCTCTCATATACTGCACATCTGGGATTACACGTGCATAAGTGACTGTCACATTTAGGACAGAAATACAGCTTTTTGTTTAGGGTGAAAAAACCCTCTAATATACTGCACATCTGGGATTACACGTGCATAAGTGACTGTCACATTTAGGCCATAAATACGGCTTTGGCATACTGGGGTGAAAAAAGTCTCTCATATACTGCACATCTAGGATTAGACGTGCATAAGTGACTGTCACATTTAGGACAGAAATACAGCTTTTTGGTTACAGGGGTGAAGAAAGCCTGTAATATACTGCACATCTGTGATTACACATGCATAAGTCACTGTCACATTTAGGACAGAAATACAGCTTTTTGGTTACTGGGGTGAAAAAAGCCTGTAATATACTGCACATCTGTGATTACACGTGCATAACGTAGAAAACAAAAGGGTCCCACAGCGCAAAAAAACGTCCACAGGTCAGGAGTATGATATTTTATTGCAGCAATACAATGCGTTTCGGGGAATCACTCCCCTTCATCAGGTACAAAGAGCTGCACATCTGTTTAATTACAGTACAAACCAAGCCTGCTTATCGAATACAAGTGCATAAGTCACTGTCACATTTAGGACAGAAATACTGCTTTTTGGTTACATACTGCACATCTGTGATTATACGTGCATAAGTCACTGTCACATTTAGGACAGAAATACAGATTTTTGGTTACTGGGGTGAAAAAAGCCTCTGATATACTGCACATCTAGGATTAGACGTGCATAAGTGACTGTCACATTTAGGCCAGAAATACGGCTTTTTGGTTACTGGGGTGAAAAAAGCCTCTGATATACTGCACATCTAGGATTAGACGTGCATAAGTGACTGTCACATTTAGGCCACAAATACCGCTGTCATATAGAGTTTAAAAAATATATATAGAGTGCAATACCCTACATCAGGGTTTATATTGGCGGTTAATTATTTTTAACATACTTAACCACTTTTTACTTTGCTTTGTGAACGCTAACTATGAGGCAAACATCTAATAAGGGACGCGGTCATGGTGTTGGTGGAGCCTCTGGTGCAGGGAGAGGACGTGGCCGTTCTGCCACAGCTACATGCTCTACTGAACCTACTACCTCAGGTCCCAGTAGCCGCCAGAATCTACAGCGATATTTGGTCGGGCCTAATGCCGTTCTAAGGATCGTAAGGCCTGAGCAAGTACAGGCGCTAGTCAATTGGGTGGCCGACAGTGGATCCAGCACGTTCACATTATCTCCCACCCAGTCTTCTGCAGAAAGCGCATAGGTGGCGCCTGAAACCCATGCCCATCAGTCTGTCACATCACCCCCGTGCATATTGGGGAACCTGTCTGAGTTCATCAGGTACAGAGAGCTGCACATCTGTTTAATTACAGTACAAACCAAGCCTGCTTATCGAATACACGTGCATAAGTCACTGTCACATTTAGGACAGAAATACAGATTTTTGGTTACTGGGGTGAAAAAAGCCTCTGATATACTGCACATCTAGGATTAGACGTGCATAAGTGACTGTCACATTTAGGCCACAAATACCGCTGTCATATAGAGTTTAAAAAAAAAATATAGAGTGCAATACCCTACATCAGGGTTTATATTGGCGGTTAATTATTTTTAACATACTTAACCACTTTTTACTTTGCTTTGTGAACGCTAACTATGAGGCAAACATCTAATAAGGGACGCGGTCATGGTCATGGTGTTGGTGGAGCCTCTGGTGCAGGGAGAGGACGTGGCCGTTCTGCCACAGCTACATGCTCTACTGAACCTACTACCTCAGGTCCCAGTAGCCGCCAGAATCTACAGCGATATTTGGTCTGGCCTAATGCCGTTCTAAGGATGGTAAGGCCTGAGCAAGTACAGGCGCTAGTCAATTGGGTGGCCGACAGTGGATCCAGCACATTCACATTATCTCCCACCCAGTCTTCTGCAGAAAGCGCATAGGTGGTGCCTGAAACCCATGCCCATCAGTCTGTCACATCACCCCCGTGCATATTGGGGAACCTGTCTTAGCCTCAAGTCATGTAGCAGTCTCTTATGCTGTTTGAAGACTCTGCTGGCAGGGTTTCCCAAGGGCATCCACCTAGCCCTTCCCCTGGGGTGGAAGACATAGAATGCACTGACGCACAACCACTTATGTTTCCTGATGAGGACATGGAAATACCACCTCAGCATGTCTCTGATGATAGGGCAGCACGAAATGCCAGCAGAATGCTTGGATGTATAGGGAGAGGTATAAGCAGTAGAAAGAGTGAAGTGCTTATGCCGCTGTACAAAACACTGGTGAGACCTCACTTGGAGTATTGTGCGCAGTACTGGAGGCCATATCTCCAGAAGGATATAGATACTCTAGAGAGAGTTCAGAGAAGAGCTACTAAACTAGTACATGGATTGCAGGATAAAACTTACCAGGAAAGGTTAAAGGACCTTAATATGTATAGCTTGGAAGAAAGAAGAGACAGAGGGGATATGATAGTAACTTTTAAATACATAAAGGGAATCAACTCGGTAAAGGAGGAGAGCATATTTAAAAGAAGAAAAACTACCACAAGAGGACACAGTTTCAAATTAGAGGGGCATAGGTTTAAAAGTAATATAAGGAAGTATTACTTTACTGAGAGAGTAGTGGATGCATGGAATAGCCTTCCTGCAGAAGTGGTAGCTGCAAATACAGTGAAGGAGTTTAAGCATGCATGGGATAGGCATAAGGCTATCCTTCATATAAGATAGGGCCAGGGACTATTAATAGGATTCAGATATATTGGGCAGACTAGATGGGCCAAATGGTTCTTATCTGCCGACACATTCTATGTTTCTATAATGACGAAACACAGTGCCAACTGCTGCGTCTTTCTGCAGTGTGCAGACCAAAAAGGAGGTCAGGGAGGAAGACTGGTTGGAAGACGATGCAGGGGACGATGAGGTCCTAGACCCCACATGGAATGAAGTTCGTGCCACTGACTTTCAGAGTTCGGAGGAAGAGGCAGTGGTGAGACCGAGCCAACAGCGTAGCAAAAGCGGGAGCAGGGTGCAAAAGCAGAGCAGCCGTCGCCAAAACAGTTCGCCTGCTACTGGCCACCGTCAACAGGGACCGAGTAAACCAAAGGCAGTTTCAAGGAGTTCCCTGGCATGGCACTTCTTCACACAATGTGCTGATGACAAGACCTGAGTGGTTTGCACGCTGTGCCATCAGAGCCTGAAGCGGGGCATTAACGTTCTGAACCTTAACACAACCTGCATGACCAGGCATCTACATGCGAGACACGGGCTGCAGTGGAGTAAGCACCTTCAAAACCAAGAAAGGGCTCAGGCCCCTCCTGCTCCCTCTTCTGCTGCTGCCTCAGCCTCTTCCTCCGCCTCTGGAGGAAAGTTGGCACCTGCCGCCCAGCAAACAGAGGATGTGCCACCAAGCATCTCTACCATGACACACGGAAGCATTCAGCTTTCCATCTCATAAACCTTTGAGAGAAAGCGTAAATTCCCACCTAGCCACCCTCGATCCCTGGCCCTGAATGCCAGCATTTCTAAACTGCTGGCCTTTGAAATGCTGTCATTCAGGCTGGCAGAGAAGGACAGCTTCAAACAGCTCATGTCGCTTGCTGTCCCACAGTACGTTGTCTACTTCTCCAGGAGAGCCGTGCCCTCCCTGCACAACCAAGTATCGGATAAAATCAAGTGTGCACTGCGCAACGCCATCTGTGGCAAGGTCCACCTAACCACAGATACGTGGACCAGTAAGCACGGCCAGGGATGCTATATCTCCCTAACTGCACACTGGGTAAATGTAGTGGCGGCTGGGCCCCAGGCGGAGAGCTGCTGTTCCGCGCACGTCCTTCCGCCGCCAAGGATCGCAGGGCATCATTCTTTGCCTCCTGTTGCCTCCTCTTCCTACCCGGCTTCTCCTCTTCTACCACCTCCTCATCCGGTCATCGACAGACCTTCACCACCAACTTCAGCACAGCCAGGGGTAAACGTCAGCAGGCCGTTCTGAAACTGGTGTGTTTGGGGAACAGGCCCCACACTGCGCAGGAGTTGTGGCGGGGTATAGAACAACAGACCGACGAGTGGTTGCTGCCAGTGGGCTTTAAGCCCGGCCTGGTGGTGTGCGATAATGGGCGAAATCTCGTTGCAGCTCTGGGACTAGCCGGTTTGACGAACTTCGGCCTTCCCGCCCACCGCCTCATATGCGACGTGCCCACCAGGTGGAACTCCACCTTGCACATGCTGGAGAGACTGTGCGAGCAGCAGCAGGCCATAGTGGAGTTTCAGCTGCAGCACGCACGGGTGAGTCGCACTGCGGAACAGCACCACTTCACCACCAATGACTGGGCCTCCATGCGAGACCTGTGTGCCCTGTTGCGCTGTTTCGAGTACTCCACCAAAATGGCCAGGGGCGATGACGCCGTTATCAGCGTTACAATACCACTTCTATGTCTCCTTGAGAAAACACTTAGGGCGATAATGGAAGAGGATGTGGCCCAGCTCTAACACTTTCAGGCCAGTCTTTTAGAAGTGGCTCAGAAAGAGGATTTTTGCAACAGCAGAGGCCAGGTACAAATTTGGCCAGCCAAGGCCCACTGCTGGAGGACGAGGAGGATGAGGAGGAGGATGGGGATGAAGCATGTTCACAGCGGGGTGGCATCCAACGCAGCTCGGGCCCATCACTGGTGCGTGGCTGGGGGGATACGGAGGACGCAGACGATACGCCTCCCACAGAGGACAGCTTGTCCTTACCTCTCGGCAGCCTGGCACACATGAGCGACTACATGCTGCAGTGCCTGCGCAAAGACTGCAGAGTTGCCCACATTTTAACGTGTGCTGACTACTGGATGGCCACCCTGCTGGATCCCCGTTACAAAGACAAAGTGCCATCTTTAATTCCCTCACTGGAGCGTGATCGGAAGATGCACGACTACAGGAGCACACTGGTAGACGCGCTCCTGAGAGCATTCCCGACTGACGCCGGGGGACAAGTGAAGCACAAGGCGAAGGCAAGGGAGGAAGAAGAGGTCGCCAATGCAGCTGTGTCAGCACCAGCACCTCAGAAGGCAGGGTTAGCATGGCCGACATGTGAAAAAGCTTTGTCACCTCGCCGCAACAACCGGCCCCAACTGCTGATATGGAGCGTGTTAGCAGGAGGCAGCATTTGAACAACATGGTAGAAAAGTACCTGTGCACACGACTACACGTACTGATGGTTCTGCCCCATTCAACTTCTGGGTCTCCAAATTGTCCACATGGCCAGAGCTTGCCCTGTATGCCTTGGAGGTGCTGGCCTGCCCTGCAGCCAGTGTACTTTCTGAACGTGTATTTAGCACGGTAGGAGGCGTCATTACAGACAGACGCAGCCGCCTGTCCACAGCCAACTTGGACAAGCTAACGTTCATTAAAATTAACCAGGCTTGGATCCCACAAGACTTGTCTGTACCTTGAGCAGAATAGACATTTATACCACCATCAAACATACATTCTTGTACTCAAGTCAAGTGCAATGATTCTTTGTTTTCTTTTTTTTTATTTGTCCCAATATTTTGGTGGCTACCTACCCCAATAAAAAAATAAAAAACATTGTTGGCTACCTCCTCCTCCTCCATTGCTGCCTCCACCTACAACACCACATTCACCGCCTCCTCAACCTCCGAATCCATATCCACCTCCTTCTCTGAGCTGCAGGTTAATAATTTGTAATTTTTTGTTATTTTATTTCATTTTAAGTTATTTCCCTATCCACATTTGTTTGCAGAGCCATGCTGTTAAGCACATTTTACTGCCTTTTACATCCCTCTAGCCTCTTAAAGGACTATTTTAGAGCCATTTTAATTTAAAAAAATGCCAATTTTAGTGCCCTAAATTGAAAAAAATCTTATTTTCAATTGTCGGGTGACATTTTACCATTTTTGGCGTATACAAACCCCTGCTGTGCCTGGGTGACAGGGGCCTAAATCTCTCAAAATCCTCTGTTGTATTGCTGGGTGACATGAACCCCCTTTTGCTGTGAATGAACCCCTGCTGTGCCTAGGGTTGAGCGATATACCGGTATCACGATATACCGCGGTATTAAAAAAACGGCGATATGGCGATATCGCAGTTTCGTAAATACCGCGGTATTTCGTGACGTCATAGAAGCGGTCATGGGCGCTGACCGCTTCTAAATCTGCGGCCGCCCGCCCCAGCATGAACCGATACGGGACATTTGCAGAGTACTTGTACTCGTGCAAATGTCCCCGACAGCTGCTGGCCGCTTGCGGCGGCTCTCTCAGCAGTTCGGCCAGCGTGGGGGAGGGAAGGAATTCTGTGACTCACATTTCCTGCACCCGACCTCTGAGAGGACGCTGAGATCCACGCAATTAACCCCTCAGGTGATCACAGCGTCCTCTCAGAGGTCGGGTGCCGGGAATGTGGGCAGTGCCCCCCTCCTCCCTCCCTCCCCAGTATTAATCATTGGAGGCCACAGGGTCGTCCGCCCATCATTGGTGGCAGTTTTCAGTTCCGATCGGAGTCCCAGCAGTGTAATGCTGGGGCTCCGATCAGTTACCATGGTAGCCAGGACGCTACTGGAGCCCTGGCTGCCATGGTATGTTAGTGAGCAGCATTATACTCACGTGCGTCGTGGCCGCCGGGCGCTCCTTCTTCTCATAGGTCTGTGCGGCACATTGCTAATGCTATAAGCCTTAGCAATGCGCCGCACAGACAGAAGAAGGAGCGCCCGGCGGCCACGGCGCACGTGAGTATAATGCTGCTCACTAACATACCATGGCAGCCAGGACTTCAGTAGCGTGACTCCTGGTTGCCATGGTAACCGATCGGAGCCCCAGCATTACACTGCTGGGACTCCGATCGGAACTGCAAACTGCCACCAATGATGGGGACAGCGACCCTGTGGCCTCCAATGATTAATACTGGGGAGGGAGAGAGGAGGGGGGCCCACTGCCACCAATGATGGGGGGACGACCCTGTGGCCTCCAATGATTAATACTGGGGAAGGAGGCGGGGGGCCCGGACCCACTGCCACCAATGATTGGGGGGATGACCCTGTGGCCTCCAATGATTAATACTGGGGAGGGGGGGGCCACTGCCACCAATGATGGGAGGGGGACCCTGTGGCCACTGCCACCAATGATTAATACTGGGGGGGGTTACCAGAGGGGGCTGATAAGAGGGAGAGGCTGGGAGGCACATGAGGGGCTGATCAGAGGCTGGGGGGCTGATCAGAGGCTGGGGAACTGCCCGTCTGCCCCCATACAGTGTAATGTCTCCTTGTGGCTGCCCCCATACAGTGTAACGTCTCCTTGTTGCTGCCCCCATACAGTGTAATGTCTCCTTGTGGCTGCCCGGTTGCCCCCATACAGTGTAACGTCTCCTTGTGGCTGCCCCCATACAGTGTAACGTCTCCTTGTGGCTGCCCGGCTGCCCCATACAGTGTAACGTCTCCTTGTGGCTGCCCCCATACAGTGTAACGTCTCCTTGTGGCTGCCCGGCTGCCCCCATACAGTGTAACGTCTCCTTGTGGCTGCCCGGCTGCCCCCATACAGTATAACGTCTCCTTGTGGCTGCCCCCATACAGTATAACGTCTCCTTGTGGCTGCCCCCATACAGTGTAACGTCTCCTTGTGGCTGCCCGGCTGCCCCCATACAGTGTAACGTCTCCTTGTGGCTGCCCCCATACAGTATAACGTCTCCTTGTGGCTGCCCCCATACAGTATAACGTCTCCTTGTGGCTGCCCCCATACAGTATAACGTCTCCTTGTGGCTGCCTGTCTGCCCCCATACAGTGTAACGTCTCCTTGTGGCTGCCCGGCTGCCCCCATACAGTATAATGTTTCCTTGTGGCTGCCCCCATACAGTATAATGTCTCCTTGTGGCCCCAAGTGTTTTTTTCTTCTAAATGGGCATTTATCACGATATATATCGTTATCGCGATAAATTTCTTAATATCGTTATCGTGGGAATATTTTTGATATCGTCCAACCCTAGCTGTGCCTGGGTGACAGGGGCCTAAATCTCTCAAAATCCTCTGTTGTATTGCTGGGTGACATGAACCCCTTTTTGCCGTGAATGAACCCCTGCTCTGCATTGCTGACAGGGGCCTAAATCTCTCAAAATCCGCTGTTGTATTGCTGGGTTACATGAACCCCCTTTTGCCGTGAATGAACCCCTGCTGTGCCTGGGTGACAGGGGCCTAAATCTCTCAAAATCCTCTGTTGTATTGCTGGGTGACATGAACCCCTTTTTGCCGTAAATGAACCCCTGCTTTGCATTGCTGACAGGGGCCTAAATCTCTCAAAATCCTCTGTTCTATTGCTGGGTGACATGAACCCCATTTTGCCGGGAATGAACCCCTGCTCTGCATTGCTGACAGGGAACTAAATTTAGTGAAAACATCTGTTACTGATAGGAAGATGCGCGGCTACAAGCGCACGCTGATGATAGCATTCCCACCTGACAGCAGGGGCACAGTGGAAGCACAAGGCGAAGGTAGAGGAGGAGGAAGAGGTCGCCAACGCAGCTGGGGCACCGCCAGCACCTGAGAAGGCAGGGTTAGCATGGCCCAAATGTTGAAAAGCTTTGTCAGCCTTGGAGGTGCTGACCTGCCCTGCAGCCAGTGTATAGTGTAAACGTGTGTTTAGCACGGCAGAGAGCATTATCACAGGCCGCAGCCAATGTGGACAAGCTTACGTTTATTAAAATGAACCAGGCATGGATCCCACAGGACTTGTTCGTACCTTGTGCAGAATAGACATTTATACCAGCCTCAACCATCCATTCTTGTACTCAAGTGCACTTATTCTTTTAGGATCTCTTTTCACCATATAGTGCTTTTAGTTCCTTGTAAGGTTTGAGGAATTGAGGTCATATCCTCAACATAATCGACAATGTTCGACAAAATAATCGCAGTTGTTGTGAATGTTATTCCTGCTTTTTGTTGCCTTGTAAGGCTAGGGAGATTGATCTTATGTCAACAGATAACAATCGTACTAAGCTGTGCGTGATAATGTTACTTTCGAATATATTCGAATACAGTCCGAAAGTTTGTATTATCGGTATTGACAGTATTTAGTCGAGTTATAGCTGACGGTAATCTCGGCTATTCAGCCGCTTACCTCCTTCCTTCAAGGATTATTCAAGTGTCTCCGCTGGTGTTGTCGAGGGGCGAGTAGTGCGGGAAACTCCGGCGTCTTGTGTCACTCTCCTCGGTTGCTGTAATTGCCAACTCTCGCGGGATCACACTTACGCAACTTCCTCTTTCATCCGAAAATGGCGTCTCTTTTATATCGATTAGAAGTCCAATCTTCCGAATTCTTTTATGATAGTATCTGCATTGCCATGCGACTGGAGATGTTTCGACAGGTGTGTGGCGTACCAGACGCGTTTCGGGATATGTTGCTATCCCTTCCTCTGAGGAAGGGATAGCAACATATCCCGAAACGCGTCTGGTACGCCACACACCGGTCTTGCGGACCTGCGGCCACACTCCGGAAATGCGGATGCAGAGAGCACATAGTGTTTGCGATAATTTTTGTCCTATTTAGGAATCTGTAGTTTTTCCTTTCAGCTGTTCTCTGTCAGCCACTCCCAACTACTATATATTTTCCCTTTCTGCTTCCCTTGTTGCCAGATATAGACCTTCTTTCCAAATCTTCTATTCTGACCTCTGGTGGAGTTGCTGTGCAGGTGTTTGAACTGGAGCTGTTGGATCTCCGGTTCACTCCTGTTGTTCACTCCTGGGGATTGTTTGTGGTGTTGGTGCTGCTGGTCCTTTCCCTGTTGTTACCCTAGGTGTCAGTGGTAAGGACTAGTGCTCCCAGTGCCCTATTCACTACCTAGGGCTTATTTTGTAAGCCAGGGACGAGGCATATCATCAGCGGAAGGGTTAGCAGCCAGGGGCCAGTTCTAGGTGAGTTAGGGGTCACCACTCCTCCCTCTCCCTAGTGAAAGGATACTCTCCTTCCCTCCCCTCTGCACCACACGACTGTTACCTGCCATATCAGACGTGATAGGAATATAGCTTAACCACCTCCCGTCACACTAACGCCGATAGGCGTCAGGACGGTGGTGCTCTCAGGTCTCGATGACGCCAATAGGCGTCATCTTGTGAGACCCGAGATTTCCTGTGAATGCGCGCGCATAACGTGCGCGTTCACGTCAGAGCCATGAGAACAATTTAAACTACAGCCTGCCAGCGCTGATCATTGGCTGGCAGGCTGTAGATTTTTAAAAGATCCAATGAAATTAGTATATCAGATGCTATTTTGGAAATAGAGTCTGATATACCTGCTACCTGGTCCTCTGGTGGTCCCTTTTGCTTGGATCGACCACCAGAGGACACAGGCAGCTCTGTAAGTAGCACCAATCACCACACATACACTACACCCCCCGTCACTTATTAACCCCTTATTAACCCCTGATCACCCCATATAGACTCCCTGATCACCCCCTGTCATTGATCACCCCCTGTAACGCCCAGCCCACCACACCTCAGTCACTGATTAGTCGCTGATTAGCGTCATCGCTGTCGCTAATCAGCACTAGTACTATATAGTATCTGTAAGTGATCAAGACTGATCGCAATCAGATCTATATCAGTACATTAGGGTCACCTTAGGCTCTACAAAAAACGCAGTGTTCGCCTGATCAGGCCTGATCTTGTGCGCACACTTGCGTTGAGTCCTCCCTACCGCAGTGACAGAATTTTTTTTATTATGATCACTGCAAAAACACCGTAAAATCGCTGCGCCGCTATAAAGATCACTTTTGAGCTTTTTGGATCTTTATTAGCGATCGCAGCTTTACTTCGCAAGCACTCCTTTTTACTAGGCAGGTGTGCTCTTTTTCCTGGGTAGTCTGAGAGGAATACCCTCTAAATTTAGTTAGTCCAAAATGGCAAAAAAGGGGTATTCCACTGAAGAGGCTTACAGGATTCTGGCCCTGATGGATGAAAGCGATGGGGACGCCTCACCCGCTGAATCCAGTGGTTCAGAATATGAACCTGTAGACAGCAGTGGCACTGTAACCGCTAGTGAAGATGAGGTCCCTGCTATGGTCAGGCGTACCCGACCCCATGTCAGTGTTCTGCCTACCCCGCATGATGAGCCTCATTTGCAGCAGAGTGGTGCTAGCGCTGATCTTTTTTATGGTGCGGCATACACCAGCAGCGCAGCACATCCTGGACCTTCTACAAGCACTGCCGTATTTACTGGTGAAGTGGCGAGCACCAGAAGGGCAGTTCAAGCTGGTACGGTGGCACGTGCATTAGCTCCCCCGTCGCAGCCACCACGTTCACAGGCCCGTAGAGCCCTTAGTATCCCAGAGGTGCTGGCAAACCCTAATTGGCAATCCCCTCCTTCCGCCGCACCCGTATTGCCCCCTTTCACCGCCCAGTCTGGAGTTCGCATGTAGACAGCTCATTTAGGATCGGCCCTTGAGTTTTTTGAGCTGTTCTTCACCGCGGATCTCTATGACTTAGTTGTGGCAGAAACCAACCGCTACGCCACAGACTAGATAACCGCCAATCCGGAAATCTTCTATGCCCAGCCTTACAGGTGGAAACCAGTCAGTTTCCGAATTTAAAATATTTTTGGGCCTTATTCTCAGCATGGGTCTAACTAAAAAAAATGTATTGCGGTCCTATTGGTCTAAAGACCCAATACATTACATGCCCATGTTCTCTGCTGCAATGTCCAGGGCACGTTTTAAGGTCATCATGCGCTTTATGCATTTCGCTGACAATAAAACCTGTCATCCAAGAGGCCACCCTGCTTATGACCGGCTCCACAAAATTCGGCACCTCATAGACCATTTGTCATCCAGATTTGCAGATGCGTATACCCCCAATCAGAACATCTGCATAGACGAGTCCCTTATACATTTTACCGGGCACCTTGGCATCAAAAAGTACAATCCCAGCAAGCGCGCCCGGTATGGGGTCAAATTGTATAAGCTCTGTGAAAGGGTCACAGGCTATACATATCGTTTTAGGGTCTATGAGGGAAAAGACTCAAAACTGGAGCCGATCGGATGCCCTGACTACCTGGGGAGCAGTGGCAAGATTGTCTGGGACTTGGTGTCACCCTTAGTCCACAAGGGGTACCACTTATACGTGGACAATTTTTACACAAGTGTGGCCCTCTTTCGGCACTTACATCTAGTCGGAATTCAATGCTGTGGCACCGCGCGACCTAGTCGCCGGGGCTTCCCCCAACGGCTCATTAATACCCGACTTGCACGGGGGGAGACGGCTGCCTTGTGTGACCAAGAACTGCTCTCGGTGAAGTGGAGGGACAAGAGGGACGTTTACCTTCTGTCCACCATTCATGCAGACACGACAGTAGAAATTGAAAGGGCAACTGGAGTCATTGAGAAACTCCTCTCTGTCCACGACTATAACCTTCACATGGGAGGGGTGGACTTCAATGACCAGATGTTGGCTCCATATTTAGTGTCCCGCCGCACCAGACGCTGGTATAAGAAGATGTCTGTTTATTTAATTCAATTGGCCGTATATAATAGTTTTGTTTTCTACAGTAAGGCTGGGAGAACGGGATCCTTCCTAAAATTCCAGGAAGAGATCATTTTGGAACTCCTGCATCCAGGAGGGTTCGTGCCCCAAGTCCCTGATGTAGTGAGCCGGCTACATGCCAGACACTTCCCGAGTGTCTATCCTGGTACCCCAACTCACCGTTCCCCAAGAAAAAGATGTTGTGTCTGTAGCAGGGCTGGAATAAGGCGTGACACCACCGTTTTTTGTCCTGACCAGCCTGCCCTATGCATAGGGGAGTGTTTCCGCAAGTACCACACACAGGTACACTTAGCATAGGGATTGCGTGACAGAGGACAGGCACACAGGGGTCTTAGGGCCCTTTCACACAGAGCTGCCACAAACCTCTCCTTTCACCTGGGACAAAGTGCATAATGTACTTCGCCACATCTCTGGGCGATTTGCGTTTTGCACATTGTCCCATGGGGAAGGAGAGGTTTATCCTCTAAAGGTAAAAAAATAAATAAAAAATCACAGGTAAGCAAAAAAGTTAATGTTCTATTTCAAATGTTCAATAAAGTTTATAAAAGTTAATGTTCTGTTTCAAATGTTATATAAAGTTAATGTTAATACATTTATTGCGTTGCTGCCTGTTTTTTTGTTTTTTTTACCTTCTAGGCTGGATCAACCAGCTGCAGCACTGATGTGCATTCTGACAGAAGCATTGCGCTACTGTCAGATTACACAAAAGCCGGTGTATGCGGCGCTGTAAGACGAGATTTCTCCTCTGCAGTAAAAAAGATACGTTTGCCGAGGCTTATGAGCTGAGGGGCGGTGTTCATATGCTTTGGCAAACACTTTGTATAAAAAAATTAAAAATTCTGGCAATGATTTATTCATCCACATCGATTGATGTGAATGGAGAAATCGAGTTTGCCAGGGCATACGAGCTGAGTGGGTTTGGATGTGGGCGGAGCTCCTATGTCCTGGCAGACGCCTTTCCCCTCTTTTTTTTTTGCACATTTTTTGGCAGAGATTTTTTTATCCACATTGATCGATGCGAATAAAGAAATCTGTGCCATTCATATTTTCTTTCAGCCCAGAGGCTGAACGGATAAAAAGGTCTCATTACCCGTATGCTCAATATAAGGAGAATAGCAGAAACTCCTAATGCTGGCCATACATGTAATAATTGTGGAGACCCTCAAATGCCAGGGCAGTACAAACACCCCACAAATGACCCTATTTTGGAAAGAAGACACCCCAAGGTATTCGCTGAGGGGCATATTGAGTCCATGAAAGATTTAAATTTTTGTCCCAAGTTAGCGGAAAGGGAGACTTTGTGAGAAAAAAACAAAAAAAACAATTTCCGATAACTTGTGCCAAAAAAAAAAAAATCTTCTATGAACTCGTCATGCCCCTCATGGAATACCTTGGGGTGTCTTCTTTCCAAAATGGGGTCACATGTGGGGTATTTATACTGCCCCGGCATTTTAGGGGCCCTAAAGCATGAGAAGAAGTCTGGAATCCAAATGTCTAAAAATGCCCTCCTAAAAGGTACTCATTGGAATTTGGGCCCCTTTGCGCACCTAGGCTGCAAAAAAGTGTCACATGTGGTATCGCCGTACTCAGGAGAAGTAGGGCAATGTGTTTTGGGGTGTCTTTTCACACATACCCATCCTGTGTTGTCAATTTACAGAGATATTTCTCTCACCCAGCATGGGTATATGTAAAAATACACCCCAAAACACATTGCCCTACTTCTTCTGAGTACGGTGACACTTTTTTGCAGCCTAGGTGCGTAAAGGGGCCGAAAGTCCAACGAGTATCTTTAGGCTTTACAGGGTTGCTCACAATTTAGCCCCGCCCAAAATGCCAGAACAGTAAACACACCCCACAAATGACCCCATTTCGGAAAGTAAACACCCCAAGGTAGTCACTGAGGGGCATAGTGAGTCCGTGGGAGATTATAATTTTTTTTGCCAGAAGTTAGCAGAAATGGAAACTTTATTTTTATTTATTTTTTCTCAGAAAGTGTAATTTTCCGCTAACTTGTGAAAAAAAATTAAATCATACATAAACTCACCATTCCCCTCCGCGAATACTTTGGGGTGTCTTCTTTCTAAAATGGGGTCATTTGGGGGGTATTTATACTATCCTGGCATTCTAGCACCTCAAGAAACATGACAGGTGCTGAGAAAGTCAGAGCTGCTTCAAAATGCGGAAATTCACATTTTTGTACCATAGCTTGTAAACGCTATAACTTTTGCGCAAACCAATAAATATACACTTATTGGATTTTTTTTTATCAAAGACATGTAGCACAATAAATTCTGACACAAACTTGTATAGAAATGTAATTCTATTTGAACAATTTAACCAGAGAAAGTTAAAAATACACTTTTTTGAGAAAATTGCGGTCTATTTTGATTAATATCAGAAAAACGAAAAATCTCAGCAGCAATCAAATTCCACCAAAAGAAAGCTGTATTTGTGAGAAGAAAAGGAAGTAAAATTCATTTGGGTGCCAAGTTGCGTGACCGAGCAATAAACCGTTAAACTTGTGAAGTGACGATTTGTAAAAAAGGGCCTGGTCACTAGGGGGGTATAAACCTGTGGTCCTAAAGTGGTTAATGTTTCCAGCGAAGTTGCGAATTATATATCAGGAAAAAATATAAACTATTCTGGCACTAGAAGAAGCAAATAATTGTGCTGAATCTAAAGGACAATAGAGATATGGCCCAAAATGAAAATATAAGTTAGCTAAGAAGGGGGAAAGGGGGTTGGGGTGGAGTGGGAAAAGGGTGGAGAGGGTTGGATGGCAAGGCACGTGGAGAAGGAGATTTTTTTTCTCTATAGATAAATGATTAGGATTTTTTCATTGAATGTAAGAGTATAAGAGATAAATTAAAAATATACAGTACAGACCAAAAGTTTGGACACACCTTCTCATTCAAAGAGTTTTCTTTATTTTCATGACTATGAAGGCATCAAAACTATGAATTAACACATGTGGAATTATATACATAACAAAACAAGTGTGAAACCACAGAAAATGTGTCATATTCTAGGTTCTTCAAAGTAGCCACCTTTTGCTTTGATTACTGCTTTGCACACTCTTGGCATTCTCTTGATGACCTTCAAGAGGTAGTCCCCTGAAATGGTCTTCCAACAATCTTGAAGGAGTTCCCAGAGATGCTTAGCACTTGTTGGCCCTTTTGCCTTCACTCTGCGGTCCAGCTCACCCAAACCATCTGCGGTCCAGCTCACCCAAACCATCTCTGGCGCAGCACCCCATCACTCTCCTTCATGGTCAAATAGCCCTTACTTTCAAAGTTTTCCCAATTTTTCGGCTGACTGACTGACCTTCATTTCTTAAAGTAATGATGGCCACTCGTTTTTCTTTACTTAGAATTTGTATTATGGCAAGAAAAAATCAGCTAACAGTCTATTCAGTAGGACTATCAGCTGTGTATCCACCTGACTTCTCCTCAACGCAACTGATGGTCCCAACCCCATTTATAAGGCAAGAAATCCCACTTATTAAACCTGACAGGGCACACCTGTGAAGTGAAAACCATTTCAGGGGACTACCTCTTGAAGCTCATCCAGAGAATGCCAAGAGTGTGCAAAGCAGTAATCAAAGCAAAAGGTGGCTACTTTGAAGAACCTAGAATATGACATATTTTCAGTTGTTTCACACTTGTTTGTTATGTATATAATTCCACGTGTGTTAATTCTTAGTTTTGATGCCTTCAGCGTGAATCCACAATTTTCATAATCATGAAAATAAAGAAAACTCTTTGAATGAGAAGGTGTGTCCAAACTTTTGGTCTGTACTGTATGTCATCTTTGATTGGGTGAAGAGATATCTGCTGGCAATTATCTGCTTTCAAGAGAAGCATTTGGACAGGGATTAAGTAGGGTGGATGGTTAAAATATGGGTAGTAGTGGGATATCACTCAGTTTATACCTCCTATTCTAGGGGAGTAACAGTGTTAATTCATAAGATAAAATATGAGTGTTCTGCCCAGCAGAGTTAGAGAATCATTCTAGTTGATTCTGCCAGATTTGGGGTATTTCTGTAGTGATTAGTGTGGTTATAGAACCATCTAGCGGTGTTAAGTTGTATTACACTTTGTTTTTCTGTTACAAAGACTACTGCATTGTGGGTGGTGCACTGCATTGTGAGAGTGAAAAGCATCCTGGGAAAGAGAAGCCTCCAGTCTCCAGGACACATCAGCAGAGCTGTCCTTCTGCATATCTCCTTCTTAAACTCCACCATCCTTGTAAAAGAATATATGGTGAAAGATCTACTTTTTTTCAGGGATATTGTGTTATAACTAGCTGAACAGCTCTGCATAATTGTTACTCAGGGAGTTGTTACTACTGTAAGCTAGACATGTAGTCCTATGTTAGGCAGCCATTTTACCATATGCTTCAGTGTTATGCAATTGTTACAGTACATGCTATTCTATACGTTATATTTATACATGCTATTTGTATTCTTGTAGTTTTACCAAACAAACCTGTTGACAAATAAACAAGTTAGACTACAAAGAACAGTCCTCTTATTTGGAAGACAGGAATGGTTCATGCTGAATGTTAGACTGCACACTGTGTGAACGTGTATGAAGACAGAACAAGGAGTATATTGAGTCTCAAGTGGATAATCAAGGCAGATATGTCTTCTTAACATGCATGACAGAGAGGATACGAATGGTAATTGCAAATATTTATATACCCCCCTTCCCGTATAACCCAGAGGTATTATATATACCTCATAAATATTTGGTGGATAAACAAAATTAACTTATGGTGGCAGTAGGGGACTACATGTATAATACCATGTTAGAACCATCTATAGACAGAAGGTCCACTAAAGGATCAACATCTAATCATCATAATACCGCTTTCTCTAATTTATTAATGGAATTGGAATGGACAGATGTTTGGCGGAGATGTAATCTGGACAGATGTGAATTTTCATGCTATTCTAAAACTCATCAGTCGTGGTCGAGGATTGACATGGTCCTGGGAAATAGAAAACTTATGGAACAAGATAAAATGAGAATAAAGTACGTAACCGTGGGCATGTCGGATCACTCCTCCATGCTTTTGAGTTGGATTTGGGGCTGAAAATAAAACCAATGATTTTTTATTTCAATTCACATTGCTTCAGGGTAATAAAGATGCAAGAGGAATTAAGTGATGAGCTGAGGCAGTTTTTTTCAAATTAATAAATGATCTGCTAATAAGCTGATAATATGGGATACTGTTAAGGCTTATTTGAAGGGATTATTAAGTAATAAGATTAGCTAGTTAAAAAAATTCAAGTGTATAGAAATTAAGAAGTTGGAAAATAAATTAATGAGGGCAAAAAATAGGTGTATGTGTAACCCAAATAAACTGAACTTAAATAAATGGCTCAAAAAGAGATGAGGGATCAACAAATGGAGAAAGCCCAGGCCTCTATGTTTTTCAAAGGGGTGAACTACTATACAGAAGGGGAGGCATCTGGAAGCAAATGTAATAAAAAAAAAAATCTAAAAAGTATATAACGATATATGTATAGGCCAATATCACTTCTTAACCCCTTTGCCATCAGCGCCGTACATATATGGTGCTGGAGTGATTTGCAAACATGGCGCACGCTTGCACATGCAGCGGTCATCAAGGCTGGCAGGTCTCTGCTGTTTCAAACAGCAGAGACTTGCGGCTAATTACCATGACCAGCAATAATGCCGATTGCGGTAATTAAAGGCTTTAGATGCTGTAATCAAGTGAGATCATGGCATCTAAATGTGTAAAAACCCAGAAGCTCGCGCTTCCGGGATTCCTACTGACACCCCCTGCGGCCAATGGGGGCTTCGGTAGTTACGCTGAACACTATGAGCCTCGCTGAGGAGGCTCATAGTGTTCATGCTGCAATTCTTATTTTGGCCACCAGATGGCAGGCCAGGATAAGAAATGAGCAATTTTCAGTCCAAAACCCATTAAAAAAATCCCTGATAGCACAAAATAAAAAATAAAAAAAAACATAATTTATAGGCTTATATATGAGCTTCCAAATCACCACAATTTTTATTTTTTTAAAGTAAAAAAATACATAAAATCACCTCCATTTCCGTATAATTAAAAAATAACTAACTAAGTACCGTAATAATAAATATAAACATCATGAGTATTACCACAAGATCACCCACAATGCCATGCATGCAGCCAATCAAAAGCCAGCCAGCCCCTGTGATGTCACAGCCCTATAAATAACCTCAGCCATTTTGGATTCTGCCATCTTCCAGTGTGCTTACAGCAGGGAGAGACGTCAGCAGGCGCTAGGGACAGTGTTAGAAAATACTTTATTGTGCTGACAAAAAACTATTTACAAGTTCAGGGAAAGATTATTCAAGGTGCAGGGAAAGCATAGGGAGGCCTCATCCACGCTATAAAAGGAGAACAGGGTGTAATAGGGGAGTGTACAGCCTGGGTAATAGGAGAGATTCTATTACACCTTGCTGCACTTATTGGGGATCCAAATTGCTATTATACTGCTGCTTTTAGGTTTGCACTAGATAATACCTTTGTAATTCCAGCAAACCTTGTTTGTTAATGGGGTGCAAGTGCTGTGTTGCTGGGTGTATTTATAGGAAATATTATTATTATTATTATTATTATTATTATATTAACCTTCTGAGGTGCATTTAAATTGTTCTACAGTTTCTTTTGGGTTGTATTAGTGTAAAAAAAGTACGTATTATTTGCCGTTCTGCGGTTGAGCTACTTTGTACTACAGCCTTTTTTGGGGTGTATAAGTGTAAAAAAGTACATCTTATTTGCCGTTCTGCAGTGCAGTTACGGTACTTTGCACTACAGCCTTTTTTGGGTTGTATAAGTGTAAAAAAAAGTACGTATTATTTTCCATTCTACAGTGCAGTTACTTTGTTCTTCAGCTTTTTTTGGGGTGTATAAGTGGAAAAAAGAATACGTATTATGTGCCGCACTGCGGTGCAGTTACATTGTAGTGGAAAAAGTAGAAGGATCCAGCTTCTGATAAAACGATATCCTTTATTCGATGCGGTAAAATACATACAAAACAAGACAGATGCAAAATGGAGACGTTTAGGATCTCAAGTCAACGATCCTTACTCATGATATAAAATGCCATCGGTGTGACTCCCATATAAATACAATTCCTCCAATCACATACATAGAAACAACATCACATGATAATCATCTGATTATCTGTGGGCAAATCACAATACATGGAACAACAAATCCAAACGTGCAATTTTTTACAAATTCACTGATATTGTAAAATCAAAACAAGTTTTTGTTCATGCCTTTGGGGAAGCAGCTACCAAGTTCGAACATCCAATATACCTCTCTGCTTAGTAGTTTGCGTCTGTGGTCACTCCCTTAACTGGGAGCGTGACCCTCTCCACACCCTGAACTCTAAAACTTTTTGTATTACCATTATGTACAATGGCAAAGTGCATAGTGGCAGAAGAAACATTGCGTGTTTGATAGTGAGGTATGTCAGATAAATGTCTCTGTATCTTGGTTTTAGTCTGTTTGGTGATACATCCTATATATTGCATTGAGAATTCAACACATGTAATTAAATAAACCGCAAACTCATTGTTGCAGTTAATATATTGTTTTATTTAGTGACTTCTGCCATTCACTGTGGATGTGACTGTTTGACTAACATATATGTGTTCACAACATGTGCATTTTCGATGGCCGCATTTATAACTACCTTGATACGAAAGCCACACTGGTTTGGCCTTCGGGCGGTCACAGAAAAGGCTGGGACTAATCCTATGACCTAGGGTAGGGGCCCTGTATGCAGCACATCTGATGCCTGCTAAAATCACTTCACTCCACTCGGCATCATAGTTTAGCACTGGTTAATGTTTTTTTTTTTCAATTTTACAAATGCCAGTGTATTCCTCGCTATAACTGGTGGTAAAAGTAACTGATTTCATTTTTCTTGGGTATTTGTTTTGGTGATAGGTTCTCCGAAAAATACTAATCTATTTCTATCTAATGTTAAAGCCCATTGTTTGGCTTTCCTAATAGATTGTGTAGTATCTAACCTGGGTGGTAACCTAGAGCTGATAGCAGCAGCCTCTTCAGCAAAAGGTTCATTGGATGAGCAATTAGTGTGACAACCACCCGCCAATCTGGTTGTACTATGCCACAGTTACCATACAGGTCTCATCCACTAGAGACTTCTGGAGGCAAATCCACTGTGAGCACAGTAAACGTTTAAGATTAGTTGGCGTGCCCATACATTATACAGTCGTGATTGTATGTACAATCGGTAAAATAAAATTATCAATTTTGCGCGGGAAACCAACTTAATTTGTTGCCACCACTCTTCGTATTGAAACGGGGCGAAGAGACCCCGGCTAGCTATTCCTAAAGGGAAGAAACCGTTATTTGCAACCTAGCTAACAAATCAACAATTTATAAAAATAAGACAATGCGGTAGTATGTCTCTTCTGACGATAGAGTTCTTAGGGCTCTTTCACACTTGCGTTGTCCGGATCCGGCGTGTACTCCACTTGCCGGAATTACACTCCGGATCCGGAAAAACGCAAGTGTACTGAAAGCATTTGAAGACGGAACCGTCTTCAAAATGCTTTCAGTGTTACTATGGCACCCAGGACGCTATTAAAGTCCTGGTTGCCATAGTAGGAGCGGGGGAGCGGTATACTTACAGTCCGTGCGGCTCCCGGGGCGCTCCAGAATGACGTCAGAGCGCCCCATGCGCATGGATGACGTGTCCAATGCGATCACATGATCCATGCGCTTGGGGCACCCTGACGTCACTCTGGAGCCGCACGGACGGTAAGTATACTGCTCCCCCGCTCCCCGCTACACTTTACCATGGCTGCCAGGATTTTAGCGTCCCGGCAGCCATGGTAACCATTCAGAAAAAGCTAAATGTCGGCTCCGGCAATGCGCCAAAACGACGTTTAGCTTAAGGCCGGATCCGAATCAATGCCTTTCAATGGGCATTAATTCCGGATCCGGCCTTGCGGCAAGTGTTCCGGATTTTTGGCCGGAGCAAAAAGCGCAGCATGCTGCGGTATTTTCTCCGGCCAAAAAACGTTCCGTTCCGGAACTGAAGACATCCTGATGCATCCTGAATGGATTTCACTCCATTCAGAATGCATGGGGATAATCCTGATCAGGATTCTTCCGGCATAGAGCCCCGACGACGGAACTCTATGCCGGAAGAAAAGAACGCAGGTGTGAAAGAGCCCTTAGCATAGACCAAATAATCAGGTAACAAGGGCAAAACTGGAACGATTAAATCATTAGTTTTATTATAAAAACTACACACAGAAATATACATTAAAACTGACAGGTATACCTGCCAGTCGAACAGATTGGTTGGATAGAAATAAGTAAGAGATGAAAGGAAATAGAATGTCTGTAAGTTCAGAATTACCATGGTAGAGTCCCGTAAAAGATAAAGTCTTTGCAAGGAATAATCCAAGATGGCAGGGTGCACATGTCCAGCAGGCGGTCGTGATGTTATTCAACTTCAGATGGTAGATGAAGGACTACTGACCTGAGTACCCCCTCTGTAGCTGGGTGTGGCTATGCACAGGTCCAGCCAGGTAATTGGAACAGGGGGCAGTTTTTGCGAGACAATCTGGCAGAATCCTTGCTTTGCCAGTTATTTAGTACCCGTAGGTCAAATTAAGAAATAGAATTCATATTTATAATCAGTAGAACTTTACGAATAATCGGATACCAAATATGACTGGAAGACAATACCATGTGCCTGAGAACCTTTATATCTCGAAGCGGGAATCTCTGATTTGCTTGTGGATTTCCTGGAGGGTGTGTTATGAAAACCTCAACCTTTTCTGAAGAGATTGTTCATTCCGTATTTTCCTAACCAATGAAATATGAAGAAAATATGGGAAAAATATGCAATCTATGGATTGGAGGTGACTTTAAAGGGCTTCTGTCACCCCACTAAAGTGATTTTTTTTTTTGGGGCTAGTTAAATTAGTTATATAGCGATATATGAAAATATAATTGTGTTACTTACATTGATCCAGCAGTTTATTCAAAAAACGAAGTTTTATCATATGCAAATTCGGTCTCTACCAGCAAGTAGGGCGGCTACTTGCTGGTAGCTGCTGCAGAAATCCGCCCCCTCCTCTTGTTGATTGACAGGGCCAGCCGGGATCTCCTCCTCCGGCCAGCCCTGTCGGCATTTCAAAAATCGCGCGCCTGTGTGGATTCGGCGCAGGCGCTCTGAGATGAGGAGGCTCGTCTCCTCAGAACTCCATCAGTGCGCCTGCGCCGATGACGTCTTCTATTTCGGTGATGTCATCGGCGCAGGCGCACTGAGGGAGTTCTGAGGAGACGAGCCTCCTCATCTCAGAGCGCCTGCGCCGAATCCACACAGGCGCGCGATTTTTGAAATGCCGACAGGGCTGGCCGGAGGAGGAGATCCCGGCTGGCCCTGTCAATCAACAAGAGGAGGGGGCGGATTTCTGCAGCAGCTACCAGCAAGTAGCCGCCCTACTTGCTGGTAGAGACCGAATTTGCATATGATAAAACTTCGTTTTTTGAATAAACTGCTGGATCAATGTAAGTAATACAATTATATTTTCATATATCGCTATATAACTAATTTAACTAGCCCCCCAAAAAAAAAATCACTTTAGTTGGATGACAGAAGCCCTTTAAGGTCATCTCCCTTCTTGTACCAACCAGCAGCGTGATAAGGATATGTCTTTCTCTGTTGAAGCTACTGACCAGGTTTAAGTGCACTTTTATGGGGATTTGTCTAGATAATATCAGATTGATGGATACTTAACCTGGCAGGGGTTTCTCCTAGGGCCAGGAAGAATCTTTTGGAGCTGGGATGGTGAATTAACTTCTGGGTTGAGAGTTTAACTCTTTGTGTGAATGATAGGGCTCCTGTGATTCTGTAATTTTAAAACAGGAAGCATTCGCGATTTCTTCGGGAATCGGTATTGTCAAGATCGCGAAGCGTCACATTTAGGTCGTGCTCTCACCATTTCTCCTTTTGATATATTTTTCGCTATATGTGTAGGATGAGATAAAGTTGCTAGCAATGTGGTGTTCCGCGCGGTTTCTTTTCTATAAGTAGCAGAATAAACCTTTGTTTTTATACCATCTACATACATATAAACGCAGATCTAAAAATGCAATAGAAAGTGGATCATGGTGTAGAACAAATTAATCTAAATTGCCATTAAGATAATCTCCAAAAAGTGGTATGTCCGCTATATTACTTGACCATACAAGGAGCAGGTAATCAATATAACGCCCATACCACCTTATGAAAAAAAGGATTATTAATATCAAACAGAAATTTGCTCTCCCACCAAGCCATAAAGATGTTTGCTATGGAGGGCGAAAATTTGGCCCTCATAGAAACACCAGAGAACAGGAGAAAATATCTTCAATCATTGTGTTTCTTTAAAAAAATCAACTGAAATACAGATGAAATCTTGCAACTCCACAGTATAGTTGCTATAACTTCCCAAATACAATTTGAGGGAAGAAATTAAACCACATCATCTGTAATCCATGTGAAAGAATCACACCATTCAAAATGATGAACAGATTGCAAAACTGAACGAGGATACTTAAGGAAGCCTGGTATAAGCTACACTAAGGGCTGTTTCACACGAGCGAGTCCATTGCGGGAATCATGCTCCGTGTGCGAGTGTGATCCTCTGCTCTGGATTGCAGGAGCGCACGGTATTATCATGATTTATAATGCTATGTGTCTCTGCATGGCTTTTTTTCCACAGAATCATAGTGACAAAGTTGTCAGTATGATTCTGTAGAAATAAGGTCAAGCAGAGGCACATAGCATTATAAATCAATATATAATGCCGTGCGCTCCTGCAATCCAGAGCGGAGGATCACACTCACACACGGAGCGTGATTCCCGCAATGGACTCGCTCATGTGAAACAGCCTTAAGGGTTGAAGGAGAGTGTCCACCCATTCTGAGAGCCTTTCTGAATATGAGACTATTCTAGCCACTATTGGCTTCATAGGGGGTGGAAACTCTCCTTTATGAATCTTTGGCAGTGAATGGAATGTCAATATTATGGGATGTTCAACATAAATATATTCCAAATCTTTCTTACTCAAAATACCACTTGAGAGACCCTGTTGCAAGATATTCATACGTTTTGGCTGAAAAACGGGGGAGGAGGTTACTTTTCAGAGGAGAATAGACTGTTGTATCATCCAACAGTTTTAAAACCTGTGATTTATAGATATACTTTTCCAAAATAACCACTGCTCCCCTGTTGTCAGCTTCCTTAAAGAGATTCTGTCATGACATTTTAGGCCTATAACCACCTTCCTCACCTCAGCCCCGCCTCCGCAATCGTCCGGTCCCTCTGCCAGATCCAGTGCACTAGGCATAACCTGAGGGACCGGACGATTGCGGAGGCGGGGCTGAGGTGAGGAAGGCGTCGATTTCAACTGGGAAGGCGGCGCTGGGCACCAGACGGAGATGGCTGCAGCCGGGCACCCTGTATGAAGCGACGTCCCCTTGGGCACCTTAGGTAGGTTAATGACAGGTTATAAAAACCTGTTTTATGTGCTAATAGAGCCACAGGCACATTTAATAAGTACAGTTTTGGATTCATGCTATTTGGACGGACCTGGCCATAAGTTTAGGTTATAGGCCTAAAATGTCATGATAGAATCCCTTTAAAAGGATTCTGTCCCCAGATTAAACCCTATTAAGCTAGCTGACATTAGCAATGTGCTAATGTCAGCTAAACCTAACTAACCTATTCCTACTTTTATCTGTCTGCCAGCCCTGTGCTCTGGTGAAATCTCGCGCCGTTCAGTGTTTGGAGTAGGCGCGGTGAGGAAGCTGGCAGCCTGCGAGCATCTTTCACTCACCGCGCTTGCGCCAAATGCTTGAACGGCACGAGAATTCACCAGAGCACAGGGCTGGCAGACAGATACGAGCACTGCCTGGTCCTGTCAATCAGGACTTGAGGGATGCGACAAAGGTGGGAGAACGGAGCCTCTAGGAGCAGGAACAACGCCCCCCTGCTCCTAGAGGCTAATTAGCATATTATAAAAGTTTAATTTCTGGCATAACGGGGGCATAAATAAAAGTAGGAATTGGCTAGTTAGGTTTAGCTGACATTAGCACATCAGCTAGCTTAATAGGGTTAAATCTGGTGACAGAAACCCTTTAATGATAATATCTGTTTTCTTCTGCAAGTCTCTCAATGCATTGCGTTCTTCCGACATGAGATTGTCTCTTTTACTGCTCGATGTGAATTGTTTCTCCTGATTGTATGGTGAATTCATTTTTGTGTTTGTTTTTTCATGGAGTGCACACAGATCCCTTTCAACAAGATCCTGAAAGCAGTCGAGTGCAGGCGACCTAGATTGTATGGGGTAAAAGTCTTTATTATGCTTTTTAAATGTGGCAGAGGAATTACATAATTCTGCTACTTCCCGTTCTGATCGCATGTCTTGTAGAAGGGAAATGTGTGCTAACTCCCGAAAATCTAAATGACACAATGGGGCATTTGGGACCTTCATATCATCATCATATGCTGTAATATGCAGGGAGTCCCCCCCACTCAAAAAATGTATTTTTAAAGTAAGCTTGCGAGCTAACCTATTCACATGTATAATTGTGTGATATAAATCAAAATGGCATAAAGGTGAGAAAGATAGTCCCTTCTTCAATAAGTCCATCTGTGCTTGTGAAAGACTAATAGAGAAAAGATTGATGACTTGAAGTTCACTCACTGCGGTTTGTTTTTGCGGGATGGATAGCGATGTCCTTTTTTAGTGTTTTCTTCCAGCTCGTCGTTTTTTTTAGATGATTTGTTCTTATTGTAGCTTTTGCTAACAGCCGCTTGTGGTATGTTCGAACTAGTGGAAAAAGATCTCTCACCAGCCTCAGGTGCTGAGTCAGATGACTCCAATTCCGTGGAACTGAAGGAAACTCTGGATGACTGTCTTCTCTTGGAGCGGGTCATTTTTCTTAATATGGAACAAGGAGTGTTCGCCTGAGCCTCTGTCCAGGAATTGACTTTGTCTGTTTTGTAGTCCAATAAATTCCTACTGAATTTGTTTTGTTGGATTGTACTAGAGTGCCTGGGGTAGACCACCTGCTTCACAGGAGACTACCTGCCCAGGAAGAAGCGGTGCACGGGTTCACGGAGGCAGTGGTAGCAGGCAGTCGGTGTAACGGCATACAAGGGAATGCTCCAAACTCTGAACGGAACCTCATGAATAGCTGCTAGCAGACGAATAGGAACAGTCTCTAACAGCATACAGTGAATTCCCCCAAGAACGAGACCAAGCTCTGTGTTGAGGGTAAAGCAGTGGACCGCCAGAGCTGTGTGTTTATTGTTCTTATATAACATTGTTACACATTAGTACCACCCACAGGGTTTTGTAAGACAACCAGTAACCACGTACAATACACTCAGACATTCCCACACAAAATTCTCCCCTCTGCCTGTGATACAATTACCATACACAATGGGTTAATGTAATCATCACAGGCAGGAAAATACACAGTTTTATAGAGTCTTCTGTCCTGGAGATAATTGGGAAGTAATCCAATTTATCTCCAAGGACAGAGGCAGCAATTCAGGATGCACAGACACAATACATCCCAACAATGCATCCTGGTTTCCTCCTCTCTGCCCTGGAGACAACCGAGGAGTAATTCAATTATCTCTCAGGACAAAGGGACATCGCCATTGTACATGTGGGGACAACAGGACAGAAATCACTATTCAAATATACAAAGGAAGCATGGCTTTTCTGGCCAAAACCAGTTTTTACAGAGTTAGGCTGTGTGAGATAATTGGCTTAACTGGATGTGGTAAGCCAACTAGGTACAGAAAATACCTCTATTCACAACAGCAAAACTACACAAAAATACATAACTCCTATCAAACTGAACAGAACCCCCACATTCAACTTATCCCCAGATGGCTTGGATCTGAGCGCTCAATATATCTGAACAGCGCTCAGATGCCACAAACACAGTCAAATCGCCATGGGGTTTAAGTTTAGCATCGGCTGATGAGAGGGCCCATAATCCTGGGGCAAGAGGCTGGCAACCAGGCTTCTCCAGCACCCAGTGGCAAGGTTGGTTTCACCACAGTCGGTATGGGAGTGTTGGGGAGAAAATGCCATACTCGGCTGTGTGTAAATTTTTTGTTAGGAGGTGAACATGGCCATTTGCCGAATTTGTGGGCAGAAGGTAAAGCATGGGCAGGGTGCCAATGTTGGCACCACCGCCCTAAGTCAACACAAGCAGCGTCACCATAAAGTGACCTGAGAGAACCGTGGCTCCGATGTGGTGGTCCAGCCTGCAGCAGAAACTGCTGCATCACACAGTGGCACGCACCCAATTTCATGCAGTCAAGGCTCCACCACCTCAGCCGAAGGGAGCTGTCTGTCCATCCCATCAACTGTTGGTTCTGATGCTCCTGATACTCCTCCTCCTCCTCTCATAAGTCATTCCGTCAGCAATCAATCACCGAAGCGATTGCCAACAGAAAACAATATGCAAGCACTCATCCAATGGCGCAGAAGCAAACCGTGCTCCTGGCCAAGTTGCTGGTGCTGCAGTCCCTCCCTTTCCAAGTGGTGGACTCTGCACCTTTTCATAGAACTGATGGCTTGTGCCAAGTGGAAAGTCCCAAGTCGTCATTTCTTTGCAAAAAATTAAGTACCAGCCCTGTACACATATGTAGAACAGAAGGTGGGCCAGTCCTCGAGCCTGTCAGTGTCTGCCAAAGTGCTCGGCAGCGCCGACATGTGGAGCTGTAACTACGGTCAACAATATATGTCCTTTACGGCCCACTGGGTAAATGTGCTTCCTGTCCAGCCACACAAGCAACTTGGCCAGGTGACGCCGCTTCCGCATCCACGTTCTCACGCCATTGGTCCTGCAACAATGTCCGCCTCTGCCTCCTCGTCCCCCACCGTATCCTTAGCCTCCACTGCAGGGACAATTCAGTGCCCCACCAGCATACCACATGTGCAGAGCACAGCGGCGTCACGCTGTTATGCCCCTAGTTTGCCTGGGCGAACTGAGTCACACAGGGGAGGAACTGCCCCGCGTCCTTCATCAAGAAATCGAATTCTGGCTTTCTCCTCGACAACTCAAAATCGGAACCATGGTGACCAACAACCGGAAGAACATGGTGTCGGTGATGCGTCAAGGAGGGCTAAGCCATGCGCACTGCATGGCACATGTGTTAAATCTGGTAGTAGAGCGGTTCCTGAAGTCTTCCGCCCATCTGCTACATATCCTGAAAATGGCCAGGAAACTTTGCATGCACTTCACCCACTCATACACCGCAAAGCACACCCTCCTTGAGCTGCAGCAGCAGAATGGCAACCCCCACCATAGGCTGATATGCGACGTTTCCACCCATTGGAATTCCACCCTCCATATGTTGGACAGATTATATGAACAGAGGAAGGCCATAAACGATTTCTTGATGATACAGGCGGACAGAGGTACTCCGCTGTGTAACTTCGATGTTAGCCAGTGGCAGCTCATGCATGACACCTGCAGTTTGCTCGTGCCCTTTGAGGAGGCCACTTTATTTGTCAGTCGCCAGGACTACGGGATGAACAACGTTATTCCACTGCTTTATGTCCAGGAACAGATGCTGATAAATCTGGCTGGCCAGGGGACTGGAGACATGGCGACTACATCTCACGGACAAATGAGCCCTGTGGGGGCTGAACTAGAGGAGGAGGACATTTAAGCACAAGCAATGTGCAGAGAAATGGGTGTTTTTTCTACACAGGTGACAGGAGGAGCAGGAGCAAACAGGGCAGCTACAGGGCGATGAGGAAGACGAGGCAGAGGACCCAGACACACTGTGGCAGTATGCAGTGGAGTCACTTGCGCAAATGGCCCGATGCATGATCACTTGCTTGCGTAGTGACAGCTGAATTGTCACCATTCGCCAGAGGGATGACTACTGGGTCTCCACCATGTTATACCCTCGCTACTGGTCCAAAATGGGGGCCTTTTTTACACCGGCTGAGAGGGAGGACAAACTGAACTACTATCAAGACATCCTATGTAGTCAGTTGTCCGCTGCCCATGTGCACCTTCGCTCATCCTTATGCAGGTCTGCAAGTAGACATAGAGCAGAACCTGAGCCAGCAGGTTGTGGCATACTTGGAGTGCACCCAGGCCACCCCACATCGAAGATTTGTGGCCGCAACTGGCCGAGTTTGCCGTGGACAAGCTTTCCTGCCCAGCCTGCAGTGTGGCATCAGAGCGGGTGTTTAGTGTGGCAGGGGCCATAGTTACCCCAAGGAGAACTTGCCTGTCCACCTAAAATGTGGAGAAACGTACTTTTGTGAAGATGAATAAGGCGTGGAACAACCAGGATTTTCAAAAAACCAGTGCCTGATGCATCAGACTAGATCATCCATAGTGCCACACCTACACTTTGACAAAAGAGGCCTGTTTCTTCTGGCTACCTTCTTCAGCTACTATCCTTATGCTGCCACACCTGATGCCAGGTGCTCCTACTGCCAGCCACCATCTTCAGCTGGTACTGGTATTGCCCCCCACCTCCCCACTCTGTCACTGTGCCACTCTGTGGTCTCTTCATGCTGCTGCTACATCAACACTATGTCTCTGGGCCACTCTGTGGTCTCCTCATGCTGCTGCCACCTCAACACTATGTCACTGGGCCACTCTGTGGTCTCCTCATGCTACTGCCAATTCACCACTCTGTGGTCTCCTCATGCTGCTGCCACATCACTACTCTGTGGTGTCCTCATGCTGCTGCCACATCAACACTATGTCACTGGGCCATTCTGTGGTTTTCTCATGCTGCTGCTACCTCAACATGATGTCACTGGGCCACTCTGTGGTATCCTCATGCTGCTGCCACCTCACCACTATGTCACTGGGCCACTCTGTGATCTCCTCATGCTGCTGCTGCATCAACATTATGTCACTGGGCCACTCTGTGGTCTCCTCATGCTGCTGCCACCTCACCACTATGTCACTGGGCCACTCTGTGGTCTCCTCATGCTGCTGCTGCATCAACATTATGTCACTGGGCCACTCTGTGGTCTACTAATGCTTCTGCCACCTCACCACTATGTCACTGAACCACTCTGTGGACTTATCATGCTGTTCCCATCCTCCCCACTTCATGACTGGGCCAATATATTGCTTTTTTTAACTGGTTGACATCATCATTTATTTGACCCTCTTCTAATCTGTCAGAAGGAAGGAAAAATGTGATCCTGTCTATGTAGCAGCTGTAAGGCCTGTATGACAAGGTCCCATCAGAATTGGCTTATGAGTTGGTAGCAAAAAGCAGGAGTGGGTACAAAACACAGAAGACATGCAAATATTCCATTCATCTCTGTTTTGGATCCACTCTTGTTATTTTTTGTTGGCTTTAGCGATACTGATGCATTACTGACCAAATGCTGACCGAGTGAAGGCGGATGCTCAACAGACAGGATCTGTTTTTTGGGGGTTATTGTTCTGACGGATCAGAGGAAGGGCAAAATAATCAGTGACGTCAACACAAATTTACTGCTGACACCCTCTCCACTCTGTGCTTGATAAAGGCTATGCTATAGCCGAAACGTAGCAACTTTTCTGTATACACGTTTTATATGTAAGCAGTGCCCAATAAGGGGATTTTCACCGGACATGCTGCCTCTGTTATCGCTCATTGGATTATATACTCAGGAGCCTCTGTGGATCTAGGGCTCCAGGTGGGCTGCTACATTCCGGTTGACCGCAAGATCTGGCGAGTGCGACTCCCTATTGATGTATTGTACCCTCTCCACTCTGTCAGGAGCACTCTATTTGTATAAGCGTTTAATAGAACAGGTTCTGTAGACATCTATGTGGAATCAGCTGATGATGGTGTAAAAGGAGTGCACTTCTTCTTGACGCTAATATCGACCCGTAAGGCTGAGTTCACACTTCAGTTAGTTGGTCAGTTTTGGCCCCGTAACTGCCCAAATAAGTTAAGTGTGCAGTGATTCTAAAAGTGACGCCTGTCATCTGCGTGTCATACTGACTCACAGTATTGTTTCAATACCACAGCAGACTCCCTATGCATGTTACTGCAAGGAACAGTGTTCAACACCACTATACAGGCTCTCTGTAGCCAGGAAATAGCCGTTTTACGCGTTTAGCCACTAATAAATTCTGATTGAATCAAATCTTTTCTGAAAATTCGGCGAAACGACCAAATTGAATTTTCAAGTAATTCGCTCATCTGTAACGGCGAATGGCGTAACCGAAAAAAAGTGTCAAAATGGCCAATTTGCCATTTTTTTATTGCTTCTCTTACCCAAAAACATATAATAAAATGTGATCAAAAAGTTACACACAGGGGGGGGCGTGGCCTGCAGCCGAGCAAGAAGGACGACTTCTGACTGAGCTCCTTACCTCAGGTCCCAATCGCAAGCCATCTTACATTTTTCCTAGGTCATAACACCCCAGATGGCCCACAGATACCCTCTGCGTCCCTCCCGCTATGAAAAGAGATGCTCCCAGGACTCCCCGGACCTCCTATCCCTGAATTACAGCGGAGGCCTAGCGAGACCTGGCAATCCCCAACCTAAATTTTCGGCAAGCACCAGCCGTGCTATGGAACGGTCGAGCAGAGGCCAGCAAGAACAGACACCGGAACCCTCCATACATAGAGGACTTCGATTCACAAAACCACCAACTAGGTAGGCGCCAACCAACTTAGTTGCATCCATAACTACCAGGGTGGGACCCATCCAGCGACCGCAAGAGCAAGATCTGGACACATAAGACCGCAGGGTGAGGGGCGGGAGAAGAGGGACACAGAAGGGAAGACCTCTTCTTTAAACACCCGGCAGCCATCTCCTGGCCCTGCCGCCCAGCTGAAACTCACCTCCGGTACACATCCAAGGGCCCTGCACCCCGACTGGAGTACAGGTACTTCTATACCAACTGCAGTGTGGAGGTCCATGAGGGTGGGAAGGTGATTACTGCAGAGCACTAGCGTGCATTAAATCACAAATAGACTCCGGCACTTCCACCTCCCTCCTCAGCCACCCTACCGATCAGAAAAAGAATCCCTACAAGTGGCAAGTGACTGCCACATCATCTGTGACCCGGAGGGGTGACAATACCACTTAACTTTTTTTGTAATCTGTCTGGTGAAACCTCTGGGATTTCGAACATTGCTGGAGGCTAGGACACGATCTCCCTCTGGCTACAGTCGCACACTGCCATCTAGTGGCCATCTATATTATTCTACTACTCCAACTTCTACAAGCTGCCAGAATATCCTTTTCTTTTACCAATCTAGGGCTTCAATGCTCTGATATGTCTGGACTCATTATGGTGTGAATACCCATGGGACACTAATCTTGTGCCCAAAACCAACTAGCTATCACTTACCAACACTAATTGACAAAATGGTAAAGTACGGAAAAGATGTGATCAAAGAGGGCGGTCAACCCCAAAGATCCACCCCTGCTAAAGAAGATATCAAAGTTAATGAAAAAAAATCCTGGCTTGGCGCCAACTCCCAATGTCAAAATGCCAAGCTCCCAGGAAACACAACGTTCTCACAAAGACTCTGAGGTGGAACATAGCGACACGAATGAAGCTTTCACAACCTCTACCCTGCCAATTTCTCGTGCCTTTTTGCAAAAAGCCCTAGCCAAAGCCTTGGAACCTCTAGCCAAAGACCTTAGTGACATTAAACAAGATATGAGGCAAATTGGGGCGAGAGTGGACACTTTGGAAAACACTCAAAAGGCTATTTGCGAGCATACAGTGGAAGTCGATAACCACTTTAAATCTTGCCAGAAATACCTTAATGTTGCATTTGATCACTTAGAAGACCCAGAGAACAGAGGCCGCAGAAACAACTTGAGAGTTCGAGGTCTACCCGAAGCAATTCCATCAGCCTCTATAACGGATACTGTGATACTGTGTCTCTACTAGGAGATGACTACCCGGAACAAATCATTATAGAAAGGGCCCACAGGTCTTTGCACACAAGACCTAAACCTACTGAACCACCGCGTGACATTATATGTAGGTTACTGGACTTTAGGGTCAAAGAAGCTATTTTCCAATGTGCAAGGGACAGTAGAGCTATCACTTTTGAAGGCAGCGACATTTCTCTTTTCCAGGATCTCGCTCCCAGTACTCTCAACAAAAAAAGGACTCTCAAGCCTCTGACGGATCTGCTTCGTAAAAGAAGAATTCCATATAGGTGGTTATTACCGTTCGGGATTACTATGTCCATAGATGGTAAAAGATTCACTATCAGAGACCACGCAGAACTACCACCCCTTCTTGGTGTCTTAGAAGCATCTCACCTCCGCATACTGGACTGGGGCATGTGTCAAGACCTCCTCACAGCTGCTTCGGTTGATCCACCTACCCCATGGGATTTAGTTGATCATTCTACGAGACCAAAGAAGAAAACTGAGAAATATACTTCAAGACACTTGCCACTGGACAACACTTGAACTCTCCTGAATCTGAATCCTGAAACATCTTCTTGATTCTGATATCCTTTTTCTTGAAAAGGGACTTTATTAGCCGTAATATATCCTTAATCCATCTACTATGGTTATACAGTTGTGTTCAAAATTATTCAACCCCCAATGCTGTAAAGGGTTTTAGGGAATTTAGTGTACATTTGTAATTGTGTTCAGAATGAAATCTTACAAGGACTTTTTAAAGAACCAAATGCAACTAAAATTACATCAATTGTTTTTGTAATACAGTATTAAATGGGTTTTTTTGTGATTTCTTCATTGACACAATTATTCAACCCCTTAAAGACTACCACTCTTAAGAACAGAGGTTCATTCAAGTGTTTTCGATGAGGTATTGAAAACACCTGTGGATGTCAAGGAGCAGCAATCAAGCATAATAAGCACCAATTAGGCAGATTTAAAAGGACTGTGATACTCAGCTCCTTCTAGACATTTACTGGTGTGTTTACAAACATAGTGAAGTCAAGAGAATGGTCCAGGAAGACAAGAGAAGAGGTGATTTTTCTTCACAGGAAGGGCAATGGCTATAAGAAGATTGCAAAGATGTTAAACATACCAAGAGACACCATAGGAAGCATCATTCGCAAATTCAAGCCAAAGGGCACTGTTGAAACGCTACTTGGTCGTGGCAGAAAGAAGATGCTGACTTCGACTGCTGTGCGCTACCTGAAGCGCAAAGTGGAGAAAAGTCCCCGTGTGACTGCTGAGGAACTGAAAAAAGATTTGTCAGATGTGGGTACTGAAGTTTCAGCTCAGACAATAAGGCGCACACTGCATAATGAAGGCCTCCATGCCAGAACTCCCAGGCGCACCCCCTTGCTGTCTCCAAAGAATAAGAAGAGTCGACTGCAGTATGCCAAAAGTCATGTGGACAAACCACAAAAGTTTTGGGATAGTGTTCTGTGGACTGCTGAAACAAAATTAGAACTGTTTGGGCCCATGGATCAACGCTATATTTGGAGGAGGAAGAACAAGGCCTATGAAGAAAAGAACACCTTGCTTACTGTGAAGCATGGTGGGGGGACAATCATGCTTTGGGGCTGTTTTGCTTCTACAGGTACAGGGAAGCTTCAGCGTGTGCAAGGTACAATGAATTCTCTTCAGTACCAGGAGATATTGGATAAAAATGTGATGCAGTCCGTCACAAACCTGAGGCTTGGGAGACGTTGGACCTTTCAACAGGACAATGATCCCAAGCATACCTCCAAGTCCACTAGAGCATGGTTGCAGATTAAAGGCTGGAACATTTTGAAGTAGCCATCGCAGTCACCAGACTTAAATCCGATTGAGAACCTCTGGTGGGATTTAAAGAAAGCAGTTGCAGCATGCAAGCCTAAGAATGTGACTGAACTGGAGGCTTTTGCCCATGAAGAATGAGCGAAGATACCCGTAGATCGCTGCAAGACACTTGTGTCAAGCTATGCTTCACGCTTAAAAGCTGTTATAACTGGAAAAGGATGTTGTACTAAGTACTAAGATTGAATGTCACTTGGGGGTTGAATAAAACTGATAATGATGTGAGCACAGAAAAGACATTTGTGGTTATTTCATTATAAATGTTATGTTATATTTGTCTGACTTACAAGTGTAGAGGTGTCCTGTGAAAGGAATCTTGTAGAAACCTAATAGCAACTTCTTATGTGGAAACTGTGTCCATCCAATGTAGCGCTAATGTAGCAATATAGATCAAAGCATTTGCTCTGTTGGTATTCTGAGTTTCAATACCACACAGAGTCCGCAATCAGGGTTGGGTAAGGCATATAGGTTGAAATATAAAAGGTAATCTGGTTTTGTAACTGGGGCGTCCCCCTATTTGCAAACCCTCTTACCTTGCCCTTTAAAGTGCCTGTCCCTTATATGGTTGCTGCTCCAGTGATAGCTGGGTCCTTCGTATCTCCCGGAACAGCACACAGGATCCGATACTTTAGGTTTTCCTGCTTATTGCTCCCTGGTCTCGGCGTTCCACGTGGTTTCCTCTTTGCGTGTCACCGTCCAGGAAGCACTCTGCAGAGTTCGCGTGATCTCGCGATAGATTAAACTAGCTTCTCTTTCACTGGCGTTTAGATCTGTATGGAGATCTTATCATGACCAATACTGTGTTAGGTAGGTCTTTGCTCGGGTTCAGGTGGGTAGTTTATCACTCGCAGGACCAGCCAGACGCGTTTCGAGGGTTCGCCCTCTTCCTCAGTGGCTTTGATCTATATTGCTACATTAGCGCTACATTGGATGGACACAGTTTCCACATAAGAAGTTGCTATTAGGTTTCTACAAGATTCCTTTCACAGGACACCTCTACACAGGATATTATCCTATTTTCTCACAGGACACTTATAATTTTTCATAGGACACCTATTGTATTATCTGAATTGTTTTATTTACAGGATATTGGATTTTATTGGTTTCACAAATCATTTATATGCACATTAACACAAATTGTTTTCGGTTAGGATACTTATTTATTGAAGCAATTATCTATTGAAGCATATATTACTTATTTATTGAAGCAATTATCTATTGAAGCATATATTGTAAAAAGCATTATATCCATCTTGCTAGCTATATATAGAGTGAATAAGATCGACCTTTATGTACCAATACCAGTGATCTCAGTGCATATTGATTTTATGCTACATTGTATTTTATATTTTATGTGTGATTTTATTATATAAAAATATCAACTATAGACATACCAGCTGGTGAGTGCCTGTTTTTATTTTTCATTTGGATTATATTTGTTACATAGGATGAATAGGTGAATCATCCAAAAAACAGAGCACCTTAACCACATTAAAGAGGACCTTTCATCAGCATCAAGTATGTAAACTGAATATACATACATGGAGAGCGGCGCCCAGGGATCCCCCTGCACTTACTATTATCCCCGGGCGCCGCTCCGTTCTCCGGTTACAGGCTCCGGTAAAGTCATAGTTAGGCTCCACCCATTTGAGCCTGCCGCGGTCTCCTTCTCCTATGCTGTAGCGCTGGCCAATCGCAGCGCTCAGCTCTTAGCCATGCTATGAGCTGAGCGCTGCGATTGGCCAGCGCTACAACATAGGAGAAAGAGACGCCGGCAGGCTCAAATGGGTGGAGCCTAACTATGACTTTACCGGAGCCTGTAACCGGAGAACGGAGCGGCGCCCGGGGATAATAGTAAGTGCAGGGGGATCCCTGGGCGCCGCTCTCTATGTATGTATATTCAGTTTACATACTTGATGCTGATGAAAGGTCCTCTTTAACAGATACGGGTGAGCCACGATATAAATATATTCTGACTTACAAGTGCCTCTTTGATTTAATTGTAAACAAGATGACTGAAATGATCAAAATCAATGTCAAACTGGCCAAAACACTAAATTTCAGTGGGGGTTGAATAATTTTGAACACAACTGTATGTGCAGTGCAATTCATTCTTCAAGCGTTATCATTATGTTTTATAGAATGTTGGTAACAGATCTTTCTAACATTTTTAGGTTTACTATTTCAAACTGCTAGTTGGTTGGGGTTAACCCTATTTAGTGACCGTAATAATGTTCACTTTAGTTCAGTTTATGTTCTATAAGGTTACATGATATTGACCCTCGATTGCCTTTGCTGCTGATGTTGACATCAATATTTTGGTGTTACACCTTTTTATTCTGTTTTCCACCTCTTCCTCTTCCTCATCCTCCATATTGCTCTATCCATACAATTATTTTGCACTGGTTCTCACAGAAGGCGTCTTACTTGGGTTTCCTCCTATGGCTAAATTCAAGGTAATGTCCTTTAATGTTAAGGGACTTAATATACCACAGAAAAGAAGTCAAATCCTCCATTATCTCCGTACTCATAAAGTGTCTATTGCACTGTTACAGGAGACACACTGTAAGACGTCCAAAATACCTGCCCTTCCCCACAAGCACTTTTCTAAATGGTACCATAGCATGTACACTACAGCATCTAGGGTGGTTTTGGGCTACCAGACCTCCTCACCTATTATAAAGCGAACCAGCTTAGTAGATGGATCACAATCACATTAAACCCACCATCTAATTTATATTCCAACATTGAAAACTATCTTTTCACCTTAGCAGACCGTTGTTGGTGGGACATCTCTAAACCCGCTAACTATAAGCCTCATATTCTTCTCAGAGGCATTGCAGATGTGTGGCAAAAGCTCAATAAACAAACACCTCTGATCTCATCCCCATCACCAGTAATTCCTTTGAACCTCTTACCTAAATATGTTAATCCAGGTACAAAACATTCCTTCAGACTTTTGGACACAACTTTATAACATTACAGTAGGGGATAGTGCTCCCACATCAGATATTTTACTACAAAAGACCAAAATACATCCCCCCAACTTTATACTGCGACTTGATTCGACTCTATCTGTAAAATTGCATACAAGAAAATGCCTTCTACACGTCAGGATACATGGCTCGAATTGCACTTACTGAAACATTCGCCCCAAGCCAAAGAGCTTTCTTTCCTATATAACTGGCTTTTAACTAACTCACAACTTAAGCCCCAGTACATGTCTAAATGGGAAGAAGAATTGAATATGACCCTCTCTGATCCAGAATTGCATTTTACAGGGAGTGCAGAATTATTAGGCAAGTTGTATTTTTGAGGATTAATTTTATTATTGAACAACAACCATGTTCTCAATGAACCCAAAAAACTCATTAATATCAAAGCTGAATATTTTTGGAAGTAGTTTTTAGTTTGTTTTTAGTTTTAGCTATTTTAGGGGGATATCTGTGTGTGCAGGTGTCTATTAATGTGCATAATTATTAGGCAACTTAACAAAAAACAAATATATACCCATTTCAATTATTTATTTTTACCAGTGAAACTAATATAACATCTCAACATTCACAAATATATATTTCTGACATTCAAAAACAAAACAAAAACAAATCAGTGACCAATATAGCCACCTTTCTTTGCAAGGACACTCAAAAGCCTGCCATCCATGGATTCTGTCAGTGTTTTGATCTGTTCACCATCAACATTGCGTGCAGCAGCAACCACAGCCTCCCAGACACTGTTCAGAGAGGTGTACTGTTTTCCCTCCTTGTAAATCTCACATTTGATGATGGACCACAGGTTCTCAATGGGGTTCAGATCAGGTGAACAAGGAGGCCATGTCATTAGATTTTCTTCTTTTATACCCTTTCTTGCCAGCCACGCTGTGGAGTACTTGGACGCGTGTGATGGAGCATTGTCCTGCATGAAAATGATGTTTTTCTTGAAGGATGCAGACTTCTTTCTGTACCACTGCTTGAAGAAGGTGTCTTCCAGAAACTGGCAGTAGGACTGGGAGTTGAGCTTGACTCCATCCTCAACCCGAAAAGGCCCCACAAGCTCATCTTTGATGATACCAGCCCAAACCAGTACTCCACCTCCACCTTGCTGGCGTCTGAGTCGGACTGGAGCTCTCTGCCCTTTACCAATCCAGCCACGGGCCCATCCATCTGGCCCATCAAGACTCACTCTCATTTCATCAGTCCATAAAACCTTAGAAAAATCAGTCTTGAGATATTTCTTGGCCCAGTCTTGACGTTTCAGCTTGTGTATCTTGTTCAGTGGTGGTCGTCTTTCAGCCTTTCTTACCTTGGCCATGTCTCTGAGTATTGCACACCTTGTGCTTTTGGGCACTCCAGTGATGTTGCAGCTCTGAAATATGGCCAAACTGGTGGCAAGTGGCATCTTGGCAGCTGCACGCTTGACTTTTCTCAGTTCATGGGCAGTTATTTTGCACCTTGGTTTTTCCACACGCTTCTTGCGACCCTGTTGACTATTTTGAATGAAACGCTTGATTGTTCGATGATCACGCTTCAGAAGCTTTGCAATTTTAAGAGTGCTGCATCCCTCTGCAAGATATCTCACTATTTTTGACTTTTCTGAGCCTGTCAAGTCCTTCTTTTGACCCATTTTGCCAAAGGAAAGGAAGTTGCCTAATAATTATGCACACCTAATATAGGGTGTTGATGTCATTAGACCACACCCCTTCTCATTACAGAGATGCACATCACCTAATATGCTTAATTGGTAGTAGGCTTTCGAGCCTATACAGCTTGGAGTAAGACAACATGCATAAAGAGGATGATGTGGTCAAAATACTCATTTGCCTAATAATTCTGCACGCAGTGTATACTCTCCAGATCACATGGCTTTTGTGTAAAGCTCCAAGAGAACTACTTTAAATTACTAACACACTGGTACAAAACTCTGGTTTTCCTTCATACAATCAATCCAGAAATCCCAAATGCCTTTTGGAGGTGTGGGTCTGATTAGAGGCACCTTATCTCACCTTTGGTGGTACTGCCCCCTTATAAAAGATTATTGGAAAGCAATAGAAAACAGCATAAATGATGTGTGTTCCAGCAAGATCACATTAAGTCCACAACTGGTCCTCCTGTGGTGCCCAACCTCTTCCTTTACGCCCCATATACACAATCTACCCAGATTATTGCTATCTGCAGCTAAGTTGTTAATCCCCACTCTCTGGCGAAGCCCAAGGCCTCCATCCCTACATGACTGGGCCAAAAAGGTCAATCAAATACTCCGACTAGAGGAACTAGCACATTGGGAAGCTATGACAAGATCATCCTTCCTCAAAATTTGGGACCCCTGGAGGCAATCCAAATACATGGACGCATTCAACTCAACGTCTGCACAACCTTTAATTTTTTTCTGTTTGGTTTTTGTATATTTTTTTAATCATTTCATTATTTTACAAATAACTGAACACACCTTGGGAAGAACCAGTGCAACACATACCCTCACTTCTTCCCCCCCTAACCCCCCTTACCCTATTTTCCCCTCCCCAAATTGTCCCTCTTTCTCTATCTCTCTTACTTTCTTTATCATGACATCTTTTATTGTTGACATGTTTCTCAATTTATTGGTATTGGTATATATATTGGTATATATCTCACCAGCATAATAGAGGTAGACATACAATGTAGTCAATTGAAGATTAGCCTGTTTACTTTAGAGCAATTTGTCAAGAATAATAATATATCCTCTAAGTGATAGTGCTGTTTGTTGTCAGTAAATTATTCCCTTTGAACTATGTATTGTTTGTTCCGCAATATATCTTTAAATAATAACAAGAGATTTGACACATTTTTATTTTTTTCAAGATAAAAAAATAAGTTACACACACTCCAAAATTATATCAATAAAAATTACGGATTGTCCTGCAAAGAATGAGCCCCTAAATAGTTCAGTAGACATAAGTATAAAAAAGTTATGGGAGTCAGAATATGGTGACATAAAAAACCTACATATATGGGGTACCTTTGTAATCGTACTGACCCATAGAATGAAGGGCATGGGTCAGTTTTGCCAAAAATTAAACGCCGTAGGAACAAAACCCCATTTGGATTTTTTTTTACCGCTTCCCACTACATTTTATGCCATACCTGATAGTGGCATTAAAAAGTACAACTTGTCCTGCAAAAAATAAGCCCTCATACAGCTATATACAGAAACAGAAATATAAAAAAGTTATGGCCAAAGGAAGATACTGATGTGAAAATACTTGCAATAGTCTTGGCAAATAGGTTAGAGAAAATAATAAGTGACACCATTAGTGAGGACCAAACTGGGTTTATTCCAGGAAGGAATCTTCAGACCAATATTAGAATTTTTTTTTATTTATTTTTTATGTTTCTTTAGGAGGTGTAGAGGAGGAAGGGAAGGGTATATTTTCTTTAGATGTAGTTAAGGCTTTTGACTGTATGGAATGGGAGTATTTATGGGCCGTATTTAAGTCTTTTGTCTTTGGGGAGAAATTTATAACTTGGATAGTTAATATGTATTATATAAGTTAATATACATGTCCCTGCTGTTTTCCCTCACTAGAGGAACTAAGCAGGGATGTCCCCTATCGCTGTTGCTTTTTGCATTAGCAATAGAACCATTAGCTATGTTGATAAGAGACTTATATGGAAGACTAATACATTGAAAGAAAAAGTATGTGAACCCTTTGAAATGATATGAATTTCTGCACAAAATGGTCATAAAATGTGATCTGATCTTCATCTAAGTCACAACAATAGACAATCACAGTCTGCTTAAACTAATAACACACAAAGAATTAAATGTTACCATGTTTTTATTGAACACACCATGTAAACATTCACAGTGCAGGTGGAAAAAGTATGTGAACCCCTAGACTAATGAAACCTCCAAGAGCTATTTGAAGTGAGGTGTCAGCCAACTGGAGTCCAATCAATGAGATGAGATTGAAGGTGTTTGTTACAGCTGCTCTGCCCTATAAAAAACACACATCAGTTCTGGGTTTGCTTTTCACAAGAAGCATTGCCTGATGTGAATGACGCCTCACACAAAAGAGCTCTCAGAAGACCTATGATTAAGAATTGTTAACTTGCATAAAGCTGGAAAGGGTTATAAAAGTATCTCCAAAAGCCTTGCTGTTCATCAGTCCACGTTAACACAAATTGTCTATAATTGGAGAAAGTTCAGCACTGCTGCTACTCTCCCTAGGAGTGGCCGTCCTGTAAAGATGACTGCAAGAGCACAGCGCAAACTGCTCAATGAGTTGAAGAAGAATCTTAGAGGGTCAGCTAAAGACTTACAAAAGTCTCTGGCATACGCTAACATCCCTGTTAGTGAATCTACGATATGTAAAATACTAAACACGAATGGATTTCATGGGAGGATACCACAGAGGAAGCCACTGCTGTCCAAAAAAAACATTGCTGCACATTTACAGTTTGCACAAGAGCAAAATATTGGCAAAATATTCTGTGGACAGATGAAACCAAAGTGGAGTTGTTTGGAAGAAACACACAACACCATGTGTGGAGAAAAAGAGGCACAGCACACCAACATCAAAACCTCATCCCAATTGTGAAGTATGGTGGTCGGGGCATCATGGTTTGGGGCTGATTTGCTGCGTCAGGGCCTGGACAGATTGCTATCATCGAACGAAAAATGAATTCCCAAGTTTATCAAGACATTTTGCAGGAGAACTTAAAGCCATCTGTTCACCAGCTGAAGCTCAACAGAAGATGGGTGTTGCAACAGACAACGACCCAAAGCATAGAAGTAAATCAACAACAGAATGGCTTAAAGAGAAGAAAATACGCCTTCTGGAGTGGCCCAGTCAGAGTCCTGACCTCAACCCGATTGAGATGCTGTGGCATGACCGCAAGAAAGCGATTCACACCAGACATCCCAAGAATATTGCTGAACTGAAACAGTTCTGTAAAGAGGAATGGTCAAGAAATTTTCCTGACCATTGTGCACGTCTGATCTGCAACTACAGGAAACGTTTGGTTGAAGTTATTGCTGCCAAAGGAGGTTAAACTAGTTATTAAATCCAAGGGTTCACATACATTTTCCACCTGCACTGTGAATGTTTACATGGTGTATGTTTAATAAAAACATGGTAACATTTAATTCTTTGTGTGTTATTAGTTTAAGCAGACTGTGATTGTCTATTGTTGTGACTTAGATGAAGATCAGATCACATTTTATGACCAATTTGTGCAGAAATCCATATCATTCTAAAGGGTTCACATACTTTTTCTTGCAACTGTATATGGTGTAGGTGTAATGGTGCAGAACCCCAAACAACCAGACAGAGTTTAAACAATGGTGGATTTATTAAATGATGGCAGTACAGTCCAGACCAGAAATCATATGCAGGTAATCAATCCAAATAATACCTTGTGCAGGAAAACTCACAAGGGACAGCAAGTTTATATGCACAGACAGTCTGTGTAACGTAGTACCTAGGGACGAGACATTTCCAGGGTCCGATCCGAGGTCCAACACAAGACAAACTGTTCCACATAGAAGTTTACCACAGGCAGTCTCTAGAGATGGATTGAGGAAGTCAGAGGTCCTCCACAGGTAGTCTGGAAGAATGTGAACAGCAACATACACCCGGGTTTCAAAACAACAGTGGGTACTGACCAGCCAGGGAGATCACCTCTTAAACACCTGCTAGCCAATTACAGAGTGCCATTTGTCTATTCCTCATAGGCCATATGATTATCCTAATCCCTGACACTTGTGCGGCCTTGGCTGGTCATTGATCACATAACCCATGCCTGCCCTCTAATCTACTAGAGTTTATGTACAGGTATATTCCCCGTCAGCAGCCGACGTACCAAATGAGGCTACTTTCACACCTGCGTTCGGGTGTCCGCTCGTGAGCTCCGTTTGAAGGGGCTCACAAGCGGCCCCGAACACATCCGTCCAGCCCTAATGCATTCTGAGTGGACGCGGATCCGCTGAGAATGCATCAGTCTGCCAGCGTTCAGCCTCCGCTCCGCTCAGCAGGCGGACACCCGAACGCTGCTTGCAGCGTTCGGGTGTCCGCCTGGCCGTGTGCAGGCAAGCGGATCCGTCCAGACTTACAATGTAAGTCAATGGGGGCGGATCCGTTTGAAGATGACACCATATGGCTCAATCTTCAAACGGATCCGTCCCCCATTAACTTTCAATGTAAAGTCTGGACGGATCCGTTCAGGCTACTTTCACACTTAAAATTTTTTTCAAACTATAATGCAGACGGATCCGTTCTGAACGGATACAAACGTCTGCATTATAGGAGCGGATCCGTCTGAGCAGACATCAGACGGACCCGCTCTTAACGCTAGTGTGAAAGTAGCCTGAGATGCGCATACGTTCAGCCGTGTAACCCTTTGCGAACTTCCTCTCAAGTGTGCACGCGGCCGCTCAAACGGCCCAGCATGGATACGCAATCACGTCAGCATGGACACCAGAACCGCGTCCGCCCACAAAGAAGTCGGAACCGAAGATTCCGCAGGCACATGCGTGACCTGTTCCGCTACTCCAATGGGGTCCCCTGCAGGCCGAGCCCCACAAGTATTCCTGGGGGCCCCAGTGGACCGCGAAACAGGAGAGTGTCTTACAGTAGGATTCTGCTCTCTATGTTGGGTCGGATACATTTGCTGAAGATGATCTTTCTCCCCCAAATTTTATTTATTGTTCAAAACTTACCAATGGCTATATCTAAGGGTATTTTTAAGGTATTTGATGAAATAACTAGAGGGTTTATTTGGGGGGGTAGGAACGGGAGAATGAGAAAGGAAATACTACAATATGATAATAATAACAATAATAATAATAACAATTTATTTATATAGCGCCAACATATTCCGCAGAGCTTTACAAATTCATAGGGTTCATGTACGAAACAAAACTAACTGGCTAATATGCAACTGAAACACTAGGAGTCAGGGCCCTGCTCGCAAGAGCTTACAATCTATGAGGAATTGGGGGTGACACATAAGGTAGTTGATTGTGATAAGTAGGATTTTGTCACCGCCAGATCTCTGAGAAGTTCTGACAGACGTTCTTTAATACCTCCTGCATGATGTTCTTTGTTTTGGTTTTGCTTTGACATCTCTTCTCCCTCTCCCAGCTGTCATCTATTAGCAGTGATTGCCTCCCTTTATATCCCCTCCCATACTGCCTCACTTTGCGGTTTATACTACTTCCTGGATTGTGTTCACTGTTTGAAGTTGCTACTGCTGGTTCCTCAGATTAGATAAGTCTATTTCTGTATTTGTGTTTTCCTGTTGGCTTGATTCTAGGTGACCCTGACTCCCTCCGTATTAAGTGCAGGGAGCCGGTGGTCGTGTCCCCTCACTATTATAGGGTTTGCAGGTGTCACTCAGTCAAGGTACGTGGACATGCAAATTTCTATCATAAAGATCTTTGCATGGGCTGAGCAGTCAGGGAGAGCTCTAGGGCTTTTTTAGGGCTCACCCATTTGTTCCTTCGTTTGGGATCAAGTCAGTCGGATCTTTATTACTTCTTGTTTTCTGCAACACCATCCGTGACAGATTTGAGCCATTATTGAACTGACAGGAGTGGTGCCGGACAATCTGCTTCGGGTTTGGGACTACTAGAGGATCGAGTTCAGGCCAGAGGAGTTGGTGGGGGGAGGTTTAGTTGGGGAATAGTCAGTTTAGGTAGCTTGATAAGCCTGCCTGAAAAGATGTGTTTTTAAGGCACGTTTGAATGTGGAGAAGTTGTGAATTGACCTAGTATTCCGGGGCAGAGTATTCCAGAGAGTAGGTGCAGCTCGAGAAGAATCTTGAAGACGGGAAGAGCTGTTTAAATTGGAAGATAAGGTAAAACACGATTCAATATTTGAGGTGTTGGAAACACGATATTTAAGTAGGAAAAGTGGTGTAAACTCAGTATTGTTTATGATGAGTGAAATATGGGAGGAGGTAAAAGGTATTATGGGGATAAAGGGGTTATTTAGAATTCACTCCCTTATGGACTATAGTACACTTACAGGAGATACAAAAAATTTAACAATATGTCAATTGGGAACAAAAAGGTATAAGTAGAATAAGTCAAATATTTGAAGAAGGGATAATAAATGAATTTGGTAATCTGGTAAGGGAATATGAGATTTCACATAAAGACTTTTATAAGTATTTACAATTGAGGAATGCCATAGGTTCGACACTGACTCCAGAAAAATAAAGAATGCAGAGGATCAAGAATTTAAGAACTTGCTAAGAATTAAAAAAAAATAGAAGGGGCATTAGTAAAAATGCATAAGGTGGTATAGAGTGCCAAAAGTAATAATGTAAATGTAAATTCAAGAGGTAAATGGGAAAAGGAAGTTGGTATAATGGACGATAAAGTATGGGTAGATTTAATTGGGTCCCCTTTGAGAGTCTCTTTTAAGGCTTCCCATAGAATTTCCCTTTTTTTTTTGCATAGATTGCATAGCTCTTCAGCTCAGCTAAAGAGAATGGGGCTGAGAGGAACAGATGAGTGTCCAAGGTGTAAAGAAGAACATGCAGGGTTGATACATTTGTTTTATGGAGATGCACAAAACTGTTCAGATACTGGTTTGAAATAATTGCAACAATTAATAAAGTATATGACTATACAATTTAAAGGGATCCAATTGTATGCATTTTGGGTGCTTTGAGACACTTAAGTATACCAAAGAGAATTAAACTAGCGATTGGGAAGGTATTGTTTCAAGCTAGATTATTGGTTTTTGAAGAAATGTAATATAGCAGAACCACCTACATATTTGGAATGGAAAAATGCGGTAGATGAAATAATGAAAAAAGAAAATAAGGGGAAGAAGGAGATATATTTAAAGTATTGGAATTTATGGATTATCCAGAGTTAATAATTTTTTTTCTCTTTAGCCATGTCTTCCTTGTCTCGAGGGGTGGGGTTTGGGGGGATAAGGGAGGGGGAGAGGGTAGGGAAAGGGGATTTTGTCTTATATGTAAATTACCCGTATTTTTTGTCCTATAAGACGCACCAGCCCATACGATGCACCTAGGTTTTAGAGGAGGACCATAAAAAAAAATATTTTTTTTTTCATTACCTCCTGGTCAGACCACCAATCAGACCCCCAAAGTTAATAAGACCCCAATAAGACCTCAGATCAGACCCCAATGTGAATAACCCTAATCAGACCTCAGATAAGAGCCCCATGCCTCTCATCAGCCCCCATATGTCTCATATCAGCCCCCATATGTCTCATATCAGCCCCCCATATGCCCCTTACCAGCATCTCTTCAGCCCCCAGCAGCCTCTTCAGCCCCCAGCAGCCTCTTCAGCCCCCAGCAGCCTCTTCAGCTCCAAACAGCCTCTTCAGCCCCAAGCAGCCTCTTCAGCCCCAAGCAGCCTCTCTTCAGCCCCAAGCAGCCTCTCTTCAGCCCCAAGCAGCCTCTCTTCAGCCCCAAGCAGCCTCTCTTCAGCCCCAAGCCATGTTATATTAGCCCCGATCAGCCTCAATAAAAAAAAACAAAAAAAAAACCACGTCTCCAGCACGCCACCGCTCCTCACATACATCGCAATCCTCTGCCTCCTGCTGTCGGATGTGATCTGACGCGCACAGCGTGAGGTCACAGAGAGCTCCCCCCCGCTGTGCACAGCCGACAGCTGAGGACCAGGAAGTGGTGAGTACAGAGTCTTCACCGCTTCCTGGTCCCCTGGTACTAATGAGCGCTTCCATAATGGAAGCGCTCATTAGTATTTGCCCCATAAGACGCATTTTCCCCCCACTTTTGGGGGGAGGGAAGCGTCTTATGGGGTGAAAAATACCGTATGTATTTCATGACAAAAGTCCCTAATCCAAGTGATGGTTTTTATGTATGAAAATATTAAAATAAATTGAAAAAAATAATAAAAGTTCAACACACGTTTATACACCCTACATAGGCCTAAATTTACATGCACATATCTTCATAAAATCACCAGAACTAGAAATATTAAAATCGTATTTTAAGAAAATTTTAGAGAGTTTTAGAAGACTAACAATCCATAAATACAGGGATTGCACTTCTATATATTTCCTGGAAGCAGACAACCTTAATATTGTAGATGGGCTATTGACAATCATGTTCACCTTTATGTAAATTTATGACACACATATGCATCTAAAACCTGCTTGCAAGCAGAAGTTTATAGCACAGAGCAGACCATGTATAAAAACATAATGATAGTAATGCAACATAAAAATAGTAATGCAACCATAGTAATGTAATATCGTTGATCAGCTGTTTGAGAAGGCACCAGCACTTGCAGTAGGGCCCACCCGGCAGATATGAAGCCAGTGTATGCATTATCCATTCTTTCTTTCTAAATTCAGAGTTACTGCCGGCTGCACCACAGATCCCCCAATCATTGCCCTCCCCTCGAAGTGAAGTCAGTGTGTGCATACATTGACAAAAAAAAAATACTTAACTACCTCTAACTACTTCTTCCGGTCCGTACTTGCGGGCTGCCCAGGCGTGAGTTTGTTGCGCAATCCCGTCGGCGTGTGCTCCCGCGAGACCCGCCGTGGGAGTTTACAGGTCTCGCGGGATTGCACAACGAACTCACGCCTGGGCAGCCCGCAAGTACGGAGCGGAAGAAGTAGTTAGAGGTAGTTAAGTAGGTTTGCTGACATTGATCGCAGCGCAGCCGCACTTAACATATAGGTAGGGCCTGCTGCCGCACTTAAAAAAAGCACTTGTGGGGCTGCGGGCCCTCCCCCCACTGCACGACCGGCTGGGCTCAAGAGGCAGCTGCCTTGGGCCCCCAAGGAGCAACTGGGCCCGTGGCAGCTGCCCCTTTTGCCCTGCATTAAAGACGGCCCTGACAACCCAGTTGGAGTAATTACGTACGGTAACTGCAATTGTGATGTTCTTTCTAACACTATCACACAGCTTGTACTAACGTAATAAAGCTGAAACATCTTCTGACTGTCTAGTCTAAGTGTATGCATATAACCTACATTTTAGACAGGATTAGTAAATCTACCCAATGGGTTTATATGCTGTTACAATAGATGCCCTCGAGAGGCACTCTCTAAAAATATGCCGCCAGTTAGATTTGAAATATGTGCTTATATGCATATATTTATTTAACATATATGTATATATCAATTTAATCTATATTTTCAACATTCTTTACTTAGGACATAAACAAACCGCCTGACATCTAAGAAGCCTGCATCCTAGCTCAAGTCTCCCAGTGGGTCCTGATTGTAGGCACCACTGTGAGAGTCTTTATCCAGAGACTCCAGTTAAGTAGATATTTGTTTCTCAATCCCCTGACGAACTGGTCTCTGCATTAGTGACTGGGGAAACGCCGCGTCTGGATTTTCTGTTCTCGTATATATTTATCATTATCATATGGTTTTGCCTTTCTGTGGTACACTGGTAGTAAATCATTCAGCAGGTTTCAATAGCCTATTTCCCCCTTTTTTGCCTGTTTTATTTGGTTATATAGGGTAAAACAGGGATTTTTAGGCTAGGCACGAGGACAGGGAACCCCTACCTTTAAGGGGTGTCCCTGGGCTGAGGCTTAGGGAGGGGCATATAGGGAGAATATAGCTATATCTGTTTGTTTCCTGGCCCCCTACCTGTGTTTTGAAGATTCTACCTACAAGAGAATCTCATCTGGAATTCTCAGGAGTCGTACAGCTGCATCAAACGAGACTTCAACAAATCGTGAGTAATCTCAGTAAAGCAACCAATCAGTGTTACTGTCCTAAGATAATAAATCATGAGTAAGGGCTAAAATTAAATTGTGCCCGAAACATGTAGACTCTGCATTCCTGCACTGGATTTTATATTGAATAAAGAGCCTTTTTGGATTACCACAACCACAAGCTGGACAAAACTTCTTTTTTCTTCATATTAAGATAATAAATGTACCATTTGTATGTGTATCTATGACCCTCTGGGTTTGGGCTTGATCTGAGCTTATATATTTTTTTTAAAGTAATTAATAAAAGTAATATTTTATATAAGTGGGAAGGTGTTTAAAGTATAGTTTTTTTTTTCTTTACTTAGGTTAGTTAGATTCACACGATCCCACAACCACTGCTGTGTAGACAGGAAGTCAGTTTTTCTATTCATTCCTATGAGGCCAACATTGAGGTTTCTATAAGAATAAACATTGTAACCAACTTCCTGTCTTATGTAGACAGGAAGTTGGTTACAATGTTTATTCCTATAAACACTGTGGGTTTCAGGGAGTTTCATCAGAGGTTGCATGATATAACTACCAAAAGTAACAGAGGCTGAAATTGATATGTAACTGTTAATCACATATACCAGTTCACTAAGAAACTGAGTGGATAAAAAAAAATCTGAAAGTGCCTCTTTTAAAAGGACTGGTCATCACAAAATGCTTTTTTTTATGGTCCATAGTATGTTCTCTATACTATAAAAGGTAATCTGACCAATCAAACTTGTAGATTACAGTACTATATTTATTGGAGGAACATGATATTTGAAGAGAGGCATATATACGTGGAAAACTTAGAGCTAATTTGCTCATATCTTATATGAATCTTTGTATGTACGTATGGTATTTATTACATACACATTATTAAGGCCTCTTTCCTACGGGCGTGTGCGCCCCATTGCCATATTGTGGACCGCATTTGCAGATCTGCAATACACGGGTGCCGTTCCGTGGGCATTCCGCATCACAGATGAGGACCCATTCAATTCAATGGGTCCGCAAATCCGGAGATGTAGAATGGTGCGGAACGGAACCATGGAACGGAACCCTACGGAAGGACTACGGAGTGCTTCCGTGGGGTTTCATCCCGTACTTCCATTCCACAAAAAGATAGAACATGTCCTATCTTGCTGCGGAACGGCCGGATCGCGGACCCATTCAAGTGAATGGGTCCGAGATCCACTGTGGCTGCCCCACGGACTGTGATCGTGCATTGCGGCCCGCAGCACGACCACGGGGTGCACACGCCCCCGAGAGAAAGAGGTCTAAAGGTCCTACTAAGGGCCGAAGCGTTACTGCTAATAATGCACTTTCCAGCTGCATTGATAAATGAATTTACTTAACTTCAATTGTTGTGCGCTGTGTAACACTGTTTTGGATTTCTACTAAAAGCCACTGTGTCTAAAGAGTGCTGTTGCCATTTGGATATACAAGCTGTGTAATATATACAGTACATCTTGCAAGACGTTAGACATTCAAACACCATTTCTATCACCAAAGCCAAATATGGTATACATTTGGTCATAAATTTTCACCAGTAGTAATTGCGTTGCAAAGTATGACAAAAGATAGCCATGCTCACTTTCAAGTGTGAAAAAGTGGTGAGTAGGGAGCAAGATCCAATTTTTTTTGGCACATTCAGTTAATGACTGCCTAAAATAGAACGTAACATTTTATGCAAAAAAAAAAAAAAAAACTCTACAGACATCCACAAATCTTACTATACCAAGAACCTTTCCTTACACAGTAAATCTCAGAAATGCAGTTATTTACCTTACCAGCCACAACACTCCTGACTACCTATTCCAAAATTTACATATAACGGATTAGTCAATGCTCTAGACCAGAAACAGTTGGAGGATTCTCAATGCTAAGAGTTTAGAGATGCCACTCTACTTGAGCTCTGATTAATACTGTTGTAGTAGTTTGTTATGGTTCCAGTTTTAAGGTCTTACCTCATATTCTTTCCTGCAGTGTTTTAAAATGTCATTTGTGTAAGATGCCTACGTATAACAAAATAAATAATTAGATTGATCGGTATAATAAAATGTACAAATGTAATGAGAAAGAAAAAAACATTTGAGAATGTTATTCACATAACGCACAGTAGGACTTCTAACAATCATCAGCATTATTTGTATTTTAGTTACAGTTTCTGTGTATGTTATGAACACAATTGGTTACAAAGGAAAAAAATCGGTTGGAAAAAAAAAAAGGCTTCAAAGTTTTTTGGGTCATCAATGATTAAAAAAGTACAACATTAGCCTTTAATCAGCTTCCATAAATGTATATGCATGTCTAGAATTTTGGCCACAAAAAGGTCCAAATTTAACTTGGATGTATTCTCATGTATTTAGTTCATTGAGAATTATGGCAGAAAAAAAATCGGAATGCCTCCGTATAAAATACAGTGCTACAAAAGGCTCAGTGCAACTATATGGATTAATAAAACCAAAGTAATAAATAGACCGCGCTGACTGAACAGTGTCAAGTGTACAGTGTTCATTTTAGGACATGGTCAGATATCATAGTCAAGTATCAAAATAATGCCAATGTGACACCTGACCCTGATACCTGACACCTGACCCTGACACCTGACCCTGACTCTCATATCTGAGTTTGACTTATGCTCTTCATAGGTCAGGGTCAAAGTGAGAATGAGTTATAGATATATATTATGTATTTGTATGCTAAATCACACAACCAAAGTATGTCTATTGCTGAGATTATAGCTCTGTGCCTAAAATGCTGTAAGCTAACACATTACAGTGTTATGAGCGCATAGCTGATAGCTCAGTGGTAAGGAAGGGAACAAAGGATTTTAGGTTTACTGTGGTTTTGAATACTACATCACATAGATGAACAAAAAGCCCAAGCTCATACAAGGCAAGCTGGTAGCTCAGTCTTTCTGAGTTCAAAGCCCCTTTCAGCCTCAAAAGAATATTTACATTTTATTATGCCCTAGATAAGAGGCAAATTTAAATGATGTGTGACGCTGATGTGTGACGCTGATATCTCACGTCCTTGATTTGTCAGTGTCGCAAGGGATCTTATGTTTACTGTGTTTTTTGCTATACTACATCTCATAGATCAAAAAAATCACCACCTTTGGTGTCTAGAGCTATAGCTCAGTGGTAAGACACTTGCTTTGCATGCAGTGTTCATGGGTTCAAAACCTCATAAAATATCTTTATATTTTATTGAGCTCTAGATCAGAGTCAAATTCAAGTGGTGTGTGATGTAAGTAGTCCTTTTTTTATTTTATTAAGAGTACATGGGCAGCACTATAGTAAAGGGGCCCTGTATACAGAGCTGTATCCTGGATTTTACATATCAACTGTATATATGTGTATTATACACACAGTGTGCTATAGCTTCACCACACTGAGATCTGCTCAGAAAGCTGATATACATATTACTGCTTCATCCACAGACACAATATATGATCATACAGATCGCAGTACTATGTGATAGCTTCTAAGTATAGAAAAACCATGTGGTAATGTTATAGCTTGGAGGTTACATTAATGGCTTTGCAGATTGAAGTCCCCAGAAAGACATATGTTTTTTTCTTTAATAGCATATACTATAATAAATAATATGTCATTAACCCATAGGATACCAGCGCTGTACATGTATGTCGCTGGAAACACAGTCACAAATCCCAGCGCCATACAGGTACAGCGCTCTGATCAGGCGGCCACAGGAGCTACTCCCACCCGATCAGCTGCAGGGGTCCGGCAGGCACTAATAGTTGGACCCCTGCTGTATGCACCGGCATCGGTGAAAACACGGCATCGGTCATTAACCCTTGCACTGCCGCGGTCAGCGCTGACGGCTGCATGTGCGGTATCCCCGTGGTGCTGTGACGTCAGCCTGGTGTCTAGCCCTGTCAGTCAATGGGGGGAGGGGTGTGTGAGCAGAGCACAGGGGGTGTTATAGAGCATTGCTCAGAATAGGGTTGCCACCCATACGGGAATGACCCGGACAGTCCGGGTTTGCAATCCTGTGCCTGGGTACAAGCCTTTGTCAGACCCGGGCACAGGATCAGCTGTGAATGATGGCGGCGGTGGCTGGGCACAGGGAGATGAGCGCTTCCATTGTGGAAGCGCTCATCTTCATAGTCATCTGTATCGCCGTCCTCAGGACAGAGATACAGATGGCTGTGCTGCGGCGGGGCAGGGGAGGGAGAGGCGTCTCCCTCCCCTGTTCCTCTGATAGGCTGCGGACCTTGTGCCTGCAGCCTATCAGAGGCTGGTGCAGGCGGCGCGATGATGTCATCACGCCGCCTGAGCCATACAGCATACTGCATTGCATCGTTGGAGGTAAGTAAAAGTTTTTTTTGTTTTTTTTTAGAGAAGAGAGGCACCTGAAATTGGCACATATGGGGGAAGGGGTTGAAAGAGGCACCTTATACTGGCACATATTGGGGAGGAGGAGAAATGAGGCACTTGAAACTGGCACATATGGGGGAAGGAAGGCACCTTATACTGGCACATATTTGGGGGTGGAGGAGAAAAGAGGCACTTGAAATTAACACATATAGGGGAAGGGGTGGAAAGAGGCACCTTATACTGGCACATATTGGGGGGGAATGAGGCACTTGAAACTGCCACATATGGGGGAAGGGGTGGAAAGAGGCACCTTATACTGGCACATATTGGGGGGGAGGGATGAGGCACTTGAAACTGCCACATATGGGGGAAGGGGGGGGAAGAGGCACCTCATACTGGCACATATTGGGGGGGAGAATGAGGCACTTGAAACTGCCACATATGGGGGGAGAAGGGAGGGAAAGAGGCACCTTATACTGGCACATATTGGGGGGGAGAAATGAGGCACTTGATACTGGCACATATAAGGGAAGGGGGGGAAGAGGCACTTTATACTGGCACATATTGGGGGGGAAATGAGGCACTTGATACTGGCACATATAAGGGAAGGGGGGAAGAGGCACCTTATACTGGCACATATTGGGCGGGAGAAAAGAGGAACTTCTTACTGACACATGGGGGCATCTATGGGGGGCACTTCTTACTGGCACATTATTTGGGGGCTTCTACTGAGGCCACAAAGAAGGGGTATTTTATATGGGGGGCTCTGTGTGGTACTACTATTATCAGGGGGTTTATCTGTTTCTGCAGTATAGTATTGTGGAGCACAGCGGCACAGTATTGGGGGTAGTAGGATGATTTGTCCAGAAGATGGGAGAATGATGGAAAAGTAGTAAACTAAGATTTTTATTGTCAAACTGCAGAGACGAGAAATGGCTGAAAAATGGTGTCTGGTCTGAAGGTCTGAAAGGAGAAGATTAGGAAAGAGAACATCTACATCAAAGGAGACGTCACTGGATGTAAGAGGTATGAGGCGCTGTATTTCTGTAGTGACGGGAATTAGGGGTGTAACGATCAACGATCATGGTGCGACAGCGACCAGGGGTGGAGGCAGGACATGGGTGTGGCTGGAGGTGGGACATGGGTGTGGTTGGAGGTGGGGCATGGGTGGGGCCTGGAAGGGGGCCCTCCCTCCCTTCTGTTTGGGTTTGGCTTGAAGAAAAGGTGGCAACCCTAAACGCCATGCACAAAACCCGAGCATGGTACAAAGAAGTTGCGGTCTACTTGGTGCAGGTTGCCTTGTACAACTCTTTTGTGCTGTCACGGAGCGCTGGCAACACAGGGAAATTCCTTCAGTTCTATGAGGCAGTCCTCAAGGACCTGATCTTTTCTGACCGAGAAAGAGCAGGCCGGAGTACCTCGGGAATTGGAGGCGCCCGGATCGTAAAAATGCAGCGTGTGTAACAGGAGGGGGTAACGGAAGGACACCACCACTCAGTGTGACACGTGCCCCGATCATCCGGGCCTCTATATTGACGGTTGCTTCAGGGAGTACCACACTTCCATGGAGTACTAAATTTATAATCCCCTTCCCCAGGGGCGGACTGACCGGTCGGGCACTTTGGACATGGTCCGAGGGCCCGGCCGGGATGGGGGCTTGCCGCAGAATAGCATAATGTGTTATGCCCAGCGCCCCGATTCCGAATGTTATGCTGGCCTGGTAATGGTGGTAATGGCAGCGGGGCCCGGTGCAGTCATTGTATTCTATCGCACCGGGCCCCGCTCACTGTAATACAAATTTTCAAATGTGAACAAGAACAAGAGAAATCCTCTGCGATCCTCTCCCTCTCTGTACTCACAAACTCAGTAGCAGGCAGGCCGGGTGGCAGCGTAACTCACTGACGTCACGCGCCTGCTCCGCCTGCTTCATTCATAAAGTGGGAGGAGCAGGCGTGTGACGTCAGTGAGTTGCGCTGCCGCCCGGCCTGCCTGCTACTGAGTTTGTGAGTACAGAGAGGGAGAGGATCGCAGAGGATTTCTCTTGTTCTTGTTCACATATGAAAATTAGTATTACAGTGAGCGGGGCCCGGTGCGATAGAATACAGTGACTGCACCGGGCCCCGCTGCCATTACAACAACAGATGCCGGCCCCCAGACCCTGTATTGCGGGTCATTCACTCACAGGACACTGTTATGGGGGTATCTGTGGATGACACATATATAGCATAAGGTGCTATATATGTGTCACCCACAGTGCCATCCACAGAGCCCCCACAACAGTGCCATCCACAGAGCCCCCACAACAGTGCTATCCACAGAGCCCCCATAACAGTGCCATCCACAGACCACCATTAGTTCAAAACCCACCAAAAGCACACCTTTTGGTTAAAAATATTTTTTTAATTTGGCTATTCCCCACCCCTCTTGTAATTGTTCAGCTACTTGTGGGCTGCGCGGGCATGAGTTCAGTCACTTCGGTGCGCTATCCCGTCCTGCAGCGCGTGATCCCGCGAGACCCACCGCTGTAGGTCACGGGTCTCGCGGGATTACGCGCCGAAGTGACTGAACTCATGCCCACGTAGCCAGCAAGTAGCAGATCAGTGGAACAAGTACAAGGTGGAGGGGACTGTTTCTAACAGAGGCTCACTAATGGACGCTGAGATTAGATCACCCCATACGAAAGCATTGAATCAATGCTTTCCTATGGGGAAAAATCTGACCCTGGATGTCATCATGCAGGGTGTGAGGACGTCCAGCGTCAGATACCAGACCAAAGGTCTGTTTTACTCCAGGAAGCCCTCAGGTGGCTGCCAGCCACTAGAGGCTGACTTATTGCTGGAACGTAAACAATGCAGTTTCTCTAGAACATTGCAGCTCTATTTGCAAAAGGGACACTGTACCCAGACCACTTCAATGAGCTGAAGTGGTCTGGGTGCCTTTTGTGTCACTTTAACTTTGAAATCTTATTAAAGATTGTGTAGGGTGTGGCTGGAGGCGGGACGAGGGTGGGGCTTGCAGCAGAACATGGGTGGGGCCTATAAGGGGGCCCTTGATTTATTTTGCCCGGGGGCCCTGAGGGTTCTCAGTCCGCCCCTGCCCTTCCCCCATTTTAATTTATTTCTCCACAGTCTTCACAGGAATAGCTGCAAAGTGGAGAAGAAAATTCAAAATCTCCTTTTTTTACACTAACATGTTCTTGTAGCCCCTTTTATTTCATTTTTACAAGGGGTAATAGGAGAAAACGCGCCGCAAAATTCGTAGCCCAATTTCTCCCGAGTAAGGACATACCCCATATGTGGACGTAAAGTGCTCTGCGGGCGAACTACATGGCTCAGAAGAGAAGGAGCGCCATTGCGATTTTGGTTGTCCTGGTATTTTCTGACTCGGGAGAAATTGGGCTATAAACTGTTGGGTGAACAAGTTCGTTTGCTCCACCATCAGATTCACAAATTGTTCACTGAAAAAAACCAAAAAATTTCATATTCAGTGAAGCCCACTGTGTCTGGATTCCTGGTTGGCCAACAAAGTCAGGAATCAAGGGCTCAAAATCCTCTGGGGTACTCCAGCCAAGTTCACTGGTAGAGGGATCAGGTGAATTTGCCTGGTGGGCCGGAAAACTAGTACGAGCCCCAGGGCTGCTCATACTAGTGTGGGCCACAGGGTTCCTGGCATGGGGGGCTCCTGGCTCCGCCTGGCGGCGTCTCCGTCGCCTTGGGGCTCATCATCATCACTAGATGATGAGGAGAACGAGGATGACAACAGGAAAGTGGGGTCATCCTCGTCCTCACTGGGGCTCTCGGAGTCGGAGAGCAGCTGGGCATATGCCTCCTCGGCCGAGAACATCCGGCGGGCCAACTTAGAACGCTAAAGGGGAGTGCGTGTGTGTGTAAAACTTTATTTAGTGTGTGTGTGGGGGGCGGTGTGTTTTTATGTATACCCTACCCTAACCCACCCTAACCTAACAGAATCCCCGAAAAATTGCTCACAGCCCAAAAACTCGCTGATCAGCGGTGGGGTGGGCGATGCGCTAACAGTGGCCAGGCGCTCTTTTACAGCTAAGAGTGCCGGCCACAGTCAGCGCACCTACAAAAAGAAAAAAAAATGCGCTTGCTCCCCAAAATATGTGGGGGGGGGGGCAAGCTGCAGCACCCCTGGGGAAACGGGGGTCGCACAAGTTTCTGGGGACCCCAGACACCCTCAGATCCGGGTGCTGCACACAAAAAATAACTTTTTTTTTTTCACTACCCCTGCCTAACCTAAAGCTCTCCCTAAATGTTTATATGCCAGATGGCACTTTATGGGGTCTCAGGGGCCACGGATGGCGGCGGATCGTGTGGGATGCAGATGGACCAACACAGGGCTCCTCTCTCCTTACTCACACAGAAGTCTGTGGGCGGGGAGAGTGGAGCTCCAGGACGTTATCTCCAGGTCAGTCCCTGCAGCCAATCACAGCCGATCCTCACCCTCATCCTCCGTCACCGCCACCTCACAGGATCTGCGGAGGGTGATTGGTGGTGTATATTACACCACTGATCACCCTCCTATTCCGGGTCACCGGAGACCTGAATAACCTGGAAATGCTGCAAACCGCAGGTCTGAATTGACCTGCGGTTAGCAGCAATCGCCGGTATGGAGGGGGGGGGGGTCACAGGACCCCCCCTCGGCATTGTCACAGGGTGCCTTCTGAATGATTTCAGCAGGCGTACCGTTCCTAACACTGCCCGCCGCACAGCGGTGATCGGAAATAAACAGGTACGCCCTGTGTCCATAAGAACTTAAAGAGGCTCTGTCACCAGAATCAACCCCATTAGACCATACATACCGCCTGGTAGGGCTCATTATGCTGATTATGTATGATAAATAGCTGCAGAGATATGCAGAGATTCATATGCAAATAAAGAATTCGAGCACTCAGAGGCGGGGCTGAATATTCTGAGCAATGCTCTATAACACCCCCTGTGCTCTGCACCCACACCCCTCCCCCACTGACTGACAGGGCTAGACGGCAGGCTGACGTCACAGCATCACGGGGATACCACACATGCAGCCGTCAGCGCTGACCGTGGCAGTGCAAGGGTTAATGAGCAGGCATCAGTGTTTTCACCGATGCCGGTGCATACAGCAGGGGTCCAACTATTAGTGCCTGCCGGACCCCTGCAGCTGATCGGGCGGGAGTACCTGTATGGTGCTGGGATTTGTGACCGTGTTTCCAGCGACATACATGTACAGCGCTGGTATCCTATGGGTTAATGACATATTATTTATTATAGTATATGCTATTAAAGAAAAAAACATATGTCTTTCTGGGGACTTCAACCTGCAAAGCCATTAATGTAACCTCCAAGCTATAACATTACCACATGGTTTTTCTATACTTAGAAGCTAGCACATAGTACTGCGATCTGTATGATCATATATCGTGTCTGTGGATAAACCAGTAATATGTATATCAGCTTTCTGAGCAGATCTTAGTGTGGTGAAGCTATAGCACACTGTGTGTATAATACACATATATACAGTAGATATGTAAAATCCAGGATACAGCTCTGTATACAGGGCCCCTTTACTATAGTGCTGCCCATGTACTCTTAATAAAATAAAAAAAGGACTACTTACATCACACACCACTTGAATTTGACTCTGATCTAGAGCTCAATAAAATATAAAATATAAATTTTATTAATAGCCTATATGAGGTTTTGAACCCATGAACACTGCATGCAAAGCAAGTGTCTTACCACTGAGCTATAGCTCTAGACACCAAAGGTGGTGATTTTTTTGATCTATGAGATGTAGTATAGCAAAAAACACAGTAAACATAAAATCCCTTGCGACACTAACAAATGAAGGACGTGATATATCATCGTCACACATCAGCGTCACACATCATTTAAATTTGCCTCTTATCTAGGGCATAATAAAATGTAAATATTTTTTGAGGCTGAAAGGGGCTTTGAACTCAGACAGCCTGGACATGGGGCAACAGCATTACCACTGAGCTACCAGCTTGCCTTGTATGAGCTTGGGCTTTTTGTTCATCTATGTGATGTAGTATTCAAAACCACAGTAAACCTAAAATCCTTTGTTCCCTTCCTTACCACTGAGCTATCAGCTATGCGCTCATAACACTGTGATGTGTTAGCTTACAGCATTTTAGGCACAGCTATAAGCTCAGCAATAGACATACTTTGGTTGTGTGATTTAGCATACAAATACATAATATATATCTGTAACTCATTCTCACTTTGACACTGACCTATGAAGAGCATAAGTCAAACTCAGGTGTCAGAGTCAGGTGTCATGTGTCAGAGTCAGGTATCAGGGTCAGGTGTCACATTGGCATTATTTTGATACTTGACTATGATATCTGACCATGTCCTAAAATGAACACTGTACAAGTGGTGGATCTCGTAGTTAGCGCCACATCAAGGAAATGATGTCCCCAACTACCTGTACACCACTGTTTAGCTGGAACCTCGTCCAATGCCAATCCAAACTAATGAAGCCCGAGAAGGCATCCATCCTTAGTGTGACATCACACGGAAGTATCGCTCTCCTGGATCACCAGCTAGGGCTTCCCTCGCGCGCACGAGTCAACTGCTGGGACCGCGCTTGCTTGTAGAGGAAACCTGAAGATTTAAACATCGCAGCAACTCTCCAGCAGTATTACCAAGAAGTACAGTGAGGACCCCGCATGCCAGTTCTGCTACAGGCAAGTCACCATCTCTTGCAGAATATATATGTAAGCTGATCATTCATCAGGTTGATTAGTTTGGATTGGCATTGGACGAGGTTCCAGCTAAACAGCGGTGTACACGTAGTTGGGGACATCATTTCCTTGATGGTGGCGCTAACTATGAGATCCACCACTTGACACTGTTCAGCCAGCGCGGTCTATTTATTACTTTGGTTTTATTGATTCATTTGTTTAGGGTTTAGGAAATGTATCCCTTTTATAGACCAGCAGCGACACACTCACATGAGTGTTATTCAGTGCAATAGTATTACACTTTTCTTCAACTTAATGAGGCAGTGCGGGTTTCCATTGATTGTTTGTTGAGTCTTAACTATATGGATTGCCTAATCTTATGCTGTTCAAAACAGAGCAGAAGTATTCTACACCAAAACTACTATGTTTCATCCTGATATGAATAAGGAAAAATATAAGGGAGCCATCTGACCTGTTTGCAGGTACGTCGGCACTCTGCGGCAATTCCCAGTTCACAGCATCCAAGGCCAACCCAACCATCTGACTTCTTAGAGGCACCTTTTAATGGAAATATTGGCAATAAATAAAGGGAATAATACAATTTCAAATATTATTTTAGTTGCTGCATTTCAGCTATAGACAGTGTTATATTGCAATGATTATAACAATTTATAAATAATTTATAAAAAAAGTTTCACGTTCCAAAAAAAAATCAAAAAATTAATAACTCTATCTGAAGAGTCACTTGCAGTTATATGCAAACTCGCTTAGCAAATACTTGATCCTTATGGAAAGTGCAGTCACATTCCACCTTTAAACTTTCAATGTACATGCTTTATCCAAATGTAAATTAACAACTGAGCAACCAATATGTGGTCAGAATATCATAACATGCACAAGGTGTGATCGTAAAAAGAAGCCAATGCATTCACTGATAAGGAATTGACTTATGTTTTGGAGTGGAGAATTTATAGCAAAATTATAGATCAGTACTGTGCAAAAGTTTTAGGCAGATGTGTAAAAATGCTGCAAAGTAAGAATGTGTTAAAAAATTGTTAATAGTTTATCAATGAACAAAATACAAAATGAACAAACAAAAAGAGAAATTAAATCAAATCAATATTTGGTGTGACTAGCTTTTTCCTTCAAAATAGCATCAATTCTTGCACAGAGTTTTTAAAGGAACTCCACAGGGAGATTGTTCTAAGCATCTAGGAAAACTAACCTAAAATCCTTTTGTCTTTTCTTGTAATCTCAGACAGACTCAATGATGTTGAGATCAGTGCTCTTTGGGGGCCATATCACGCAATTCCATGACTCCTTGTTTTTTTTATGCTAGAGATAGTTCCTACCGACATTGGCTTTATGTTTGGGGTCGCTGTTCTGCTGCAGAATTAATTTGGAGCCAATAAGATGCCTCCCTGATGGTACTGCATGACTGATAAGAATTTGCCAGTATTTCTCAATATTGGGGACACCATTAATCCAGACCAAATACTCAGCTCCCTTTGATGAAAGAGCAGTAGATGAAAGTCATATCTTGGGAGATTTGTCAAGATGAGCTTTGAGCTGCCGTAGATTTCTGTCTTCATTTGTGCCAGAAAAGTGGCATAAAAGAAGATAAATTTGTGTCGGAGGCCCCTTTTGGATAAGTGTAGAGGGCGGTGTAAACGCCACTTGTGACTATTTTTTCAAAATGTAAAAAGTAGCAAACACATCATGAAGAATACCCAGGGATTAATCCCTTGCTGACGTCAATCATATTACAAGGAGTGTTAACCAACAGAAAACTATAATAGCTCCTGTTCACAAAGATTCTTTTTTATGCACATTAAGCTTACATTAGACATGATCTAATATGAAAATCAACATTTGAGACCTTTCAGATGCAAGGTTCCCAATGAATAAATCCAGTATACTTTTCACTCATTAATAGCCATAACTGAATGCCCCATCACTTTTTTTGTATGCTAACTGTAACCCTTGGAATTTAAAACTGGCAGGTAAACAGTGGTGCTGTTTCTTAAACAATATGTTCTTGAATAGGGGTGTTATGTTTGCATAAGGTACATCCTACATACTGAAAGCCACATCGGCACTCCAGCATGTAGGCAACCCTCATATTATCACAACTGAAAATGCCTAAAACATGAAACTGATTTTTATTGCTCATCTCTCAATTATTGTGGCTGTAGTTTTCTCATCCCTTATAAAAACCACCCCAACTAAACTGACCTGTAGCACTATCTCCCCATTAGGTAAACAACTTCTCACTATTTTAGCTTTAAAATTAGGTGCTCTCAAATATATAAAAGGTGGATTTGTAGGTAGAAGAGCTCCCAAAATCTCCTTTCAGGATAGACCATCTTTTCTTAAAAATATATTATTATATTGGGTACAAAAAGCTAATTTATATCTACCGGTATATTCTTTACTTTCAGTCTCTTTAATGATCTTACTATCATTTATACACCTACCAGCAACTGCTTAGATACAATTTTCTATCCAAAAATCTTTTTTATGACCTCATTTTGGGTATAATATTTTGTGTCTCCAGTACAATTTCTACAAATTCTTTGAAACCGTCCCCTAAGAACATTCTGTAACCAACTAGTAGTGTCAATATATATGATCTTGTAAGCTTAAAAACCTGTTTTAGTTTTGATAAAAAAGCACCAACAGTTGAACCAACCAATAGTCCCATACAAATACACATGAGATATAATATATAAAATATAGTACAAAAGTTTATTGAACATATATTAGTACATATTAAGGTGAAAACAAACAATGGGGGAAGATGACAAAATCCACCCGAACCCCTGTCTACAAAGACGGGCTAGAGGCTCCCAGTAAAAAAGTACCCACCAGATATAAGTCACAGTAACATTACAAATATGACATACACCAAAGGCTTGAATCTGATCCTGTAGGGATAGAAAGACACAATGGTGTCTAGCTGCTAACCAATTGTGAGTATCTGAACCCCGAGACCCCAGGGAAAAATAGTGCAATTCAAAACTGTCATACAAATATAAAAGCCAATATGCCAGGGCTAAGCCTTGATAAAAGGTAACACACAGATGGATAGCAGTAATAAAAGCAAATAGTCATAATCAATTACCCATGATAATCCTATTATTTACAAATAAATCTAAAAAGTTAACAGAATTATACCCATTTTCCCAGTGAATCTCAAATTACAGTAATTTTCATTAGTATAAAATGATACACTGTGCTAAATCCCCATTTCTCCTTCCCAAATTATCAATCAAAATTATGCTCTTTGGTGTTAATAAAATTACTCCCCCAAAATGACATGCACAAATTTGAGAAGCTGTGGGCAAATTTCGCTCCATAGCCACTCCAACCAACTTTAAATAAAAAGTGTTATCAAACGAAAAATAGTTGTCTTAGGGTCCATTCACACGTCCGTGGTGTGTTGCGGACCCGCAAATTGCGGATCCGCAACACACCCGGCCGGCACCCACTATAGAAATGCCTATTCTTGTCCGCATTTGCAGCCCTCTAGCCCTTTCCATGACATTTTTACAGCCATTTTAGTGCTCAAAAGTTCAGGTCCCCATTGACTTCAATAGGGTTCGGGTTCAAGTTCGGGTCAAGTTTGGGTCCCGAACTCAAACTTTTTTGTGACGTTCGGCCGAACCCGTCGAACCCGAACATCCAGGTGTCCGCTCAACTCTAGTGACGAGAAAACAAAATAGCTTGGATAAGTAAAAGCGTTCCAAAGTTATTACCACTATTGTTTGTATATATAACGGTGTGCAGCCATTTTGTTTTTTGTTATTATGTTTGCTTCATGGATATGCACCTGTGATTCTGAAGGTTCTGGTCTAAATTTTCTTGCCAGATAAACGGACACGTCAGATTTGCAAAAATCGGCCTTGGATTTAAGGTGAAAAGTGGCTCAATAGTGAAGGGGTTAAATAGTGGACAGTGGCTGGTTGTCCTGTATGTAGCTTACGGCTGCACAAGGGTAGTGTCCAGGAGGCAACGCTAGTGAAGAAAACACTTATTCTGTTTTAAGAGATAAACCAGCCGCTTGCATTGTTAGATGCACGTCACAAGTACGGTATAAGTGAATTATGGATGGATGGAGGGAGAGAATGCAGTTTTTACAAACTTTTTCCACTTGAAGAAATAACAGCCTGATGAACAGCCCTTTGCGTGGGTTCCATTCGTAATAACCTGGTTATCTCTAGAACACACATTGGAGGTCACGAATACAAGTGTGTGCAGCTTTTGCGGGTGACATTTTGCTATACTGTATGTAACCAATCCCGCATTTCTCTGCCATCCTTGAAGCCTGAAATCTCTCGCTTCGGGGAATGGACCAATTTTAAGATCAACATAACCAAATATGAAGCTTTATGTCTCCCTGCCTGGGTCCTTGATGATCTGCTTGCTCAAAGCCCCTTTCCCCTTCGCCAGGCCAGTGAAAGGGATTACTTATTTGGGCATCAACATTAGCTCTGACTTGTCCCAATTATTTAGGCTTAATTTTACCACACTTCAACTGTTTCAGGAGGATTTGAAGTCCTGGCATCGTAGGGACTTCTCCTGGTTTGACAGAATAAGCAAATTAAAGATGAATCTTTTGCCAAAACTACTTTACCTCCTACAGACCACCCCCCTCCACATCCCACAGCTTTCTGGATCCAGATGCGCCATTGCTTCATGAGATTTGTCTGGTCCCCTGGCAATCCAAGTCAGGTGGGAAATCTTGCCTCTTTTTAAGGAGGTGGGTGGGGTTGGTCTCCCGGATTGTCATTTATATAATCTATCTACGACATAAGCTAGGCTTTTGGATATGCTGTGTACCGATTTCTCCAAATCTTGGGTGTGTATTATGCAAGACGCCTCCTCTTGCTCCCTGACTGTACTCCCCTGGTTGGTAGGAACCCTCATGCTTCTCTCATTGACCCCAAGGGTCACCTCACCCCAATTACGACAATCCATGGTTTCCCCCTGCAAACTCCTCTTCTTTTCTTCAAGGCACAAAAGTGCATCCACTTGGTTCTGCCAAGTCCACCCAGGATCTTCTATGAAACCCCTGCTTTTATTGTTGGGCGACACCGAACCCTCAGCACAACATTAATTTGAATACCATCAACTCTAGCACTTTTAGTCTATATATACAAATTGCTTTTGCAACACTGCTCCTTTAAACACACACACTTCTGTCAGGCCTGGGAACGTGACTTGAGTATCCATCTTACTCCTTCTCAATGGAATAAATGATTTCTCTTGTCACATAAAGCATTGCTCTCCACTTAATGTCAAGAAACTTGTTATAAAATTGTAGCCTGTTAGTATAGAGTGCCAGCTCTTCTTCCAAAGTGGTTTCCCGTGGTCTCTGATCGATGTTGGAGATGAGGCAGTGAGGAGGGTACACTGCTAACTTCTAGAAGAGGCTATAATATTGGAAGTTGGCTCGACTGGAATTGTCAAACTGATTATAGATAGTGAGATGCTCAGTACACAACCAGATTTTGGTATCAAGTAAAAAAAAACATCTGCATGAACCTGGTCCTCTGGAAACGTTTTATCGATTACATTTTTATCTGGGAAGGAGGTGAAACGTATTATTATACGGATTTTATTATTGAACTTAAAGGATTTCTGTCATGAGAAATAACGTTATGTAGCTGACTGACAGTAGCGATGTGCTAATGTCAGCAGTACATAACAGTATGCTTTATAACTCCTTGCCTGACGCCGTTCTCTTAAAATAAAGACTTTTTAAATATGCTAATGAGCCTCTAGGTTCTATTAGGGTGTTGTTTCAGCACCTAGAAGCTCAGTCTACGCAGCCTTTGGCACGCCCAGGTCCAGTTGATTGACTTTCGAGTTCTCCTCGGTGTCCCGTAAATCCTGCGCCTGTGCCGTCCCGTTTATTATTCGGCACAGGTGCAGTGAGTGAAGGACGCGTTCCTGCGGCCGGCTTCCTTCCTTCGGCGCAGGCGCAGTGAGGAAGCCGTCATCAGGAGTGCGTCCTTCACTCACTGCGCCTGGGCCGAATACGAAATGAGATGGCGCAGGCGCGGGATTTACGGGACGGAGAGAACGCGGGGAACATTAAAAAGCAATTAATGGGTCACCCCCTTTCTCGACATAAAAAAAAAAAAAACATATGGCAATTTCAAGGGATCTACATTTGCAGGGATTGAGAAAGTAATCCCTGATAAAAGAGGGGAGATTACATCAAAAGTATGTAACAGACTGAAAGTAAATGGATCTATAACCTGAATTGTGTGAGGCGCTTACGGTAGTACAGTAAAGAGCCCTGGGAAAGCAGGGAATGAGTGCAGTCGGTTGTGGTGTGCCGAAACAGAGGATGAGGTAGGCCTGAGAAAGAAGAGGGCCTACCCAAGGAAAAGATATGGAAGAAATGAGTTGTAAATGAGTGGAGTGGTGGGAGGGTCAAAAGCTCAGACTACAAATGATGCAGGAGCCAGGTAAGGGAGTGCCCTAAATAGGCTGGAGGTGGACCTCAGCCCCTCCCACAAATCCAGGCAAATTGCCTTAATACTTGTGTGAGGCGCTTACGGTAGTACAGTGAAGAGCCCTGGGAAAGCAGGGAATGAGTGCAGTCGGTTGTGGTGTGCCGAAACCGAGGATGAGGTAGGCCTGAGAAAGAAGAGGGCAAAAATGGAAATAAACCAGTTTATTGTAGCCAATTGATATATCAATAGCTCAACCCGACATGTGTTGGAAAGCCACTCTTAACTCTTGTGTTGGATTGGGAATGTATTGCGCGTAAGCGGATGACTTCCAGCGCCCCAATTTCCTGATGACATGAGTGAGGATGTTGGCACTGGAGGCCGTGGACGTGGCTCCAATGCGAAAGGAGTGCCCTGAGTAGTTGGCTGCGTTGAGGCCTAGTTGTGTGAGGGATGACCTGACATGGGTCATGAAGGTGGTGGTGGTGAGTACCGAACCATGTAGTTGAAGTAGCGGTTGAGAGGGTAGAAACTTGTGACGCTGATAGTAAGCATCCAGAACCCTGACTGGACACCATCTGTTGTGCATGGGGTAATATGAAATGTTGACGGGTAAGTGCTGACTATTCTTGGAGTGAGGTAAGGACAGGATGTAGTGATCCATGTGTATCGACAAGTGGGAGACAAGAAGACAAGGTGAGGTTTGGGTCGTGGAAGTTGTAGTGAATTTCCCGGGTCTCAGGAATCCGTAGAAGGCCAAGTAAATTGCCGTTTTGATGATGGAGTTGGTATCAGTTTCAAGAGGCGTGGCGTCCAGCAAGTCGGATAATGCTTTGAAGATATGATTGTTTATGGGTAGCCTCTGGGCTGGACGAGCGGGTTCCATTTTCTGAATACCTCTGAGTATGGTTTTGATCTGGTGCGAGGACATGAAGCTGATGTTATTGGGGTGTATGATTAGCATATGATGTTGAATGCCAGTGAGATATAGTTTGATGGTGTTGTATGACATTTTGAGTTTGAGGTGGCAAAAAGAAGCAAACTCCGGAAGAGACGTCATGACAAAAGGGGGCGTGATGTTCTGTTCCAACAGGAACCTGTTGAATAGTGTGAACGCTCTGTCGTATGTTCTATGTGTATTGTCTGACAGTGCTAAGCGGGACAAAGACTGGCTATGCCGCATGATGCCTTCTAATCCAGAATGAGCTGTTGAAATGATGGAGTGATGGAGGCCGTGGGTGACGCTGATGGGAGAGCTTGATGAAATGCCTGAATTTAGAAGCGAGACAGATTGTCAGCTGCCGTATTGCACACCCCCGGGACATGGGAACAATGTAAGAAGAAATTATTGCAAGCGGCCAACCAAGTAAGTCTCCGCAGAAACCTCACGATTGTGAGGGACTTGGAACGATCTTTGTTGATGATCTGGCAGGTCGCCTGGTTGTCTGCATAGCACCGGACCGACATGTTTGCCCATGAATGACCCCACGCCACGGCAGCCGCCACGATGGGGTAGATCTCGAAAGCGCTGAGGCAGTGGAGAATCCCTCCAACCCCGGACCGCAGGAGGCCAGCTGTCCCACAGCCAATCGTTCCCAAAATGGCAGCGAAGCCTGTGGTAGATGCCGCATCTGACCAGATAGAGGGGGAAGAGTCCGACAGCTGAGGGAGAAACAAGCTCCCGCCATTCCAGGTGGACAGAAATCTCCCCCACATGCCCAGATCTGCCGCAGCGTGGGCATCCAGGGACAACCTGTGCGAGTCGTGTAGGAAAAAGGGGAGAGGTGCAGGAGCCGTGATATAAATGAGCGACCCTGAGGTATGATGAGCATGGCAAAGTTCAGGGAGTCCAGCGGGGACTGCAGTTCTTTGCGGTTGCCGGTGCCGAGTTGAAGGTAGTTGTCTATGTGGGTGAGAATGTCCTGGATCTTCCCAGATGGCAAACTGGCTTGCCTTGAGGCTGAATCCAACTGGGTACCCAGGAAAGGTGATGACCGTGTCTGGCCCTTCTGTCTTCTTGGTGGCGATGGGTACCCCAGGTTCCTCCTCCGGTATTATGTGCGCCGGGCTGACTTCTTGGTCCTTCAGGCTAACGGTCAGCGTGATCACTGGCAATCCGGGCGGCGCCGGTGACGCTGCCGGTGGTGGCCCTGCCAAGGAGAGGGTCGTGGTGACCGATTCAAGCCTCTCCAACCTGGCGTTGACTTTAGACATGGATGTCATTAGAGAGGACAGCATGGCATGTATATCCCCTGTGCTGGACTGGCTAGGTCCTTCCCCTGCCTCCCTGTTATCGGTTGGTGTGCGCAGCAGCCGGAAAAGCTCTGCTTTCCCTGCCGTGGCGGGGAAGGGAACATGCCGTCACCTTAACTCCGTCGTTATGCGCGGGATTGTCCAGGATCTGATGGTTGCTGGACTGGCTAGATCGTCTCCCTGGGTAGCAGTGACGGATCTAGCAGGGGTGCCAGGTAGGGAGAAGTTCTCTATCCCTTCCAGAGACATAGTAAAACAAAACAGTTGATTAGCTTGGAGAAACACAGGATCGTGCTGGCAAGCTAGCTAGGCCGGACGGAGAAAAAATTATACTTGCATGGTGACAGATGAGGCCCTGCTAATTGCCAAGCGGCTTGAGAGGCTCTATCTATGATTTGGCGCGAGGGGTTAATGAGGCCACTTGTGGTAGTGGCAGGAGCGTTGGCCTCTCGGTGACTGTAAGACAGGACTAGGGGAAGGGAGTGACAGGTGAGGCCCTCTCTATGCAACACGCGAGGCGGCTTACTAACGAGGTGGCGCGGTGGGCGGTTGCCTCTGCATGTTTGAGGCGGGGTGTCGGCCTCGCGGGACCACTAACTGATGGCGAAGCCAAGAAGGGGGTAACCTAGTGGGATGATGGTGCCCCTAAAGCCAGCACGCTGACCCTAACGGGACCATCCTAAATGTAAGAAAACCTTTGTAAATGCGCAGGTGAACGTACCTGGTAGCAAGAAAATTCTCCGGATACACGGTAGTGCAAAATATATTATAGGTTGACTGCCTGAAAAGGGGAGGGTAGACATAAAATAGTATGATGAAATGTGAAATGCATGTTGTACATATGGCATGACCCGGAGGATCATGACGGTTGCCTGCGAAATGACAGCTTGCGCATGGTGTGACAAAGAGACCTGCGGCGTGGCCGTATGCCCATGTAAAACGTGGGAACGTGCTGCTTGAAATCAAATGTTTTTTTTTGTTTTTTGTTTTTTTTCATGCGGCGGAATACCAGTAACCTTCTTTTTCTGTTTAATTTTTAATTTTTTTTTGGGTTCCAGTTTAATGCGGGGGCTGCTGGGGTATTTTTATTTATTTATTTATTATTTTTTTTTGGGTTCCAGTTTAATGCGGGGGCTGCTGTGGTGATTTTATTTTATTTTTATTTTTTTTGGGTTCCAGTTTAATGCGGGGGCTGCTGGGGTGATTTTAATATGGAGGGTGCTCAGTTTGGGGCGTGCTGGATGCCCCCCTGGCTGCGCAGCCTGCGCAGGAGGGGGCATGCTATGGGAACCGTTCGCCCTGGAGTTCCGCCGGCCAGCTGAGCCGAACCGCCCGACGCCGGCTCCCCGCATCGGATGCACCGCGGACGGCCGCCGGGACACCGCGCATGCGCAGTACCCTGGCCGCGCGTGCGCAGACCAGGTACCGGGACGCGGCCGGCCGCCACTGGCCGCGCGGCAGGAGGAGCGGCGGAACGGACCGGAGGCAGTGGGGGGGGGGGGGGGGGGCGCTTGGAGCAGCAGTGCGGGCCCAGAAATGCTGATCATGGAGGGAGGGTGTGCCGTGTGCACTGCTACGGAAGGTTTGTGAGCAAGTGTGTGCACTTTTGGTCATGCTGTTTGCCATGAACCAAAAAGGGAGGGGGGCATGAGTGTGATTTGCAGAAAACGGCCGGGCCCGAGCTCCGCCGGCCAGGCCGGAGACCAGGCCACCCGACGGCGGCTCCCCGCCCCAGACGCACCGCTGGACGGCCGCCGGGACACGGCGCACGCGCCGACGCGCATGCGGCGTACCCCGGCCGCGCGTGCGCAGACCAGGCGCCAAAACGCGGCCGGCCGCGCGGCAGGAGGAGCGCCGGAACAGACCGGAGGTAGTGGGGGGGTGCCTGAACAGCAGCGTGCCCGTGACGCCGGACATGGAGGGAGGGTGTGTGCTGTGCACCGATGTGGAAGCCAATGTGAGCAAGTGTGTACTATTGGACTTGTCGATTTTTTAACATGAAACAAGGGGGAGGCATGATTGTGAATGAATGTGGGGAAAAGGAAATGAGCAGAAATGGGGAATGAGCCCAGGAAACAACCTGCCTGCGCTGCAGGGGTGTTGACCGGAGTAGTGGTACGGTGTGACCAATTCTTCTACATGAACAAAAGCATGACCGACATGAAATGATAGTGACTTGTGACGAGAAACCCGTGACATGAGTGCAAAGTTTGGTGAAATGAAATGAACCGGTACAGGGGGCAACCGTGAGGCCCCGGCTGTACCGTATGGATGACTCAGAAAACCACTGCCTGCATGCCGCAGGGGTGTTGACCGGAGTGGTGATACGGTGCAGATAATTTATGCATGAACAAGACATGACAGAAATTAAATGCTGATGACTTGTGCGAGAAAGCCGTGACATTAGTGCAGCGTTTGGTGAAATGAAATGAACAGAAATGGGGGATGCCCAGGAAAACAACTGCATGCTGCCGCAGGGGGCCGACCGGAATAGTGGTACGGTGTAGACAAATTGTGCATGAACAAGGCGTGACAGAAATGAAATACTGGTGACTTGTACGAGAAAACAGTGACATTGGTGCAGCGTTTGGTGAAATGAATTTGAACCGGTACAGGGGGCAACCGTGAGGCCCCGGCTGTACCGTATGGATGACTCGCAGTTTAACGGGCAAACGTGACCCACAGTGAACCCGGAAAAATAGAACCGAAATGCTCCAAATCCAGAACGGATGGCAACGAAAAAACTCCCAGAAATCCAGCGACTCGCAGGTAAATCTCCAGGAACTCCACAAGCGACCTCCTCTCTCAAAGCTCAGACCTCAAATGATGCAGGAGCCAGGTAAGGGAGTACACTAAATAGGCTGGAGGTGGACCTCAGCCCCTCCCACAAATCCAGGCAAATTGCCTTAATACTTGTCTGGCACCTTTAGGGTTTAATCAAGAGATCGAATTGCTTGCCTTCTGAATATACAGTATCTCACAAAAGTGAGTGCACCCATCACATTTTTATAAATATATGTATAAATATTTTAGGTCTTTTCATGGGACAACAAAGATATGACACTTTGATACAATGTAAAATAGTCAGTGTACAGCTTGTATAGCAGTGTAAATTTGGTGTTCCCTCAAAATAACAACACACAGCCATTAATAGAAAGAAAAGGAGTGAGCACTCACACCATCTGGACCATAGGATATATTTAATAAATGGTATGCAATATATCATTCAAATTAACACTCAAATACAATAAAACCTCATAAAATAGTGGTTGGTACCAACATAAAATAAAATGACACTGAAAAATGGTGATTGTGCAATCCTTGCGTAATAAATATTCAAAATACTCAAAATTAGCACTTTGTACCGCATAAGATTGTATAGTTATATAGTAGTAGAAGAACCACTCAGAGTAGTGGTAATACCGCAAGCCGCAGTCAACAGTTCTAATATCCCGGGGAGAAGTTCATATGACTCCAAGATAATATTCAAATGTCCTCTTGTGTATAAATATAACTTTTAGTAGAACAGTCTCTCCACAACTGATTAGATATCGCCACCCAGGGCTGTAGGTTACACGCCACTTAGTAGACAGTTCAGGTTCCTACCTTGTTCCAAATTGTTCCACGCTGAGCCGTCCTACCACGAGGAGCGAGTGATGCCGGCTGCTACGGCGTCTCACGTCGCAAATCTCGGGTTGCTGACGTCACTGTATCGCGGGATCACGGAATTCGGCTGGTACGGATAGTAAGTCATTAGTGGCACCTCTGATTATCTCCTGTGTCCTGGAACAATATTCGTATTGTTGGGATTCCTTATCGCATGGCCATGCAATATCTTTAGTTAGGATCCAGTAGGTTAGGTGGGCGCTTCTCTTCCAGTCACCAGACGCGTTTCGGGGCGTCCACACCCCTTCCTCAGTGGTAAAAGCGCAGGTCCTCCTTCTCCACCTTTTATAGTCCATTCAGTATTCCGGAAAATCCGGATTCTGGACATATAAACTCCATTGCGGTTTTCATGCGGTAACATTGCGTTTTTTTTTTTTTTTAACCTAGTTGTGTTTTTTCATAAATAAGATTAGAAACACAATGGAATTGACAAATACCCCATTCATACATTAAAATAACATTTTAATATATTTAAAAACAGATTAATAGACCTAAAAATATAAATAAACATCCTAATCATACAGATTTTGCAATTTTCTTATATTCTATCGGCTGCAAAGTATATATATCGAGAGCATACAAATATTCATATCAGAGAGTCTGGCAATCGTCTTGGGCAACAATATCAGATGGTCAGGATCGGATGTCCGGGGTGGTGGTCCCTACTCCGAGGAGGGGCCCCAGATCCACGAATGGTAACCTCTGGGACCCCCCATCGGGGACGGGACCACCACCCTATAAGAAGCCGAAAATCTCCAAATCCGAATTAAGACCTGCCGGTAATAGGCAGCCAAATTCATAGATGTGTTTAGATTCGGCTCTGGACATCCTCTTAATATAGTCCCCACCTCTCCAATGTTTGTTAATTTTCTCCAATGCTGTGAAGAACAATTTAGACGGGTCCCTATTATGTACCTCATCATAATGTTTGGAGAGGGAGTGTTTTGCGTATCCCTTTTTGATATTAGTAATATGTTCGCTGATTCTAGTCTTCAGTAACCTCTTAGTCCTACCAATGTATTGGCGTTTGCAAGGGCACTGTAGCAGATAAATGACTCCAGATGAATTACATGTAAGGCAGTCATTTATCTCCCAAGTGAAAGAATTATGTGCTGAGTGCACTGTGTCTATCTTTCTTTCTTGGAGACTCATTTTACATCCTATGCACCTCCCGCACTTAAAAAACCCTTTCAAATTCAGAAAAGATCCCAAATTTGATATAGATTTTTTCTCTTTCACTGACGGGGCTATTTTCAGTTTCAAATTCGGGGCCTTCGTGTATATTATTTTAGGTGTATTGGGTAACTGTGAGCCAATCACCCTATCACTCAGTATGTGGTACCAATGTTTGGTTATGATATTCTTAATCTTTTTGTAGTTACTGTTAAAAGGTAGAATCATCTTAATATCCATTTTGGGATCCTCAGATGTCTCAATTGGCCCTTTAGTTTCAAAAAATGATTTTCTTTCCAATTGTCTCACTTTATTTAGAGATTCATCCAAGATGGTAGTTGGATATTTCTTATCTAAAAATTGGAGTTTCATTCTGGTAGCTTCTTCTTCAAACCTATCCTGTTCCGTACAGTTTCTCTTTAGCCTCCAGAATTGGCCTAGGGGGACATTTAATAACCACCTAGGTAGGTGGCAACTGCTGAAGAGGATGAAGCAGTTCTTCGCAGTCGGTTTCTTATATGTGCTGCAGGAATAGCGATCATCCTCTTTTTTAATCAGCAGATCTAGGAATTCAGTTTCCTCCTTGATATTAGGTATAAAGACTAAATTCCGGTCATTCTTATTAATTGTTTCCAGAAATTCCAATAATTCTGTCTCCCCCTTCCTCCAGATAAAAATTATATCATCAATGTAGCGCCGCCATAGGACCAGATCCATCCCAAGTCTGGGCCCGATGATGGTATGTTCCCATTCTGCCAGAAATAAATTAGCATAACTCGGGGCGAATCTGGTCCCCATGGCGGTGCCACATTTCTGCAAGAAATATTCCCCTTCAAAATAAAAATAATTGTGTTTCCAAAATATATTGGATCCCTTCCAATATAAGTTGGATTTGGGGGTCTTTAAATGTACCATTCTCTATTAATTGTCGTTTGACAGCCTCCAATCCCTGTTGATGGTCTATAACCGTATACAGGGATTGGATGTCCAGAGTCCCCATAATCCAACCTGGTTCAATAATTAATCCTTCCAAAATTTGAATGACCTGAGTTGTATCCCTCAGGTAGGATTTTATATTCTTCACTAATGGTTGGAGCTGGGTGTCTATATACTTAGATAAGTTGGAAGTGATAGATCCTATCCCGGACACTATAGGGCGTCCCGGAGGATCCATCAAACTTTTATGTACCTTGGGCAAACAGTAGAAGGTAGGTAACCTTCTCTCTGTGTCCAAGATATATTCGGATTCCTGTTTTAGAAGGACTCCCTGTTCCAACCCTTTCTTACAAAGGTCCTCCAGGCCCTGGCTAAACCTCTGTATTGGATCATCCCTCAATTTGAAGTATGTCCTCTGATCCTCCAACAATCTAAGACACTCTTTGTTGTATTTATCTGTATCCAGAATTACTGTCGCTCCGCCTTTATCAGCCGGACGTATGGTTATAATATTATCTTTCTGGAGTGATTTGATGGCCTGAATTTTACGTTTAGTTAAATTATTATTATTAGGGGGTCTAATTTTGATTTTTCTCAAATCATCTTCTACACATTTCTGGAATGTCGCAATTTCCCTGCTGATTTCATTTCGTGGGAACATTTTGGATTTCTTTTTTAAAGAGGTATGATTAAATGACTCTGTCGATTTATTATCGGGGAATTTTCTCATTTGGGGATTTTTTTATATAGTATTTTTTGAGGCAGAGATTCCTAATGAATTTGTCCACAAAGTGTCAATAATTTGTGTGGCCACTATTTTCCAGCACTGCCTTTTATGGGTTTTTCGGGCTAACCCTAAATTTGGGGCATAATTCTAACATGTGGAGGGAAGAATGTTGGTCTGGTACTTACCTTCCACAGTGCAGCCCATTTCAAGATCCGCCTCCCGGTCACGTGACTGCTCCTGTCGGGCTTTCTGGTCTTCCGGTAAGTCTCCGTCTTCTTCTCTTCCTGTCTTCTCTTCCTTTCTTGAGCAGGAGATGGATCATCATGAATGACGTCACCACCTCCTGCAAAAGAAAGCTCCGGCAGGCACTATGCTGAATGCTAGTGCACATGCACGGAATTGCCAGCCGCTCTCTGCAGTATACAGGCTTCTATTTGAAGCCTGTACTGACTGCTGCACATCGCGATGTAAGAGCTGTACAGGAGAGACAGCACAGTGTCTGATTGCTATGCTGTGGATCTCACTAGGGCACTGATTGGAACATGGGGGGCACTGTGGAACTGTAGATGGCACATTGGGGCAAAGAGGATGGCACATGGGGCACTGGATTTCACTGGGGCACTGTGGATGGAACATTGAGCACTGTGGATGGCAATGGGGGCACTATTGATGGTACATGGGGCACTGGATGTCACTGGGGAACTGTGAATGGCACGAGGGGGCACTGCATGTCACTGGGGCACAGTGGATGGCACATGGGGCACTGTGGATGGCACATGGGGCACTGTAGATGGCACATTGGGGCACTGTGGGTGGCACACTGGATGCCACATGGGGGCACTGTGGATGACACAGGGGGCACTGGATGTTACTCGGAGCATTGTGGATAGCACATGGGGAACTTTGGATGTCACTGTTATAGGTCACTCTAGATGTCATTGTTTTGGGGGCACTGTGGATGTCACTGTTATGGGGCACTGTGGAGGTCACTGTTATGAGAGTGCTGTAGAGGTCACTGATATAGAGGCGCTGTGGAGGTCACTGTTATGGGAGCGCTGTGGAGGTCACTTAAAATGTGAGTGGTATACTCACTTTTGTGAGATACCGTATAAATTGTTGTGCATTTTCATAAGTGTACAGTATTATCTAATGATATTATAGCCAAATGAATGCCCATTGCCTTTAAGAGTGAAATCAGCTTAAACCAAAGTTTTGTTATGTGGCTGAAGAGGCCAAGATGAGTTCAATGCCAAGTTCAGTTTGTTTAAGAGTTATAGTGAATATAAAGGATATTGCATTTTAAAAGTTATTGCTAAAAGATATGGGTTTATCTATAGGGAGCATACTGGCTTCTCCAGACATGTATGTCTGAAGGGAACAATGTTTGTTTCATGGCTAAGCCATGACAAGATAAGAATTTATATCCTTAAGGCACATCTGGTGTGTGGTGTCTATTCATAAATATTATATATATGCATGTGTGCATTTATTTAGCTTTTTAGTATGAACATATCAGTAATTCATGTATAATATGTAATATTGATATATAGTATAACCAAATATTAAGGTATACTTTATGCTGTGTGTATCTCACTGGGTGGATATAGTCTTAGAAGTTATAGAAAGCACTAAGGTTTTCTACTAATGGAAGTTTCTCAGAAAAGCTAATGGTATTCCAGACGTCGTTACTCAATAGCTTGGACAGTTAGCTATACAAACCCACGGTGCATGGAGTCTGGGAAAATCATAATGGTACCACTAAGTCTGGGAAGGATTACTTCAGAGTGTCAGAGAAGTATCCCACCTCTTTGATATACGCTGAGAAAGGTTAAAAGGTACCTTATAAAATAAAGTTATGTTATCTAAGTTTTCACTTAAAAGTCTGATGTTACAAGTGCCATCTGGAGGCAGATGGACAATATTATATTATTTTACCATTTTTTTGATACCATGTCAAGGGTTAGTATAACATCATTGTGTTATTAGCATACAAATACACCCACCTTACCTGATTGGAAATCCCTAATCCAGAAGGGGATGATTCTTAGATAAGGTGGGGAATAATTACTCGTGTGCAGAGCATCAAAGGGTCTCTCACCAAAAATAAAAACTCACAAAGGAAACTTCCCACAAGAAAGATATACCAAAAGAAACTTGGATTATATTTTTACTACTAGGAAAGTCTTGAGAACTGGTCCCATCTGAAACTCTGTCTATCTTTGACCCGGTAACGTATACTGTGCTTATTTCTCGTGATATTAATAAGATAGTTCTCTCTGTATAGAGCCAAAAGTCCCCATACTGTGGGAATATATAGTGTTAGACGGCTCCATAATGCAGATTATTCTCTTAGCAAAGATGCATATTGCTAATGGAAGATCTGGCATTATTTGAAAAGAGGACTAAACCCTTGGGAAGTTATATTCCATAGTCTGATTGCCGAGCTGGTATTTTATCATATTAATATCATATATTTTTGATTGGTCATAGGGAAACAGAGTCAAGGGATAACATTTATTCTTACTGTTTCATCTGTGTTTTGTTATACCTGTTTGGTAAACAGAAGATCCTAAGTTTCTCCTGGTATATAAGTCTCCTGCTCCGTATGCTAATTACTACTATTGGAGTGATGGGGAGGAGACATCAGCTTCTCTCCTGAGCGTTCCTTCTCCCTGCTGTAGCGCTGTCTAATCCCAGCACAGAATGTCACAGCCAGGGAGAAGGAACGCCCAGGAGAGAATCTGATGTCTCCTCCCCATCGCTCCGATAGTAGTAATTAGCATACGGAGCAGGAGACTGTAACTGGGGCACAGAGGGCGAACGGCGCGGCGTCCAGGAATAATTGTAGGTGCAGGGAGATCCCTGGGCGCCGCTCTATGTAGCCTGCTACTTAAAGTCCGAACCCACGAAAGGTTGTCTTTAACTTTTAATACAGGAGGCAGGTGCCAGCAGCAGAATCACATAGCCGGAACCCTGCCTCTGACAGGGAGCTGCGATCAGCGGCAGTTAACCCCTCAGGTGCGACACCTGAGGGGTTAACTGCCGCTGATCTGCTGCCGGCACCCGCCTCCTGTATTAAAGGTTAATTATCATTGGTGGCGCAGTGTGCCCGCCCCCTCAACCCCCCAGTATTAAAATCATTGGTGGCGCAGTGCCCCCTCCCTCCCACCCCCAGTATTAAAATCATTGGTGGCAGTGGCCCCAGAGTCCCCTCACCTCCTCTCATTGGTGGTGCAGTGGTAGCTTCTGATCGGAGCCCTAGCAGTGTAATCCTGGGGCTCATCAGATTGATTACCATGGCAGCCAGGACGCTACTGAAGCCCTGGCTGCCATAGTCAGCTCCCTGCTGCCGTGTGTACAGAGCACAGGGCAGAAGGGAGAGTGTGAAGTCCTATTGACCGTAAGAGAGCTCTATTAGGGTGAATAGGACAAGGGAATAAAAGATCCCAGGTCGTAGCCCCTAAGGGGGAAATAGTTATTAAATAAAAAGTAAAAACAAAAAAAAAAAACACACCAAAATATTAAGTATAAATCACCCCCTTTCCCAATTTTACATATAAAATATATAAACAATAAATAAATAAACATATCATATATCGCCAAATCCGAAAAGTCCAAACTATTAAAATATTTAAAAAAATAAAAAATCTATGCGGTGACTGGCGGAACAGAAAAAAAAAAATAATAATGCGCGATTCGACATTTTTTTAAAATGCGGAATGCACGTGGCTTTTCTGGTTTATTTTTTTCGCGAGGTATCGAATGGTATCGAGTATTGCAATACTTTTTTATGGTATCAAAATCGAATCAAAAATTTGGTATCACAACAACTCTATTAGCACCACAGTGTGGCATATTTTGGGTATTATTTTACAGCTTCATTGTTTGTTTATATTGTGTATAATAAATTAAATATATATTTTTGCATAGACAATTGTCCCTTTGTTTCACTGATTGCAGAAATCAAATTAAGATACTCGATAAAAGAACTTAGAGGCGATTATGTCCACCTGAAGGATCATATAATATTTTTATATATTTTTTTTTGATCCTCTCTTTTATATGAAGATTCTTTTTATATAGAAGATATTTGACATAAATGGAGGTCCCACCGAGATCGAGATAATTCTTTAATTGATTGTGCAAATAGTGAAGGGTCCCATATTTCTTCTTGGCTAGCCACATTGTTACTGACATCTGTGTATTGATTATTGATCAAAGAACATGAGTGCAACAGGCAGTGACCCGGGTAGTGGCCGTGCTACAGCAGATAGTCCATCTAACCCGGAGCAGCTGATCCATAAAATTGTTGAATTTATACATTCACGGCTTAAATTGGATAAGGATGTGACTACATGGATTAATGAGCTGCACGAAAGAGCCCTGGAAGAACGTGGGGATATATGGAAGCCAAGTGGCCTGGTTGATAGATACCTGACATATATTGATGTATTACAAGATAATACCAAGAGAGACCAACACCGTTTATGCACATTGTACACCTGTTTTGTATGCATTAATAGCGGTCAGTACTCTTTCACAAAATAGATATGAGTCTATGATGGGAATGAAAACCCATGTATACAAGTTAGAAACAGAACTAAAATCCGCAGAGGCAACGATAAAGGAATTAGAGTACAAACTTGATCATAGCCATGATGCATATCAAAAGGCAAAAAGTGACTTGGAGGAGTTGCACCTCCGTTATTCCAAAATTCAGCAGACAGGCAAATCAAGCCGTACTATAGTTAATGCTGATAGAGATCCGTCTAATCATCCAGACATGTAATCACATGCTCTTAAAGCAGACTCCATCCCAGACCCTAAGCCACCCGAAAGTGATGGCATGATTACAAAGGAGGCATTGACCCAATTAAGTCGGGCATTCCAAACTGTAACCGCCCTACTAGGTGCCAGCAACACGGAAGCCCCTAGAAGTGTCTCTCCATATATTCCCCTGGAGAGAGATGTAAGGGTTAAATCCCCTGTGCCATATGTGTCTCATGGAAATGATCAAAGTGCATGTGATTCTGACAGTGATGTGGGAAAACGTGTGTCTTATTCCCTACCATGCAGGCATGAGTTTGCACATAAGGGGGATCAGGGTCCCAGGCGACCATCATATGCTGAAGTGGTCTCTAGGAGGAAAAATTCTCAGTATTCAGAAAAGGAATAGAGTTTCTCAAGCATCATTAAGTTTCTGAATGCCAATGTGCCCAAGTTCTCTAAGAAAGGTTCTTCTCAAATAGCAAACCACTTGGAACTGTATGAGTCCACAATGGATTCTTTAAAGTTGTACTCTGATGTTCACAGGATCAGATTCATACCATGGGCATTCGAAGACAAGTACCGTCACTATTTTACTTCCTTTAGGGATAGAGGAATTAAAGATTGGCAAGATGTCTTGCATGAAACTAAACTGGAATTCGACCTTACCGAACCATTGCTGCTGCAAAATGTGAGATTTACAAACTCACATGTAGGCCCAATCAAAGTCCCTGTGAATTCCTCTCCATCCTTAAAAATTCCTATGGGTTAGCATATAGATCCCCAAATTAGGAATCTGAAGAGTTTAAGCAGTTGTTTTATGATACAAATGCCAACCCAAATCAAACTTAGCTTAGCTAGAGATCTTGATATTGAAGCTCCCTTAGATAGGTTGGTGACTGCTGCCACCTCACTGTATAATATCAGTGAGTGCCATGCTACAGGTGAGAGGAGGTTCAAAAATTCCCCAGAGCAAAATGTACCTGAAGCTAAGGTAAACCCTAGCTTGGTATTTGAAACGCAGCCACGTAAGTACCCTCAATCTACAGGACCTGTCCAACAAGCCCAGCGACAACAGGTAGGACCCAAACAGATAAAACCTCAAAACCTCAATGGGTCAGAGGGGAATAATTCTGGTGCTGGAAGGTCCAACTACTGTCCCTATTACAATAGGGGTCCCCAGGAATACAGGCGCTGGAATAACAGGCCCAGACAACAGAGGAAGGTAGGCCTGAACCCTCTATTTCAACTAGGAGTAGGTCACCCACCAATAACCAGGGCACGCCACAGGACCAAAATGTGCGCAGTTGGCAGGTCAAATGACCAAGCTGAGTGACATCGTAAGTAAGTGGTCCCAGGGGTCCCCAGGAAAACAACCTGAACCTTTTTTAGGGGCGACTCCAGGTCCCAGCTCAGCCTTATAACGCAGACAGGGCAGGGTTAGAGCCCAGGCCAATGCAAGGTTATCAAGGTGGTTAAGGAAGAATCCAAATTGATTTCTAATCCTATTTTGCCTTGCAGCATTCCTGACCATAAAATTGTGGCCAGGGAGGAGGTGTCTAATATCTTATCTATCTTGCAGTCTAATCATGTCGAACTCTGCAATCCTGTGTCTTCTCCGACAAGTGATCCTATTGTTTCAACGTCCGGCTGTGAACCGTCTATAAACTGTGACATAGTCCAGTTTTCCCCAAAGGTGGGGGCTATTACTCCTGCTCCGTGCAGCAGGAATGTCAAGGATTCACCAGAGGTTGCGACGCTGCAGAGAGGTCACACTCTCAGAAAGCATGAAATGAATAAACACCCTTACTTCCTATGTAATTTATTTCAGGTTGAAGGTCGATATTTTGTGGATTCTTATCTTCAAGATGAATATATCGAGCCGATCAGGGGTTTAATTGATACGGGATCACAGGCCACTATCTTATCATATAGTTATTTCCAACAGGTTCTGGATTTAACAGCAAAGAGACCAAGAGTGAAATCGTTAGATGGCTCTTTGATAAGTGTAGGTGGAGACTCTTTGCAGGTAAAAGGTACAGCATGGTTGAAATTTAGAGTTGGCAAGAAGACAATTAAACACCCCACACTGATTGTGGACCTTCCATATGATCAGCTGATTATAGGAATTGACCTTCTGAAAAGGTTGAGTTCCATAATAGACTTCATTAATGAAGCAGTTTGGACTCAGGTAAAGGTACCCATTGCCTATGAATACCATTGCAATGCACAAACCCAACGTAGTTGTCATGTGATTGAAGAGAGGCTTAACTCTGTTGAAGTTCATTTTAGGAACAGTCAAACGCCGGATGTCACAATCCTGAAAAATGATAAGCCTGAGGAAGCTGTCAACGGTGCCGCTCACATCATTACCATCCAGAAGGACAGAATCGAAAAGGTAACCTTGGATGAGGATGTATTGACTATTTCTCTTGAAGGGGAAAATCACAAAGTCGCAGACCTGGCCAAGTATATTCAATCCATGGTACGGATTGAAAAGGTCAATGACAATTTATTGATTCCCATACAGGTGAACAATATAGCCCAGGTAAAATTTGCCAATCTGAAATCCAAAGCCAGCTACATAAGCCTAGGACTCTTAAAACAGGTCACCAATCCTAAAATGATTTAAAGTTCCTCTCCATAGGACCAATGGGTTCATGATCTGGATGGAGATTCCCAGAGTCATAATGTGGTTGCAAGATGTCTTTTGTCTATCTCCATAGGAAGTAAGACTACAGAACACGTTTTTGTTGTGTTGAATGAAACACGGCATCAGATGTAAATAGGCAACGACCTTCTACACCGATTTGCCGTATAAATTGATCTGGTCAATAATAATCTATGGTCCAGATTACCGGGAGACCCAGAGGGGTTCCAGGATGTGGAGCAAGCCTTAAGATGGGGACAACAGATGCCCTATGTCGTGAGTATCATGGTTTCTGATGAGGTTAAAATCCCTGAAGGATGCAAACCATTTCTTCTTCCCATTCAAGTAAAGAAGGGACAACATTTGAAGAACGCAGATGATTTGATCTGTTTGTCCAACCGGATGCAGCAACTCGGCCTAAAGGTAAAGCCCACTCCTATGATAAACATCTATCAGGATCCATTGCACATGATAATCCATAACATGGCTCCCCATAGCATATCCCTGCAAAAGAACACCGTAATTGGTCTAGCTATGGATTCGGAATACTATATTTTTGGATTCCAGAATGATGTTATTGGACTTATTCCTGATGAAAACCTAACAGAAGAACAGGTAGTGGAATGCTACAACCAATCCATTGTGAACATTTAAAAAAAAGTTTGTCAATGAATCCGGTAAGGACTGGGATGTCCTTTGGTTCTCATCGCCATCAGAGCCACCCCAAGCGCAGCAACCAAACTTTCTCCCTTCAAAATGATCACAGGCAGGAAGATGGTGTTACCCCAGCATTTACTCTACCGGACGACAGACCACAATTTAATAAATGCTACAACATCTCATCAATATGTGGAAAAGCTACGCAAGCACCTTCAGCATGCTTTTGCGTTTGCCCAGAAGAATATAGAGAAAGCCGCAATAAGTGCTAAGACATACTACGATTTGAAGACTACACAGAAGGAGTATCAAATTTTCGATCAGGTTTATCTCTATAACTTCGTTCGGGATCAAGTGAAGGAGAGAAAGTTCTTACTTTCCTGGAAAGGACCTTATGTCATCATAGACAAGTTGTCACCAGTAGTCTACAAAATAAAAATCCCTAAGGGGGATGAAATTGTAGAAAAATTTGTGCACATTAACCAATTACGTGTTTGTAATCCTAGCTCATGACTTCGCGAGATAGAAGGAGTTGGATGAAGAGAGGTAAAGTGATATTAAGGTTCCAGCAAAGATGGAAACCAGGATTGGTATCGTATGAACAAACATGTGTACTAACCCATCCTCACGTGTGTTTCCTCCGTAACTAAACATCTCTTAACTTACCTCTAAAACAAAAAACTTGCTCTGTTCAAGAAACGAACCTATGCCAATCGAAGGTATATGATAGTATTAACTCTTTTCTTGCAGGATAAAAAGTGAAAGATATATGTACTCATAAGTGTCATGCAATATTTTATAGGCGCAAGATGCCATCAAAGATTGCCATGGTCTACGTCATCCTAATCTTGGGGAAGGAGGTCCACACCGAGCCGATTGCTGTGCCAGGTCCTTCATCCGGAATCATGCTGCAGGACACCGCAGGGTTCATACTGATGAACAAGAGGATTCTATCCCAGAATATCTACATCAGCCTGGATCCACGCGTCTTTTTCGAGAGACAATTCAACGTGTCCGAGATCCTGTCACCAGAGATTCAATCCTGGTATCAGACGCACATCAGATTTTCCCAAGAACAGATTACGCAGATCCTGGAACAGGTGAGAAAGACCCTGACCAGAGGACAATTTTCTACAAACCAAAGAGATTAATTTCTGCAATCGTAGCCGCCATAATCTTTGGCGTAGTGGGCGCAGTTATTGCTACCGATGTAACAGTTGCCAATTCCATCTCTATAAGGACATTGGAACTCGAAATTGGTTCATTGAAAAGGAACCTAATAAACATTCATGCAGAGATGGAAAATCAAAACAAACATTTATCAGACTTATATTCTGTTATGCAGGATTTATGGGATGGTTGAGTATCTTGACCATCCAAGTGGTGCGTTGGATAAGATTCTTCAAAAAGACTTTGGACAAGTTATGGTTGAAACAGTACAAGCAAAGTTCATGAACCCAATCCTTAGAAGACGTCGTATGAAAAGCCTTTTGGACATTCCATACATTCACATTTATAGCAATGGAATATATTGTAATGAAGGGGGATTTGTTGTGCATTTTCATAAGTGTACAGTATTATCTAATAATATTATAGCCAAATGAATGCTCATTGCCTTTAAGAGTGAAATCAGCTTGTACCAAAGTTCTGTTATGTGGCTGAAGAGGCCAAGATGAGTTCATGGCAAGTTCAGTTTGTATAAGAGTTATAGTGAATATAAAGGACATTGTATTTGAAAGTTATTGCTAAAAGATATGAGTTTATCTATAGGGAGTATACTGGCTTCTCCAGACATGTCTGTCTGAAGGGAACAATGTTTGTTTCATGGCTAAGCCATGACAAGATAAGAATTTATATCCTTAAGGCTACATGCACACGACCGTGGTGTTTTTTGCGGTCCGCAAACCGCGGATTTGCAAAAAACAGAAGCCGCCCGTGTGCCTTCCGCAATTTGCGGAACGGAACGGGTGGCTATTGATATCACTGCCTATTCTTGTCCATTTTGCGGACAAGAATAGGACATATTTTTTTTTGCGTGGCCACGGAACGGAGCAACGGATGCGGACAGCACACGGAGTGCTGTCCGCATCTTTTGCGGCCCCATTGAAGTGAATGGGTTCACGCCCGAGCCGCACAATGTGCGGCTCGGACGCGGACCAAAACAATGGCCGTGTGCATGAGGCCTAAGACACATCTGGTGTGTGGTGTCTATTTATAAATTCATAAGTATTATATATATTCATGTGTGCATTTATTTAGCTTTTTAGTATGAACATATCAGTAATTCATGTATAATATGCAATATTGATTTATAGTATAACCAAATATTAAGGTATACTTTATGTCCTGTGTATCTCACTGGGTGGATATAGTCTTAGACGGTATAGAAAGCACTAAGGTTTTCTACTAATGGAAGTTTCTCAGAAAAGCTAATGGTATTCCAGATGTCGTTACTCAATAGCTTGGTCAGTTAGATATACAAACCCATGGTGCAAGTGTAAGGCCCATTGTATTTCTTATCAAACCCATAAATTCAAGAGTCTGGAAAATCATAATGGTACCACTAACTCTGGGAAGGATTACTTCAGAGTGTCATAGAAGTATCCCTCCTCTTTGATATACGTTGAGAAAGGTTAAAAGGTACCTTATAAAATAAAGCTATGTTATCTAAGTTTTCACTTAAAAGTCTGATGTTACAACAGGCAGACTGGAGGCAGATGGACAATATTATATTATTTCACCTTTTTTTTAAAATACAATGTCAAGGGTTAATATGACATCATTGTGTTATTAGCATACAAATACACCCATTTTACCTGATTGGTAATCCCTAATCCAGAAGGGGATGATTCTTAGATAAAGTGGGGAATAATTACTCATGTGCAGAGCATCAAAGCGTCTCTCACCAAAAAGAAAAACTCACAAAGGAAACTGACCACAAGAAATATATACCAAAAGAAACTTGGATTATATTTTCACTACTAGAAAAGTCTTGAGAACTGGTCCCATCTGAAACTCTGTCTATCTTTGACCCGGTAACGTATACTGTGCTTATTGCTCGTGATATTAATAAGATAGTTCTCTCGGAATATAGCCAAAAGTCCCCATATTGTGGGAATATATAGTGTTAGATGCCTTCATAATGCTGATTATTCTCTTAGCAAAGAAAGATGCATATTGCTAATGGAAGATCTGGCATTATTTGAAAAGTGGACTAAACCCTTGGGAATTTATATTCCGTAGTCTGATTGCCGAGCTGGATATTTTATCATAATCATATATTTTTTATTGCTCATAGGGAAACAGAGTCAAGATATAACATTTATTCTTACTGTATAATCTGTGTTTTCTTACAACCTGTTTGGTAAACAGAAGATCCTAAGTTTCTCCTGGTCTATAAATTATTGGTCTGCTTGTTAAAAGCATAGCATTGTCATTTTGTCATAAGTAACTTTAAAGGGCTTCTGTCAGCCCACTAAACCGATTTTTTTTTTGTTTAATAATAATCCCTACACTGCGATCTCTGCATACATAAGTAAAATAATAATTTTCGTTCAGTAGAATTTGATAAAACGCTATTTTTATAATATGTAAATTACCTTGCTACCAGCAAGTAGGGCGGCTACTTGCTGGTAGCAGCCGCATCCTCCGATCCTAATGACGCCCCCTCCGCATTGTGATTGACAGGGCCAGGGAACGGAATCGTTCTCTGCTGGCCCTGCCTGTTTTCATTCAATATCTGGCGCCTGCGCCGCGGCCGTACCTATCTTCAATCTGCGCAGGCACACTAAGAGGCGGCCACTCACTCGGCCGCTCGCTCCTCAATGCGCCTGCGCCAGGTGTAGATGTGACGTCATCGGCGCAGGCGCATTGAGGATGGAGCGGCCGAGTGAGTGGCCGCCTCTCAGTGCGCCTGCGCAGATTGAAGATAGGTACGGCCGCGACGCAGGCGCCAGATATTGAATGAAAACAGGCAGGGCCAGCAGAGAACGATTCCGTTCCCTGGCCCTGTCAATCACAATGCGGAGGGGGCGTCATTAGGATCGGAGGATGCGGCTGCTACCAGCAAGTAGCCGCCCTACTTGCTGGTAGCAAGGTAATTTACATATTCTAAAAATAGCGTTTTATCAAATTCTACTGAACGAAAATTATTATTTTACTTATGTATGCAGAGATCGCAGTGTAGGGATTATTATTAAACAAAAACAAAAAAAAAAACGGTTTAGTGGGCTGACAGAAGCCCTTTAAGTTGTACTGTGCTGGTGAGATAGTAGTGTGTTAGCACCACTGTGTGGCATATTTTGGGTATTATTTTACAGCTTCATTGTTTGTCTTTGCAACTATATTGATTTTATATTCTTGGTTTGTATTATGTATAATGAATTACATATATATTTTTGCATAGACAATTGTCCCTTTGTTTCACTGATTGCACAAATCAAATTAAGATACTCAATAAAAGAAGGACCATAGAATTTTTTTATGTTTTTATCTGGCATGTCACACATCTCAGTGATTACATTGGACCATCCATACTTAGTCTGGGCACGCAAGTAACATTGTTTATGTTGTATAATATGGTACACACTAGCAATCATATGTGACCATTCCCCACTTGGCTATTTACCGGTATGCTACTAACACTGTCTACCTTGATACGGTGTGGTACCCTTTGAGCATCTTGGCCCCGCCGGGTCTCTACTTCATGGGAATCACCTCCATTAGAAACGAGTGTGTAGGTTATTGATCTGGTTTGTGTGTCTGACAGGACGAGCCATTATATCATATCAAAAGTTATCTATCATGAATGTTTAACGTACTGTTACAATTACTGACAGTTTGTGATGTATGACAACTTTATTAGTGTCACCAATGAGAAGGAATACTATGTTATCTTTACTCAAGTATTGATGCCTATTAGGACACTGAAGTAAGTGTCCCCTGATGAGCCCAGGTTATTAGTGTGGGCGAAACGCGTTGGAATCAAGGTGCCTATTTATGTGTTTTTGTTCTAGGGCACCAATTCCAGGCACCTATAACATTACATCTATACCAATAATGTGTTTGGCATCTTATTAGACAGCTGTACTGTGAACTATATCAATATATGTACTCAGCAGCTTTGGAGAATATGTACATAGATAACCGTATATATTGGATATCATCATTCTCGTATATATTGGATATCAACATTTAGACAACACATTGTGTAGAGCATTTGTTGATCAATACACAGTTCATCTATAGCTGTTGTGCTCTACTTCTCCTTGTACGGAAGCTTTGTTATTTTTTGTACCTAGACTAGGCCATCATCAATTAGGCATCTGATTAGGCTCTGCCCACAATCCCACTAGAGGGTCACTCTAGGACATTCCAGGAGGTTCCTGAACACGGGATCGCCCCTATCCGGGCGGCTATTCTGTTTTTAGGCAGGGTACATGCAGTATAGGGCCAAATCTAGGGATAGACCCAAATCAATATACCACCAACCTGCCCAGATCCCAGTGTCCTCAAGCATTGACTGAGGAACAGGAACATCTCCGTAGAGTATACGTAGTATACATCCACCCCTGATGTGTTGCTTTTTTCTTTCTTTTCTTTTTTCTGTGTTTTATTTGTCTGTGGGAGTTTGTTATTTTATATGTAATCAACATTAAAGGCTATGTTTTATTACAGGAGGTACCCTGTGACCATGTAGATACAGTTGAATACTATGGTGAACAGGGAGCATTAGCTCCCTGCTCCACAGGCCACAGCAGGCACTATGCGGTGACATCATGTGTGCAAGACAGCGTGAATGGTGGGGAGGCCAGTCATGTGCAGCTTGCTCTATATTTACTTAGGGGCCCCATTCTTGAGATAGGAGTGGCTTCCAGAGGTGGAACTTGCACCATTGGACATTTATGGCATATCCTATTCAGAAATGTGTAATGAATGTGAAGATGGGCTCTCCTTAGCGATGCTCAGTTAGAGCATTGCTAAGCAGGTTTTCTAGTAAAAAGAAACATTGGTCCCTAATAAATTACTGTATATTGCAAAAATGTTTAAAACCACTGTCCCTACACAATATTAAAAATAACCTGAAATGACGGTTACACTTTAAGTTGATGTTTTCAGAAATATTGGGCAAGCCTTTATGTACAGATCCTACCATCCTTTTAACCCCTTCACGCATCGTCACATACATGTACGTGATGTGATCAGGTGGATGCAGGAGTTGCACCCGCCCGATCAGCGGCACAGGCCCGGCTGTTCCCGTATGTGGCGATGCCAGCGGATAAACCCTTCACATGCCGCGGTTATCACTGACTGCGGCACATGCAGGTTTTACAGAGGGAGGGGACTCCCTCTGACTCCATCAGGCCACTGCACTGCGATGACAGAGGGCCAATGGTTGCTATGGCAGCCCCAATGCCCCACACCGGAACGCAAGCGGCACTCTGCATACAGGTTTGAGCCGAAGCTCTCCATTCATCGTGCATGTAACCATTAAGAAGACCATACTTATAAATATCACCCTTCTTTTTTTCACTTTTTATTATTTATTTTTTGCATGATTTTATATTATAATCTTTATATTTTCTCACCTTTTTCACTCATTATATTAACGTGAACAGAATGTATTTATACATATAAATTTATTGAAATTTGCATTGCATCATCACATGTGATTTTATTATACACTGCTCAAAAAAATAAAGGGAACACTTAAACAACACAATGTAACTCCAAGTCAATCACACTTCTGTGAAATCAAACTCTCCACTTAGGAAGCAACACTGAGTGACAATCAATTTCACATGCTGTTGTGCAAATGGGATAGACAACAGGTGGAAATTATAGGCAATTAGCAAGACACCCCCAATAAAGGAGTGGTTCTGCAGGTGGTGACCACAGACCAATTCTCAGTTCCTATGCTTCCTGGCTGATGTTTTGGTCACTTTTGAATGCTGGCGGTGCTTTCACTCTAGTGGTAGCATGAGACGGAGTCTACAACCCACACAAGTGGCTCAGGTAGTGCAGCTTATCCAGGATGGCACATCAATGCGAGCTGTGGCAAGAAGGTTTGCTGTGTCTGTCAGCGTAGTGTCCAGAGCATGGAGGCGCTACCAGGAGACAGGCCAGTACATCAGGAGACGTGGAGGAGGCCGTAGGAGGGCAACAACCCAGCAGCAGGACCGCTACCTCCGCCTTTGTGCAAGGAGGAACAGGAGGAGCACTGCCAGAGCCCTGCAAAATGACCTCCAGCAGGCCACAAATGTGCATGTGTCTGCTCAAACGGTCAGAAACAGACTCCATGAGGGTGATATGAGGGCCCGACGTCCACAGGTGGGGGTTGTGCTTACAGCCCAACACCGTGCAGGACGTTTGGCATTTGCCAGAGAACACCAAGATTGGCAAATTCGCCACTGGCGCCCTGTGCTCTTCACAGATGAAAGCAGGTTCACACTGAGCACATGTGACAGACGTGACAGAGTCTGGAGACGCCGTGGAGAACGTTCAGCTGCCTGCAACATCCTCCAGCATGATCGGTTTGGCATTGGGTCAGTAATGGTGTGGGGTGGCATTTCTTTGGAGGGCCGCACAGCCCTCCATGTGCTTGCCAGAGGTAGCCTGACTGCCATTAGGTACCGAGATGAGATCCTCAGACCCCTTTTGAGACCATATGCTGGTGCGGTTGGCCCTGGGTTCCTCCTAATGCAAGACAATGCTAGACCTCATGTGGCTGGAGTGTGTCAGCAGTTCCTGCAAGACGAAGGCATTGATGCTATGGACTGGCCCGCCCGTTCCCCAGACCTAAATCCAATTGAGCACATCTGGGACATTATGTCTCGCTCTATCCACCAACGTCATGTTGCACCACAGACTGTCCAGGAGTTGGCAGATGCTTTAGTCCAGGTCTGGGAGGAGATCCCTCAGGAGACCGTCCGCCACCTCATCAGGAGCATGCACAGGCTTTGTAGGGAAGTCATACAGGCACGTTGAGGCCACACACACTACTGAGCCTCATTTTGACTTGTTTTAAGGACATTACAACAAAGTTGGATGAGCCTGTAGTGTGTTTTTCCACTTTAATTTTGAGTGTGACTCCAAATCCAGACCTCCATGGGTTGAAAAATGTGATTTCCATTTCTTTATTTTTGTGTGATTTTGTTGTCAGCACATTCAACTATGTAAAGAATAAAGTATTCCAGAATAATATTTAATTAATTCAGATCTAGGATGTGTTATTTTTGTGTTCCCTTTATTTTTTTGAGCAGTGTATATTTATTTCCCTTTATTTGGTTTTGTGATATATGAATTGTGAGATAAGAATTTTGTCATTTACGTATTTATTTATTATGGGCATGAATAAATATATATATATATATATATATATATATATATAAATAATGGATTATGTTATATACACTATTTGTACTATTTAGGTTATATATATCGGTATGGTCTTCTTAATGGTTACATGCACGATGAATGGAGAGCTTCAGCTCAAACCTGTATGCAGAGTGCCGCTTGCGTTCCGGTGTGGAACGCATCATGTGTTCATCCCGCTGTTCTCGTGGGATTTGCGGCTGGCCTGTGTCCCGACGTGGAAGGAGACTGCGTTGGCTGGTTCAGGGCTGATGCGTTCCACGGTGGACCGCATGCCGGATATCCGGTATGGCCGGCGCGATCCCCCGTGGAGTAACTTGCCTCTGCCAGTCGCCGCAGGATCACTATGCAGGTTGCGGCTATAAGTGACCTTCCTTGTAAATGATTTGTGTCCTTTATTCTCCATTTTTATGACATATGTGAACAGGATGAATGGATGAGTGTCCGGACACTGACTGGACCGGAAGTGATCCGGTGCGTTCCAGTGTGGAACGCATTGCACTTCCGGTTCCTGTTCCTGGGCGTTTGTTTGCAGCTCATGTACTCCCAATTTACCTAAATTGCAGACTATATATGACCAGTGTATACACACCACCATTATCCCTTGAGAAAGTGACCGCGAAACACGTGTTGGGATCCAGGACTGTCTTGGTCTGTATCTATCTTGACTGCATTTATCTTCCCTATGTTATTTTGTGAGTTGTGGCACTATGCACTTTATATATATTGACAGTGGGCTGTGACTTATTATTCTTTTTTCACAGCTTGGGAGTTATTATTGGAAGTTATATGTACTATAATGTGACAGACCTATGGATATCTATCCTGTGTGATTTAATGCTGCTAATGTATATGGATTTCTATGTTTTATACAAGTGTATGTCCAATAAAAATTTTGTGATTCTATATTACATGCTGTTCTGAGTCGATTTTTGGGTTAATACTTGTAGTTAGTTTGGACAGCAATATACCGGGGGTTTTTTTTTTCGCTTCGCGATTTGGGTGTACAGTCGTGGCCAAAAGTTTTGAGAATGACACAAATATTAGTTTTCACAAAGTTTGCTGCTAAACTGCTTTTAGATCTTTGTTTCCGTTGTTTCTGTGATACAGTGAAATATCATTGAACGCACTTCATACGTTTCAAAGGCTTTTATGGACAATTACATGACATTTATGCAAAGAGTCAGTATTTGCAGTGTTGGCCCTTCTTTTTCAAGACCACTGCAATTTGACTAGGCATGCTCTCAATCAACTTCTGGGCCAATTCCTGACTGATAGCAACCCATTCTTTCATAATCACTTCTTGGAGTTTGTCAGAATTAGTGGGTTTTTGTTTGTCCACCCGCCTCTAGAGGATTGACCACAAGTTCTCAATGGGATTAAGATCTGGGAAGTTTCCAGGCCATGGACCCAAAATGTCAACGTTTTGGTCCCCGAGCCACTAAGTTATCACTTTTGCCTTATGGCACGGTGCTCCATCGTGCTGGAAAATGCATTGTTCTTCACCAAACTGTTGTTGGATTGTTGGAAGAAGTTGCTGTTGGAGGGTGTTTTGGTACCATTATTTATTCATGGCTGTGTTTTTGGGCAAAATTTTGAGTGAGCCCACTCCCTTGGATGAGAAGCAACCCCACACATGAATGGTCTCAGTATGCTTTACTGTTGGCATGACACAGGACTGATGGTAGCGCTCACCTTTTCTTCTCCGGACAAGCCTTTTTCCTGATGCCCCACACAATCGGAAAGAGGCTTCATCGGAGAATATGACTTTGCCCCAGTCCTTAGCAGTCAATTCACCATATTTTCTGCAGAAGATCAATCTGTCCCTGATGTTTTTTTTGGAGAGAAGTGGCTTCTTGGCTGCCCTTCTTGACACCAGGCCATCTTCCAAAAGTCTTCGCCTCACTGTGCGTGCAGATGCGCTCACACCTGCCTGCTGCCATTCCTGAGCAAGCTCTGCACTGGTGGCACTCCGATCCCGCAGCTGAAACATCTTTAGGAGACGATCCTGGCGCTTGCTGGACTTTCTTGGACGCCCTGAAGCCTTCTTAACAAGAATTGAACCTCTTTCCTTGAAGTTCTTGATAATCCTATAAATTGTTGATTGAGGTGCAATCTTAGTAGCCACAATATCCTTGCCTGTGAAGCCATTTTTATGCAACGCAATGACGGCTGCACGCGTTTCTTTGCAGGTCACCATGGTTAACAATGGAAGAACAATGATTTCAAGCATCACCCTCTTTTTAACAGGTCAAGTCTGCCATTTTAACCCAATCAGCCTGACATAATGATCTCCAGCCTTGTGCTCGTCAACATTCTCACTTGAGTTAACAAGACGATTACTGAAATGATCTAAGCAGGTCCTTTAATGACAGCAAAGAAATGCAGTGGAAAGTTTTTTTTGGGATTAAGTTAATTTTCATGGTAAAGAAGGACTATGCAATTCATCTGATCACTCTTCATAACATTCTGGTGTATATGCAAATTGCTATTATAAAAACTTAAAGTAGAACTGTCATATTTTTTGGGAGTATTGGATTGTGGTGATTAATATCACCTTGGTGGCTCTATTTAAACTTTTCACTGTGTATTCAATTACCCCTTAATTCCACAGTTTTGTTCCCTGTACTGCCTATTTTTACCTGTGCTTAAAATAGGGTTGCTAGGCATGGTCCGTCCTCTGTTGAAGGACGGAGGAAGCAGAAACAGGCTGCGTGCAAGGTCAGATTACTGACAGCCAGGGACTGTAAGTAAATGATTAAAGCCTGGTCCTCCCCAGCAGCTGAAAACAGTGCCTGGGCTGTGTGCACTTCTCACTGTCCCTGCGCTTGGCAGACGCTTCCTCACTCAGCTGAGCTGGAGAAGGCAGAGTCGAATCAGCACAGACCAGGGAAGGGAGATCTGCCATCTGCTTAGTGTATAAATGAAAGCAACATGTGGTAAGAGGACCCCTTTGTGCTGCAGGAGATTAACCCTTTAGGGGGAGGGCTCTGGTTACTGAAACTTTTGGGGGGCGATTGTTACTGGCTAGTGAGGGCAGGTGGGATTAGCCTCAGGGTGAGGGCAGTGGCGGCCATCTTAACTGAATAGTGAAATTGCAGTTTTATGCAGACTGGTAGTTAAGGGCTGAATCTTATTAAATATGGGGTAAGTCAGTCTAATAGTAACTGATTCTGGAATATCATGTCATTAGTAACTACATATATGAAAATTTAAATTAGGGTCTAAGTGTGACAGTTATCCTTTAAGCAGCAACTTTTCCAATTTCCAATATTTATGTAATTCTCAAAACTTTTGGTCATGACAGTACATTCCCCATATGTCTACTTCATGTTTGGATCATTTTGGGAATGCCATTTTAATTTTTGGGGACGTTACAAGGCTTAGAAGTTTAGAAGCAAATCTTAAACTTTTCTGAAAATTTCTAAAACCCACTTTTTCAGGACCAGTTCAGGTCTGAAGTTACTTAGTGAGGCTTACATAACAGAAACCACCCAAAAATGACCCCATTTTACAAACTACACCCCTCAAGGTATTCAAAACCTATTTTACAAACTTTGTTAACCCTTTAGGTGTTCCACAAGAATTAATGGAAAATAGAGATAAAATTTCAAAATTTAACTTTTTGGGCAGATTTTCCATTTGAATCCGTTTTTTCCAGTTACAAAGCAAGGGTTAACAGCCAAACAAAACTCAATATTTATGGCCCTGATTCTGTAGTTTACAGAAACACCCCATATGTGGTCATAAACTGCGGTACGGGCACACGGCAGGGCGCAGAAGGAAAGGAATGCCATACGGTTTTTGGAAGCCAGATTTTGCTGGACTGTTTTTTTTTTACACAATGTCCCATTTGAAGTCCCCCTGATACACCCCTAGAGTAGAAACTCCAAAAAAGTGACCCCATCTTAGAAACTACACCCCTCAAGGTATTCAAAACAGATTTTATAAACTGTGTTAACCCTTTAGGTGTTCCACAAGAATTTAATGGAAAATAGAGATGAAATACACAGGGCGTACAGGTTACACCCTGTGTCCGTAAGAGGTTAAAATGGAAAATTAAAAAAAGTGAGATTTTTAAATTTCACCTCCATTTTCCTTAAATTCCTGTGGAACACCTAAAGGGTTAACAAGGTTTGTAGAATCAGTTTTGAATAACTTAAAGATTGTAGGTTTCTACTATGTAAGCCACAGAAAGTGACTTCACAACTGAACTAGTCCTTAACCCTTTCATGATCAAGGGTCATTGATGTCCCCGTGACCATGTCTAATTTTGCAAATCAGACATGTGTCACTTTATGTGGTAATAACTTTGGAAAACTTTTACTTATCCAAACCATTCTGAGACTTTTCTTGTGACACATTGTGCTTCATGATAGTCATAAATAGAGTTGAGCGAACCCGAACTGTAAAGTTCAGGTTCGTTCCGAACTTTAGGTTTTTCGCCACCTGGACCCAAACATTTACGTAAAAGTTCGGGTTCGGTGTTCGACGATTTTTATGGCGCTTTTTAAAAGGCTGCAAAGCAGCCAAACAACAAGCGTCATGCTACTTGCCCCAAAAAGCCAACACAGCCATGCCTACTATTAGCATGGCTGTGATTGGCCAACTGGAGCGTGTGACCCAGCCTCTATTTAAGCTGGAGTCACTTAGCGCCGCCCGTCACTCTGCTCGGATTAGTGTAGGGAGAGGCTGCAGCTGCTGTGAGGGAGAGATCAGGGAGCGATCTTATCAAGAACTGGTTTATGTACTCAGCAATCTACAGAAAAAGTGTTTTGTGGGTGCAGTGCACAATTTTTTTAAGCCTAGCACAAGCATAATGACTGTCACATTTAGGACAGAAATACAGCTTTTTGGTTAGGGTGAAAAAAGCCTCTAATTTACTGCACATCTGTGATTACACGTGCTTAAGTCACTGTCACATTTAGGACAGAAATACAGCTTTTTGGTTACTGAGGTGAGAAAAGCCTGTAATATACTGCACATCTGTCATTACACGTGCATTAGTCACTGTCACATTTAAGACAGAAATACAGCTTTTTGGTTAGGGTGAAAAAACCATCTAATATACGGCACATCTGGTATTAAACAAGCATAAGTGATTTTCACATTTAGGCCATAAATATGCCTTTTTTGTTACTGGGGTGAAAAAAGCCTCTAATATATTGCACATCTGGGATTACACGTGCATAAGTGACTGTCACATTTAGGCCATAAAAACGGCTTTGGCATACTGGGGTAAAAAAAGCCTCTCATATACTGCACATCTGGGATTACACGTGCATAAGTGACTGTCACATTCAGGACAGAAATACAGCTTTTTAGTGAGGGTAAAAAAAAACCTCTAATATACTGCACATGTGGGATTAGACAAGCATAAGTGACTGTCACATTTAGGACAGAAATACAGCTTTTTTGTTACTGGGGTGAAAAAAGCCTCTAATATACTGCACATCTGTGATTACACGTGCATAAGTCATTGTCACATTTAGCACAGAAATACAGCTTTTTGGTTACATACTGCATATCTGTGATTACACGTGCATAAGTCACTGTCACATTTAGGACAGAAATACAGCTTTTTGTTTACTGGGGTGAAAAAAGCCTCTAATATACTGCACATCTGTGATTACACGTGCATAAGTCACTGTCACATTTAGGACAGAAATACAGCTTTTTGGTTAGGGTGAAAAAACCCTCTAATATACTGCACATCTGGGATTACACGTGCATAAGTGACTGTCACATTTAGGACAGAAATACGGCTTTGGCATACTGGGGTGAAAAAAGCCTCTGATATACTGCACATCTAGGAAAGCGCACAGGTGGCGCCTAAAACCCATGGCCATAAGTCTGTCACATCACCTCCGTGCATATCAGGGAACCTGTCTGAGTCTCAAGTCATGCAGCAGTCTCTTATGCTGTTTGAAAACTCTGCTGGCAGGGTTTCCCAAGGGCATCCACCTAGCCCTTCCCCAGGGGTGGAAGACATAGAATGCACTGACGCACAGCCACTTATGTTTCCTGATGAGGACATGGGAATACCACCTCAGCACGTCTCTGATGATGATGAAACACAGGTGCCAACTGCTGCGTCTTTCTGCAGTGTGCAGACCGAAAAGGAGGTCAGGGAGGAAGACTGGGTGGAAGACAATGCAGGGGACGATGAGGTCCTAGACCCCACATAGAATGAAGGTCGTGCCACTGACTTTTCACAGTTCGGAGGAAGAGGCAGTGGTGAGACCGAGCCAACAGCGTAGCAAAAGCGGGAGCAGGGTGCAAAAGCAGAGCAGTCATCACCAAGACAGTTTGCCTGCTACTGGCCACCGTCAACAGGGACCGAGCCCACCAAAGGCAGCTTCAAGGAGTTCCCTGGCATGGCACTTCTTCACACAATGTGCTGACGACAAGACCCGAGTGGTTTGCACGCTGTGCCATCAGAGCCTGAAGCGAGGCATTAACGTTCTGAACCTTAGCACAACCTGCATGACCAGGCATCTACATGCGAGACAAGGGCTGCAGTGGAGTAAGCACCTTCAAAACCAAGAAAGGGCTCAGGCCCCTCCTGCTCCCTCTTCTGCTGCTGCCTCGGCCTCTTCCTCCGCCTCTGGAGGAACGTTGGGACCTGCCGCCCAGCAAACAGAGGATGTGCCACAAACAACACTACCGCCGTCACCAAGCATCTCCACCATGTCACAAGGAAGCATTGAGCTCTCCATCTCACAAACCTTTGAGAGAAAGCGTAAATTCCCAACTACCCTCGATCCCTGGCCCTGAATGTCAGCATTTCTAAACTGCTGGCCTTTGAAATGTTGTCATTCAGGCTGGTGGAGACGGACAGCTTCAAACAGCTCATGTCGCTTGCTGTCCCACAGTACGTCGTTCCCAGCCGCCACTACTTCTCCAGGAGAGCCGTGCCCTCCCTGCACAACCAAGTATCGGATAAAATCAAGTGTGCACTGCGCAACGCCATCTGTGGCAAGGTCCACCTAACCACAGATACGTGGACCAGTAAGCACGGCCAGGGACGCTATATCTCCCTAACTGCACACTGGGTAAATGTAGTGGCGGCTGGGCCCCAGGCGGAGAGCTGCTGTTTGGCGCACGTCCTCCTGCCACCAAGGATCGCAGGGCATCATTCTTTGCCTCCTGTTGCCTCCTCTTCCTACCCGGCTTCCTCCTCCTCTTCTTTCACCTCCTCATCCGGTCAGCGACAGACCTTCACCACCAACTTCAGCACAGCCAAGGGTAAACATCAGCAGGCCGTTCTGAAACTGATGTGTTTGGGGGGCAGGCCCCACACTGCGCAGGAGTTGTGGTGGGGTATAGAACAACAGACCGACGAGTGGTTGCTGCCAGTGGGCGTCAAGCCCGGCCTGGTGGTGTGCGATAATGGCCGAAATCTCGTTGCAGCTCTGGGACTAGCTGGTTTGACGCACATCCCTTGCCTGGCGCATGTGCTGAATTTGATGGTGCAGAAATTCATTCACAACTACCCCGACATGTCTGAGCTGCTGCATAAAGTGCGGGCCATATGTGCGTGCTTTCGGCGTTCTCACCCTGCTGCTGCTCGCCTGTCAGCGCTGCAGCGTAACTTTGGCCTTCTCGCCCACCGCCTCATATGCGACGTGCCCACCAGGTGGAACTCCACCTTGCACATGCCGGAGAGACTGTGCGAGCAGCAGCAGGCCATAGTGGAGTTTCAGCTGCAGCATGCACGGGTGAGTCGCACTGCGGAACAGCACCACTTCACCACCAATGACTGGGCCTCCATCCGAGACCTGTGTACCCTGTTGCACTGTTTCGAGTACTCCACCAAAATGGCCAGTGGCGATGACGCTGTTATCAGCATTACAGGACCACTTCTATGTCTCCTTGAGAAAACACTTAAGGCGATGATGGAAGAGGATGTGGCCCAGGAGGAGGAAGAGGGGTCATCTCTAACACCTTCAGGCCAGTCTTGTAAAAGTGGCTCAGAAAGAGGATTTTTGCAACAACAGAGGCTAGGTACAAATTTGGCCAGCGAGAGCCCACTACTGGAGGACGAGGATGGGGATGAAGCGTGTTCACAGCGGGTGGCATCCAACGCAGCTCGGGCCCATCACTGGTGCGTGGCTGGGGGGATACGGAGGACGCAGACGATACGCCTCCCACAGACGACAGCTTGGCACACATGAGCAACTACATGTTGCAGTGCCTGCGCAACGACTGCAGAGTTGCCCACATTTTAACGTGTGCTGACTACTGGGTGGCCACCCTGCTGGATCCCCATTACAAAGACAATGTGCCGTCCTTAATTCCCTCACTGGAGCGTGATCGGAAGATGCGCGACTACAGGCGCATGCTGGTAGACTCGCTCCTGAGAGCATTCCCGACTGATACCGGGGTACAAGTGGAAGCACAAGGAGAAGGCAGGGGAGGAGGAAGAGGTCGCCAACGCAGCTGTGTCAGAGCCAGCACCTCAGAAGGCAGGGTTAGCATGGCCGACATGTGGAAAAGCTTTGTCACCTCACCGCAACAACCGGCCCCAACTGCTGATATGGAGCGTGTTAGCAGGAGACAGCATTTGAACAACATGGTGGAACAGTACCTGTGCACACGACTACACGTACTGACTGATGGTTCTGCCCCATTCAACTTCTGGGTCTCCAAATTGTCCACATGGCCAGAGCTTGCCCTGTATGCCTTGGAGGTGCTGGCCTGCCCTGCAGCCAGTGTACTCTCTGAACGTGTATTTAGCACGGCCGGAGGCGTCATTACAGACAGACGCAGCCGCCTGTCCACAGCCAACGTGGACAAGCTCACGTTCATTAAAATGAACCAGGCTTGGATCCCACAAGACTTGTCTGTACCTTGTGCAGAATAGACATTTATACCACCATCAAACATACATTCTTGTACTCAAGTCAAGTGCAATGATTCTTTGTTTTCTTTTTTTTTTTATTTGTCCCAATATTTTGGGGGCTACCTACCATATAAAAAAAATAAAAAAAACATTGTTGGCTACCTGTTCCTCTTCCATTGCTACCTCCACCTACAACACCATATTTACCGCCTCCTCAACCTCCGACTCCATATCCAACTCCTTCTCTGAGTTGCAGGTTAATAATTTGTAATCTTTAGTTATTTTATTTCATTTTAAGTTATTTCCCTATCCACATTTGTTTGCAGAGCAGTTGCCATGCTCTTAAGCACATTTTACTGCCTTTTACATCCCTCTAGCCTTTTCAAGGACTATTTTAGAGCCATTTAAAATTAAAAAAAGGAAATTTTAGTGCCCTAAATTGAAAAAATTCTTATTTTCAATTGTCGGGTGACATTTTACCATTTTTGGCGTATACAAACCCCTGCTGTGACTGGGTGACAGGGGCCTAAATCTCTCCAAATCCTCTGTTGTATTGCTGGGTGATATGTACCCCCTTTGCCGTGAATGAACCCCTGCTCTGCATTGCTGACAGGGGCCTAAATCTCTCAAACTCCTCTGTTGTATTGCTAGGTGACATGAACCCCCTTTTGCCGTGAATGAACCCCTGCTGTGCCTGGGTGACAGGGACCTAAATCTCTCAAAATCCTCTGTTGTATTGCTGGGTGACATGAACCCCATTTTGCCTTGAATGAACCCCTGTTCTGCATTGCTGACAGGGAACAAAATTTAGTGAAAACATCTGTTACTGATCCGAAGATGCGCGACTACAAGCGCACGCTGATGATAGCATTCCCACCTGACAGCGGGGGCACAGTGGAAGCACAAGGCGAAGGCAGAGGAGGAGGAAGAGGTCACCAACGCAGCTGGGGCACCGCCAGCACCTAAGAATGCAGGTTTAGCATGGCCCAAATGTGGAAAAGCTTTGTCAGCTTGGAGGTGCTGACCTGCCCTGCAGCCAGTGTATAGTGTGAACGTGTGTTTAGCACGGCAGAGAGCATTATCACAGGCCGCAGCCTATGTGGACAAGGTTACGTTTATTAAAATGAACCAGGCATGGATCCCACAGGACTTGTCCGTACCTTGTGCAGAATAGACATTTATACCAGCCTCAACCATCCATTCTTGTACTGAAGTGCACTTATTCTTAATTTTATTTTGTTATATGTCCCAATATTTTGGGGGATACCCCAATTTAAAAATAAAAATAACACAAATCAGTGTTGGCTACCTATTCCTCCTTAACCGCCGCTTCCACCTACACCGCCACGTCAACCTACACCGCCACATCCACCCACCCACCACCTCCTTAACCTCCTACTCCTAGATCCAGATTGTTATTTTAATTTTTTCTGTATTTTATGTTATTTTAAGTCATTTCACTATCTACATTTGTTTGCAGAACAGTTGCCATGCTCTTAAGCACATTTTGATGCATTTTGCAGCCCTCTAGCCCTTTCCAGGACTATTTTAGAGCCATTTTAGTGCCCAAAAGTTCGGGTCCCCATTGAATTCAATGGGGCTCGGGGTCAAGTTCGGGTCCCGAACCTGAACTTTTTTTTCAAGTTCGGCCGAAACTGCTGAACCCGAACATCCAGGTGTCCGCTCAACTCTAGTCATAAATTTGAGTCACTATATTTCACCCTTATTTATGAAAAAATTCCAAATTTACCCAAAATTTAGAAAAAATTGCAATTTTTAAAATTTCTCTGCTTTTAAAATAGAAAGTGATACCTCATAACATATTACTTAACATTCCCCATATGTCTACTTTATGTTGGCATCATTTTGTAAATGTAATTTAATTTCTTTTAGGACAGTTAAAGGCTCAGAATTTTAAAAGCAATTCTTAAAATATTTAAGAAAATTTCCAAAACCGACTATTTAACCTCTTCCGGACATAGGGCGTACAGGTCCTGGTACTTAAGGACACAGGGCATACCTGTACGTCCTATGTATTTCCGATCACCGCCCGCCGCGCGGCGGTGATCGGAAATATCCTCTGTTGTATTGCGCAGGCACCTTGAAATCATTGAGCAGGCACCCGGGGACCCCCCCGTGTAGGCGATCGCAGCAAATGGCAGGTCAATTCAGACCTGCGGTTTGCTGGGTTTCTGGGTTATTCGGGTCTCTGGGGACCCAATAACCTGGAACAGGATGGTGATCGGTGGTGTGATAATACACCACCAATCACCATCCTGCGATCCTGACATCACCTCTCAGGATCGCCTCTCATTGGTCGGCTGCAGGGGCGGGCAGTTCAAATTACCTCTCAGGATCGCCTCTCATTGGTCGGCTGCAGGGACGGGCAGTTCAAATTACTGCATCGAATCTGCATCGGATCTCCAGCCAGCACCCCCATCTGTTCAGAGATCAGGATCCAGAGATCATCATCCAGCACCCCATCTGTGCCCAAGCACCCCCATCTGTGCACCCAGGTATTTAGGGAAAGGTTAGGTTAGGCAGGGATATTCAGGGAAAGTTAGTGGAAGAAAAAAAAAAGTTTCTGATTGCATCACCCTAAATCGGGTGTCTGGGGTCCACAGCACAGCTGTGTGACCATAGACCCCCCGGGGTACTGCAGCTTGCCTCTTTCCCCCCCCCCCCACAACTTTTTTTAGGGAGCAAGCAGTTGTTTTTTTTGTGCGTACGCTGACTGTGTCCGGCACTCTTAGCGTCCGGCCACTGTTAGCACATCGCACACCCCACCAGTGATCAACTTAGACGGTTATTCAGCAAAGCAATTTTTATATTTTTTAATGTATTTTTTCAAATATTTTTGCCCTTTTTCAGTTAGTTTATTTCTTTTTATGTTAGGTTTAGGGTAAGTTCGCGAACACCCGTGCACCCACACACACACACACGCACACCAAATTAAGTTTATCACGCATGCACACACACACACACACCCCTATGGCCCGCCGGATGTTCTCGGCTAAGGAGGCATACGCCCAGCTTGCCCCTGACTCCAAAAGTTCCAGTGAGGACGAGGATGACTCCACTTTCCTTTTGTCATCCGCATCCTCCTCATCATCTAGCGATGATGAGGAGCCCCCAAGGTGGCAGAGATGCCGCCAGGCGGAGCAAGGGGACCGCCATGCTAAGGACCCTGTGACCCACCCTAGTACGAGCAGCTCTGGGGCTCATACTAGTTTTCTGGCCCACCAGTTAAGTCCACCGGAGCCCCCTGCCGGTTAACTTGCATGGTATACCCCAGAGCGTTTTGAGCCCATGATTCCTGATTTTGTAGGCCAACCAGGAATCAAGATTTCCACAGTGGGCTTCACTGAATACAACTACTTTAGTCTTTTTTTCAATGACCACTTTGTAAATCTAATGGTAGAGCAAACAAACCTGTACGCCCAACAGTTTGTTGCTCAACACCCGTGCTCCTTTTTGGCTAGGCCCGGTAGCTGGACTCCGGTCAGTGCAGCCAAGATGAGGACATTTTGGGGCCTCGTGCTGCACATGGGCCTAGTCAAGAAACCTAGTGTCAGGCATTACTGGAGTGGGGACGTCCTCTACCAGACCCCACTTTACAGTACGGCCATGACACGCTCCCAGTTTGAGGCCATCCGGAAATGCCTGCATTATGCAGATAATGCAGCATGTCCCCCCCAAGGTGATCCTGCCTATGACCGCCTGTACAAAATCAGGCCGGTCATCGATCACTTTGGGCCCAAATTTGTACAGGCCTATGTACCTGGAAGGGAGGTAGCGGTTGATGAGTCTCTCATTGCTTTCAAGGGGAGACTCATTTTCCGCCATGAAGTATGAAGCTGTACAAACTTTGTGAGAGTACCTCAGGGTACACATACAAGTTTTGTGTGTACGAGGGGCGAGATTCCCATATTTAACCCCCAGAATGTCCCCCCACTCTAGGTGTTAGCGGGAAACTTGTGTGGGACCTTATGCACCCACTGCTAGATAAAGGTTACCACCTGTACGTGGATAACTTTTATACTAGTATCCCCTTGTTCCAGTCCCTCGCCGCAAGATCCACGTCCGCTTGTAGGACCGTGTGGAAAAATCAACGCGGCCTCCCATCCCACCCCCTCCAGGTACATATCCCCAGGGGTGCGACCCTGTTGCTGGTCGGATATAAGGACAAGAGGGATGTCCTTATACTGTCCACAATTCACGGTAACAGCATCACCCCTGTCCCTGTGCGAGGTACCGCGGCAACGGTCCTCAAGCCCGATTGTATCGTCGACTACAATCGGTATATGGGAGGAGTTGATCTCTCTGATCAAGTCCTCAAGCCATATAACGCCATGCGCAAAACACGTACAAAAAAGTTGTGGTCTACTTGGTACAGGTTGCCTTGTAGAATTATTTTGTGCTGTCCCGGAGCGCTGGCAACACAGGGACAATCCTTCAGTTCTATGAGGCAGTCCTCATGGCCCTGATCTTTTCTGACTGGGAAAGAGCAGGCCGGAGTACCTTGGGAACTGGAGGCGCCCGGATCATCCCTGGCCAACACTTTCCAGGTGTGGTCCACCATAAAAAAGTGCAGAGTGTGTCACAGGAGGGGGATACGGAAGGACACCACTACTCAGTGTGATACGTGCCCCGATCATCCGGGCCTCTGCATTGACGGTTGCTCCAGGGAGTACCACACTTCCATGGAGTACTAAATTTATATCCCAATTTAGCCACTGACAATCGGATAAAAAAAACTATGGTTCTCAGACTTGAAACACTAAAACAAAAAAAAATTTGTTTCAAAAATATTATTTAGTAAAACTAAAATAAATAAAAAAATTAGACATATTATGTATTGCCACGTCCGTAAGAATCTGATCTATAAAAATACCCCATGACCTAACCCCTCAGATGAACACGGTCCAAAAAATAAAATTGGTGCAAAAAAAAGGTATTTTTTTGTCACCTGACATCACAAAAATTGTAATAGCAAGCGATCAAAAAGTCATATTCCCCCCAAAATAGTGCCAATAAAACAGTCTTCTCATCCCCCCAAAAATTAGCCCCTACCTAAGATAATCGGATAAAAAAAAAAAAAAAGTAACTCAGACTATGGAGATACTAAAATGTAATTTTTTTGTTTATAAAAAGATAATATAGTGTTAAACGTAAATAAAATAAAAAAACTATACATATTAGGTATCGCCGCGTCCGTGAGAATCTGCTCTATAAAAATACCCCATGACCTAATCCCTTAGATGAACACTGTCAAAAAATTTAAATATAAACTGTGCCAAAACAGCAATTTTTGGGCAAATTTTCCATTTTAATCTGTTTTTTTCAGTAACAAAGCAAGGGTTAACAGCCAAACAAAACTTAATATTTATTACCCTGATTCTGCAGTTTACAGAAACACCCCATATGTGGTCGTAAACTACTGTATGACCAAACGGCAGGGTGCAGAAGGAAAGGAACGCCGTATGGTTTCTGGAAGGCAGATTTTGATGGCATTTTTATTTTGGCACCATGTCCCATTTGAAGCCCCCCTGATGCACCCCTAGAGTAGAAACTCAATAAAAGCGACCCCATCTAAGAAACTAAACCCCTCAAGGTATTCAAAACTGATTTTAGAAACTTTATTAACCCTTTAGGTGTTCCTCAACAGTTTATGGCAAATAGAGATGAAATTTCAGAATTTCTACTTTTCGTAACCTTGCCTCACAAAAATGTTATATAAATAAACCAAAAATCATATGTACCCTAAAAATAGTCCCAACAAAACTGCCACCTTATCCCGTAGTTTCCAAAATGGGGTCACTTTTATGGAGTTTCTACTCTAGGGGTGCATCATCAGGGGGCTTAAATTGGGACATGGTGTAAATAAACCAGTCCAGCAAAATCTGCCTTCCAAAAACCACACGGCGCACCTTTCCCTCTATGCCCTACCGTGTGCCCGTACAGTAGTTTACGGCCACATATGGGGTGTTTCTGCAAACTACAGAATCGGGGCAATAAATATAGCATTTTGTTTGGCTGTTAACCCTTGCTTTGCTACTGGAAAAAATTGATTAATATGGAAAATTTGCCCAAAAATCTAAATTCTGAAATTTTATCTCCATTTGCCATTAACTCTTGTAAAATCAGTTGTAAAATCTACTTTTACGTTTGTAAAAATCAGTTTTGAATACCTTGAGAGGCGTAGTTTCTAGAATGGAGTCATTTTTGGGTGGTTTCTATTATGTAAGCCTCACAAAGTGACTTCAGACCTGAACTAGTCTCTAATAATTGGGTTTTTGAAAATTTCTGACAAATTTCAAGATTTGCTTCTAAACTTCTAAGCCTTGTAACGTCCCCAAAAACTAAAATGTCATTCCCAAAATGATCCAAACATGAAGTAGGCATATGGGGAATGTAAAGTAATAACTATTTCTGGTGGTATTACTATGTATTATAGAAGTAGAGAAATTGAAACTTGGAAATTTGCTATTTTTTCCCAAATGTTTGTAAATTTTGTATTTTTTTTATAAATAAAAATGTTTTTTTTTTTTTTTTACTTCAATTTACCAGTGTCATGAAGTTCAATATGTGACGAAAAAACATTCTCAGAATGGCCTGGATAAGTCAAAGCGTTTTAAAGTTATCACCACTTAAATTGACACTAGTCAGATTTGCAAAAAAATGGCCTGGTCCTTAAGGTGAAATATGGCTGTGTCCTTAAGGAGTTAAGGACCAGTTCAGTTCTTAAGTTACTTTGTGGGGCTTACAAAGTGAAAACACAAGAATTAAAGGAAAATGGAGATGAAATTTCAAAATTTCACTTTTTTGGCAGATTTTAATCAATTTTTTTTCTTTAACACATCTAGGGTTTACAGCCAAACAAAACTCAATATTTATTACCCTGATTCTGTGCTTTACAGAAACACCCCACATGTGGTCATAAACTGATGTAAGGGAACACGGTAGGGCGCCGAAAGAAAAAGACCGCCTTATGTTTTTTGGAAGGCAGATTTTACTGGACTGGTTTTTAGATGCCATGTCCTATTTGAAGCCCCCCTGATGCACCCTTACAGTAGGAACATATGGTGCCAGTTTTATGGGTACTATTTTGGGGTACATATGATTTTTAATTGCAAGGTAACAAAAAAATGGCTGTTTTGGCACCGTTTTTATTTTTTACAAGATTCATCTGATAGGGTAGATCATGTGCTATTTTTATAGAGCAGGTTGTTACGGACGCAATGATATCAAATATGTCTACTTTGTTTCAGTTTTACATAATAAAGCATTTTTGAAAAAAAAATATGTTTTTGTGTCTCCATTTTCTGAAGCCGTATTTATTTATTTTTTTCTGCCAATCGTCTTGTGCAGGGGCTCATTTTTTGCAGATAGATTTGACATTATTATTGGTACCATTTTTGGGTACATATGATTTTTTAATCATTCATTATTACACTTTATGGGGCAAGGTGACAAAAAATTGGTTGTTTTGTAACAGTTTTTATTTATTTATTTTTATAGGGGATAGGTCATGTGACATTTTTATAGAGCAGATCGTTACAGACATTGCAATACCTAATATGTATACTTTTTCTTATTTATTTAAGTTTTACACAATAATAGCATTTTTGAAAAAAAAAAAAGGATGTTTTAATGTCTCTATAGTCTGAGAGCCATAGCTTTTTTTGGCCAATCGTCTTAGGTAGGTTCTCATTTTTTGCGGCATGAGGTGACAGATTGGTACCATTTTCCGGGGCATACGCCTTCTGATCGCTTGGTGTTGCAATTTTTGTGATGCAATGTGACAAAAAATTGCTTTTTTTTCTGGCACTGTTTTTATTTAATTTTTTTTCACCTGAGGGGTTAGGTCATGTGATATTTTTATAGAGCTGGTTGTTACGGACGCAGCAATACCTAATCTACTATTTTACATTTATTTCACTTTAACACAATACCTGCATATTTAAAATAAAACAAATGATGTTTTAGTGTCTCCACCTTCTAAGAGCTAAAGTTTTTATATTTTTTAAGAGATTTTCTTATGTAGGGGCTCATTTTTTGCGGGGTGAGGTGACGGTTTTATTGGTACCATTTTGTGGGACATGCGTCTTTTTGATCGCTTGGTGTTGCACTTTTTGTGATGTAAGGTGAAGGTGGAGGCAGGAGATATTAGGGCACACAGATGGGGGCACAGATCGGGGAAGAGGACACATCAGGGGGCAGAGATTGGGGGCACAGATCAGCTAATGCCTGATTTCAGGCTCTGATCTGCAGAGTGCAGATCAGAGCCTGAAACCGGATTTTAACACTGCCGCGCTCCGATTGGTTAGTTTGCACAGATTAACCAATCGGAGCGATCGCCGACAAGGGACCACTCTGGTCCCTTGCCGGCATTACTGGACTGTATGCTGTCGGTGACATCAGCAGTGCAGGGGCAGAAACTTTAATCCAAGCGTTTTGCAGCGCTTGGATTAAAGAGCTTCCATGATGTTTATACACATGCAACCTGCACGGGGTATGTGCAGATAGCGCGTATATAGCTATATTGCTTCTAAAATTCTAAGTCTTCTAAAGTCCAAAAAAATTAAATGAAATTTTCAAAGTGATGCAAACATAACGTAGACATCTGGGAAATGTACAGTAACAACTATTTTATGAGTTATCAGTATCTGCTTTAAAACCAGAGAAATTAAAATGTAAAAAATTGTAAATTTTGGAATTTTTTATAAATAAAAGGTTAAACATATTGACTCATATGTACCACTAACATGAAGTACAATATGTCACGGAATGGTTTGGATAAGTGAAAGCATTCCAGAGTTATCTAATATATAAAGCTGAGTGTATGTGTATCTGTATGTATGTCCGCTAAAGAAATCCGCACTGTCGCAATTACAATCACGAAATTTGGCACGCAGGTACATCAGGTGTCCGGGAAGGTTTTAGACCAGGTCTCAGCTCTCTAGGATGTACAGTTTCTGAGATATTCCCAAAAAATGCATAAGCCAATAGAAGCTTGGTCACATGACCCTTATCAGCCAATTGAAGCTCGCAGGCCAATCTCCACACACACACACACACACACACACACAGCTTTACACCAGGTTTCCATATGTATGTGAGCTTTAAAGGAAATCTGTCACCAGGATAATCACCATTGAAGTAAAGCCATGGCCTAATAGCACTTAGTAACTTATTTCCAGATGTGCCTTTGTTCCAGCAATAGATGTTTTTATCCTCTGAAAATCCAGTTTATTTGGTATGCAAATGAGCCAGTTAGGTGCCCAGAGCGGCGTCACTCTTGCAGGAAGGAGCCCAGACACGCCCCCTGCCACAATGTGTCCACCCTCAAAAGACAAACTTAAAACTCCGCCCCCAGGTCCTGGTAAGCCACGCCCTGATCTGGTTAGGCCACCCCCCCTCCCACTCCTCAGCCGACAGGGATTGAGAAAATGAAGTTAAAAATCAACTTCTGTCAGCTGCAGAGGTGGGAGGGATGACTTTCTCTGTGCAGCTCAAACTCAGATAGCACAGTGCTGCTGTCTTAGAGTGAGCTGTTCAAGAGGATACACCCCCGATCTGGTTAGACCACATCCCCTCCCACTCTGCCGACAGGGATTGAAAAAATGAAGTTAAAAATCAACTTCTCGGTCCCGCTAAGCCACACCCCGATCTGGTTAGGTCACGCCCCCTCCCACTCCTCAGCCGACAGGGATTGAAAAAATGAAGTTAAAAATCAACTTCTGTCAGCTGCAGGGGTGGGAGGGACGGTGACTTTCTTCCTGCAGCTCACACTCAGACAGCATAGTGCTGCTGTCTGAGAGTGAGCTGTTCAAAAGGACATCTTTGTGTCCGTACAGGCCCTGCGCCACACGGAGGACAGGGAGTCTGAAAGCCTGACTGTCCGGCCTAAAACTGGACCTCTGGCCACCCTAGGGGCAGGCTGCTGTTGGTCACAGTTAAGGGGATGGTCTGCTATGGAGGTCAGTGTTAAGGGGCAGATTGCTGTAAAGGCCACTGTTAAGGGAGGTCACTGTCAAAGGGGTGGTGTGCTGTGAAACTAACTTTTAAAGGGGAAGGCTGCTATAAAGGTCCAAGGGGGTGGACTGCTGTGGAGGTCCAATTTTAAGGCACGGGGCACTGTGGGGGGGGATCAGTGTTAAGTGGTGGGGAGCTGTGGAGGTCACTGTTATAGTGGATAGTGTTGATATAGTTTAACAACACACACAAACATTAAATGAAATAGATTAAATATACCCGAGTGAAGCAGAGTCCTTCAGCTAGTTACCACTAAAAGTGAAACATGTCAGATTTGCAAAATGTGGCTTGGTCCTTAATGGTGAAAACTGGCCTTGGTCTTGAAGGGGTTAAAAGAAAACGAGACAGCTTCAATGAGTTTGAGCAGCAGGAAGGAAATTGTATGTGTACAATTGTTGTGCCTCTGTATTTAAATAGCATGTCTCATGCAAAAGACTAACAATTGCACTGGCATTGAGTAGTTGTAAGGAGTTATTATATGACCATACAGATGGATAAAATACAAGGGTAAATAAATGGTTGCAGAATGAATAAATCTAGAGAAATCACTCTGATTTATAAACCCCAGAGTTATAATAACCAGCTAATAATTATAGTTACATACATTAGCTAAGTTGTTAGGAAACCGTCTCTAAATCTGGGTATTATAAAAAAGACCAGAGATATTTAAAGTGTAACTGCCATTTTACTACCAAAAATGAAATTCCTAACATATGTGATGCTAAATGGAAGGTATTCATGAAGCTTTATTTTTCAGTTAATTTTACCTTTCTGATGTCTGTATTCAGCCCTTAGCAACCATATTTCTCTGTGCCTCCATTTTAGCATCTTCCTAAAATGGCCTCTGCTGTCCTGTATTGATCTTTGCCATATCCTTGAGCACATCCTGTATTTCCGTCACTTCCCATAACCCCTTGCTCTCCTTACATGAACAAGCAGGACCCCCACTACCCCAGAGCAGTGTGTACCCTCTCACATACAGCTAACCAGAGACAAGCCCTGCAATTACATGAAATCGGTAAGCATTTGTTTTTGCCTCTTAATAGTCACATTAAAAGGTTTTTTAGGAACCACTACACTGATGATAATGTCACATTTCTATTTTTTTTTTAACTATCTTTCTGTCCTCCTGCTCTGCAGCTGCTCCCTTATTCTCCTCCAGACTGACAATACCAGAATAACAGCAATATGTTCTGTACAAGGGAAGATATCACTGATAGAAATCGGGATGCTGTGAATGAAGCTGAAAGTGAAAGTAAAAGCAGATTATACCCGCGATTATTCCCAAATCGATTTCTAACAGTAATACCTCTTCTGTTGCATGGACTTTCATTCTGGTCTTGTATGAAAGCCTGATGTCAGCTTTCAAACAAGACCAGCTGCATGTTTCTAGCTGCTACCATTCAGGCACTCAGTGCGGTGCTCCTCCTCCCAGTGCTCTCCCCATCTCTTGTTTATATCAGAGAGGAGACGGCCTGCACATGACAACACTGTGAGAAGAGGCCTGCTCAATGTGAAAGTGACACACATTTCTGGGTGTTATTAGGTGAAACTGAAAAGGATTAAATTATAAAGCACAAAAGCATTTATACAGCAGGGTGTACTATACCATTAGGGTATAAAAAATTAAACGGCAATTACACTTCAATGGTAAACAGCAATGACATGCAGAAGAAAACTACAAATAGATTATTAAAAAGAGATATTTTGTGTTATAGCTACAGTCAACTATATCATGAAAAATTAAAGGGGTTGTCTCACTTCAGTAAATATTATTTATTATGTAGAGGAAGCTAATACAAACTATGTGACGGAAAAATGAATCAAGCCAGCAAAGGAAGCAATATGGACAATCACAACACATTAGTAAGTGCCTTGTATTAAATTTCTCTACATGATAAATGCCACTTACTGAAGTGAGACAACCGCTTTAAGTCCTATAATAATTTACTGCATATTTTTTACTTTATCAAAATGTTTTAGAGCTGAATGGAAAATAAAAGTGCACCAAGAAAATTTTACTCATACCTGGTAGTGAAGAATTCATACAGTTCCAAAATTCAGTCTAAAAATAAGCCAGACAAATACAACAGTTATACACAGGTTGAACCACTCATCTGAAAATTAATTGAGAAGACTAGTAAATCAACTGCAACTGATACAGGCAAAAGTGCTAAGAAATTGCAGTATAAACTCATGCCTTAAACTGAAATCAATGGGCATTACATAATGAAAATTCAGAGCAAGAAAACAGCTCTAAATTTCAGTGCTAGATCCTTTTGTTCTCCTGGGAGAAAAGCCATCCGAGGTATTTGATAGCCATTCAATATATGCTCAGCCATACCAAATGTGTATGGTGAATAGACTGTTGTTGGTCGAACAGCTTTTGAGTGTATGGGCACCTCAAAAGGGTTGTCTCACTTCAGCAACTAGCATATATCATGTAGATAAAGTTAATACAATGCAGTTCCTAATGTATTGTGAGTGTCCATATTGTTTCCCTTGCTGGCTGGATTAATTTTTCCATCAAATTATACACCGCTTCTTTCCATGGTTATGACCACACTGAAAGCCATCAGCAGTGGTCGTGCTTGCACACTATAGGAAAAAGCAGGGGCCTCTCTGGTGGACGGGACCGTGGGAGCTCACATAAGCTGGTGCTTTCTTTGGATTGTAGGGTGGTCATAACCATGGAAACGAGCAGTGTATAATGTGATGAAAAAATGAATTAAGCCAGCAATGAGGCAATATGAACAATTACAATACATTACTAAGTGCCTTGTATTAACTTTGTCTACATGATAAATACTATTTGCTGAAGTGATAAAACCCTTTTTAACTCTTTGCAGCACTGCTATAAATGTGTAAAATGAGGGTTTTATTAGCTCATATCCATATATAGTCCATAACTCTATCTCTATCATTCTACTAAAAAATGTACCCAGCGCTGCCCGAATATGACGTGTTGGTCTGTTTGTGTGTTTATTGGATTTGTTCCAAGAATGCCCGGGAGGCCGTTCCATGCCCTGGTTTTTGCTTTTCTTTTATGTGAAATTGCTAGTAGCCCTATATACCCCAGCAGTTACACACTGTTTATCTATTAACTATCCCCTATAACAGTACTCTCCACAGCACCCCGCCTCCTTATGAGCTCCACAGCACCACGCTATCTTAACAGTGACATCCACAGCGCCCTTCCTCCTTAAGAGTGACCTCCACAACACCTCGCCACTTAACTGTGACCACCACTGCACCCCACCCCCTGTACTGCGAACTCCACAGTGTCAAGCCCCAATTAAGAATGACCTCCATAGCACAACACCCTCTTAAGAGTGACCTTTACAGCAGCCCACCCCTTAACAGTGACCTCTACAGTTCAGGCCCACTTAACAATGGCCACTATAGCACCCCGTCCCCTAAAAGAGGACATTTCATGGGTCCAGACATTATAAAATAAGTAGCACGTTATGTAGGGCATAAAGCAGGGATCTAAAAGTGCTTACAATTTTTCCTGGGCGCTGTTCCGTTCGCCCGCTGTCCCGCTGTTGAATTCTCCCACCAGGGTTCACCTTCCCCCTGGCTGTGACGCCCCCTTTGTGATTGAACCGAGCAACAGCCAGGGAGAAGGATACTCCCATTGAGAAACCCTGGAGTCTCCTCCTCCCTGTTCCGACGTTATTAATTAGAATACCAGGCGGGAGAATTTAACAGGGGCACAGCGGGCGAACGGAGTGGCGCCCAGGAAAAAATAGTAAGCGCTATCCCTGCTTTATTCTCTACATAACATGCTACTTATTTTATAATGTCTGGACCCATGAAAGGTCCTCTTTAACCACCTCAGCCCCCAGTGCTTAAACACCCTGAAAGACCAGGCCACTTTTTACACTTCTGACCTACACTACTTTCACTGTTTATTGCTCGGTCAAGCAACTTACCACCCAAATGAATTTTACCTCCTTTTCTTCTCACTAATAGAGCTTTCATTTGGTGGTATTTCATTGCTGCTGACATTTTTACTAAAAAATGACCAGTGAAATCCGAAAGGTGCTCTTTGGAATATGGGCCCCTTTGCCCACCTAGGCTGCAAAAAAGTGTCACACATGTGGTATCTCCGTATTCAGGAGAAGTTGAGGAATGTGTTTTGGGGTGTCTTTTTACATATACCCATGCTGGGTGAGATAAATATCTTGGTCAAATGCCAACTTTGTATAAAAAAATGGGAAAAGTTGTCTTTTGCCAAGATATTTCTCCCACCCAGCATGGGTATATGTAAAATGACACCCCAAAACACATTCCCCAACTTCTCCTGAGTACGGAGATACCAGATGTGTGACACTTTTTTGCAGCCTAGGTGGGCAAAGGGGCCCATATTCCAAAGAGCACCTTTCGGATTTCACTGGTCATTTTTTACAGAATTTGATTTCAAACTCCTTACCACACATTTGGGCCCCTAGAATGCCAGGGCAGTATAACTACCCCACAAGTGACCCCATTTTGGAAAGAAGAGACCCCAAGGTATTCGCTGATGGGCATAGTGAGTTCATGGAAGTTTTTATTTTTTGTCACAAGTTAGTGGAATATGAGACTTTGTATGAAAAAAAAAAAAAAAATCATCATTTTCCACTAACTTGTGACAAAAAATAAAAAATTCTAGGAACTCGCCATGCCCCTCACGGAATACCTTGGGGTGTCTTCTTTCCAAAATGGGGTCACTTGTGGGGTAGTTATACTGCCCTGGCATTTTCCAGGGGCCCTAATGTGTGGTAAGTAGGTAAATGACCTGTGAAATCCGAAAGGTGCTCTTTGGAATATGGGCCCCTTTGCCCACCTAGGCTGCAAAAAAGTGTCACACATCTGGTATCTCCGTACTCAGGAGAAGTTGGGGAATGTGTTTTGGGGTGTCATTTTACATATACCCATGCTGGGTGAGAGAAATATCTTGGCAAAAGACAACTTTTCCCATTTTTTTATACAAAGTTGGCATTTGACCAAGATATTTATCTCACCCAGCATGGGTATATGTAAAATGACACCCCAAAACACATTCCCCAACTTCTCCTGAGTACGGCGATACCAGATGTGTGACACTTTTTTGCAGCCTAGGTGGGCAAAGGTGCCCAAATTCCTTTTAGGAGGGTATTTTTAGACATTTGGATACCAGACTTCTTCTCACGCTTTGGGGCCCCTAGAATGCCAGGGCAGTATAAATACCCCACATGTGACCCCATTTTGGAAAGAAGACACCCCAAGGTATTCAATGAGGGGCATGGCGAGTTCATAGAATTTTTTTTTTTTGGCACAAGTTAGCGGAAATTGATATTTTTTATTTTTTTCTCACAAAGTCTCCCTTTCCGCTAACTTGGGACAAAAATTTCAATCTTTCATGGACTCAATATGCCCCTCACGGAATACCTGGGGGTGTCTTCTTTCCGAAATGGGGTCACATGTGGGGTATTTATACTGCCCTGGCATTCTAGGGGCCCTAAAGCGTGAGAATAAGTCTGGAATATAAATGTCTAAAAAATTTTACGCATTTGGATTCCGTGAGGGGTATGGTGAGTTCATGTGAGATTTTAGTTTTTGACACAAGTTAGTGGAATATGAGACTTTGTAAGAAAAAAAAAAAATAATTCCGCTAACTTGGGCCAAAAAAATGTCTGAATGGAGCCTTACAGAGGGGTGATCAATGACAGGGGGGTGATCAATGACAGGGGGGTGATCAATGACAGGGGGGGTGATCAATGACAGGGGGGGTGATCAATGACAGGGGGGTGATCAATGACAGGGGGGTGATCAATGACAGGGGGGTGATCAATGACAGGGGGGTGATCAATGACAGGGGGGTGATCAATGACAGGGGGGGTGATCAATGACAGGGGTGGTGATCAATGACAGGGGGGTGATCAGAGAGTCTATATGGGGTGATCACCCCCCTGTCATTGATCACCCCACTGTAAGGCTCCATTCAGATGTCCGTATGTGTTTTGCGGATCCGATCCATGTATCCGTGGATCCGTAAAAATCATACGGACATCTGAATGCAGCATGACAGGGGGGGGGGTGATCAATGACAGGGGGGTGATCAGGGAGTCTATATGGGGTGATCACCCCCCCTGGAAGGCTCCAGGGAGACGCCTGTATGTGTTTTGCGGATCCGATCCATCTATCAGTGGATCCGTAAAAATCATGCGGACATCTGAATGGAGCTTTAGAGGGGGTTGATCAATGACAGGGGTGTAATCAATGACAGGGGGGTGATCAGGGAGTCTATATGGGGTGATCACCACAGTCATTGATCACGCCCCTGTAAGGCTTCATTCAGACGTCCGTATGCGTTTTGCGGATCCGATCCATCTATCAGTGGATCCGTAAAAATCATGCGGACATCTGAATGGAGCTTTACAGGGGGTTGATCAATGACAGGGGGGTAATCAATGACAGGGGGGTGATCAGGGAGTCTATATGGGGTGATAACCACAGTCATTGATCACGCCCCTGTAAGGCTTCATTCAGACGTCCGTATGCGTTTTGCGGATCTGATTCATCTATCAGTGGATCCGTAAAAATCATGCGGACATCTGAATGGAGCTTTACAGGGGGTTGATCAATGACAGGGGTGTAATCAATGACAGGGGGGTGATCAGGGAGTCTATATGGGGTGATAACCACAGTCATTGATCACGCCCCTGTAAGGCTTCATTCAGACGTCCGTATGCGTTTTGCGGATCTGATCCATCTATCAGTGGATCCGTAAAAATCATGCGGACATCTGAATGGAGCTTTACAGGGGGTTGATCAATGACAGGGGTGTAATCAATGACAGGGGGGTGATCAGGGAGTCTATATGGGGTGATCACCACAGTCATTGATCACGCCCCTGTAAGGCTTCATTCAGACGTCCGTATGCGTTTTGCGGATCCGATCCATCTATCAGTGGATCCGTAAAAATCATGCGGACATCTGAATGGAGCTTTACAGGGGGTTGATCAATGACAGGGGTGTAATCAATGACAGGGGGGTGATCAGGGAGTCTATATGGGGTGATCACCACAGTCATTGATCACGCCCCTGTAAGGCTTCATTCAGACGTCCGTATGCGTTTTGCGGATCCGATCCATCTATCAGTGGATCCGTAAAAATCATGCGGACATCTGAATGGAGCTTTACAGGGGGTTGATCAATGACAGGGGTGTAATCAATGACAGGGGGGTGATCAGGGAGTCTATATGGGGTGATCACCACAGTCATTGATCACGCCCCTGTAAGGCTTCATTCAGACGTCCGTATGCGTTTTGCGGATCCGATCCATCTATCAGTGGATCCGTAAAAATCATGCGGACATCTGAATGGAGCTTTACAGGGGGTTGATCAATGACAGGGGGGTAATCAATGACAGGGGGGTGATCAGGGAGTCTATATGGGGTGATCAGGGGCTAATAAGGGGTTAATAAGTGACGGGGGGGGGGTGTAGTGTAGTGTAGTGGTGCTTGGTGCTACTTTACTGAGCTACCTGTGTCCTCTGGTGGTCGATCCAAACAAAGGGGACCACCAGAGGACCAGGTAGCAGGTATATTAGACGCTGTTATGGGGTTAAACAGCGTCTAATATACCTGTTAGGGGTTAAAAAAAACACATCTCCAGCCTGCCAGCGAACGATCGCCGCTGGCAGGCTGGAGATCAACTCTCTTACCTTCCGTTCCTGTGAGCGCGCGCACCTGTGTGCGCGCGTTCACAGGAAATCTCGCGTCTCGCGAGATGACGCGTAGATGCGTGATTGTGCGCAGCGCTGCCACCACCGGAACGCGATCCTGCGTTAGGCGGTCCAGAGGTGGTTAAGGTCTCATGCACACGACCATATGTATTTTGCGGTCCGTAAAAAATATGGATGACATTAGTGTGCATTCCGTATTTTGCGGAATGGAACAGACACAAAAAGAAAAAAAAAGAAAAATAGAGACACAAAAAGTAAATACATTTGTGTGCCCTGCCTTCTTAACAGTAACCTTCACAGCCCCATCCCCTTACCAATGACCTCCACAGCACCCTGCACCCTTAACAGTGACCTCCACATCACTCCTTAACCTGTTCCGGACACATGAAGTACTGGTACGTCATGTGTAGTTCCGATCACCGCCGCCCAGCGGGCGGTGTTCGGAACAAGGTGCCTGCTAAAATCATTGAGCAGGCACCTGGGGACAATGCGCAGGGGGGTACTGTGATCGCCGCAAACTGCAGGTCAATTCAGACCTGCGGTTTGCGGCTTTTACATGTTGCGGCGGTGCCATCGGGTCCCCGTGGGGCTGTAGGGGGGACCCGATGGCATGGAAGGCAGCGCGATGCCTTCCTTAGGCATCGGCGCTGCCTTCCGGTGACGAGCCTGTGAGATATAGCCCCCTGGATCTCACAGGCTGGAAGCTGTATGAGTAATACACACTATATTACTCATACAGCCAATGCATTCCAATACAGGGTGGGCCATTTATATGGATACACCTTAATAAAATGAGAATGATTGGTGATATTAACTTCCTGTTTGTGGCACATTAGTATATGTGAGGGGGGAAACTTTTCAAGATGTGTGGTGACCATGGCGGCCATTTTGAAGTTGGCCATTTTGAATCCAACTTTTGTTTTTTCAATAGGAAGAGGGTAATGTGACACATCAAACTTATTGGGAATTTCACAAGAAAAACAATGGTGTGCTTGGTTTTAACGTAACTTTATTCTTTCATGAGTTATTTACAAGTTTCTGACCACTTATAAAATGTGTTCAATGTGCTGCCCATTGTGTTGGATTGTCAATGCAACCCTCTTCTCCCACTCTTCACACACTGGTATCAACACCGCAGGAGAAATACTAGCACAGGCTTCCAGTATCCGTAGTTTCAGGTGCTGCACATCTCGTATCAAGATGGTGCACCACCACATTATGGGTGTCAGGTCCGAGCATTCCTAGATGAACAGTTTCCTGGAAAATGGATTGGTCGTCGTGGGCCAGTTGAATGGCCCCCAAGGTCTCCCAATCTGACCCCCTTAGACTTTTATCTTTGGGGTCATCTGAAGGCAATTGTCTATGCTGTAAAGATACGAGATGTGCAGCACCTGAAACTACGGATACTGGAAGCCTGTGCTAGCATTTCTCCTGCGGTGTTGCTATCAGTGTGTGAAGAGTGGGAGAAGAGGGTTGTATTGACAATCCAACACAATGGGCAGCACATTGAACACATTTTATAAGTGGTCAGAAACTTGTAAATAACTCATGAAAGAATAAAGTTACGTTAAAACCAAGCACACCATTGTTTTTCTTGTGAAATTCCCAATAAGTTTGATGTGTCACATGACCCTCTTCCTATTGAAAAAACAAAAGTTGGATTCAAAATGGCCAACTTCAAAATGGCCGCCATGGTCACCACCCATCTTGAAAAGTTTCCCCCCTCACATATACTAATGTGCCACAAACAGGAAGTTAATATCACCAACCATTCCCATTTTACTAAGGTGTATCCATATAAATGGCCCACCCTGTAGATTGGAATGCATTGTAAAGGGGATTAGACCCCAAAGTGGGACAAAAAATAAAGTGAAAACAAAGTTGAAAAAATAAAGTTTTCCCCCCAAATAATTAAAAGTTTCAAGTAAAAATAAAAAAAAAATCGTAATCTTCCCCGAATAAAGTAAAAAAAAATTGTTAAAAATGAGGGGGGAAAAATAAAGTAGACATATTAGATATCGCCGTGTCCGTATCGACCGGCTCTATAAAAATATCACATGACCTAACCCCTAAGATGAACACCGTAAAAAAATAAAAATAAAAACTGTGCTCAATAAACAATTTTTTTGTCACCTTACATCACAAAAAGTACAACAGCAAGCGAACAAAAAGGCATATGCCCACCAAAATAGTACCAATCTAACCGTCACCTCATCCCGCAAAAAATGAGACCCTACCTAAGAATATGCAGACACTAAACTATCTTTTTTTTTTATTTAAAAAAAGCTGTTAGGCCTCATGCACACGACCGTTGTGTGCATCCGTGGCCGTTGTGCCGTTTTCCGTTTTTTTTCGCGGACCCATTGACTTTCAATAAGTTCGTGGAAAAATCGGAAAATGCACCGTTTTGCAGCCGAGTCCGTGATCCGTGTATCCTGTCCGTCAAAAAAATATGACCTGTCCTATTTTTTTGACGGACAACGGTTCACGGACCCATTCAAGTCAATGGGTCCGTGAAAGAACACGGATGCACACAAGATTGGCATCCGTGTCCGTGATCCGTGGCCGTAGGTTACTTTCATACAGACGGATCCGAAGATCCGTCTGCGTAAAAGCTTTTTCAGAGCTGAGTTTTCACTTCGTGAAAACTCAGATCCGACAGTATATTCTAACACAGAGGCGTTCCCATGGTGATGGGGACGCTTCAGGTTAGAATAAACTAAAAGAACTGTGTACATGACTTCCCCCTGCTGCCTGGCAGGTGCTGCCAGGCAGCAGGGGGCAGCCCCCCCCCCCTGTAGTTAACACATTGGTGGCCAGTGCGGCCGCCCCCCCCCCTCCCCTGTAGTTAACTCATTGGTGGCCAGTGGGCCCCCCTCCCTCCCCTGTAGTTAACTCTTTGTTGTCCAGTGCGGCCGGCCCCCCCTCCCTCCCCTGTAGTTAACTCGTTGGTGGCCAGTGGGCCCTCTCCCCTCCCTCCCCCTCCTAATTAAAATCTCCCCCCCTATCATTGGTGGCAGCGGAGAGTACCGATCGGAGTCCCAGTTTAATCGCTGGGGCTCCGATCGGTAACCATGGCAACCAGGACGCTACTGCAGTCCCGGTTGCCATGGTTACTTGGCAATTTGTAGAAGCATTATACTTACCTGTGAGCTGCGATGTCTGTGTCCGGCCGGGAGCTCCTCCTACTGGTAAGTGACAGGTCATTAAGCAATGCGCCGCACAGGCAGCAGGGGGCAGTCATGTACACAGTTCTTTTAGTATATTCTAACCTGAAGAGTCCCCATCACCATGGGAACGCCTCTGTGTTAGAATATACTGTCGGATTTGAGTTTCACGATCTAACTCATATCCGACAGTATATTCTAACATAGAGGCGTTCCCATGGTGATGGGGACGCTTCAAGTTAAAATATACCATCGGATTGGAGAAAACTCAGATCCTATGGTATATTAACTCCGGACTTTACATTGAAAGTCAATGGGGGACGGATCCGTTTGAAATTGCACCATATTGTGTCAACGTCAAACGGATCCGTCCCCATTGACTTGCATTGTAATTCAGGACGGATCCGTTTGGCTCCGCACGGCCAGGTGGATTTTTGGATCCTCCAAAAATCAAGGACGAAAAAACGGTCACGGATCACGGAAAAACGGAACCCATTTTTGCGGACCGCAAAAAAATACGGTCGTGTGCATAAGGCCTTATTGTGTAAAACTTAAGTAAATTTAAAAAAGTATACATATTACGTATCTATAAAAATATCACATGACCTAACCCCTCAGGTGAACACCGTAAAAAAAAAGGTGTAAAAAAAAAACATTTTTTGTCACCTTACATCACAAAAAGTGTAATAGCAAGCAATCAAAAAGTCATATGCACCCCAAAATAGTGCCAATCAAACCGTCATCTCATCCCGCAAAAATCATACCCTACCCAAGATAATTACCCAAAAACTGAAAAAACTATGGCTCTGAGACTATGGAGACACTAAAACATGATTTATTTTTTGTTTCAAAAATGAAATCATTGTGTAAAACTTACATAAATAAAAAAAATTGGATACATATTAGGTATCGCCGCGTCCGTGACAACCTGGTCTATAAAAATACCACAGGATCTAACCTGTCAGATGAATGTTGTAAATAACAAAAAAGGTGCCAAAACAGTTATTTTTTGTTACCTTGCCTCACAAAAAGTGTAATATAGAGCAACCAAAAATCATATGTACCCTAAACTAGTACCAACAAAACTGCCACCCTATCCCGTAGTTTCTAAAATGGAGTTTCTACTCTAGGGGTGCATCAGGGGGGCTTCAAATGGAATATGGTGTCAAAAAACCAGTCCAGCAAAATCTGCCTTCCAAAAACCGTATGGCAGTCCTTTCCTTCTGTGGCCTGCCGTGTGCCCGTACAGCAGTTTACGACCACATATGGGGTGTTTCTGTAAACTACAGAATCAGGGCCATAAATATTGAGTTTTGTTTGGCTGTTAACCCTTGCTTTGTAACTGGAAAAAAATTATTAAAATGGAAAATCTGCCAAAAAAGTGAAATTTTGAAATTGTATCTCTATTTTCCATTAATTCTTGTGGAACACCTAAAGGGTTAACAAAGTTTGTAAAATCAGTTTTGAATACCTTGAGGGGTGTAGTTTATAGAATGGGGTCATTTTTGGGTGGTTTCTATTATTTAAGCCTCACAAAGTGACTTCAGACCTGAACTAGTCAGTCCTTAAAAAGTTGGTTTTTGAAAATTTCTGAGAAATTTCAAGATTTGCTTCTAAACTTCTAAGCCTTGTAACGTCCCCCAAAAATAAAATGTCATTCCTAAAATGATCATGAAGTAGACATATAGGGAATGTAAAGTAACAACTATTTTTGTAGGTATTACTACTGTATGTATTTTAGAAGTAGAGAAATTGAAACTTGGAAATTTGATAATTTTTTTATAAATAAAAATGCTTATTTTTTTTCTCCATTTTACCAGTGTCATGAAGTACAATATGTGACGAAAAAATGGCCTGGATAAGTCAAAGCGTTTTAAAGTGATCACCACATAAAGTGACATTGGTCAGATTTGCAAAAAATTGCCTGGTCCTTAAGGTGAAAATTAGCCCGGTCCCTAAGGGGTTAATTATCTCTACAGTGCCCCAACCCCTTAACAGCGACCTCCACAGCACACTGCCCCCTTGAAAAATGAAAAAAAACAAAACACAATTTGCTATTTTTGTGTCACATTTCCCCCCAATTTTTTTTTAAAGAGATCAAAAAGTTGTATGTGCCGCAAATATGGTACCAATAAAAAGTACAGTTCGTTATGCAAAAAAAGAGCCGTCATACAGCTCTGTAAACCGAACTATAAAAAAGTTATGGCTGTCAGAAAATGGCGATGCAAAGAAAAGTTTGACATTTTTTTTAAGGTTTTTATTTTTTTAAAGTAGTAAAAAAAAACTATACAAGTTTGGTATCGCTGAATTCATATTGAACCGCAGAATAAGGATGTTATGTCATTTTTAGCGCACAGTAAATACTGTGAATTGTGTTTTTTTTCCAATTTTTCCAATTAGGGTGCATTCACTGGCGCTATATAGAGAATGCCTATTCTTGTCCGCAACCACAAACAAGAATAGGACATGCTCCATATTTTTTGCAAAGCCACGGAACGGAACAACGGATTCAGACAGCACACGGTATGCTGTCCACAATTTTTGCGGCCCCATTGAAATGAATGGGTCCGCACAGGGGGCGTGGCCTGAGAGCGCATGGAGTAGGTCGCACCGCACTGAGCTCCTGCAGATATCCTGACTTTAGAGTGGTAGCAACCCCCTATATCGCTGATTCTTTCCTACCTGGTGGTTGAGAGGCGACAGGAGGGTGCTGTGCTAAATTTCTGAGCGCCGACATGCCGAAGAAGTCCGGTAAAGGGCCGCGATCTGACAGGCCAGAGGTGAGCCGGCATGGCGCCGAGGAAGAAGAGGGGCCGGCCTTACAGCCCAAGCTGAGACAGACTGCGGCCGCAAAGCTGAGCAGGTTTGCTCGCACGGATAGCGCTGTGGGAGACTGGGCTGAGGAAAAGGAGATGGACGCTCATATCTCCTCTGGACAGGAGGATTAATCCACTGATGGGGAGGCCCTAGATGCGGTAATTTGGCTGCCATTAACCCCTGCACGGCCGGCAAAAGACGCGGAAGGCCCTAAAGCTGTGGTTGATGCAGAGCCTACTTTAAAAGATATTATGGCCGCTGTGGCCAGTTGTAATAGCACACTGAAGGTGCTTACAGTACAAGTTGGCAGCCTGAGGTCGGATGTGTCTTTAATTAGGCATGACCTACACAAAATTACAGAACGCACCTCTGAATTGGAGAAGAGGGTGTCCACCATTGAGGACGTTATTCAGCCTTTGCAAATGGCGGCAAAAACAACTGCTAAAGATATAGCTGCTTTATACGCCAAAACAGATGATCTGGAGAACAGGTCCAGAAGGAATAACCTGCGGATTGTGGGTATGCCAGAGAAGACGGAGGGGGATAATGCCACCGAATTTGTGGAAAAATGGTTGCACCAACTATTTCATGAAAAAGGTCTATCCTCATTATATGCGGTGGAGCGGGCGCACAGAGTCCCCATGCGGCCGCTTCCGCCTGGCGGACCTCCCCGTCCCATACTGGTGAAGATCCTGCATTTTAAAGACCGGGACACAATCCTGCGACAATCAAGGGACAATGAGGAGATGGTCCTGAATGGGGTTAAAGTGTCCATATTTCCGGATTATTCCAACGAAGCGCAGCGGAGGCGAAGTAGATTTATGGATATAAAGAAAAGGCTGAGAGCTCTACAAGTCCAGTACGCTATGCTGTTTCCTGCTAAACTGCGTGTGGTGGCATTGGGATCCACCAGATTTTTTGAAGATCCGGAGGAGGCGGCGCAGTGGCTGGACGTCCACGAGCGACAATTGAGAAGTGGTGCCCTGGACACTTGAAGGAGTCAGATATATGTTTCTTATGTTCACTTTATATATGCATTTGCACTCTAGGATTGCTTTAAATGTTGCACCAGTTAGGGAGTGTATTATGTAATGCTACCACATGGTAGTTCCTGAGGAGGGAGCAGGCGGTAAAGAAAGTAAAATGTATTTCTCAGATGTGGGGAGGATTCTCTACCTGAGGAAATGTGTTATAAACTGTTATGTTTATTGTAGGTTGGGGGGCAGGTTGCTCTCGGATTGCCCTGTTTTAATGTGTGAAGTGGATACTGAGGGGACAGTGATCCCCAGTTACAGTAACCTGACTACGAGAGGGAGGGAGGGGGGTGGGGGGGCAGGGAGAAGGTTGGGGGGAAGGGTTAAGGTCTTGAACTATGAGCGAATGTTATCTGAGTGGGCTTTGAGATTCAAATATGGTTTGAAGTTTTACCATGTCACAGTTGGAATGTGAGAGGAATGGCTGATGCACGGAAAAGACAGTGTATTTTTCAGTATTTGGGGCGGTTTCAGCCGGCTATATGTTGCCTTCAGGAAACGCATTTGACTGGAGAAAATTTACACTGGATGAGTAAAAATTGGGTGATCCATGAGTTACATTCAACTCATTCCTGTCACGGAACCATGAACCAGACGTACAACAAGAGATAAATGAAAATAAGAAGGCTTTATTGAAAATAAAGCTGTAAAGCAAAAGTCCAAACGGATGGTGAAACCGAGCAGAGTCTTTGCGAAGCCAGAGGTCAGGAACCAGAAGGGTAGTCAGACGAAGCCAGGATCAGGAACCAGCAGGGTAGTCAGACGAAGCCAGGATCAGGAACCAGCAGGGTAGTCAGACGAAGCCAGGATCAGGAACCAGCAGGGTAGTCAGACGAAGCCAGGATCAGGAACCAGAAGCAGCAGCAGTCTTAGAAGCATGTGAACACAAGAGGACCAAGCAAGGAACTGAAGCCACAGACCTCCTATATATATGAGCTAGGCATCCAGCTCCTCCCAGGGGAAGGAGGAGCCGCAGGGTGGAAGGCTACAAGAAACCCAGGACCCAAGATGGCCGCCAGCACATGTCAAACGAAGGAGAGCAGCAAGCAGGTAAGACCATGACAGTACCTCCCCCTCAAGGGCCCCTCCTCCGCGGAGCACAAAACGGTTTCTGAGGGAAGCGTGCGTGGAAGGCTCGGAGCAAGGCAGGAGCATGGACATCTGCGGAGGGAACCCAGGAACGCTCCTCTGGACCATAACCACGCCAATGGACCAAAAACTGCAACCGACCGCGGACCAGGCGTGAGTCCAGGATATTGCTCACCTCATATTCCTCACGATTGCCCACTTGGACCGGACGAGGCCGAGGAACCGAGGAAGTGAAACGATTACACACCAGTGGCTTCAACAGGGAGACATGAAACACGTTGGAGATCCGCATGCCAGGAGGAAGCGCAAGGGCATAGGCTACCGGGTTTACCCTGCGAAGCACTCGGAAGGGACCAACAAAGCGAGGCGCCAGCTTGGGAGTGGGCACTCGAAGGTTGAGGTTGCGGGTGGACAACCATACACGGTCTCCGACCTGGTAGGAAGGAGCAGGCGCTCGTCTGCGATCAGCCTGGAATCTCTGGCGCTGCGCAGAGACCTCAAGGGACTTCTGGATCTGTACCCAAGAAGCACGTAGGACGGAAAGGTGATCCTCCACAGCCGGAATATCCTGGCGAGAGAATACCTCCGGTAACACGGCAGGTTGGAACCCATAATTGGCCATGAAGGGAGACGTCCCAGAGGAAGAGTTCACCGCCGTGTTCCTGGCAAACTCAGCCCAAGGCAGGAGGTCAACCCAATTGTCTTGGTGATCGGAGACATAGCAACGAAGGAATTGCTCCAAGGCCTGATTGGACCGTTCTGCGGCCCCATTGGACTGAGGGTGGTAGGCCGAGGAGAAGGAGAGATGAATCCCCAACTGGGAGCAAAAGGCGCGCCAGAACCTGGACACAAACTGACTCCCCCGATCCGACACAATCTCCTTAGGCAAACCGTGCAACCGGAAGACCTCCCTGGCAAAAATCGTGGCCAACTCTTGTGCAGAGGGTAACTTCTTGAGAGGAACACAGTGGCACATTTTGGAAAACCGATCCACAATCATGAGAATGACCGTATGGCCTCGGGATGCAGGGAGGTCCACAATGAAATCCATCCCCAGGTGTGACCATGGGCGCTCCCCGGTGGCTATGGGTTGCAGAAGGCCCAACGGAAGGTGCCGAGGGGACTTACTCTGGGCACAAACGGAGCATGCCGCTACATATGCGGCGATGTCGGAACGTAGGGAAGGCCACCAGAACAGACGTGAAACAGCCCAGGACAGCTGATTCTTTCCAGGATGCCCCGCGGTCTTGGAGTTATGGTAGGTTCGCAACAACCGAGTGCGCAACTCCTCAGGCACAAAACATCTGCCGTTGGGTCTCCCAGAGGGAGCACCAGATTGAGCCGCCAAAATCTGCTCACCCAGGGGAGAGGTCAGGCTGGTGCGAATGGCGGCCAGGATCTGATTCGGAGGTATGACCGAAGTCGGAATCGACTCCTCCCTGGACAGCTCGGAGTACTGCCGTGATAAGGCATCCGCCCTGATGTTCTTGGAACCGGGTAGGTAGGAGACCACGTAATTAAAACGTGACAAGAACAGAGCCCATCTGGCCTGACGTGGTGTCAATCTCTTGGCCTCAGAAAGGTAGGTCAGATTCTTGTGGTCCGTCAGGATGAGAACCGGAACCACCGAACCCTCGAGCAAGTGCCTCCATTCTTTAAGGGCCTGCACGATGGCCAATAACTCCCTGTCACCAATCTGATAGTTGCACTCCGCGGAAGACAGTTTCCGGGAGTAAAACCCACAAGGAAGCAGAGGACCCTCTGGTGTTCTACGCTGAGACAGAAGGGCGCCTACTCCCGTCTCAGACGCGTCCACCTCGAGGACAAAGGGCAACCCAGGGTTGGGATGCGACAGAATCGGAGCCGACACAAAGGCGGACTTTAGGGCCTCAAAAGCTCGGATGGCCTCGAGCGGCCAGACCTGGGAATTACTGCCCTTCCTGGTCAGATCCGTGAGAGGCTTGGCCAGCATGGAAAAGTCCCTGATGAACTTCCGATAATAATTGGCGAAGCCCAAAAAGCGCTGCAGGGAACGAAGACCACTGGGCTGGGGCCACTGTAAGACAGCCGAAACCTTCTCAGGATCCATGGAGAACCCCTCAGCGGAAATGATGTAACCTAAGAAGGTTACCTGGGATCGGTGAAATTCGCATTTCTCAAGCTTACCGAACAGCTTGTTCTCTCGTAACCGTTGCAACACTCGTCTGACATCCAGAATGTGGGCCTCCATGGATTCAGAATATACCAAGATGTCATCCAAATAGACTACCACACACTGCTGCAACAGGTCACGGAAAACATCGTTGATGAATTCCTGAAAGACTGCGGGCGCATTGCACAACCCAAAGGGCATAACCAAGGATTCGTAATGACCGGTCCTGGTGTTAAACGCGGTCTTCCACTCATCGCCCGCCTTGATCCTTACCAGGTTATATGCCGCCCTCAGGTCGAGTTTGGTAAAGACCGTGGCCCCTTTAAGGCGATCGAACAGCTCGGAAATCAAGGGTATCGGGTAAGCGTTCTTGATCGTGATGCGATTGAGACCCCTGTAATCGATGCAAGGCCTCAACTCACCTCCCTTCTTTTTCACAAAGAAAAATCCAGCCCCTGCCGGGGACGAAGATTTGCGAATGTGTCCGCGTGAAAGCGCCTCCCTCACGTACTCCTCCATGGCCTCATTCTCCGCTACCGACAGTGGATAGACTTTGCCACGAGGAGGAACGGCACCAGATTGTAACTCTATGGCACAATCGTATGGGCGGTGCGGAGGTAGGGCAACCGCGCGCACCTTATCGAATACATCCCGGTACTCCTCGTATTCAGGAGGCAACAGAGAGTCCGAGGAAGTACACAGCAACTTGACAGACCCATGGATGCAACTAGCCCCACACTGCGGTGACCACGAGAGGATCTCGACCGATCTCCAATCGAAAGTCGGATTATGCTTCTGGAGCCAGGGGTACCCCAAGACCACCTAGTAGTGTGGAGACGAAATAACCTGGAGGCAGACCGACTCTCTGTGAACGGCACCAATGGCTATCCCCACTGGAAGGGTCTCATGAGTCACGTGTGGCGGCAGAAGGGGTCTGCCGTCTATCGCCTCAAGAGCCAGTGGGGAACCTCGAGCCTGCAGAGGAATGGAATTGGCGGCAGCGAACACACTATCAATGAACAAACCACCAGCACCAGAGTCCACCAACGCCTGGGTCGTCACCGAGCCCCCGACCCAGGAGAGGACAACAGTGATCAGTGGTTTGTCAACACGGGAAACCGGGGACGAGGAGACTCCACCCAAGATCTGCCCCCGACAGGATCTCAGGGTACGAGCGTTTCCCGGACGGTTCGGACATGCCAACCGAAAATGCCCACCGAGACCACAGTACATGCATCGGCCCTCGCGTCTCCGGAGTGCCCTCTCCCCCTCGGACAGGCGAGCAAACCCCAGCTGCATGGGTTCACCCCCAGACAAGTCATCCCCAGGAGGCGTGGGAGGAGAGGGAGGCACGGGTGGGACAGCAAACGTAGGCACCAATCTGTTAGAAGACCTCCGCAGGTTCTCCTTAAAGGAAGGTCTCTCCCTGAGTCTGGTGTCAATCAAAATCAGGAAAGAAATAAGAGACTCGAGCTCAACTGGTAGGTCCTTAGCTGCAACCTCATCCTTCAAGGCATCCGAGAGACCCTGAGAGAAAGCAGCGACCAGAGCCTCATTATTCCAGCCCACCTCTGCTGCCAGGGTACGAAACTCAATGGCGTATTCAGCTACGGATCGTGAACCCTGTCTGATGGACATAAGGAGCTTCGCAGCAGAGGCAGCACGAGCCGGCACATCGAATACCTTCCGAAGAGAAGCAACAAAACCGGAAAACTCGGCAACCACCGGATTGTTGTTCTCCCATAAAGGGCTGGCCCAGGCCAAGGCCTTGTCCGAGAGCAGCGAGATCAAGAAGCCCACCTTTGATCTCTCAGTAGGAAAGGCATGTGGCAGCAACTCGAAATAAATGCCCACCTGGTTAAGGAAACCTCGGCACTGAGTTGGCTCTCCCCCAAAGCGCTGTGGAAGAGGGGCAGAACCGGTCATACCCCGAAACACCGCAGGCGCAACAACAGGTGTCGGGGTAGACTCTGGCGCAACAACCGGAGCGGCAGTAGGAGCGAGCCCAGGAGCGACAACCGACCCATCGGCAACGGGAGCGAAATGAGCCGTGCGTTCAAGCAGGGTTTGCAACGCCACAGCGAACCGACCCAACAGGTGATCCTGCTGATCAAGTCTGGCAACCAGCGTGGGTAGCGAGGATGGCCCTGTACCATCAGAATTCATGGCTTGGTCCTAATGTCACGGAACCATGAACCAGACGTACAACAAGAGATAAATGAAAATAAGAAGGCTTTATTGAAAATAAAGCTGTAAAGCAAAAGTCCAAACGGATGGTGAAACCGAGCAGAGTCTTTGCGAAGCCAGAGGTCAGGAACCAGAAGGGTAGTCAGACGAAGCCAGGATCAGGAACCAGCAGGGTAGTCAGACGAAGCCAGGATCAGGAACCAGCAGGGTAGTCAGACGAAGCCAGGATCAGGAACCAGCAGGGTAGTCAGACGAAGCCAGGATCAGGAACCAGAAGCAGCAGCAGTCTTAGAAGCATGTGAACACAAGAGGACCAAGCAAGGAACTGAAGCCACAGACCTCCTATATATATGAGCTAGGCATCCAGCTCCTCCCAGGGGAAGGAGGAGCCGCAGGGTGGAAGGCTACAAGAAACCCAGGACCCAAGATGGCCGCCAGCACATGTCAAACGAAGGAGAGCAGCAAGCAGGTAAGACCATGACAATTCCTCTCATTCTAGAGGTGTAAGTATGATTGTGCATAGTAGTATTAGGTATGAACATATGCAGGATTGTGTGGATGCTGAGGGTAGATATGTGTGTGTTGTGTGTAAGGTGGATGGAATACAGGTGGTGCTGGTGTCTGTGTATGTGCCTCCACCGTTTGCTTCCCCATTAATAAGAGAGATCATGGGCTTTGTGGCGGACTTCCCTGGGTTGCCGTGGCTATTGGTTGGAGACTTCAATTGCACGCTGAATGACTCCCTAGATAGATGCCAGGTGGAGGGAGCAGGTGGTTCACCGGGGAGTGCGGCTCTCAGGAATATTTTGGGTGAAGTAGGAGTACAGGATGTATGGAGATTGCGTAACCCTGATAAGCGTGAATTCTCGTGTAGATCAGCCACGCACCATTCGCTATCGCGTATAGATCTGGCCCTTGTTAACGACATAATGCTACCACTGGTTAAGGATGTCGTTTATCATCCTCGGTCGTTGTCGGACCATTCTCTGGTTCAGATTGACTTGTGCCTGGGGGTGCTCAGACAGGGACCGAGGCTGTGGAAGTGTAATTCTCATTGGTTGAATGTGTTGGGTGACCTGTCTGGGATTTCTCTGGAAATTAAGGAATTTTTTGATATCAATACAGGGTCGGCTTCGATACCAGGTGTATGGGACGCCATAAAAGCATTCCTGAGGGGAGTTCTGATGAAAGAAATTAACAAGCATAAATCCAGATCCAGGGAGGCGGATGTTAAGGCGCATGTACTAGTGGCTGAGGCTGAGAGAGAGTTTAGTAGATCCCCCACCACGGTTAGTAGCGAGGCGCTAGCGGTAGCTCAGGAGCAGCTGAGATGTCATTTAGTCCAGGCCGCAGATAGAAAGAGAAGCTTTTATCGTCAGAGATCTTTTGAGGAAGGAGAGAAGGTGGGTCATTTGTTGTCGGTGGTCTCGCAGGCCCAGAGGGGCTCCTCTTGCATTCAGGAACTGAGAGATGACATGGGGAACAGTAGCCAGGACACGAAAGGAATATTAGATATTCTAAAAGCTTTTATGTATCTCTATATACTTCCACTGGATCTAGTTCTGATGAGGCTCTGAATGATTTCCTAGGGGAGGCACAGTTATCGGTGCTGTCAGAAGAGGATAGAGAGAGGCTGGAGGAGCCGATTACACTTGAGGAACTGGAAGCTGCACTTGGGGACATGGCAAGTGGTAGGGCGCCTGGAGCTGATGGTCTCCCAGTAGAGGTATACAAAAAGTTGCAGGGGATATTACTCCCTGAATTACTTAAGGTGTTTGAGCACTCATTGGAGGCAGGTTCGTTACCACATTCGATGCAGGAAGCTATAATTGTGGTTATACCTAAACCTGGAAAGGATCCTAAAATACCGGATTCCTACAGGCCAATTTCACTTCTCACGGCTGATGTTAAGCTCCTGGCGAAGGTGTTGGCGAACAGGCTGTCCAAAGTGATTCTGACCATAGTACACCCGGATCAGACGGGGTTTATGCCAGGGAAATCGACGGCTATTAATCTTCGTAGGCTGTACACTAGTTTAAATATTCCGGCGGATAACAGTGGAGACAGGGCCTTGCTTGCGCTTGACGCCGCTAAGGCGTTTGACAGTGTGGAATGGAAGTATTTGTGGGGGGTCCTGAGAACTATGGGCTTTGGTGAGCGGTTCATTCAGTGGGTACAGGTCCTGTATTCTAGTCCTAAGGCGAGAATTAGAGCTAATGGAGGGTTGTCAGACTGTTTTCCCCTTGCCAGGGGCTCCAGGCAGGGATGCCCACTGTCGCCCTTATTGTTTGCTCTTGCAATAGAGCCGCTTGCGGCACATATTCGCTTATCAAGTATAGAGGGGTTTAGATACGGCGAGCTGCACAATAAAGTGGCTATGTACGCTGATGATACTCTACTTTTCATGGGCGATACTGGTGCGTCCCTGGATGCGGCCATGGCATTGATTGACAGATTTGGTAGCTTTTCTGGACTGCGGATAAATTGGCAAAAATCCTCTTTGATGCCAATTGATGGGCAGGCCCTGGCAGGCAGACAAGTAGATAGTTTGGTGCCCTGGGTGGATAAATTTAAATATCTGGGATTACATATAACACCGAGGCTATCGGATTTTGAAGAACTTAATCTGTCCCCATTGCTGGCTACTTTTAGGCTTAAAGTGAGGTCATGGTGTAGACTCTTTCTTTCGGTGGTAGGTAGAGTTAACCTTTTAAAAATAGTTATGATGCCCCAGTTGCTATATATACTGAATAATGCTCCAGTTTGGATCCCTCTGGATAGATTCAAGAAAATTCACTCTATATTTAGAGATCTTACTTGGAAGTACGGACAGGCTAGGATCAAACTGGAGACATTACAGTATTCTAAGTCGGAAGGGGGCCTAGCTGTCCCTAACGCATGGATTTATTTTTTGGCTTCCCAATGTCAGCATTTTAAGGGATGGATTGATCTACAAGCACCGGACATGACTGGGCAGATATTGCAGCATTGGCTGGGCAGTCATGACCTCATGGGCATTCTGGAAGGCTCAGGAATGCATGCAGGGAGGGAAAAACTTCCTCTTATTGAACTTATGAAAAAAGTTTGGGAAAAAGTGAAGCAGCTAAGAGGAGTGGGGGGTATTAGTGAACTTTCTCCTATTGGAAAGAACCACTTGTTGCCAGAACTATTTGCCATACCAGGACTTAGGAACTGGGAAACTTATGGAGTGACGAGAATTGGACAATTAATTAAGGACAAGATATGTAAGTCATTTCAAAACCTGCAGCAGGAATTTAATATCCCTAGGGAGTGGTTCTATAAATATCTTCAAATAAGGCATGCCCTTGAGGTCACGTTGCGGAAAGGATGTGAGATAGCTCAAATGGAGGGGGTTCATAAGCTTGTTCTTCCGACAGGTGGAGGGAAAAGAGGGTTAATATCGCAGGTGTACGCTCTTTTACTGGAAAAATTCTTAGAGGGATATCCGCTTTCAAGAATGAAAAAATGGGAGGCTGACGTGGGAGATATGTCTAAGGATAAGTGGGAAGATATATTGGAAGGAGTCCCCAAGGTGTCCTTGAGTGAACAGGGCAAATTGTCCCAACTATTTATCATACATAGAGTGTACAAAACACCGGTGTTCCTGAAAAAGATAGGAGTGAGAAGTGATGACAAGTGTCCAAAGTGTATGGAAGATGGTGCGGACTTGTTGCATATGCTGTGGTCTTGTCCGGTAGTTGGTAATTATTGGGAGGATGTTAGGAATATGATTAATAGCAAACTGACATTGGGAATTCAAAAAGATCCTAAGGTGTGTATTCTGGGGTATGTGTCTGAGATTGGAGGGACTGAACTGGTTAAGGTAGCTGTGGGGAGATTGCTATATGTGGCCAGAAAACTGATTGCTATGAGGTGGATCCAGGGAAGTCCGCCTACACTGAGCGAGTTTGAACGGAAGGTGCATGACATGCTGATATTTGAAAAAGGGGTGTATGTGAAGAGAGGGTGCCCTCAGAAGTTTGATAAAATGTGGAGTGAATGGTTATCTCATACCCATGTGGTTATATAGGTTCGTGATGATCAAGACCAGTTGTTAGGGTTGGGGGGTTAGGGCAGGGCGAGGGGGGGAGGGATGTTGGGAAGGTTAAGATATTGGTAATTCTATGTCTAAAATACTTGTTTCAGCAAGTGTACACGTAATGTACAGATACGTGATAAAACTGTGTGCTGGTATCTCTATGATTACTGTTGTTCACTGATTCCACACGGTGGATAATGCAAAGAAAGGAAAATACAACGTATTGTTTTATGTTTTACTATGTATTTATTGTTCAATAAAAACGATTTGATTTAAAAAAAGAATGGGTCTGCACAATTGAGGAACGGATGCGGATCCATTTATACGGTCGTGTGAATGCACCCTAACAGACATGGTAAAATGGTAAGTTGTGGCTATTGGAATTTGGGGAGGAGAAAACGAAGATGCAAAACCAAAAATGGGCCTGGTACTTATGGAGTTAATACTGACCTTTACAGCTACCTTCCCCATTAATAGTGACTTCCATAGCACTCCGCTCCCTTAACTGTGACCTCCACAGCACCCTGCCCTTTAACAGTGACCTCTACAGGGCCCTGCCCCCTTCATAATGACCGCCACAAGGTCATGATGGAAAAATGAATCCAGCCAGCAAAGGAAGTAATATAGACAATCACAATACATTAGTAAGTGGCTTGTATTAACTTTCTCTACATAATGAAAGCCACTTGAGGAAGTGAGACAACCCCTTTAATCATGGGATAACCCCTTTAACAGTGACCTCCACAGCACCCGTCCCCTAACAGAGACCTGTGAGCTTCTATTGGCTAATAAGGGTCAAGTGGCGTGTATGGAAGTTAGGATGTGAGTAAAGAACCTGTGAGCTCTTATTGGCTAGTATGTTTTTGGGAATATCTCAAGAATTGTATGTCCTAGAGAGTTGAGACCTTTATGAAAATCTTCCCAGACACCCAATGTACCTATCTGCCAAATTTAGTTTCCATCAGTTCAGGTGTCTGGATGCCTATATGTGACAGACAAACAAACAGACATTCATTTTTACAATAATAATTTCTGTATGTTATAAAAATCAATGTCTGTCTGTCCTCTATAGGCATCCAAATACCTGAACCTTTGGACACCGTTGGCACATAGGTACATTAGGTGTCTGGGAAGGTTTTCATAAAGGTCTCAGCTCTCCAGGACGTACCATTCTTGAGATATTCCCAAAAAATGTATTAGCCATATCCTAACTAAGATGCACACTGTCACATGACCCTTATTAGCCAATAGAAGCTCACAGGTCCTTTAGTATTGACCTACACACAGGTTTCTATAAAAACTCTGCCATTTTTTTTCACCGTTATAGGTCACTGTTAAGGGGGCTTGCGGCTGTGCAGATCATTGTTAAGAAGACGGGATGCTGTGGAGGTCACTGTTATGGGGGCTGGGGCACTGTGGAGGTCACTTGGAGCTTTTTCTAGTACCTCCATCTATCTATCATTTACAAATTTCTACGCCTGTTTTAGGCGTAGAAAATGGTCTAAATGTAAGCCAGTTAGGAAGCTGTCTTACATTTAGAACTGGCGCTGGATGCTTCAGTGGTTTCGCCGCCGGCTATGAGTCTAAAACGCCAGACTACTCAACATGATGGAGCAGTTTTTTTAAGTGCTGCGCTAGCCTGAGACAAATTAGCAAGCAGATTCTTCCCACCTCAACGCCTGTCTCCGGCGCATACCCTGTTCCCTACCACTGTTACCGCTTACCACTACTACTACCCATAGATAGCCAATTGACTGCCTTGTTTGTTCCATGCTATGGTGATTCTGCTGCCACTACTACTGCAGCCATGTGCCTCTTATTACCCTAGCCTTTCCACATCCAAACTGTATTGCTGCTGCTCTCAATTAAAAGGAAGAATTATTCTAAGCTTGTTCAGAAAGGCCTCTTTCAGACGGGCGTTGCGGGAAAATGTGCGGGTGCGTTGCGGGAACACCCGCGATTTTTCCGCGCGAGTGCAAAACATTGTAATGCGTTTTGCACTCGCGTGAGAAAAATCACGCATGTTTGGTACCCAAACCCGAACTTCTCGGGGTTGTGTAGATTGTATTATTTTCCCTTATAACATGGTTATAAGGGAAAATAATAGCATTCTGAATACAGAATTCTTAGTAGGTGATCAATTGAGGGTTAAAAAAAAATAAAAAAATTAACTCACCTTCTCCTCTTGTTCGCGTAGTTCCCGGTCTCTTCTTTACTTCTTTAATGATGAGCTATGGGCTAAAGGACCTTTGGTGACGTCAGATCACATGCTCCAATCACATGGTGCTCTTTGGAATATGGGTCCCTTTGCCCACCTAGGCTGCAAAAAAGTGTCACACATCTGGTATGGGGAATGTGTTTTGGGGTGTCTTTTTACATATACCCATGCTGGGTGAGATAAATATCTTGGTCAAATGCCAACTTTGTAAAAAAAAATGGGAAAAGTTGTCTTTTGCCAAGATATTTCTCTCACCCAGCATGGGTATATGTAAAATGACACCCCAAAACACATTCCCCAACTTCTCCTGAATACGGAGATACCAGATGTGTGACACTTTTTTGCAGCCTAGGTGGGCAAAGGGGCCCATATTCCAAAGAGCACCTTTCGGATTTCACTGGTCATTTTTTACAGAATTTGATTTCAAACTCCTTACCACACATTTGGGCCCCTAGAATGCCAGGGCAGTATAACTACCCCACAAGTGACCCCATTTTGGAAAGAAGAGACCCCAAGGTATTCGCTGATGGGCATAGTGAGTTCATGGAAGTTTTTATTTTTTGTCACAAGTTAGTGGAATATGAGACTTTGTATGAAAAAAAAAAAAAATCATCATTTTCCACTAACTTGTGACAAAAAATAAAAAATTCTAGGAACTTGCCATGCCCCTCACGGAATACCTTGGGGTGTCTCCTTTCCAAAATGGGGTCACTTGTGGGGTAGTTATACTGCCCTGGCATTCTAGGGGCCCAAATGTGTGGTAAGGAGTTTGAAATCAAATTCTGTAAAAAATGACCAGTGAAATCCGAAAGGTGCTCTTTGGAATATGGGCCCCTTTGCCCACCTAGGCTGCAAAAAAGTGTCACACATGTGGTATCTCCGTATTCAGGAAAAGTTGGGCAATGTGTTTTGGGGTGTCATTTTACATATACCCATGCTGGGTGAGAGAAATATCTTGGCAAACGACAACTTTTCCCATTTTTTTTATACAAAGTTGGCATTTGACCAAGATATTTATCTCACCCAGCATGGGTATATGTAAAAAGACACCCCAAAACACATTCCCCAACTTCTCCTGAATACAGAGATACCAGATGTGTGACACTTTTTTGCAGCCTAGGTGGGCAAAGGGGCCCATATTCCAAAGAGCACCTTTCGGATTTCACTGGTCATTTTTTACAGAATTTGATTTCAAACTCCTTACCACACATTTGGGCCCCTAGAATGCCAGGGCAGTATAACTACCCCACAAGTGACCCCATTTTGGAAAGAAGAGACCCCAAGGTATTTTGTGATAGGCATAGTGAGTTCATAGAACTTTTTATTTTTTGTCACAAGTTAGTGGAATATGAGACTTTGTAAGAAAAAAAAAAAAATCATTTTTGCGCTAACTTGGCCATTGTAGAACCTCAGGAAACATGACAGGTGCTCAGAAAGTCAGAGCTGCTTCAAAAAGCGGAAATTCACATTTTTGTACCATAGTTTGTAAACGCTATAACTTTTACCCAAACCATTTTTTTTGTACCCAAACATTTTTTTTTTATCAAAGACATGTAGAACAATAAATTTAGAGCAAAATTTATATATGGATCTCGTTTTTTTTGCAAAATTTTACAACTGAAAGTGAAAAATGTCATTTTTTTGCAAAAAAATCGTTAAATTTCGATTAATAACAAAAAAAGTAAAAATGTCAGCAGCAATGAAATACCACCAAATGAAAGCTCTATTAGTGAGAAGAAAAGGAGGTAAAATTCATTTGGGTGGTAAGTTGCATGACCGAGCAATAAACGGTGAAAGTAGTGTAGGTCAGAAGTGTAAAAAGTGGCCTGGTCTTTCAGGGTGTTTAAGCACTGGGGGCTGAGGTGGTTAATAAGTGTGGCAAATATTCCCATTAAGTTGTTTCAAAGAACAGGAAAAAGTCAAAATCATGGAGTTTGGACACACATTTCTGGCTGTATTACATCTAATAGAGGCGGAATACAATATCTCCTTTGGATAAATAAAACGCTTTAATTTTGTCTCCATTCATTGTCAATAGGGACAAAACTGAACTGAACAGAACGAAATGCTCCAAAATGCATTCCGTTCCGTTTAGTTGTGTTCCCATACCAGAGAGCAAACCGCAACACGTTGTAGTGTGCTTTACATCCTGGGATGCGCAAGCAAGACAGATCCGGCTTGACACCCAATGCAAGTCAATGGGATGTATCCATTTTCTCTAACACAATCTGCCACAATAGAAAACGGATCCGTCCTCCATTGACTTTCAATAGAGTTCATGACTGATCCGTCTTGGCAATGTTAAAGATAATACAACCGGATCCGATCATAACGGAAGCAGGCGGTTGTATTATCAGTAAAGGAAGCGTTTTTGATGAACCCTGCCGGATCCAGTAAAAACGCTACATGTGAAAGTAGCCTAATGTGAATTGTCAGAAAATGATTTTACACCATTTTTAAATTTCTAACAGATTTTGCATTTATTTAATGTAATTAGGTTTATTCATTTACCATTGATGATGGACAATAATCTGGAGCCCTCTGCAATAAATGTTTTTGATGTGATTCACTTTTTGATGACAAAATCTGCAAAAACCAAAGAAGCATAATAAAAATGGATAAATGAGAGCATGTACAAGTCATAAATCAAACATCAACATGTGATTTTTAACAGTAAAACTACATGCTTCATATTATAAAAAGGAAACTTACTCTCCATTTCCAACAGGACAGACAGGGCCCAGTTTAGAGATCAGAATTTTTTTATAATTATAAGTTAACACTCTCCCAGTTTTCCCCCTCCCCGCCATCGCTAATCAGCACCTTTCTACCATGACACAGTAGGAGAAAGCTGTCAATCATCCACGGAGGATGATTTCTGCTCCTTAATATCGGGAAGCATCAGATAGGTTAACATAACATAAAACTTGTAACATAGTAAGGGACATTTATTAAGCCCTTTACACCACTACTGTGGCATAAAAAAGTCGCACATTATGGCGCATGCCCTATGTGCACCATAATTTGCGCCTTAAGCTTCCCGCCACTTTTATAAAGTGGCGAGAAAAAGGGCAGTGGTTTATGCCACTTTCCGCATATACTATAACTTTCGCCAGAAAGTTATATAAGTTATACCTGGTGTAGACTTCGGTTTCTGGTGCACGGCTGGGCAAAGGGCATCTGCCTCTTAATAAATTAGGGGCATCTCGTTCCAGTGCAGGGAGATCAAGATTGGTGTATGCATGCGCTAGTCTTGATAAATATCTCAGAATCAATCTACGGTATGTTCATACATAGTGTGCAGAAAATCCACAGCGTTATACAACAGCAGCAAACGTAAGTGCATGAGATTTAAACTCATCCACACACTGCATAAAAATCCACAGTGGAAATCAACCTGTAATGCATAGGGTAAAATATGTGGCAACACTGCTGTAAAATCTGTGACAAATCCGCAGTAGAAATTCCACGCAAGTCATATATTATGAATGTGCCGCCAAAAAGTTTAAGAAATACGCCTATATTAGTCGTACTTCAGGTGCAGATTGCGGCACAATGGTTAGTTGCTCCACAATCTGCGACTTATGCTCGCTCACACCAGGCCTCTTCATAACTCCGTCTGATCCATCGCCAACTTAGGGGTTTATTAAGACCAGCATCTAAAACGCCAAAAATGTGCCTCCGAAAAAAATCTGCTGTGTAATTGGACCTGTCATTGAGATTTTAAACCTGCATGTTAATTTATGCTGTGAATTTCCACCACAAATTTTATCCACAGCAAATCCACAATAAATCTTCAGCCATGGGGGTATGTCCAGAATAGAGGAGTGAACACACAGTTCTAAGGAGATGCTTTTTTTCTTTATGGCTCACCAGATCCGTGTTGCTTCTGGGGTGAAATGGTGAGGACAAGAAAGGGTCCACTGGCAATACCAGCTTTTCTGGATCCTCTTTATTTGCGGATTTATTGTGGATCCAGAAAACAAGGATACTGGCCGTGTGCATTCTGCACTTTGTGGAATGGCCAGGCCCTAATAGAACAGCCCAATCCTTGTCCATAATGCAGACAATAGGACATGTTCTATTTTTTTGCGGGACGGCTATGGACACGGAACGCACACAAAGTCATTTCTGGGTTTTTTGAGGACCCTTTGAAGTGAATGGTTCCGCATACGGGCCACAAAAAAATGGGGTTTGGGTGAGATAGCATTTTTCATTTTTGTTTAGTAGCCCCGTGGCAGTGTCCTACATAGTATCATTTGAAGACCGTTTACAATTAGGCTTTTCCTATAAGCTCACTGCTTTCTGTCTTCTATTCTCTTTCTTCCTCTTTTTTTTATTCCTGGTGTTTCCTAGTATGCTGTCCCAGCTATCATGCCTATTGCTCCTATACATTCTCCTCTCAATGTTAGAGGATTTAATGATGTGCCTAAAAAAAAAAATCTAAGTTTTTTTTTGAGATGGTGTAGATCCTGCTCATTTTAAGACGGCTCACGTTCCCAGTATGCATTCTAAGTTTTATAACTTTTGGTCGCATAGCTAAAATCCAGTCTAAGGGCTATATTAAATTGCCCAGATAATGGCCAATGAGCTTTCGTAGCAAGGCAGTGAAATACTGCTGCTCGTTCATCGGGCAATCAAGATTTTTAAACATGCTTAAAAATCGTTGTTTGCCAGTGGCAGATCGTCTAATCACGATCTGCTGCCGGCAAACAATGATTCAGTAAGGGGACAAGCAATCGCATTAGCGATCGCTCCAACCCATACCATGGAGGAAATCGCTGCATGTAATACCAGTGGTAACAAAGAAACATCAGGAGTCATTTATCAAACTTGTGTAAAGTAGAACTGGCTTAATTGCCCATAGCAACCAATCAGATTCCTCCTTTCATTTTCCAAAGGAGCTGTCCAAAATGAAAAGCGGAATCTATTTGGTTGCTATGGGCAACTAAGCCTGTTCTAATTTATTGATAGGAAGGAAAAAAATACATCTGTCCATTCAGATCAGCCTGTTATCCTGCAAGTTGATACGATCCAGAGAAAGAAAAAAAAGAAAAAAAAAACATATGAAGTAAGAAGCAAATTTTACTCTCTACAGGGGAAAAAAATCCCGACTCCAATCAGGCAATCAGAATAACTCCCTGGATCAACAACCTATCTCTAGTAACTATAGCCTATAATATTATTACACTCCAGAAATACATCCAGGCCCCTCTTGAACTCTTTTAGTGAACCCACCATCACCACCTCCTCAGGAAGAAAGTTTCATAGTCTCAATGCTCTTACCGTAATGAATCCTCTTCTAGGTTAGTGTAAAAACCTTTTTTTGGCTAGACGCTGAGGATGTCCTCTCATTACAGTCACAGTCTTGGGTATAAATAGATCAAGGGGTGCACCTAGCCTTTCTGCTGCCTGAGCCGAAAACTGAAACAGCGCCCCCCCGTCCCAATGCCAATTTCCTAACTTAACCCCTTTCATTGCCCATGGCCATTCCGCTGCCCCCCTCTTGCCCATATCTGGTGCTGCATGAGGTGATCGTCTCACCTGGCCTCATTGGTGGTGCAGCCATGTCTGTACTGACTCTTGATATAGTAATACATAGTTATTAGCTCTCCCCTCAGTTGTCTTTTTTCTAAACTAAATAACTCTAATTTTGAAAATCTTTCTGGGTACTGTAGTCCCCCCATTTCAGTTATTATTTTAGTTGCCCTTCTCTGAACCCTCTCCAACTCTTCTATGTCTGTCTTGTTCACAGGAGACCAGAACTGTACACAGAACTCCATGTGTGGTCTGACTAGTGATTTGTAAAGTGGCAGGACTATGTTCTCATCTTGGGCCATTGTCTTATTGGCCTTGGCAGCAACTGTCTGACACTGGTTTCTACAGCTTAGTTTGCTGTTGACTAAAATTCCCAAGTCCTTTTCCCTGTCAGTGTTACCCAGTGTTTACCATTTAGTTTGTACAGGTAACTTGCATTATTCCTTCCTATGTGCATGACCTTACATTTGTTTGTTTGTGTGTTAATCACTTCATTACCAGAGTGTTTATCCTCCTTCCTTACCAGGCCAATTTTTCCATTTTTGCAATGGTCCTATCAAACTGCAAATAACTATTTATTTTTTGAGCCAACCTACATGTACAGTTGTGGACAAAAGTTTTGAGAATTACATAAATATTGGAAATTGGAAAAGTTGCTGCTTAAGTTTTTATAATAGCAATTTGCATATACTCCAGAATGTTATGAAGAGTGATCTGATGAATTGCATAGTCCTTCTTTGCCATGAAAATTAACTTAATCCCAAAAAAAACTTTCCACTGCATTTCATTGCTGTCATTAAAGGACCTGCTGAGATCATTTCAGTAATCGTCTTGTTAACTCAGGTGAGAATGTTGACGAGCACAAGGCTGGAGATCATTATGTCAGGCTGATTGGGCTAAAATGGCAGACTTGACATGTTAAAAGGAGGGTGATGCTTGAAATCATTGTTCTTCCATTGTTAACCATGGTGACCTGCAAAGAAACGCGTGCAGCCATCATTGCGTTGCATAAACATGGCTTCACAGGCAAGGATATTGTGGCTACTAAGATTGCACTTCAATCAACAATTTATAGGATCATCAAGAACTTCAAGGAAAGAGGTTCAATTAGGTTGTTAAGAAGGCTTCAGGGCGTCCAAGAAAGTCCAGCAAGCGCCAGGATAGTCTCCTAAAAAGGATTCAGCTGCGGGATCGGAGTGCCACAAGTGCAGAGCTTGCTTAGGAATGGCAGCAGGCAGGTGTGAGCGCATCTGCACGCACAGTGAGGCGAAGACTTTTGGAAGATGGCCTGGTGTCAAGAAGGGCAGCAAAGCAGCCACTTCTCTCCAAAAAAAACATCAGGGACAGATTGATCTTCTGCAGAAAGTTTGGTGAATTGACTGCTGAGGACTGGGGCAAAGTCATATTCTCCGATGAAGCCTCTTTCCGATTGTTTGGGGCATCTGGAAAAAGGCTTGTCCAGAGAAGAAAAGGTGAGCGCTACCATCAGTCCTGTGTCATGCCAACAGTAAAGCATCCTGAGACCATTCATGTGTGGGGTTGCTTCTCATCCAAGGGAGTGGGCTCACTCACAATTTTGCCCAAAAACACAGCCATGAATAAAGAATTGTACCAAAACACCCTCCAACAGCAACTTCTTCCAACAATCTAACAACAGTTTGGTGAAGAACAATGCATTTTCCAGCACGAGGGAGCACCGTGCCATAAGGCAAAAGTGATAACTAAGTGGCTCGAGGACCAAAACGTTGACATTTTGGGTCCATGGCCTGGAAACTCCCCAGATCTTAATCCCATGGAGAACTTGTGGTCAATCCTCAAGAGGCGGGTGGACAAACAAAAACCCACTAATTCTGACAAACTCCAAGAAGTGATTATAAAAGAATGGGTTGCCATCAGTCAGGAATTGGCCCAGAAGTTGATTGAGAGCATGCCCAGTCGAATTGCAGAGGTCCTGAAAAAGAAGGGCCAACACTGCAAATACTGACTCTTTGCATAAATGTCATGTAATTGTCGATAAAAGCCTTTGAAACGTATGAAGTGCGTGTAATTATATTTCACTACATCACAGAAACAACTGAAACAAAGATCTAAAAGCAGTTTAGCAGCAAACTTTGTGAAAACTAATATTTGTGTCATTCTCAAAACTTTTGGCCATGACTGTATTTGATATTACTTTTCACAGGACACCTTAGACCTTTTTTTATGTCATTAGGTGACATACAATTTTTTTTTTTTTTTTTAAAGAAAAACAGAAAATTATGAAAAAATTATATTTTTTTAATTCTTAGTAATATGTTTTAACTGTTACAAAAGATTAAAAAAAATAAAAATTCTAAAACCATTAACATATGTGTGTACTATGAAAATGAATGCCATTTGTGAAGTTTACCTACTGACTGGGCTCACCACAAGACATGAAATGAGTGGAGCGCATTTTGGAGGTCTATTTTTCTATTGCTGATTTTCTGGCACCATACTGCCAGAAAGGGGGCGTTGCTAGGTTAAAACATTCGGGGCCTGGGCCCCTGATGTTTTGTCCCAGGCCCTGAATGTCCTGTCTGCCAGCTAGATACAACTGAATTGCCGTCCTTAGGATGGCAATACAATTGAATCTAATGCACTGGAAGAGCTGAAGGACCTGTGGTGACATCACTGGTCATGTGACCAGTAAAACAGGCATTGGTTGAGAAGGACCTGAGATGATGTCACTTGGGGGAAGAAGCTGTAGTGAGGTCTGCTACATGAGGAGAGGCAAGTGAAGGGAGAGGCAGAGCAATGCTGGAAGTTGTGGTTATTTAACTGGGACTGTATGTTAGGGCTGAAAAGAGGGCTGTTATTTATTTAGAACTATGTGTTGGAGGTGGGTCATGTTATTTACATGGGACTGTATGTTGATGGCAGCTGTGGGAGTGAGTGATGTTATTTACATGGGAATGAATGTTGGAGGGGGCTGGGGAAGCGTGATGTTATTGACGGATCTGTTATGATTCCCATAGACTTCTATTATGACAAATCAAAACGGAATGTCTCTTAAAGGTTTCCATTTTGCATTCCGTCTTATGGATTCTGTTATTTTCAGTTATAACCAACGGAAAACAAAAACAGAATCTATAACATTTACAATCCATATTTACATGGGACTGTATGTTGATGACGGCTGTGGGAGGGAGTGATGTTATTTACATGGGACTATGGCGGAGGGTGGAAAATAGTGTTATTTACATGGGACTATATATTGGAGGGAGCTGGAGGGAAGAGAGTGATGTTATTTGCATAGGACTGTATTTTGGAGGGGGCAGGAGAGATGGTGTGATGTTATTTACATGGGACTGTATAGTGAATGGAGGAATATAACTACAGGGGGCATTATTAATACTGGGGGCACTTCAGGGTAAGCATTATAACAGTAGTGGGCAGTATAAATACTGGGGGCACTGTAGAGGACATTATAGGCATTCTTATTACTACTAGAGGCTCTATAGGAGGGACTTATAAATCTGCCTTATTTTTTCTAAGAGCACTATGGGGGGCCTTATTACTACAGAGGGGTCTGTAGATAGCTTTATTACCACTGGAGGAACAATAGGGGGCCTTATTTCTACTGGGGCTCTGTGAAGGTATTATTAATACTGGAGGGCTCGTCTATGAATGGGGGAACTCTTGGGGAGCATTATCATTGTTGGGGGCACTGTAGGGGAAAGTAACGCATTCTAGAAGGGAATTACTATTGGTGGTACTTCAGGATAGTATTTGAGGGTATTGGGGAACACAGCGAGCAGCAGGATAACACTGTGGGGACTCCAGGTTGGGGATGATGATAAAAATATGAGAAAGATAAGATGTCTGTGTGTCACACTCAGCAGAGACGAGGTGGCTGAGAGAAGTTATATGGACCAAATGGAGAAGATAATGACAGAGAAGATCTACATCGGAGGAGACGTCACCTGGGAGCCCCTGGATGTGAGAGATGTGATGCTGCATAGCAAGTACAGCAAAATGCATTGTGTGTGTGTGTGGGGGGGGGGCGCGATTTAGAGAACTAAGCCATATTCATTGGGACTTGGGCCCCGGATCTTTTGAGACCCTAGTAACGCCCCTGCTGCCAGAACACATGTTGTACAGTACCAAAACCTGAGAAACACCCACAAAGTGACTACTTTCTAATATGTTGACCCCCTAAAATATTCATCTTGGGGAAATTTTGAAAATTTTATGAATTTAGGTGGACAAAATACAATTTTTTTTAAAAATTTAAATGGCCTTTTACATTCACCATGTGGCCTTGAAAAAACACACATTATCACAAATTAAAAAATGTGGGGGGTTCAGTCAGCACAACCCTGTATGCAGGTGCACATCGCTATGGCGAAATACACATACAAACGCAAAAACACAAATGCAATAGCACTCTGCAACCAGCACTCTGCCCTGCCTCTATGCTGGATGTTGAATGAGGCATTGGTGTACATTTTGGCCAAAGCGTAATAAGCCACTCACCACGTCAAGGTCGCCTCTATGAGTGGTCCCTAACACTAGTTCCTACCTGTTTATGGGCCATGATAGCCACACAAAGTCCAGGGAGCGCAGGTACAGCATGCACGCCAGGCACACTCTGCTTTTAACCCCGTCCGGTGCCGTGACAGCTTTCATCGGATCCAGGGATGCAAGTACCAACATGCATGCTGAGCCCACTATATACTTCTCCTGGAGCCAAATGGCTACTGGTAGGCGCTGTAAAAGCAGACTCAGTTTTATACTGACTTTAAAACCAGCCTCCAGGGCAGACTAACTGGTCAGGTGTGCATGACTGCATGGAGAGCGCCACGCCTCCAATATATACTACAAAAAAAAAATGTGGGGGGTTCAGTCAGCACAACCCTGTATGCAGGTGCACATCGCTATGGCGAAATACACATACAAACGCAAAAACACAAATGCAATAGCACTCTGCAACCAGCACTCTGCCCTGCCTCTATGCTGGATGTTGAATGAGGCATTGGTGTACATTTTGGCCAAAGCGTAATAAGCCACTCACCACGTCAAGGTCGCCTCTATGAGTGGTCCCTAACACTAGTTCCTACCTGTTTATGGGCCATGATAGCCACACAAAGTCCAGGGAGCGCAGGTAGGAACTAGTGTTAGGGACCACTCATAGAGGCGACCTTGACGTGGTGCGTGGCTTATTACGCTTTGGCCAAAATGTACACCAATGCCTCATTCAACATCCATTATCACAAATTCATATACTCCTGCCGTTTTGAATGATACCCTATATGTGTTTTTTACTGATATTTTGGGCTCGACTGGAATACTTCAAAGGATTGCAGCACATTTTGGATTTTGGAGGTCTACTTTTCTATTGCTGACTTTATTGCACCATACCACCAGAAGACATGTTGTACAGTACCAAAACCTGAGAAACACCCATGAAGTGAGGTGCTGACCCCCTAAAGTATTCATCTTTGCACTTTTGGCTTTTTTAGGAAAACTTAATGAGTTTAGGTGGACAAAATGAAAACACTTTTTCCCCAACTGCCAAAATATAAAAAGCAACTTCTATATAATACCCACCCATATTTATTTTTATTGTTTTTATATTTAAATATAGAGATATTTATTTTTATTATATTTCTTACAGAGGATTGAGCCCCATCTCTTTTTGCTCCATTTGGTCATTTGCATATGAATAAGAACAGCAGCTGTTTATCATACAGAAAAAAGGAAGGTATATAGTTTTAGTCAGCATGATGAGCCCTACCAGGCAGTATGTCTGATTTAATAGGGTTGATGCTGGTGACAGAGCTTCTTTAAATGTGCCTGGAGTTGTGTGGGATTCATCATCCGGTTCTGCAGGGCATTGTTCACAATTAAACGGTTATCAGTGTGGGATGTGGCCAAATGGTGTCCACTTCTATGCCTTTTTGTGACTCTTCCTGTCTGTGTCTCTGTTGACATTCTAAGCTCAGTGGCCACTTCCGTCTGAGAACACACTGCTTGAAGCCTCGCAATGGTTTCATGATGTCAAAATGTGAACAGCATGATGAGGATGACTGTTTAAATACCAATTCTAATTGAACCAGGAAATTAATTGGGCGATCCATGGATCAAACACCTGTTGTGAATTTTGCTTATAAGCCCCTTTTTGGGAAGTAAGGTGGGCAAAATTTCAATTTCATCATAATTTTTTTTTTTTTTTTATGGCGTTCACCGTGCGGTTTTATAGATCAGGTCGTTGCGGACGCGGTGATATATAACATGTGTAGGGAATTTTATTTTTTAATTTTTAATCAGGGATAAATGTGTTTTTTTATTTTTACATTTTTTCACTTTTTAAATTTTTTTTTTTTACCCAGACCAACTTGGTTCTTGAAGATCCAGTGGGTCTGATGTCTGTATAATCTTGAAGATCCAGTGGGTCTGATGTCTGTATAATACAGTACAGTACACTATATAGTGTACTGTACTGTATTTCACTTAGACTTTGTCTGAACAGATCTCTGCCTTAGCACAGATCTGTTCAGCACCACGGAGAGCAGGATGCCTGAGAAGGCGTCCTGTTGCCATGGGAACCTTCCCCATTTGCCACAACTGAGCAGACTGGGAAGGGGAGGGAGGGGGGCTACCTCCCTCTGTGACCCCATCCTGTCCGGGGGCTGCAAAGGCACAGCAGCCCCTCGATGGGAGAGGGAGGGAGCTCCCTCCCTGTTAACCTCTTCCATACAGCGGTCCCTACGGACCGCGGCATTGAAGGGGTTAAAACGGCTGACATCTGCACAGATGTCAGCCGTTTGAATCAGATTGTCAGCAATGAGCTGACAGTCTGATTCAACCGCTTGGTCAGCCTGAGAATAAATGGGGGGCGGGCGGAAGATCGCGTGCCCGCCCGCCCCCCACACTGCCGCTCGCCTCCCGCAATCCTCCCCCCGCTGCGCCCACAGGCACACAAACACAGAGGGCTGCAGGGGGGGCTAACTTTGAAATACAGGCGCTTTGAGGTTTCTGATCCCTGCGGTCACGGACCGCAGAGATCAGAAACTTGCATAAGCGCTACAAACCGCAGGTCTGAATTGACCTGTGGTTTGTAGCGATCGGCAATGCAGGGGGGTCACAGGATCCCCCTAGGCATTGTCACGGGGTGCCTGCTGAATGATTTCAACAGGCACCCCGTTCTAATCACTGCTGGCCGTGCGGCAGTGATCAGAAATACACAGGACGTACTGGTACGCCCTGTGTCCTTAAGTGGTTAACTCCTTAAGGACACAGCCTTATTTCACCTTAAGGACACGGCCATTTTTTGCAAATCTGACCAGTGTCACTTTAAGTGGTGATAACTTTAAAATGCTTTGACTTATCCAGGACATTCTGAGATAGTTTTTTCGTCACATATTGTACTTCATGGTAAAATGGAGTAAAAAAAAATAATTCATTTTTATTTATAAAAAAATACCAAATTTTCGGGGGCGGAGCCTGGCCGTGGATGCAGATGGCTGTGTGAAACCTCGGCTCCTCCATACCTAAGCGAATATAACCAATTTTACAGCGGTGACCCACTCCAGAATGGTCAAGTACGGGAGAGACAGGGGTCCTGACCCCCCCGATACACCGAAAACCCAAAAGAGCCAACAAGCTATGCAGCGTTTCCTCAAGAAGAAAGCCCTTCACTCACCAGGCACGGGCCCTAAGATGGCGGCGGCAGCAGCATGCGCTGAGGAAGGAGAGGAATCTGATGCGGACAGCTCGCAGGGGGATGTAGTGGAAACTCGGGACTCCTCACCGGTGTCGAAGTCCTTCCTAACCAAGGTACTGGGGCAGGCACTTGAAAAAGCAATAAAGCCAGTATTGGCCGAACTGTCTGATATAAAATCGGAGATTACACAAATGGGGCCCAGAGTGGAGACGCTGGAAACTGCGACTCAGGAACTGGTAACACACTCCACAGGAATGGCGGATTACCTCGACATGCATACCGCAGAGCTCAACAGAGCGATGTTAATGCTAGAGGACCAAGAAAATCGCAGCAGAAGGTGAAACATTTGCATCAAAGGACTGCCAGAGTCCTGGGCCTCTGAGACGCTGAGCAAAGTAGCTATGGAAATATTCGCTGACTTATTAGGTCAGGAACCAGCTGCCTCGATTACAATTGAACATATCCACAGGGCCCTGAGACCCATACCGAGGCCGAACGAAAGACCCAGGGATGTGGTCTATGGCTTGCTTTCCTTTGTGGACACTGCCAGCATAATGTCCTCAGCTAGAGACAGAAGGCAGATCACATATGATGGAGCGGACATTGCACTTTATCAGGATATCGCACCCTCCACGCTTGCAAAAAGACGCATCATGAAACCTCTACTAGATGTGCTGGGAGCGCAAAAAATCCCATACATGTGGCTATATCTCTTTGGCATCTCGATCCTGAAAAACGGGAGACTTATAGCGATACACACCCCAGAAGACCTGGAGAAAGCCTGGGAGGCCATAGGAACCCATCCGATAGTAGTCCTTTCGTGGATGCCGATAGCTCAGCCAGCAAACTTACCGCAACTCACACAAGTGGAGCCCTGGAAGAGAGTACTGAAGGCAAAGTCCAAGTTAAACAAGTCGGTACCCTGAGCACACTCTCCTCCACCCTGAAGAAGGAACCAGGGGTTAAAAATCTCAGATTAACAGGACAGTCATAATTGTCCCTTCTTACTCACCAACCCACGTGGAGTTTACCCACATTGAGGGTCTCGGCTCTGAACTTTGGGCCTACTTTCCAACTTGCCAGTTCTTATTAATAGTCTTGAAAATTTACTGTAGTTCTGGTTTACTATTGAAATGTGGCGTGTACCTCCTGTATATGCTTTCAGCTGTCTTTCCTAAGTGTATATCTAGATTGAAACCACCCTACCCTTCCTTTTTGTTAACCCTTACTCTAGAATTGGGAATATCACTCCCTCCCCCCCCTACCCATTGCCCCTCCTCCCTTTCCCTTTTTCCCCCCTACTCAAAAAAGGAAAGAGACAAGATCAGCATAAATTGCAGGGTGACTAACCAGATTCTCAAATACAGCTTGGTTTACACGTTTGGGGTACAACGACCAGGCTAAGTTTCTTATCTGCACCCCGATATCATTACACCCCCCCTCCCCTCTTGAATTAGCAGATCCATATAACATTTGTTGAATAATTTCATTGCTGTATTGCTCAGTACTTGCATTTTTATACTTTTTTTTTCTCTCTCTAAATTCACCCTAGCTAACTTGTACGCTCCGAACACAGCCACTGTACAATGGCTCCTTAAAGCCTTAGACACTATTAAACTTTTTGCAGAAGGTCCGGTGATCTTGGGTGCGGATCTCAACCTAGTATTGAACCCAGAAATTGATTCATCCACATCCAAGACACACATTGCGCAGAAACATATAAGTAGGCTACATAGAAAGCTGCATGATCTACAACTGATAGATATATGGAGAAACCGCAACCCCACAGTTAAAGACTACTCCTTCTATTCCAACCCACATGGCTCATACCAGAGATTAGACATCAGATGGATTAGATGGAACATCACCATCTCTGACCATGCACCCTGCCACGTGACCCTCACCCTGGCATCTCTACCAAGAAGAGAGTGGAACTGGAGACTCAATGAGTCCCTGTTGAACAACAGGCTACAATCCGAACAGGTCAGGACTCAATTAGAGCTGTATTTTGGGATCAATTCCACCGCACACAGCACTCCCTCTATTGTATAGGAAGCCCATAAGGCATATGTTAGGGGATGTTTTATTTCTTTAGAGACCAGGGTTAAAAAGGAGCAGCAAAAGGCTTTGGATTCAATACTAGCTCAAATAGCAAGGGTGGAAAAGCTTAAACTATCTGCAAGCAGAGAGAATCAAGGGGAACTCACAGAGCTTAGACTGCAACTCAACAAACTCCTAGCCCAGAGAGTAAGGAAACAGATGTTAAATTTCCAACATAAAGTATACGCCCATGGGAACAAAGGGGGTAAACTGATGTCCTCATTACTGAAAAAGGCCAAAAATGTAACATACATCCCCAAAATAAGAAGAACAGATGGAAATATTACCCAGGATACGCCGGAGATAGCAAAAGCCTTCCAAGAATTTTACGCGGCGCTATACAACCTTAACCAAACAAAAACCCCAGACCAAGAAAATATTAGACAGACACATATTACAGAACTTCTACACTCTCTTAAACTACCGTCAGTACCTCCAGATGCCACAGAATCACTGACTAACCCTGTCACGAAGGAGGAAGTCAGTCTTGTTATACAGAGCTTCCCCCCAGGTAAAAGCCCAGGCCCGGACGGTCTGCCCTTACTGTATTACAGGAAATTTCAGGCTATTCTTATACCCCGATTCACCGATGTGTGTAATTATTGCAGGGAGGTCACCTTCCTAAACAGACACAAGAATCGTATGTCACACAAATTCATAAAGAAGGCAAGGATCCTCAGGACTGTGGAAGTTACAGACCAATATCCCTCCTGAATCTAGACCTAAAGATCTGGGCTAAAATACTAGCAACTAGATTAAGCAAAATACTACCCTCCTTAATAGGCCCAGAACAGTCTGGATTTGTCCAAGGTAGGGAAGGAAAAGACAACTCTCACCGGATTTCATGCAATTCACGCTGCAAAAAGAAAGAGGTTCTCGTTGGTCCTGCTGAGCATAGACGCCGAGAAGGCGTTCGACAGGGTCAATTGGAGCTTCATGAAATGGACTCTGGAAAAATTTGCCATCCCTGATCCGTTCATACATTCAATATTTACTTTATACCAGCAACCACATGCCAGATTGAAAGTTAACAGCACACTCTTCCCAACACTTGAAATAACAAATGGGACAAGACAGGGGTGCCCACTATCCCCATCCCTATTCATTCTGGTGGAAGAGATCCTCATTCAGCTACTTAGACAAACTACTGAAAGCAAGGGTATAAATTATGGAAAGACGAACTTCTGTTCTTAGTGGCTAACCCCGATAAGGGCATGGATCACTTAGTTAAAAAAATTGAAGTATTTAGCCAGATTTCAGACTTCAAAGTTAACCACTCCAAATCTGAAATACTAAATATCTCATTGCCAAAGTCAAGAGCAACTTCATTACAGACCCACCTTCCTTTTCACTGGACCAAGGGACCAATACAATATCTAGGGATACTGATACCAAGGGACTTAGAGGGTCTATACAAATGCAACTATATACCCCTTAAAAAGAGACATTACACAAATCCTACAAAAATATACCTTGCCCTACCTATCCTGGATGGGTAGAAAAAATGTGCTTAAAGCCTATGTCTTTCCCAAGATTCTATACGTAATGCAAATTATACATCTACCAAAAACATTTCTTCTAGATATCAGGAGAATTTTCTCTAAATATCTGTGGAATGGGAGAAAACCTCGAATCTCATACAACATCCTAGTTAGACATAGGGATAAAGGAGGATTGGGAGTCCCAGATGTGTCAAGATACTACCAAGCAATACAACTGAATAGGTGGTTAGAGTCTGTTGACCCCAAAAGACAACCAGATGTACAAGAGATATTTGAGTATAGTGTAGGTCCCTCAATCCAAAGTCACCTATGGCTTCCTGATATAAGCTCAAACAAAAACAAAGACCTTGATCCCTTGTTAAAAGGGATTCGAGAGACATGGAAAGAACTCTGTAAAGATTTAGCCCCTGTCCCGTCTCCCCTTTTGCCAACATGCCTTATCCCCGACTTCTTAGGAAACAGCAGGGATATCCTCCCGGAGATCCGGTCCTCATTGGCACAGGTTAGATTGGGGGAGTTAACCCCTGATACAGAAACATCTATAATGAACAGGCTATCCGAGCGAGTAAAAAATTCCCCAGGTTATTTCCCTACAAAGTCATATGTAAGTGCTGTGTGTGGTGGGTTGAAAAAGAAGTGCATTTCTGGGAGACCTTTGACAGATTTAGAAAATATATTACTATCTCCACTCCCCAAACAGAGGAAAATCGCAGCACTATATGTACTGGTGGGAGCCGAGGGTGAGGCAAAAAAGCCTCTGTACCTTAGAGAATGGGAGAGAGAGCTAAACATTGTGTTTACAGACCAGGAAACTAAAAAACTCCTGGCTTTCTCACATGGATTTTCACCATGTATACGCCTACAAGAAAACTATTTCAAACTCCTCTCCAGATGGTATAGAACCCCGAAGTTCCTGTATAGGAGGGGCTTGTCCCCTAATCGGCTGTGCTGGAGATGCGACAAAGGAGTAGGTTCATTATCCCACATTTGGTGGACATGCCCACTAATTACTCCATACTGGGAGGGTGTTAACACAGTAATAAATAAGGTCTCAACACCTGAACTCAAGATCACAATAGAAATAGTGCTCTTCTCAATACCAACTGACCTCTACCATCCGTCTAAGCATAATTTAGCAACCCATGTTATATCGGCTGCGAAAGCCATTATACCTCTCCATTGGCATAGTATTAACACTCCCTCCGTACAAGAATGGAAGGCGAAAGTTAAATCAGATTTGCCAATTTGAAGAAATGACGAGTTGGATTAATAGGAGTCCCGAAAATTTCCTTAAAACGTGTCAACCTTGGAGGTCATTGGACAGTGGGTGTTAGGAAACGTTGTGACGGTGGCTAGATGGCTTATCTTAATTTGCCTGGCCTCACCTGACTAGCCTCTTAAGTACAGAACCCCAAACTACCTCCCCCCTCCCCCCCTTTCCTTTTCCATTTTTTTTCTCTCTTCATTTCTCTCTCTGATATATTTTATGTCCTATGTTTAGATAGCCGATGTCACTTTGTACACTCCAGCAAACTGCACCTTGCAGAAAACAATAGAGTCTATAGGAGTGGTGCAGGAGACTTTATGATTTGAAATAACTATGGCTATTATACATTAGATGTTATTCTATGTTTATCGTAATGACCTGTAAAATTACCTTTATATATTGTCAAACTCTGGCCATCAGGTCTTGTTGGTCTGTTTAAAAAACTTGAAAACTTGAAAACAAAGAATTAATTTAAAAAAATACCAAATTTACCAAAAATTAGCAAATTTACAAGTTTCAATTTCTCTACTTCTATAATACATAGTAATACCTACAAAAAAATGGTATTACTTACCGGTAATTTGATTTTACAGAGCCCATGACAGCACCACTGGAGAGAGGAGGATCCGCCCCACAGAGACAGGAAACCTGCTGAATAAAATGGGCGGACATACTCCTTCTCTTCAGTGAGTTTTCCAAGTATCGGAGGAAGGCCGCCACATGAGTTAGACATGCAATTTGTATACAAGGAATATTATATATATATATATATATATATATATATATATATATATATAAAAAAAGAAAAAATAATGGCGGCACTGGAAACAGGTAGTATGGGTGCTACGTCCAGGGATATAGCTGCTTACCCCAAATAGACAAAGTAGAAACACGGACAGCACTCCAAGTAGAAAAGTGGTATTTAATCACCCATGCAGATGGCAACGTTTCAGCTCAAACAAGAGCCTTTTTCAAGCAATGAACACAGTGTATGCTGGGGGATATATAGTCCAACCCCCATTACATCATCATAAAATCAATCAACAGTAAAATTTACAGAATTAAAGTGCACAAGTGCATATGCAATATCAAAATATCAATACATATGTGTCATAACCATAGGCGATGAGATCGCTGCAGTGATATATCAAAAATATAATACTAAGTGTATGTATTATGACCTCCAAAGAGGTAATTAGTGATTGGGGACAGGTGTACACAAAAGGTGGGAGGGACAAGAAATGATAATGCTGCACAAAACGAGGGAAAGCGGTGACCTACCCAGCGCTGTTCATAGTGTCCAACATGTCACATGCCGCTGGATCTGGCGTCCGGATACACACAATGCGCAGACGCTAGAGAGCGTCCAATCGCGGCATAACGTCACCGGTAGAAACGGAGACATGCGCACTGACATGCGCACTACTGTTGAAAGTCTTGGTCGGCCATTTTGCTAGAGGTAATAACACTGTGGATGCGCATGTCCATGTAAGAATAGACAGGGCAGCGCAACACGGAAAAAATAAGCCGTGCTATATGATATGAGTACATGGGGGCAAAACGAGCTGCTGTAGCTCAAATTGGAAACATCATCAATGGGCGACAGGTGCAATGGAGATCGCAACAGAATATGCCGCGGTCCTCACACATATCGCTCATAGATCCCCCATGAACCCATCATGAATCTATATCCTGCAGTGTGGACTGACACTAAATGCCACACAAACACCACAATGGGCTAACCGAACCAAAACCATGTAGAGCACAAAATGAGTGGTTTTTGTGCTCTACATGGTTTTGGTTCGGTTAGCCCATTGTGGTGTTTGTGTGGCATTTAGTGTCAGTCCACACTGCAGGATATAGATTCATGATGGGTTCATGGGGGATCTATGAGCGATATGTGTGACGACCGCGGCATATTCTGTTGCGATCTCCATTGCACCTGTCGCCCATTGATGATGTTTCCAATTTGAGCTACAGCAGCTCGTTTTGCCCCCATGTACTCATATCATATAGCACGGCTTATTTTTTCCGTGTTGCGCTGCCCTGTCTATTCTTACATGGACATGCGCATCCACAGTGTTATTACCTCTAGCAAAATGGCCGACCAAGACTTTCAACAGTAGTGCGCATGTCAGTGCGCATGTCTCCGTTTCTACCGGTGACGTTATGCCGCGATTGGACGCTCTCTAGCGTCTGCGCATTGTGTGTATCCGGACGCCAGATCCAGCGGCATGTGACATGTTGGACACGATGAACAGCGCTGGGTAGGTCACCGCTTTCCCTCGTTTTGTGCAGCATTATCATTTCTTGTCCCTCCCACCTTTTGTCTACACCTGTCCCCAATCACTAATTACCTCTTTGGAGGTCATAATACATACACTTAGTATTATATTTTTGATATATCACTGCAGCGATCTCATCGCCTATGGTTATGACACATATGTATTGATATTTTGATATTGCATATGCACTTGTGCACTTTAATTCTGTAAATTTTACTGTTGATTGATTTTATGATGATGTAATGGGGGTTGGACTATATATCCCCCAGCATACACTGTGTTCATTGCTTGAAAAAGGCTCTTGTTTGAGCTGAAACGTTGCCATCTGCATGGGTGATTAAATACCACTTTTCTACTTGGAGTGCTGTCCGTGTTTCTACTTTATATATATATATATATATATATCTTTTTTTTTTTTTTATATATTTATATAATTATTATATTTTTTTTTTGCAACACCCGTGCAGTATAGAAGAACCGCCAGGGAGGGAAAACCAAGGGTGCTGTCATGGGCTCTGTAAAATCAAATTACCGGTAAGTAATACCATTTTTTCCTATCGCCCATGACAGCACCACCAGAGATTTACTAGAGAGAAGAACCCCTTTACCAAAGGAAGGATCACCAGAAAAGTTCAAGTCCAACCTATAGTGCCTAAAAAAGGTTGAAGGGGAAGACCAGGTTGCTGCCTCACAAATTTTCTCAATTGGAACAGAAGACCTCTCAGCCCAGGAAGCAGCCACCGCCCTGGTCGAGTGGGCCCTCAGGCCCCCCGGGGGAGATAACCCCGAGGAAAGGTAGAATAAGAAAATGGCCGACACGACCCACTGAGATATAGAACTCTTTGAGGCAGCAGAACCTGTGTTCCTCCCTTGAAACTGTAGGAAGAGTGAGGAAGATTTCCGCCAGGAAGAGGTAGAGGACAAATAGGCCAAAAGGGCTCTCTTGACATCTAGACAATGGAGAGATTCTTCTTCCTCCGAGGAAGGATTTTGACAGAGAGTAGGAAGAACAATCTCCTGAGAGCGGTGGAATTTGGTGGCGACTTTTGGAAGAAAAGCCGGGTCAGGACGGATGATAACTTTGTCCTCTAAGATTAAGGTGTACGGAGGGTTGATGGAGATGGCTTGGATCTCACCAATCCTGCGAGCAGAAGTCAAGGCTATCAGAACGGATAGCTTTAGGGTAAGGTGCTTAATTGAAATAGAATTAATGGGTTCAAAGGGGGGCCCAGATAAAGCTTTTAATACCACCTCTAGACTCCAGGGGGGGGGGGTCTCTTGGAGCTACCACTAAGGAAGACCTCTCCACGGCTCTAAAAACCTGGAAACCCAAGGGCTACTGGCTATGTTCTGATTAAAAAGAACCGACAGGGCAGAGACCTGAATTTTCAGGGTACTGACTGATAGACCCATTTCTAGACCATTCTGGAGAAACTCAAGGATAGAATGCAAAGGAGCAACCAAAGGCATGTTCCTTAACTGGATCTGGGCAAAATCTAAAAACTTGTGCCAAACTCTGCTATAAATCCTTACTGTAACCTCTTTTTTACTTTTTAGCAGGGTAGAAACCAAGGCATTTGAGAACCCTTCCTTTTCTAATAACCACCTCTCAAAATCCAGGCCGTTAAGTGTAGGCTGGCTACAGCTGGATGCATCACTGGTCCCTGGCTCAGAAGGCCCCGGACCGTCGGAAGCACCCAGGGATCGGCAATCGACATGGTCCGGAGTCCCGTGAACCAGGACCTCCTGGGCCAGAAGGGGGCAATTAGGATTACTGTGGCCCGCTCTTCCCTGATTTTCCGTAAAACCCGGGGAATCAGGGGAAGAGGGGGAAAGGCATAAGCCAGGCGGAAATTCCACTCCTGTGTCAGGGCGTCTATCCCACAGGGGGATCCCGCTCTGCTTAGGGAATAGAAATTTGTCACCTTCTTGTTTGAATGGGTAGCAAATAAGTCAATTTGGGGGATATCCCAAAGATTTACTATCCTCTGAAAAACAATGGGGTCTAGGGACCATTCCCCCTGGGACAGGGTATGGCGGCTCAGGAAATCCGCCTGTCTGTTTTCTACCCCTCTGATGTGGACTGCCGATATCGAGGTGCATATCCTTTCTGCCAGACTCAGAGTGACATAAGCTTCCTTCATGAGAGCTCTGCATCTTGACCCTCCCTGCCTGTTCAAATAGGAGACTACAGTCCTGTTGTCTGAAAGAATCCTTAGGTCCTTTCCTTCTATCTATGGAAGGGAGGCCCTCATCGCAAGGCCGACTGCCATCAACTCTTTCAGGTTGGAGGACTCTGCTTTTTGTAGGGGGTCCCAACGACCCTGGAAGGAAGTTCCCTGAATGTGGGCACCCCACCCCCAAGGGCTTGCATCCGTAGTCAGGCACACTAATCTGCCCGTTTTCCACGGGGTCCCCTGGATGAGATTTTCTGTATTCAGCCACCATGATAGCCTCTGTAAAGTTTGGACTGAGACCTTCATTTTTGCGTTTAAGGACCGGTTTTCCTTCCAAGCAGACAGGATCTCCCACTGTAAAGCTCTGGAGTGCAGCTGAGCCCACCTTACTCCCGGAATACAGGATGTGAGGGAACCGAGGACCGACATTGCTATCCTTATTGAAGTAACCGGTTTCCGGGTTAGATTTCGGATCTTGTTCTGGACAACATTTACCTTGTTTGCAGGTAAAAAGGTTTTCTGGAGAGAAGAGTCCAGTATTAAGCCTAAGAAGGTCTGCCTTCTCGATGGACGGGGTCTTGACTTCTCTTCATTCATTATCCACCCTAACCTGTTTAGGATAGCCCGGATTTCTGAAACCGCCAAAATGCATACTTCTTCTGTCTGACCTACTATTAAGAAGTCGTCCAGGTAAGGGACGAAGAGAATGTCCTTTTCCCTTATGTGGGCTGCCATTTCCGCCACCAATTTTGTAAACACCCTTGGGGCCATGGAAAGGCCAAAGGGTAGAGCCTGGAACTGGAAATGTTCAAGTTGACCCTTCAACTGGATGGCCACCCTTAGAAACTTCTGGTGCTCTATTGCAATAGGGACGTGGTAGTATGCGTCTTTTAAGTCGAGAACGGCCATGAAGCATAAAGGATAAAGAAGATTGATTGTTGAACGTATAGTTTCCATCTTGAATCTTTTGGGCTGAAGGAATCGGTTTAATTTTTTTAGATTTATGATGGTTCTGAAAGAACCGTCAGTTTTTTTTTACCAAAAAAAGTGGTGAGTAGAACCCTCTGCCTTCTTCCTTTATTACTGGGATTAAGACAGATTTTTCTATTAATTTTAACCCCTCTGCCTGTATCACTGACCTCCCTAAGGCCAAAGGAGGATCTATGGTTGGAAAGAATCGGGCAGGAGGGGACTGAAGGAATTCCAATCTTAACCCCTTGCCGACGGTATCTAAAACCCACGGACTTAGGGAAATTTTCTTCCACTCTGCTAAGAAGTCCTTCAGTCTGCACCCCACCGGAATCCTGGCGTCATTGTTGTTCTGGCTTTCTCTTATCCGTGGAGGACTGGTTAAAGAAAAAAATTATATTTTTCCTCTGACCTCTGAACCGGTCCTCCCTGGTCCTCTTATCCTGTTCCTGGCTACCCCTAAAGGGACGAAAGGACGATTAAACTTATTTCTGTAAGAAAAAGATCCCTGAAAACCAGGAAACCTTTTCTTCCTGTCTGCCGCTTTATCCAGCAGGTCGTCCAGACTTGGACCGAAGAGGTATTCCCCCTCACATGGAACACCACAGAGCTTAGATTTAGAAGCAATGTCCCCAGGTCAGCCTTTTAGCCAAAGAGTTCTCCGTGCTGAGTTGGACAAAGCCGCTGATCTGGCTGCCAACCTAACAGAGTCAGCCGAGGCATCCGCCAGAAAGTCCGTTGCCTTCCTAATCGTAGGGAGGGAGGCGAATATCTCTTCCCGGGGGCACCTATTTTTTAACTGGGACTCAAGCTCTTCCAACCACATAATAAGAGACCGGGTCGTGCAAGTGGAGGCTATACTAGGCCTAAAAGAGGAAGTTGATGCCTCCCAAGCCCCTTTCAGAAAGGCATCCGCCGTTTTATCCAGCGGGTCTTTCAAGATTCCCGTGTCATCAAATGGTAGGGCCGTCTTTCTGGAGACTTTGGATATGGCCACATCTATTTTAGGCGCCTTATCCCAAGACGCAGAATCTTCCTCCTTAAAAAGATATTTACGCTTAAGACTTTTGGAGATAAATACCCTCTTATTGGGTTTTTTCCTCTCTCCCTTTATTAATGCTGATACGTTCTTATGTATTGGAAAAGTACCATGCTGCCTGGACTCCAAGCCCCCAAACATAATATCCTGAATTGAGCGGGGTTCCCGAGTTTCCTCTATGCCCATAGTCGAGCGGATAGCTTTAAGGAGTTTCTCGGTGTCTTCTACCGGAAAACAGGGTTTCCCCCCTATTTCTTCTTCCCAAGACAAGGCCTGCGATGAGATATCAGAGGGACTAAACACTGAAGAAGGGATCTGATGAAGGGGGTTCTCTGGAATACACTCTATGTTTAGGCTTTTGCTGTTTCTGGGTAGCCTGGGATGCATTAATCTCAGAGCGTACCAACGTTTGCAGACATTTGTAAAATGAGGGAGACTCTTCAGCCACCGTCTTATTTATACAGGGCTGGCACATCTTCTTATCCCTGAGAAATATGAATTACACAGGTTGCAGGTCACAATGTAACCACCTAAAGCGACACTCCGTCTAAGCTATAACTAACAGTTATGTTAGACATTTCCATCTTACCATTCAGATGGTAACCCCATACTGCATAACGCACACTCCTTATTTTTCTTCTTTGCCCCCACCTTCTTGGGCTTAGCTGGGGCAGGAAGAACCGTGGGATCCTCGGACCGCTTGCCTTGATGGCTCTCGTCCTCCATCTCTGCCAGATCAAGTCAGAAGAGACGCCGGCCGACAATCTCGCGCTCCTCTCATAGGTGCCTGTAGATGACGTCACTGCCGGCATCAGAGGCCGGTCATGTGACTTTAGGAGCGCTCCACGGCCTGCTCACAGCCGGAGCCGCTCCTCTTCCTCCCCCTGGTGGTCGGCGTTTTCTTCCGGTGTAACACGTGCCGTCGTCTCCCCGCACACTGACCGCCCCCCTCCGGAGCTCAGTTGTGCCTCTGCCTGCCAGCGCCCGCCGTTACTTACCAGGGATCGCAGGTTAGTGGGGAACCACCAGAGGGAAGGATCCAGCATGTCGATCTACAGGCTTCCCATCAGAGACAGGAAACCACACTGAAGAGGAGGAGTATGTCCGCCCATTTTATTCTGCAGGTTTCCTGTCTCTGTGGGGCGGATCCTCCTCTCTCAGGTGGTGCTGTCATGGGCGATAGGAAAATAGTTATTACTTTATATTCCCCATATGTCTACTTCATGTTAGGATCATTTGGGAATGATATTTTATTTTTGGGGGACGTTACAAGGCTTAGAATTTTGGAAGTAAATCTTGAAATTTCTCAGAAATTTTCAAAAACCAACTTTTTAAGCACCAGTTCAGGTCTGAAGTCACTTTGTGAGGCTTAGAAACCACCCAAAAATGACCCCATTCTAGAAACTTCACCCCTCAAGGTATTCAAAACAGATTTTCCAAACGTTGTTAACCCTTTAGGTGTTCCACAAGAAATAATGGAAAATAGAGAAACAATTTAAAAATTTCACTTTTTTGGCAGATTTTCCATTTTAATATTTTTTTCCCCAGTTACAAAGCAAGGGTTAACAGCCAAAAAAAACTCTATTTATGGCTCTGATTCTGTAGTTTACAGAAACACCCCATATGTGGTCGTAAACTGCTGTATGGGCACACGGCAGGGCGCAGAAGGAAAGGAATGCCATACGGTTTTTGGGAGGCAGATTTTGCTGGACTGTTTTTTTTTTACACCATGTCCCATTTGAAGCCTCCCTGATGTACCCCTAGAGTCGACACTCCATAAAAGTGACCCCATCTAAGAAACTACACCCCTCAAGGTATTCAAAACTGATTTTACAAACGTCGTTAACCCTTTAGGTGTTCCACAAGAGTTATTGGCAAATGGAGATTACATTTCTGAATTTAAATTTTTGAGCAAATTTTCTATTTTAATCAATTTTTTCCAGTTACAAAGCAAGGGTTAACAGCCAAACAAAACTCAAAATTTATGGCCCTGGTTCTGTAGTTTACAGAAACACCCCATATGTGGTCGTAAACTGCTGTACGTGCACACGGCAGGGCACAGAAAGAAAGGAATGCCATACGGTTTTTGGAAGGTAGATTTTGCTGGACTGGTTTTGTGACACCATGTGAAGCCCCCCTGATGCACCCCTAGAGTAGAAACTCCAAAAAAGTGACCCCATTTTAGAAACTACGGGATAGGGTGGAAGTTTTGTTGGTACTAGTTTAGGGTACATATGATTTTTGGTTGCTCTATATTAACACTTTTTGTGAGGCAAGGTAACAAGAAATAGCTGTTTTGGCAGTTTTTTTTGTTATTTACAACATTCAGCTGACAGATTAGATCATGTGGTATTTTTATAGAGCAGGTTGTCAGGGACACGGCGATACCTAATATGTATACAATTTTTTTTATTTATGTAAGCTTTACATGATTTCATTTTTGAAACAAAAAAAATCATGTTTTAGTGTCTCAATAGTCTGAGAGCCATAGATTTTTCAGTTTTTGAGCGATTATCTTAGTTAGGGTCTCATTTTTTGCAGGATGAGTTTACGGTTTGATTGTCACTATTTTGGGGTGCATATGACTTTTTGATCGCTTGCTATTACACTTTATGTGATGCAAGATGACAAAAAATGGCTTTTTTTACACCATTTAATTTTTTTTTTTAGAGTGTTCATCTGAGGGGTTAGGTCATGTGAGATTTCTATAGAGCCGGCCGATACGGACGCGGCGATACCAAATATGTATACTTTTTTTAATTTACTTAAGTTTTATACAATAACAGCTTTTTTAAAACAAAAAAAAAATGATGTTTTAGTGTCTCCATATTCTGAGCCATAGTTTTTTAATTGTTTGGGCGATTGTCTCAGGTAGGGGCTCATTTTTTACGAGATGAGGTGACGGTTATATTGGTACTATTTTGGTGGGCATACGCCTTTTTGATCACTTACTGTTGTACTTTTTGTGATGTAAGGTGACAAAAAAAAAATCTTTTTTACGTTGTTCATCTGAGAGGTTAGATCATGTGATATCTTTATAGAGACAGGACGCCGCGATACCTAATATGTCTACCTAATACGCCCTATGTCCTAAATAGGTTAAGTGATTCAAAGAAAAGAAAAATCTTTAAACATTTTTCAGTTTATATAATGAATGTTTAAGTTTGTAAAGAAGAATACAAACACTGCTATTTTTTTGAACAGTCTAAGGCTATATGCACACAACCGTTCGGTTTTTTGCGCTCCGCAAGCTGCGGATCCTCAAAAAACGGAAGCCGCCTGTGTGCCTTCCGCAATTTGTGGAACGGAACGGGCGGCCCATTGTAGAAATGCCTATTCTTGTCCGCAAAACGGACAAGAATAGGACATGCTATATTTTTTTTGCGGGGCCTCGGAACGGAGCAACGGATGCGGACAGAAACACGGTTGTGTACATGAGGCCTAATATTCACTTTTCTTCAATTTTTTTGGAGGAACAACAAAAATCTGATATATTTTTCTACATGTTTTGATTTGTAACAGAATGTGTAGTGTTCCCAATGCATTTGTGTGTATGGAAATAGAAGCTATTATAAGGATTTTAAGCTTTATTCACTTTTTTTTAAACACACTGCTATTATTTTGAACACAACTGAATGCCTTGTAACAAAGTTAATTCCTTGGCAACAGCCTTAGGGCTTGACCCATTCAATCACATACTATATTCTTTGCCTTTAGACTTGTCCATGGTTTTGTGGGGGAGGTAATATAACGCATTTTATCAATCTTTACAATAGAACACACCGCTCTCACAAGAGAGGCATTGGGGTACAACCCCTCTATTCCAACTGGAAGTACCAAGCCAGGCTCTGAAACAGGATTGTATCGCTCTAGGTGGTGAGAGAGATATCCTTCTTCCATGTTAACACAGGAGAATTCACAGGTTTAGGGTAGAGTAACCGCACTTCAGCGGCTATAAGCTCTACCCATAGCTCTACCCATGGTACAGCAGTTCTCAGAAACAGTGGTTATACAACTAAATATTAGTGAAGTGATTCAAAGGAAAGCAAAATCTTCAAACATTTTTCAGTTTATATAATGAATGTTTGAGTTTGTAAAGAAGAATACAAACACTGCTATTTTTGAAGAACAACACAAATTTGATATATTTTCTTCATGTTTTGATTTGGAATAGAATGTGTAGTGTTCCCAACGCATTTGTGTGTATGGAAATAAAAGCTATTAGAAGTATTTTGAGCTTTATTCACTTTAAAACACACTGCTATTATTTTGAACACAACTGTAAAGCGAAGGAGAGAACCATTTTTCCATATCCCTTTTCTTTCCCCCTCCCTTTATTTATATTTCTTTCTTTTACATATTATGTATCTTTCTTCAAAGTCTTAATCACCTACATGCATTGTATGCTAGATTTCCTGCTATAGTAGCTGAAGCAGGATAATTTCTACATGTGTTCTATGTCATTAACTGCTACCCGACCGCCTAACACAGGATTGCGTTCCGAAGGCGGCCGGGTTATTCCTCCTCGACGCATCGGCGCGTCATGCGCAGTGCGGGCCAGGAATCATCGCAGGAGAAGTTCGTCCCCAGCCTGCCAGCCAATGATTATCGCTGGCAGGCTGGTGACTTTTGAAAAATCGAATCACAAGCCATATTACACACTATATTTAGAAATATAGTGTGTTAAATGGCTTCTGTGCTCTCTGTTGGGTCCTTTTCGTCGGTTAGTCCCAGCAGAGAGTACAGATAAACTGTAAGTGCAAAACACTACACATTTAGACCCAGATCAGCCCCCCATCACCCCAATTAACCCCTTGATCACTCCTGTCAATCACTAGTGAAAGGGAAAAAAGTGATCAGTGTAAACTGTCACTTTTTTTTTCACCAGTATTGACGGTTAGGTTTTAGGTTAGTTTAGGCCCCTTTGGTAGGTAGTTAGCGTCGGTTAGCGCCCAGCCCACCGCACCGCAGTCACTGATTAGCGTATCGCTAATCAGCATTGGTACTTTTATAGTATCTGTAAGTAATCCGAACTGGTCACAGTCAGATCTATAAATAGTATTAGTGTCACCTTAGTTCGCCCTCCACCCAAAACGCAGTGTTTGCCCGATCAGGCCTGATCGGTTGCCCACACGTGCGTTCACCCACGCCCGCCCTGCAACAGTGACAACATTTTTCTTTATTTTTTTATCACTGCACAATCACTTCACAAGCGCTGCGGCGATAAAAAAAATCAGTTTTGATATTTTTTTATTAATCTCAGCGGCTTCCTGTACTTCGCTAGCCTCCCATTTGTAAGACAGGCTTGCTTTTTTTTCTTGGGTAGTCTCAGGGAATACCCCCTAAATTTAGTTGACCAAATGGCAAGTAAGGGGTATTCTTCTGAAGAGGCCTACAGGATTCTGACCCAGTCGGATGAGGAATGGGAACCCTCATCTGATGAATCCAGCGGGTCAGAATACGAACCTGTAGAAAGCAGTGGCAGTCTGACCCAAAGTTCGGACGATGAGGTTGAGGTCCCTGATACCACCAGGCGTACCCGGCCCCATGTTGCTAGACCACAGGTTGCGCAGGATCCGCTTCAAGGGCAGCAGAGTGGGGCTGGCGCTGTCTAATTACGTGGCGAGGCATACACCAGCAGCGCAGCCCATCCTGGACCTAGTACCAGCACTGCCGTAGAACATGGTGAAGTGGCGAGCACCAGAAGGGCAGTTGAAGCTGGTACGGTGGCACGTGCATTAGTTCCCCCGTCGCAGCCACCGCACAGACAGGCCCGTAGAGCCCCTAGAGTCCCTGAGGTGCTGGCAAACCCTGATTGGCAGCCCCCAACTTCAGCCGCACCAGTAGTTCCCCATTTCACCGCCCAGTCTGGAGTTCGGGTTGAGACAGCTCAGATCGGATCGGCACTGGGGTTTTTTGAGCTGTTCTTCACTGCGGAGCTCTTGGACTTAGTCGTGGCAGAAACAAACCGATATGCCACTCAATTTATAGCCGCTAACCTGGGAAGCTTTTATGCCCAGTCTTTCCGGTGGAAACCCATCCAAGTTTCCGAATTTAAAACTTTTCTGGGCCTTCTCCTCAACATGGGCCTGACAAAAAAGCATGAATTGCGGTCATATTTGTCCACGAACCCAATTCATCACATGCTTATGTTCTCTGCTGCCATGTCCAGGACACGATTTGAGACCATCCTGCGTTTCCTGCACTTTAGTGACAACAGCACAGCACCTCTCGTCCCAGAGGCCACCCAGCTTTTGACCGCCTCCACAAAATTCGGCCCCTCATAGACCACTTTAACACCAAATTTGCAGATTTGTATACCCCTGAGCAAAACATCTGCATAGACGAGTCCCTTATACTTTTTACCGGGCACCTTGGCTTCGAACAATACATCCCAAGCAAGCGCGCCCGGTATGGGGTCAAATTGTATAAGCTCTGTTAAAAAGGGCCACAGGCTATACGCACAAATTTCGAGTCTATGAGGGTAAAGATCAGACCCTGGAGCCGGTCGGTTGCCCTGACTACCTGGAGAGCAGTGGGAAGACAGTCTGGGACTTGGTGTCACCCTTATTTGACAAAGGGGAACCATCTTTATGTGGACAATTTTTACACAAGTGTGCCCTTCTTCAAGCATTTGTTTCTAGAACAGATTGGCTGCTGTGGCACCGCGCGACCTAGTCGCCGGGGCTTCCCCCAACGGCTCGTTACCACCTGTCTTGCAAGGGGGGAGAGGGCTGCCTTGTGTAACGAAGAACTGCTCGCTGTGAAATGGAGAGACAAGCGTGACGTTTACATGCTCTCCTCCATTCAGGCAGACACGACAATACAAATTGAACGAACAACCAGTGTCATTGAAAAGCCCCTCTGTGTCCACAACTATAATTTGCTCATGGGAGGGGTGGACTTCAATGACCAGATGTTGGCTCCTTATTTACTTTCCCGCAGGACCAGACGCTGGTATAAGAAGGTGTCTGTATATCTAATTCAATTGGCGATGTACAATAGTTTTGTTCTCTACAGTAAGGCTGGGAGAACACGATCCTTCCTCAAATTTCAGGAAGAGATTATCGAGAACCTCCTGTATCCAGGAGGTTCCGTGGCCCCAACCACCAGTGTAGTGAGCCGTCTACACGAGCGACATTTCCCTAATGTCGTTGCTGGTACCTCAACCCAAGCGTCACCCCGAAAAAGATGTTGTGTCTGTAGCAGGAGTGGAATAAGGCGTGACACCCGCTATTTCTGTCCTGACTGCCCTGACCACCCTGCCCTATGCTTAGTAAAGTATGGCCAAGGAAAGAAAAAAGCGCTCATAGGGTAAATAAGTTAAAAGCCGGGCCTCCAAATCAACAGGAAGAGTGGTACTGCTCACCTGTTGTTATTGCACCTATTGTTTGGTGCCACTAAAATGGAGGAAAATAGGAGTGATTACGTCTCACTGGTTGGTGCTGCCGATTCCGTCCGCGTTCCCCTTTGGCGGGGGCCAAGCCGCCGTCTGGGTCAATGAAAAGGGTATATTTCCACTGGACCGGGGGTCGAGTGGAGAGGTGGACCGTAGGCGCAAAGACGCAACCAGAGGTTTTTTTATATGAACCAATAGTTTTTTTTTATTATTGTTAAAGTGACAACACGTTTCGGGGTTCTGCGGACCCCTTTTTCAAGTCTAAAAAAACACGGACGGAATCGGCAGCACCAACCAGTGAGACGTAATCACTCCTATTTTCCTCCATTTTAGTTGCACCGAACAATAGGTGCAATAACAGGTGAGCAGTACCACTTCAGGGCGGTCCCGCCATCGCTGCCCGTCCAGACCGACCTTGTCCCCGCCCACTCCGCCCCCTTATAGCCGGCCCAGCGCGCGCTCCAAAACATACAGTATCCGAATGCCACACGTGCTAGGACCTGGAAGCAACGCTCTCTCCACCAGCGGTTCCTTCCACCGGTAAGACCCCCAGCACCTGTCTTTCCCCTCCGCTCGCATCCGTCTGCACTGCAACCTCTTCATGCCATTCGCCCTCAGCTTTCACTTTAACCACTACACCCCATCTCATGCTTGTTTTCCCTTACCATGCCTAGCACTACCAGTCTAGATTAATTCACCCTACCCTTACAACCACATAGATTTGTACGGCTGACGCTGCAGTTATATTACACCCTGAGCTTGTGTCTGCTTATGACTAATCGATTGATTTCAGGGCTTAACCCTTAACTGACCATGAAATTGCCTAAAAATTGGCATTACACACTACCGTCAGGATTCACGTCCAGACGCGCCACCAAAAACCAGCCATCTACCATCCACTATATATTACCCAATATATATTACCCACTATGGCGCCATTTAATCCTATTATCCTGCCTTTATCCCAATCAGCGCCCATCTTATACTGTTTTATATATATGTATGTATATTTTTAGAGAGATATACACTCACCTAAAGAATTATTAGGAACACCATACTAATACAGTGTTGGACCCCCTTTTGCCTTCAGAACTGCCTTAATTCTACGTGGCATTGATTCAACAAGGTGCTGATAGCATTCTTTAGAAATGTTGGCCCATATTGAAAGGATAGCATCTTGCAGTTGATGGAGATTTGAGGCATGCACATCCAGGGCACGAAGATCCCGTTCCACCACATCCCAAAGATGCTCTATTGGGTTGAGATCTGGTGACTGTGGGGGCCATTTTAGTACAGTGAACTCATTGTCATGTTCAAGAAACCATTTTTCCAGTCTTCAACAGTCCAATTTTGGTGAGCTCGTGCAAATTTTAGCCTCTTTTTCCTATTTGTAGTGGAGATGAGTGGTACCCGGTGGGGTCTTCTGCTGTTGTAGCCCATCCGCCTTAAGGTTGTGCGTGTTGTGGCTTCACAAATGCTTTGCTGCATACCTCGGTTGTAACGAGTGGTTATTTCAGTCAACGTTGCTCTTCTATCAGCTTGAATCAGTCAGCCCATTCTCCTCTGACCTCTAGCATCAACAAGGCATTTTCGCCCACAGGACTGCCGCATACTGGATATTTTTCCCTTTTCACACCATTCTTTGTAAACCCTAGAAATGGTTGTGTGTGAAAATCCCAGTAACTGAGCAGATTGTGAAATACTCAGACCGGCCCGTCTGGCACCAGCAACCATGCCACGCTCAAAATTGCTTAAATCACCTTTCTTTCCCATTCTGACATTCAGTTTGGAGTTCAGGAGATTGTCTTGACCAGGACCACAACCCTACATGCATTGAAGCAACTGCCATGTGATTGGTTGACTAGATAATCACATTGATGAGAAATAGAACAGGTGTTCCTAATAATTCGTTAGGTGAGTGTATATCCGCATATACTTATATATGTATGGTTATATTTATACATATATATATTTCATATATTTTTTATATATATATATATATATATATATATATATATATATATATATATATTTTTTTTTTTTTTATATATATTTTTTTATATACCATATATTTTTTATTTTCTATTTATGTTATGTTTTGCTTTTACAATTCATACCTAGTTCTCAATCTCTATTTATTGACCTCGTATTGCATTGACAGCTTTGCATTTACGTATTCATGTACCTTTCTAACCATTCATGACCCCAGGCCTCATGACGGTCATGTTATTACTTTTAATTTATTTTTATTACTATTATCACTCATGACGGTCATGTTACCACTACTATTAGTATCATCTTTTATCCATTATTATCTCTTTTACCAGACATTTTTGTAACCTGAGGCACACAAATGTGTTTTCTAATTTGTGTGATTTTGTGTATATGTGTGTTTTTTTAGACTTGAAAAAGAGGTCTGCAGAACCCCGAAACGCGTTGTCACTTTAACAATAATAAAAAAAACTATTGGTTTATATAAAAAAAACTCTGGTTGCGTCTTTGCGCCTACGGTCCACCTCTCCACTCGACCCCCGGTCCAGTGGAAATATGCCCTATGCTTAGGGGAGTGTTTCCGGAAGTACCACACACAGGTACACTTAGTATAGGGATTGCTTTACACAGGACTGGCACACAGGGCTGTTAGGGCCCATTCACACAGAGCTGCTGCAAACCTCTCCTTTCACCTGGGACAAAGTGCATAATGTACTTCGCCACATCTCTGGGCGATTTTGCGCTTTGCACATTGTCCCATGGGGAAGGAGAGGTTTGTCCTATAAAAAGGTAAAAAAAAAAATATATATCACAGGTAAGCAAAAAAGTTAATGTTCCAAAAGTTCAAAAAAGTTTTTAAAAGTTGATGTTCTGTTTCAAATGTTATATAAAGTTAATGTTAATAAATTTATTGCGTTGCAGCCTGTTGTTTTTTTTTTTTGCTTTGTTTTTTTACCTTCTAGGTGGACCAACTGATCGACCAGCTGCAGCACTGATGTGCATTCTGACAGAAGCATTGCGCTGCTGTCAGATTACACAAAAGTCTGTGTATGCGGCGCTGCAAGACGAGAATCCTCCTCTGCAGTAAAAAAGATATGTTTGCCGAGGCTTATGAGCTGAGGGGCGGTGTTCATATGCTTTGGCAAACACTTTGTATATAAAAAAAAATAATTAATTCCGGCAATGATTTATTCATCCACATCGATGATGTGAATGGAGAAATCGGGTTTGCCAGGGCATACGGGCTGAGTGGGTTTGGATGTTGGGTGGAGCTCCTATGTCCTGGCAGACGCCTTTCCCCTCGTTTTTTTTTTTTTTGCACATTTATGGGCAGAGATTTTTTCATCCACATTGATTGATGCGAATGAAGAAATCTGTGCCGTTCATTTTTTCTTTCAGCCCAGAGGCTGAACGGAAAAAATATATATATCTCATTACCCATATGTTCAATATAAGGAGAATAGCAGAAACTCCTAATGCTGGCCATACATGTAATGATTGTGGAGACCCTCAAATGCCAGGGCAGTACAATGCTGGGTGAGAGAAATATCTCTCTAAAAGACAACTTTTCCCATTTTTTTTATACAAAGTTGTCATTTGACAGAGATATTTCTCTCACCCAGCATGGGTATATGTAAAAAGACACCCCAAAACACATTGCCCTACTTCTCCTGAGTACGGCGATACCACATGTGTGACACTTTTTTGCAGTCTAGGTGGGCAAAGGGGCCCAAATTCTAAAGAGCAGCTTTAGGATTTCACAGGGCATTTATTACACATTTAGATTTCAAACTACTTCTCACACATTAGGGCCCCTAAAATGCCAGGGCAACATTAATGCTTATTAAAACGTGTAGAAATCTGAGTCTTATTTCCTTCTGGAATTTGCATCACCACCTATCCCTTGTTTGAACTTGATGGACTTACATATGTCTTTTTTCAACCGTATTAACTATGTAACTATGTAAAATTTACTGTGTTCCTATGGAACCCTGCCACAGGCAGACATCTAAAGGTACATCGCTGAGGCAGGCCTTGGAGTCTCCCAAAGGCCCAATGCTACCATAGCAACCTCAATCTTGGCATGGGTGACCCATTCGGGCCTCAGAAGTGCAGAGCTCCAGGGGATATATGCCTCAGTCACAATTGACCACAGCATTTGAGGGGTTATATGTCCATGATCTGTATTTTTGCAGATTGCAGACAATGCCTCTGGGTGTCTGTTGTGTAAAGCAGTAGGCGTAGGCACCCGGTGGCTAAGGAGCCCTCTTAGCATCATATTTCAAGTCCCAATTTCTACTTTACATGTATAACAGAGGTCTGGAAACAGTTAAAATAAAATTCATTTCCCAATATAACTAGGGCTTTCAGCATTATAATAGTGATTGACAACACCCCTGTTAATTAAAACATTTTACTCCCTTTTTAACCAAAAGGTCACTGGGTGGTCTTGAACCCAGGACCTTGTGTATCGGAGGCTAAAATCTTGACAGATGAACCACAGGCTTGACACACACACACACACACACACACACCTAAATTAGGCTTTATCCCCAATGTCCAGGTATACACAGATGTATCTGTAGATATTAGTGCATTGTACATGAAAATAGCAGAGCAGCGAGCTTGGCTATTTTCGGAAGCCCCATTGAAATGAATGGAAAGTGCACCGCAAAAGAACAGCCACCGCTTCATTCACTTCTATGGGGCTTATGGAAATAGCCGAGCCAGCGAGCTCCGTTCTAAGAATAGGTGTGGGTCCCATGGGTGGGACCCGCAGCTATTAGACATTGGGGGCATATCACTAGGATATGCCCCCAATGTCCACAATGAGACAACCCCTTTAACCCCTTCCCGACATGTGACATACTATTTCGTCACATTTCGGGTCTTTAAAGATAGCAACCCGCTGCCTGCTCTTTCCTACGGCCAATGTCTGAGATGGGCGGTAATGCCGATCGCTGACATTTAACCACTCAAGATGCTGTGGTCAAACCTGACCATGGCATCTGAGAGTGCTGAAAACCAGAAGCATGCGCTTCCAGTTATGCTCCGACTCCCCCGTGCAGCGCGGAGCCAGAGCTTGTTTGCAGCAGCCTCTGTCATAGTCTTTGACACAAGGTTACTGCACAGTCTTTCCTATGGAGCTCTTGCCTGTAATAAGGCTTACTAGGAAAGTAGTACAATAATCATAGATTCCCTATGGGAACTATAAAAAAAGTGTACAAAAATAAATAAAATTTTAATTCAAATCAAAAGTTCAAATCACCCCCCTTTCCCCAAAATGAGCATAAAAAAAAAAAAGGACACATCATGGGCCCGCACTATGAAAATATAAAAGTATTAATCCCGTACAGAAAAAGGAGAAACGAAAAAGGACAATTTTTTTGGGTCGCTTCTTCTCCCACAAAAAATTAAACTCGATCAAAAAGCTGTACTTGCCCCAGAATAGTATAAATTTAAACTACACATCGCCCCGCAAAAAATTAGACCTTATACAGCTCTGCACACATAACTACAAAAAAGTTATAGGGGTCAGAATATTACAGCAAAAAAAAATATATATATATATTTTTTTTTTCCGCATCAAAACGCAAGGAAAAGTATACATATGTAGTTTGGCTGGATTCATACTGCCCTGGAGAATGAAGAGCACAAGTTAGTTTTACCGCATAATGAAAAAAAAAAAAGGCAAAATTGTGTTTTTTTTCCCCAATTCCATCACCCTCATACAACTATGTGAATAGAAAAAGAAAAAAAAAGTTATGTCTCTGCGAAGGCGGGGAGTGAAAAATGAAAACGCAAAGTCAAAAAAACCTTCTGGGTAGAAAGAGTTAAGTCTTTTTATAATATCAAAGGCCACTATGCAGATATGTCCACTCAGGAATTGGAGGATTTTTTAACAAGACAGCTTTGTTAACAAGATACATTACTCACTTTTGTGAGATACTGTAGCTTACAGCAATGTGGAGTGATCAAAGGGAGAAGTTGGATTCTGCTGTGAATGGAAGAGCTAAAATATGGAATCACAAAATATGTAACCGAATCATATATGCACTAGAGGAAAATAAACTGGTTGGCACACTGGTTATTGTGGTACTCCACGTAGGGATAAATCTGCAACTAATAATAGTAAGTAACCACAGCACTCAAGTAGATATAAAACAAAAGTGTGCCGATGCAACCAGTTTTTGGGTGTATTCAGTTGATCTATGAGTACTTCCATTCATCCTTGCTTCTGTGATGAAATACTTCTGTGGCCTAATACTATTGCTCTTTTACACTTGCAGTTTCTTTTAATTTACAGTATGTCGGACAGACAGGTGACAGACCCTTCTAAGGGAATGAGCAGCAGCCAAAATGTTTCTGGAGCTGGCAGAAGTAGCAGCAGAAGAAGGAAAGGGGGGGGGGGGGGGGGGGCGGGATTGGTAGCAGCAGTCGCAGCATTAGGCCAGAGCTGCCAGTGTCATCTAGCGGTTGTGTTTTGACCAGCAACCCAGCTGTCCTTGAATGGTTGACTGTCTTCTACTTCGTCACAAGTCACATCAGACACCATGCTTAGTTGGCATGGCCCAGGAACAAGCTCTGTGCACCTGTCCTCAACCTGCCTCTGTCATTTTCTATTCCTTAAGCTGGAGAAGTATTGTATGCCGTCAGATCGGCTCCACTTTTCAGCGAGGATAAGCTTCTAGAGGACAGTCAGCAGCTACTACCCAGCCAAGACCTGGAGGACAGATTCACCGTTTCCTCCAGTAGGCGGGCAAGTAGTGACGACGAAAGGCACGCGGGAGCTGGTATTGTAAGCGGTCAGGCACGTGGCCCCGAGACTGGTGAGAGTGACATTAGTGACGGGTAGACAGTAGTTGACGATGATGTAGCCGATCGCACGTGGGAGCCAGGTGAAAAGGGGGCTTTATCATCAGAAGAGGGTGGCAGCTTGCGTGTGAGGCAGCAGGGTGGTAGCCCCCCCCGGCGTCCTTGGCAACACAAGACACGCCGCCGACTCCTGATCTGGATTTGAGATAGCCGCCCAGGGAGAGCTGATCACCGCCAGAGGACCGAACACAGCAGCGCCGGGTGAAGGGTAAGTGACCTCTGTAGCCAGAGACAGTGCGGGACGTCGCACTCAGGCACAGAGCATCCCTTCTTCCCACAGCCCAGCATAAGAAGTACAACAATATATATTGCTACATACAAATTACAAATGTATATGCATGCTGTTTTATGAAAATCGACTGACAGCTATATGTATCTACAAGGCGCATCATTTATCTCCCATCTCATAGCGGTGACTATATAAAAGGAGACCTAAGGCGCATTATATCCAATTATCTCCTATCCAGAGGATATTATCTCAATATAAAGACTATCCCATATATGGGGAGATAAGGATAAAGACGCATTATTTTATCATCCATTTACCCTCCACCTTGAGGTTACTATTTTATGAAAAGACAGTTTTTATCCAAAACTACATGAATAAGGACAATCATCCTCTATTTTTTCACTTCATATTTTACTAGCGCATTACCTTTACTAGCGCATTATTTTTACTTTTTTACATTTTCTTATTAGCTTAATCTTCTATATTACCAGCTGATAACCATTTAGTGATGACTAATTTATTTCTATATTTTATTTATATTATCTATTAAAAGGACATTTAGCAGAATACAATTCTTCATCACTATTACATTTATCCTCATTATATTGCAACATTATTATAATATATTATACCATATATACAAATAAACCTATAGATTGACCCAAATCAGAGTGTGCCTGCTTGTCAATTTACTTTCAATCACTATAAAGTGGCCTGGAAAAACCGTGGCGCTAAAGTAGTGGTAGAACCTAACCCAGCAACCGCTGCATTACAATAGTGGCCCGCACCCATTTTCCAGTGTTTAAGGCTCCACCACCTCAGCAGAGGGGAGCTGTGTTTCCTTCCCATAATCTACTGGTCGTGATGCTCCTGCTCCTCCTCTCTCTACTCCTCGTCACTCATTTTGTCAGCAATCGATCATAGAGGCGATTGCAAAAAGACAACAGTATTCATGCACTTCTTGAACGGCGCAGAAGCTGAACCTGCTCCTAACCAAGTTGCTGGTACTACATTCCCTCCCTTTCCATGTGGTGGACTCTGCATCTTTTAGAGAACTGATGGCTTGTGCAGAGCCAAGGTGGAGAGTCCCAAGCTGTCATTACTTCTCCAAAAAGGCTGTACCAGCCCTGCACATGTATGTTGAACAGAAGGTGGGCCAGACAGAGTTTGTCAAAGTTCACGGCAGCGCCAATGCGTGGAGCTGTAACTATGGTCAAGGACAATATATGTCCTTTACAGCCCACTGGGTAAATGTGGGTCCTTCCCAGCCACACCAGCAACTTGGCAGGTGACCGCACTGCCTCCACATTCTCAAGCTGTGGGTCCTGCGCCAATGTCCTCCGCTGCCTCCTCATCCTCCACCCTGTTCTCAGCCTCAACTGCAGGCACAATTCGGAGTGCTCCTCCAGCATACCACATGTGCAGGGCACGGCGGTGTCACTCGGTTTTGCCCCTAGTTTGCCTGGGTGAAAAGATTCACCTAGGGGAGGAACTACTCCGCTTCTTCCATCAAGAAATCGAATCCTGGTTGTCTCCTTGCCAACTGAAAATCAGAACCATGGTCACCGACAACAGGAAGAACATTGTGTCGGCGCGGCGTCAAGGAGAACGTGTTTAATCTGGTTTTAAAAGTGGTTCCTGAAGTCTTCAAACCATGTGCAAGACATCCTAAAAATGGATAGGAAACTGTGCATGCACTTAAGCCACTCTTACACTGCAAAGCACACCCTTCTTGAACTGCAAACGCAGACTGGCATTCCCCAACATCGCCTCATATGCGACATTTCCACCCTGTCGGACCAACTAAATGTGCAGAGGAAGGCTGTAAACGATTTATTGATGATGCAGGTGGCCAGGAACACTCCCCTGTGATACTTTGACATTTGCCAGTTGCAGCTCATGTGTGACACCTGCCAGGACTACATGATGAACAAGGTCATTCTACTGCTTCTTGTCCTGGAACAGATGCTGCTAAATCTGGCTGACCAGGGGACAGAAGACGTGGTTTCTACATCTCATGTATAACCTATTAAACCAACAAGATGTTGGTAAGATGCATGACATCACATAAAAAAACTAAAGATCCGTAGGGACACACATACAAAAAATATTAAACTTTATTAGGTAATAAAGACAAATAATTACAACACATAATTAGAGACAAATATCTAAAAGGTAAAGCAGCAATGCAGGTAGTGTTGCATGAAGTAGCTCACCTGCTGACTGACAAAGCGTAAGATCCCAATATCTAAGCTTGCTCAGCACAAAGGCAAATGAGCAATAACAGATAGTATACCAATGATCTCCTGGAAACTATCTCATAATCCCAACTGCCTTATATGCAAAACTCCATAAAAGGTACCAGTAGGAAACCATCAATGGATGAAAGCTACAGGCAGATAAAAAGGGAAAAGGACAGAAATACCTGGAAAATGGTAAAGTACAGGGATCCAACCTTCAGTCAGCTGTGAGCACAACCTTCAGTCAGCTGTGAGCACACCCCGACGCACGTTTCGCTCCGCTTCTTCACGGGACGTATCTGATTTAAGCACTCAGCCACATTATATACCCAGAAGCTAATTCAATGTGTGGGACACCTGTGGATGGATCAACTCCGCTAATCTCGGGCGGAGTCCCGCGAGACCGGTGTGGTTACACCACCTATCGTCATCAATCCTCCTGACCTAAAGAGGCCCTCCCCCAATGTTCGCGGCTAATCTCGCGAGACTACGCACGGGACAGCCTCCCCCAACCGCAGTCACATGACCGCGGCGTCACCTGGCAGTAATTTGCGCGAGATCTCGCGCAAGCTAACGAATCGCGGAAGACTGCGCGCGAGGCAGTTTCACCCGACCGCGGTCACGTGACTGCGACATCACCAAGAAGATCACATGATCGCACCCGAACCATCTCTAACCAGAGAAGTGGAATCTCGCCACTGACATGTATCCACATAGGTATAGTATTAAAAGACATTGTTTTAGAGAGTGGAGTTAACAAAACCAGAGTGTGATATATCTAAATAGTAAAATACTTTATAAATCGTGCTAAATACAGAGCATACTAGCCGATACATTTTACAAAGGCGACCAACAATCAAAGGACATCAGTATTCATACATAATAGCTTCTTTTGACACATTATGCACTATAAAGTGCTCCAGTGTAATATGTACATATATAAATAAGTAAATGAGTAAATAAGTAAATATAAATAAGTAAATATAAATAATGATTATAAATTCATTGTGACACATATAAAAGCTTAATGCTAAAATATTAAGGTAAACAAGTTGTGCTACAAAAAAGTGCAAGTGAAGTGAAAAGTGCTGAGTGCAAGTGACATGCAGTGAAATAAAACTGTGTAAAAAGTGATATATCCAAATAGTAACAATACTGTATATCCCAGGTTGATTATAGCCTAGATTTTGCGATTATAATTATATAAATAAAGTATAGACATAAAAAATGGACATAAAGATGGCATATAAGTCCCATCATCAAGCAAAAGTCCCACATCTCAAGCAGAGGTACAAAGGATTTTTCTACATCTCATGGCCACGTCTCCTGTCCGCTGGAGGACATTTGTGCCCAAGCAATTTATACAAAAATGGGTGTTTTTTCTGCACAAGTGACAGGAGAGGAGAAGCAAGGGGAGCTAGAGAGTGATGAGCAAAACAAGGCAGATGACCCTGACACACTGTGGCAGTATGCAGTGGAGATGGAAACAGGGAGTCCCTCTGAGTCCCTTGCGCAAATGGATCGATGCACGCTCAATTGCTTGCGTAGTGACAGCCGAATTGTCAAAATTCAGCAGAGGGAGGACTACTGGCTCTCCACCATGTTAGACCCTTGCTATCAGTCCAAAATCGGAACTTTTTTCGACCAGCTGAGAGGGAGGATAAACTGAACAACTATTGAGACATCCTATGTAGTCAGTTGCCAGTGCCTATGTGCGCCATCGCCCATCCTCACAAAGGTCTAACAGGGGGAACTTCCAGCACTGCCGGGGTTGCAGAGCATTATATTGATTTATGATGCTGTGTAACCCTTAGATGTCTGGAATGTATTGGATAACACTGACATAATGATGTCAGTGTTATACAATACATTCTAGAACTGTAAGGGTTACATAGCATCATAAAATCAATAAAATATCAAGTGGCAATAACTTCGGCTCATCGGAGCCCATACATTTTAATACTGTAGGGAGCTCCTGCTCCGTACAGTATTAGAACAAAGTTTTATGCGAATTGACTTCGGATGTTTGATCCAAAGTCGATTCGCTCATCCCTAGTCTTGACCATTGTACAAAACAAGCACTTATTAACCTTTTGTGTCACCCCTATCTTCTAATAGATTGTAAGCTCTTGCGAGCAGGGCCCTCATTCCTAATTTTAATTGTTGACTGTCATTTGTCGAGGATTGGTCACGCTCTTCACTTAAACTACATATCTTTGGTGCAGTAATAGAAACGTTTAGAAAAAAAATTCACATTTGGAAATACCTGCTCACAAGTTTCACGGCACGTAAGTTCGTTCGCTTGATAGCAGCATGATGTATCTATAGATAGAGAAAAAAAATATGTTTATGTTTAGAGATACAAATATAAATAAAATTCTGTAATACAATGCAGAAAGGATAATTGCAACAGCTTATTATGAAATACCTGTTTTGTAGTAAAGAAAAATAAATCTTGGCATGTCCCATAGCTATGCCATGTTCATTGTGCCAACCGAAGTGAATTTACAATGGCAATACAATGTATTTTATGATAAAATATTAACACACTTTATAGAGCAAACATTGCACACAGGCAAGGTCTAGCTATTTGATAACAATATAGCAAATTATTTGCTGTTGCATTGCTATGTGTGACAAATAGAGGCCTACTTCCGTGTATGATTTATGTATATGTTATGTGATGGTTGCATAGAGTATACACATTCTCAAATATTGTTTGCACGTGACCACTCAGTCTGAACCCGTGTGTGGAATATGCATCACCTTTGCAAGAAATCAGGTTATCACCGGGCTGTTAGAAACTGGCCCTTTGCAAGTGGTAACGAGATGTTTCTTGGACTGAACACTCAAGCCCCATGGAAATTCATACACCCTAGATTGGGTGGCACCACTCGCAGCAGTGGAGCCTTTTCAGCTGGAATACTAGAAGATGAAGAAAATATATCATAAGCTATAACTCATCTCTGGTACAACTCATATTAATCCATGTAATAATTGAGTTCTGTATAATATGACTCGTAGGGAGTCTAAACATCCCACCCCTTCCAGCAAGCATACCTTTAGGGTCCATTCACACATCCGCAAAATGCGGAACGGAATTGTGGACCCATTCATTTCTATGGGGCAGCACGATGTGCTGCCCGGACACGGAATTGCGGACCCGCATTTACGGGTCCGCAATTCCCTTTTCGAAAAAAATAGAACATGTCCTATTCTTGTCCGCAATTGCAGACAAGAATAGGCATATTCTATTAGTGCCGGCAATGTGCGGTCCGCAAAATGCGGAACGCACATTGCCGCTGTCCGTGTTTTGCGTATCCGCAAAACACGTTGCAGACGTGTGAATGGACCCTTATAATGAGCAACTCGCCTTCCGGGAACTCTACACCAGTCAGATTTGGTATTAGAACAATCGGCATGATGAAACATGTGTTAAAACATGATTAAAACATGTTGGGCCTCGGATATCCATTAGGGTGGACATGTTTTATTGATATTTCATGTTTGCCAGCTGAGGGAGAGAGCTGGAGCATGCACACATTATGCATGCCTTCCCAGAAGACTGGGCCACGGATGGGGGTGAAACCACTCTAAGCTCCATCCTCTGCCGAAAGGGGAAAAAAAGAAGTGAATTTGACCCTTTCGTTGACACAATTTGGGGATCCATTCAACACTGGGTTGTGTTCTATATTCTCCTATCCGCGGAACCAGAACGGACCCTTATCAAGCAATATAAATCCTTTTATTTTTAACAGTTTATTCACATCTATGTAGGTCTGTTATTTCTTTTAATTTTTGGAACTTGAGGACTGTACATTTTTAGCACATTAAAGGCTATGTACACCTTTGGGGGAATTTTTTTATTTATTATTGCATTGTACTGATTACGGATAAGAATGTGGCTGAAATAAGTGTTCATTACCTCTTAGTAGTTTAGAGAGAAGGGTTATTAGATTACTAACACAAAGTGAAAGTGAAAGTACCATTTACAAAGTAAAAAAAAAAAAACTGTTCACTCTTTGTGACAGAATAGATCTATATTTTTAATAAAGGCCAATTGAAAATATAAATTTTAGGCAAAAATTTGTAAAATGCTAATTATAAAAAAATTGCCTCTAAAAGGTGTACATAGCCTTTAAAGCACATCTCTAATGGTTTTGCCTTGTGCTCTGAACGAGCCCTGTAACCTCCATTTTTAAGTGTATAAGGACAGTTTGCATTACCGTGTATCTGCTATTATGTGACATGTGTATCTGCTTAAGTGACAAAATGTAATAAATTAATTTTGATTCCTCTTTTATTGTCACAATATACTTGATCAGTAAATTTTGTGGATGTTTATGTGTTATTTTCTTTAAACATTAACTTCAATGGGGATACACAAAGTGTAAAAATACGATTATGGCGAGAGATGAGCGAATCAAAGCTGATGAAGTAAAATTTGATCTGAATTTCAGGAAACATTTGATTCGTCATGAAGTTGGATTTCCTCGTGCTTTGTGGTAATTGTATTTTTTCTAAAATGGCTGCTGCACATGTTAGAAAGAGGACGTAAGAAGCCCGGGAACAAGGGATCACCCATAATGTTGTGCAGCCAGTCAGCAGATAATCAGCCCCTGTGATGTCACAGCCCTATAAAGAGTCTCTTCCTGCCCGGTCTCTGCCATTTTACAGTGAACTTAGTACATTACAGGCTCTAGGGACAGTGATTTGTAAAGACTATGGTCACAAAATATTACTTTTCAACAGTTCAGGGACAGCTTACAGATAGTGTAGGGATATAATAGGGAGGCATTATCCACACTATAGGGAAGAGAGCAGGGACCGAATGAACAGTGTAAAGCTTGGTTTAAAGGAGCTATTCTAGTACACCTTGCTGCACTAATTGGAGTTAAAAAGCATTCTAATACTACCGATTTTAGGTTGTATGCACTTTTTTATACATAAGTAATTCCATTCATCCTTGATTCTCTTATTAGGGTGAAATTGCAGTCTGATACTATAGATTTTGGGGTGTTCACATCTTTTAGACATAAGTAAATCTGTTAATCCTTAATTGTGTAATTGGGGTAAAATTGCAGACTGATACTACAAATTTTGGGGTGTTCACGTTCTTTTATATACAATTACATCCATTCATCCTTTATTTTGGGGTGAAATTGTGGCCCGATACTACAGATTTTAGGGTTCTCACATAAGTACATCCATTCATCCTTGTTTAGGGGGAGAAATTGCGGCCTGATACTACAAATTTTAGGGGGATTACATTCTTTTTCACATAATTATATTCTTTAATACCTAATTGTGTAATTAGGGTGAAATTGCAACCTGATATTACAAATTTTAGGGTGTTTACATTCTTTCATACACAAGTATATTCGTTAATCCCTAATTGTATAATTGTGGTGAAATTGTGGCCTGATACTACAGATTTTAGGGTGCTCACGTTCTCTTATAAGTATATCCATTCATTCTTATTTCGAGGTGAAATTGATCCATGACACTACTGCTATTTTACCCTTGTTACTGTTACAGTACAGTATGACTGACAGACAGATGCCAGGCCACTGACAGTGGGCAAAATGTTTCGGGAGTTGCCAGAAGTTGCAGCACAAGGGGGGGTAGCAGCAGTCACAGCGACAGGTCAAAGCTTCCAGTGTCATCCAGCGATCGTGTTTTGACCAGCAACCCAGCTGTCCTTGAATGGTTGACTGTCTTCAACATAATCTCAACTGACATCAGATACCCCCAGCCAGGAGTTGGTGGATTCCTCTGACACCACGCTTAGTTGTATGAAAAAGAAAAAAAAAAAAAAAGAGGCTAGGACAAATCAAAAGTATTTTGCGGATCCATTGTAACAATGCCTAAAACGGACATGTTCTATTTTTTTTTGCGGGGCTACAGAACAGACATACTGATGCGGACAGCACCCAGTGAATGGGTCTGCATCCTATCCGCAAAAAAAAAAAAAACAAAGAAAAAAAAACGACTGACACAACATGCATGTAGCCTAAAACACCGAAAAGTTAGAAAAAAACGTAGCTACGTGCAGTTAGCCTAAAACACCGAAAAAGTTTGAAAAAACCATAGCACCCCAATCTTCACTCCAATCGTATATTTATTAGCACCGAACAGAAGCAACGTTTCGACTCAAAAGTCTTTTTCAAGCTACATGTGATAATACAAGTGAACAATACATATACACCCCTCTGAATAACGATTGGTTGGGGGAATGTCCCAAGAGAAGGTCAACTCCTCCCCTTTCACGATACCACCATTACATCAAACCCCAGTGACACAATTACATAATATACTTTTCACATGAAACCAAATCTGTGCATATATTCTTAAAACGCTTACATCAGAGGCTAGAGCTGAGCAGGAGGTCAAACAAATGAATCAAGCGGGAAACACAGCGTCCCCAGCATGTTACTGCGCATGCGTGGCTCACGTATACTAATTTGCTGCTGAGGCCGAAACTTCATTCAGTCACGTGATCAACCTGTTGATCACATGACCGGAACTAGAGGCTGTTGTCAAGACGCTGTAGCCGATGTCAGGCACCTGACCTATCACATGTTCCCATGTGTCCTGGTATCTAGGCAAACTCCGGTCCCCCTCTAAGCCTGCATATATTCATTATAAACAAACCAGGGATCTATTAGGTCAGTATTTCTTGTATATTAATAAAAGGCCTCATGCACACGACCGTTTTTCGGGTCCGTATCCAAGCCGCAGTTTTTGCGGCTCGGGTGCGGACCCATTCACTTCAATGGGGCCGCAAAAGATGCGGACAGCACTCCGTGCGCTGTCCGCTTCCTTTGCTCCGTTCCGTGGCCCCGCAAAAAAAAATATAGCATGTATAGGCATTTCTACAATGGGCCGCCCGTTCCATTCCGCAAATTGCGGAAGGCACACGGGCGGCTTATGTTTTTTGCGGATCCGCGGTTTGTGGACTGCACAAAATGGAACGGTCATGTGCATGCAGCCTCATTTGGATGCGCTGTTTCCCCTCACTTGACCCAACATTATAAAAAATATATATACAGATTTCAGACAATTCCTGGCGTATCTACAACCAAAGACCAGATGTATAAAAAGGCCCATTATAAACAATGGTTCCTATTCACACATTGACCCAGCTGGGTATGCTCCTGGGGTATATTAGTTAAAAAACATTAAAGAATGACCCTCGTACAGGCCAACCCCAGCCTCTCCTAACCTAACGGAAGAAACAACATGAGGTATTAAGGGCGGAAGGTATGGGCACCCTCGGGTGCAAAACCCCCCAAAAATAGGGGAGGGGACTAAAGAAGCACATAAATATCCCAAAGACCATGTAGAGGACCAAATATATAACAGCGCAGACACCAAGATGACATCTTCTTAATATGGACAGGGACGGACGCAGATTTGAAGAAGTTTCATGACTTCTTGAACAACATTCATGTGCAACTCAAATTTTACAAGGGTTGACTCTGAATATTCCATGCAGTTCCTGGATACTCTAGTTTATGTAAAAAAAGATGGCCTATAGACAGACCTCTATGTGAAACCGACAGATCGGAACAACATGGTCAGGTTCGACAGTGCCCATCCAAAGGGTATGCTGGAATCCCTCCCATACAGCCAGCTGCTTAGGACGAGACGTATTGTTTCGGATTAGGAGTTGGTAGATGACAGACTACGGACGATGGGACATAAGTTTGTCGATAGGAAATACCCCAAGAATTTGTTAAGAGGATAGGGTTAAGCAACAGGCACACGATCACAGCTATTGAGCACACAAAATAGAAAACCGTGTAAGAAATGGGTACCATTTGTATCTACATTCTCAACAATGAGTGGACAGATAGCAGGAGCACTTAAGCGCAATTGCAGATTTTAGCGCAGTCTTTTTCGGACATAGAGAAATTTCTGTCCCCAAACCTGATGTCCTACAGGAGGTCGAATAACTTAGGTGACAGTCTCATACACTCCGAACTACAGAGTCCAGAGATGGTGCAGATACGTAAAAAGGGTTGTTACCCCTGCCTTATCTCATCACCGTACCGGTAAGCAGAACAAGATCAGGGGCTTTTACACCTGTTCCTCTGATTTTGTCATTTACATGTTACAGTGCCCATGTGGACAGTTGTATGTGGGTGAGACTACACAATCCTGCAAAGTGAGGATAAACCAACACCGGTACTATTTGTAAAGAGATAGACTCAGTCTGGTGATCTGGAGGGGGAACTTCCAGTCCCGGAACATTTCTACAGGTGTAGACATAATGTGGCACAGTTGAAGTTCAGAATTATTGATGGCATTCCCCCACTATGCAGAGGGGGGAATCGGGAACGGTTATTGAAGCGTTTGGAACTTAAGTAGATCTTTGAGCTTGATACTCTTAAACCCAAAGGTCTCAAATCGGGAGTTCAAACTAGGCTCCCTCTTCTGAAATGCCATGTAGGATTTTGGGATAGTGTTTTTATTGTAACGAAAGTTAGATTACCCGACGGTACATCGTGCTGACATATACTTATTTCTGTTTTTTATGATTCACAGATATTTTGATGTTTCACGCATCAGAGCCATAGAACTACATGCAGTCACGGACGTATGCAACCAAGGAACCGGCCCATTGGATAATTGAAAACACTGCTTGACCGCTGGACTTATGCAATGGGGGATTGTATTATCTGATCATGTTTCTTTCCTACTGGCTGACCCCCCTCTCCCTCCTCTTGACCTGGTGGGGGTTAATCAGATCAGGTAGAGTGGATGCCTATATTTGTGGGCATTTTCCTTGGGGTAATTCAGGTTGCAATAGGGGTGGCACTAGTTAATCCCACAGTGATAGACTGTTTGAGTGGTACCTTGTATGAAAGGGATATAGGCAGGGGAGGGGTCCTCTCCACAAAAATAAAGGAGGTTGGACCCAGTCTTTGCCTGGACTAGGGCAACTCACCTCCCCATATAGGGGGTGCCCCTGCCTTTCGGATTCCCCGATGTGAATGGCTTATGTAATAGGTTTTCGCGCATTCCCCGGTGGTGGGAATCATTGGGGTCTGCGCGGTTATATATTTGGTCCTCTACATGGTTCTTGGGATATTTATGTGCTTCTTTAGTCCCCTCCCCTATTTTTGGAGGGGTTTGCACCCGGGGGTCCCCATACCTTTCACCCTTAATACCTGATGTTATTTCTTCCGTTAGCTTTGGAGAGGCTGGAGTTAGCCTGTACGAAGGTCATTCTTCAGTTTTTTCACTAATATACCCCAGGAGCATACCCAGCTGGGTCAATGTGTGAATGGGAACCATTGTTTATAATGGACCTTTTTATACAGCTGGTCCTGGGCTCCTGTAAAATGGAGTACTGTGTACAGTTTTGGGCTCCTGTAAACAAGGCAGACATAGCAGAGCTGGAGAGGGTCCAGAGGAGGGCAACTAAAGTAATAACTGGAATGGGGCAGCTACAGTACCCTGAAAGATTATCAAAATTAGGGTTATTCACTTTAGAAAAAAAGACAACTGAGGGGAGATCTAATTACTATGTATAAATATATCAGGGGTCAGTACAGAGAACTATCCCATCATCTATTTATCCCCAGGACTGTGACTGTGATGAGGGGACATCCTCTGTGTCTGGAGGAAAGAAGGTTTGTACACAAACATAGAAAAGGATTCTTTACGGTAAGAGCAGTGAGACTATGGAACTCTCTGCCTGAGGAGGTGGTGATGGTGAGTACAATAAAGGAATTCAAGAGGGGCCTGGATGTATTTCTGGAGCGTAATAATATTACAGGCTATAGCTACTAGAGAGGGGTCGTTGATCCAGGGAGTTAGTCTGATTGCCTGATTGGAGTCGGGAAGGAATTTTTTATTCCCCTAAAGTGGGGAAAATTGGCTTCTACCTCATAGGTTGTTGTTTTTTGCCTTCCTCTGGATCAACTTGCAGGATAACAGGCCGAACTGGATGGACAAATGTCTTTTTTCGGCCTTATGTACTATGTTACTAGGTTGTAGATACGCCAGGAATTGTCTGCAATCTGTATAATTTTTTTTATAATGTTGGGTCTAGTGAGGGGAAACAGCGCATCCAAATTATATTAATATACATGAAATACTGACCTAATAGATCCCTGGTTTGTTTATAATGAATACATGCAGGCTTAGAGGGGGACCGGAGGTTGCCTAGATACTAGGACGCATGGGAACATGTGATAGGTCAGGTGCCTGACATCGGCTACAGCGTCTTATCAGCCTCTAGTTCCGGTCATGTGATCAACAGGTTGATCACGTGACCGAATGTAGTTTCGGCCTCAGTCGCAAATTAGTATATGTGAGCCACGCATGCACAGTAACATGCTGGGGATGCGGTTCTTCCCGCTTGATTCATTTGTTTGACCTCCTGCTCATCTCGGATGTACGCGTTTAAGAATATATGCACAGATTTGGTTTCATGTGAAAAGTATATTATGTAATTGTGTCACTGGGGTTTGATGTAATGGTGGTATCGTGAAAGGGGAGGAGTTGACCTTATCTTGGGACAACCCCCCAACCAATCTTTATTCAGAGGGGTGTATATGTATTGTTCACTTGTATTATCACATGTAGCTTGAAAAAGACTTTTGAGTCGAAACGTTGCTTCTGTTCGGTGGTAATAAATATACTATTGGAGTGCTACGGTTTTTTCAAACTTTTTCGGTAACTGGAGGAGTCCCTTGGGTCGGGGCCTGACACCGCCGCCAAATGATGGACTAACATACGTCAGTAAGTAGTTGTAATGACCGGTGTCATGCACAGGGAGGGAAAAGGGAAAGCCCTGCCCAAGGGAGAGGGTAAGGTGGTGACCCCTGACTCACCTTGCGGCTGGCACCTGACTGCCCTGACATCCCTAGACGGGTTCCTCACCCATGCGGCGATCACGTGCCTAAACCCTGGCTTTCCCTAAAATGAGCCCTAGATAGTGAACGGGCCAGTGGGATCGCTAGTCCGCACCACTGACACTAAGAGGGAAACACCAGGGAGAGGACAGACAATACAAACAAACACATACACCCAGGTGGGCGACCACAGCAGACCACAAAGGTCCAACAGGGATCCGGAGGGCAGCGTTCTGGACCAACTACCAGAGAACGCAGCAACACAGTGTCACAGCTGTATGTGAGCAACAATAGTATACACAGTAAAAGAGCTACTGACCGGACCCAAACTAGGGAGGATAAAGGGTGACCCCTGTCCGACCCTCAAAGCTCTCCCTATGCTGCTAAAGCACATGCCCGGATCCAAATGGCGGAACGAGGCATGCCCACGTGCCTAAGACTGATGACCACTGTAACCCCTACAATAGTGGAAGGGGCACGGCCACCGGTGCCCTACTCAGTATATGGAGGGAACCGTGGCCACCTCAGATCCAGTCAGAAAATAATCAGGTACACAACAATGTCTGTACACTTAGCTGAAGGTGTTGCAGCCGCAGAGAAGACGGATCCAAGGACAGCTGGCAATAACCGGAGTGCTTGCTGCAGCAGAACACAGGTCCAGTGAACGGATAGCTACAAGTGAAGATACTAAAGCAAGAGCTACAACTGAAATGAGAACTATAATCCACGCCCTACAATAGGAGGAGGGGTGATATAAAGAGAGGGAAATCAAACGCATGAGGAACAGCTGGGAGGAAGGAAACCAAAAGTAAACAGAGCAGTGAGAACTCCTCCCAGCTCTAGTAGTGACATCATCACAGGGGTGGAGAAACAGAGCTGTGAGAACGTCCCAAAGCTCTGGTAGTGACACACAGCTCCAGAGGGTCAGAATAGATGTCCAGGCAGAAAGCTCTATATCTGGCAACCAGAGAAGTGTGAGAGGGAAATATAAGGAGGTTTGGGAGTGCTGGACAAGGAACAGCTGAGGAGAAGGAGCTACGGATCCCTGAGTGAGCCAAAAGGGTTTGCAAAGCAAACCCAGAAAGCTACCATAAGGAAACAGCCCTATCTTACATAGAGTGTGCAGCCAACCGCTGCGACTTCCTGACCCCGGGTATAACGGAGTCAGGCGTGGTTCTTGACACCCTCGTGACAGTAGTGCTGTCCTTTCTCTATGCTTTCTATTGTAGCCTAAAACAGACATAAAATAACAGCTTTTTATACTTTCAAACAGGGGTAGGTTTGTCTCAGAAAAGCTGTGAAAGTTTAAACCGGAACTGACGTCATGGAGTGAGTCACTTCCGGTATAGCGCATTCCACTGTGGAACGCATATTCCAAGGTGTGTGTGTAATAATATATATATATATATATATATATATATATATATATATATATATATATATATATATATATATATAAAGAAAAAAGTGGCAGCACCGTCCCTGGTGTAAGCAAGAGGGTGCAGCTGGCCCAATATGGATATAAGCCAATCCAATAGATATAAGATAAAAAAGATGGGCAGCACTCCGAGAAGTAAAAAAATACAAAAACACTTTATTTACCCAAACAGGACATAAAACGTATCGGCTCTATGCAGGAGCCTTTCTCAAGCCTTGGCATGAGAAAGGCTCCTGCATAGAGCCGAAACGTCGCATGTCCTGTTTGGGTACATAAAGTATTTTTGTATTTTTTTACTTCTCGGAGTGCTGCCCATCTTTTTTATCATATATATATATATATATATATATATATATACACAAATGGTGCAGCAGCACAGTCAGATACGATGTACCGGGTGCAAGGTCCCCACAGAGGTCGGATCTTCCTCCACGAAACATATCAAACGAATGATGAGGCAGCACTTCCAGTATAGAGTGAACGGGTGAGGACCCCAAACTTTATTCAAGCGACGTTTCGGCCTGCTCAATGAGGCCTTTCTCAAGCTAAGAGAAAGGCCTCATTGAGCAGGCCGAAACGTCGCTTGAATAAAGTTTGGGGTCCTCACCCGTTCACTCTATACTGGAAGTGCTGCCTCATCATTCGTTTGATATATATATATATATATATATAGATATATATATATAAATAAATAAATAAATAAATAAATATACACACACACACACGCACACACACACACACACTCCTAAAGCTATGATGGAGGCCCAGCTAATTAATATGCTGACTAGGTAAAATCTGGAGCTTGAATGAAGTTTTCCGGAGTCCAAAGAGATGCGGAGGGAAGGAAGTGACGCCAATGTGGACGCCACTTACACTAAGCGCTCCAGAGTGGAACGCACTGAAGCGCAAGGAAGTTCGCCACGATGGACGTGCGCTCCACAGTGGAACGCAACAGGCTGCGCCCGTCAGGGACACATATAACGTCGGCGGTGCGTTCCACTGTGGAACGCAATCGCTCACAACATCATCTGATGCGTTACGTATTGGCATATTAGAAAGAAAAACAAGGGAAAAAATTAGGTGTTTAGCAATGGAAATATGCAATAATTTAAATGTGAAAATGCTCAGAGATAGTATATGGTCTAATGCAATTAATATAATTAATATGATTACTATGATGTAAAGGGGGAAGATGCAAAATAAAAAATCTAAACCAAGTCCCTAAATATCATGGAATACTCTACCATCTAAAATTTTGAAAGGAACAATATAAGAGGTATTTATCGTATTTTCCGATAAAGACGCACCGGCCCATAAGACGCACCTAGGTTTTAGAGGAGGACAAGAAAAAAAAATGTTTCATTACACCTCAGGTCAGACCACCAATCAGACCTCCAATGTTAATAAGAGGTCAGCTCAGACCCCAATGTAAATAACCCCCAATCAGACCTCTAATAAGAGCCCCATGCCTCTCATCAGCCCCCATATCAGCCCCTATGCCTCTCATCACCCCCATATCAGCCCCTTTGCCTCTCATTAGCCCCCATATCAGCCCTTATGCCTCTTATCAGCCATTATGCCCATCATAGCCACCATTAGAATCAGAATCAATTTATTTGGCCAATAAGTTTGCACTTACAAGGAATCTGACTTGGCAGTTGCTTGACAGACACAAACAAAACAGTACAAGGACAGACAGTATGGATAGTGTAGGACAAGGACAGTATGTAAGTTTTAGTGGCAATAAACAGGGAGAACTGTTTGTTTTCAATTCTATGCTGTAATGCTTCCAAGTCATAGCAGCTTTAGCGTGTTCTGCATTAAGCAAGGCAATTGCCTGAGGGAAAAGGCTGTTCCTGTGCCTGGAAGTTTTAGTAGCCACTGAACGGCATAGGCGTGCGCACGGGGTGTGCCGGGTGTGCATGGGCACACCCTAATCACACCCCTGTGCTCCGCCTCTTGCACTGCCGCCTGCCGCTTGAGCCCCGGCTGCCAGCCCCGCACAGCTTCAATGACATACATCTGCTCAAACTGCTCGACTGACGACTCAATACTGTATAGGACTGCTCACTGCTCCTGTGCTCCGGCTCCCGGCGGTCGGCCGCGTAATGATACTCACTCCGACGTCACGCGCCTGCTCCGCCTGCTTCATTAATAAAGTGGGAGGAGCAGGCGCGTGCGGCGTGACGGGGTGAGTGACGTCACATTACGCTGCCCCCGGCCGGCCGGCTAGTTTGAATGTTTGAAGAGCTTGCCTGCCCGCCCAGTGCCCATGCCCAGGGAGCCCAGTGAATGGTGATTGTGCACTGTGAATCCTAGCTGGAGTCCTGTCCCAGTAAGTTAGTTTACTTTACATAAGGAACGCGGTGGGGTCTTACAATAGTTGCCGGCCTCCACCCCCTGTTGGGGGTCAGTCACTGTCAGGGACACTGTTATGGGGGGCGGGGGATCTGTGGATGATCACACATATATAGCAGAAGACTGCAGTCATCCACAGATCCCCCCCTGGCCCCCCATAACAGTGTCATCCACAGATCCTCCCGCATCTGTGTCAGATTCCACACATTAATAGACTGTTAAGGGGAGATCTGTGGATGACACTGTTATGGGGGCATCTGTGGAATATGACACTGTTATGGGGGATCTGTGGATGACACACTGTTATGGGGGGGGGATCTGTGGATGATACTGTTATGGGGCATCTGTGTGGAATATGTCACCTTTTATGGGGGATATGTGGATGACACTGTTATGGGGGGAATCTGTGGATGACTGTTATGGGGGGAATCTGTGGATGATACTGTTATGGGGGGGATCTGTGGATGACGCACTGTTAATAACAGTGCGTCATCCACAGATGCCCCCATAACAGTGTCATCCACTGATTCCCATAACAGTGTCATCCACAGATGCCCATAACAGTGTCATCCACAGATCCCCCATAATAGTGTGTCATCCACAGATGCCCATAACAGTGTGTCATCCACAGATGCCCATAACAGTGTGTCATCCAGAGGTCCCCCATAACAGTGTGTCATCCAGAGGTCCCCCATAACAGTGTGTCATCCACAGGTCCCCCATAACAGTGTGTCATCCACAGATGCCCATAACAGTGTGTCATCCACAGATGCCCATAACAGTGTGTCATCCACAGGTCCCCCATAACAGTGTGTCATCCACAGATCCACCATAACAGTATGCCTGCGCACTGAGGAGAAACAGAAAGGAGGGCAAAGAATCCGTGGAAGCAAGCAGAGGACGGCAGAGCAGACGACCAAATAGCTTATTTTGTAAGTAAATTTTTTATTATAAATGTAATTCAGTTAAATTTTTTATTTTTGTTATGTATGATGCTTTTTGATAATAAATAAATGTAAATGTAGTGGTGCTGTAATGGGGACCCCAGGCCTCTCTCATGTCCTGCAGGCTGGCGCTGTGGAAGGATACGGTTGGTCAGGCAGCAGAAAGGCTCTGGAACTTTCCCCTTCACAGCCACTGCTATCTCTCTCGTACAGTGCAGACTCTGCAGGAGGCTTTCTGTTTGCTCTCCGTCTTCATAGAAGTCTATAGGAATCAAAACGGATCCATCTGGTTCCTGTTATGCAAGACTGAAAAGAAAATCCTGTCGACAGGACCCAGACGGATCGGTTCTGCTTTCTCATAAACTTCTATTAGGACAGAGCAAAAAGGAAAAAAGGTTTCCGTTTTGCATTCCATCTGGCCATTCCGTTATATTCCGTTTGAAACTGAACCTATAACGGAATGACATAACGCAGATGTGAACCCACCCTTAATACTCAAGCGTACCGAGGAAGAAAGGAAAACTCTTGAAAGCGTGTCTTTTAAGTATTAGGTTAGTACAATAAAAATTGACACACTGTTATGGAGGATCTGTGGATATATTATATATATATATATACACACACACGCGCGCGGCGTGTGTGTTTGTGCTTTAGGGTGCACACCCTAATGCAATAGGCTGCGCACGCCTATGCTGAACGGTATCTCACTCCTGAAGGCATAGGCTGGAAGATGGAGTGAGCAGCGTGAGAGGGGTCGGAGGCAATCTTAGCTGCTCTCTTTCTACACCTGCTAGCGTGAAGATCCTGCAGGGGAAGGTAAGCTACAGACAATTATCCTTTCCGCTGTTCGGATGATGCGCTGCAGTCTCAACTTTTCTAATAATGAACAAGAACCGAACCATACAGTCATAGATGATGTCATGATGGATTCGATGATCGCGGTGTAGAACTGCACCATAAATTTTTGTGGTAGGCCAAACTTTTTCAGCTATCGTACGTTGTACATCCTCTGTTGCGCTTTCTTGATAATAGTGACAGTATTGTTGTTCCATTTTAAGTTGTTGGAAATTGTGGTCCCGAGAAACTTGAATGACTCTACTCGGGTTACTGTAGATCCATTTATGATTAGGAAGAGGTGCTCAGGGGGAGATCTCCTAAAGTCTATTATCATCTCCATGGTCTTAGGAGCATTAAGTTCCAAGTTGTTGTTGCTGAACCAGGAGGAAAGCTGTCCCACTTCATGCCTATATGCAAACTCATCCCCATTTTGTATGAGACCAACTACTGCTGTGTCATCTGCAAACTTCAGAACCTTAACAGATGGGTCTGTGGAGATGCAGTCATTGGTGTACAATGAGTAGAGCAGTGGGGCAAGCACACAGCCGTATGGAGCTCCAGTACTGACTGTCAAAGAGCTTGAGGTGTGTTTCCCAAGTCTAACCTGCTGTCTCTTGTCGGTTAAGAAATTGGTTTTCCATTTGCAGATGGATTCAGGTATGCGTAGGTGGGAGAGCTTGTTGTGTAGCAGCAATGGTATTACATGCTGAGCTGAAATCCACAAATAAAATTCTGGCATAGGTTCCCGGGAGTCTATATGTTCTAGTACAGTGGTCGGCAAGCCGCGGCTCGCGAGCCACATGCGGCTCTTTACACACTTTAATGCGGCTCTTCTGCAGGGCTCCAGATGCCATTTGCGACTGGACCCGCCGCCGCAGCTCTGCTCAATACAGCGGCGGGCACAGGAGATGATCGTTCTCAGCAGCGCAGGAGGAGTCTCTCCCTCCCCCCTGTGCTGCTGCCCCCGCCGCTGCCAATAAGAAGAGACGGGAGGAGGAGGGAAGGGGCTGTGGCCACTGCGCCACCAATGAAGAAAACTGACCTGTTAATACAAATACAGGAGGCGGGTGCCGGAATCAAATAGCCGACACCCGACCTCTATGACAGGGAGCTGCGATCCGCTGCAGTTGAGTTAACCCTTCAGGTGCGGTACCTGAGGGGTTAACTGCCGCTGATCGCAGCTCCCTGTCACAAAGGTCGGGTGCCGGCTATTTGATTCCGGCACCCGCCTCCTGTATTTGTATAAGAAACGTTGGTGGCACAGTGCGCCCCCCCCCCCAGTATAATAAACGTTGGTGGCACAGTGCGCCCCCCCCCCAGTATAATAAGTGCGCCCCCCCCCCCCCCAGTATAATAAACGTTGGTGGCACAGTGCGCCCCCCCCAGTATAATAAGTGCGCCCCCCCCCCAGTATAATAAACGTTGGTGGCACAGTGCGCCCCCCCCCCCCAGTATAATAAACGTTGGTGGCACAGTGCGGTTCCCCCCCCCCCCAGTATAATAAACGTTGGTGGCACAGTGGGAAGTGCCAATGAGGGTTAAAAATAATAAAAGAAAATTAACTCACCTCCTCCAGTTGATCAGGTAGCTGCCGGTCTCCTGTTCTTACTTCTTTCTAGTTTCTTCAGGACCTGTGGTGACGTCACTGAGCTCATCACATGGCCCATTACCATGGTGATGGATCATGTGATGAGCACAGTGATGTCACCACAGGTCCTGCGTCCTGAAGAAACTAGAAAGAAGTAAGAACAGGAGACGATCAATTGGAGGAGGTGAGTTAATTATTTTTTAACCCTCATTGGCACTGCCCACTGCGCCACCAATGTTTATTATATTGAGGGGGGGCCGCACTGCGCCACCAATGTTTATTATATTGGGGTGATGGGGGGGCGCACTGCGCCACCAATGTTTATTATACTGGGGTGATGGGGGGGCGCACTGCGCCACCAATGTTTATTATATTGGGGTGATGGGGGGGCGCACTGCGCCACCAATGTTTATTATATTGAGGGGGGGCACACTGCGCCACCAATGTTTATTATATTGGGGTGATGGGGGGGCGCACTGCGCCACCAATGTTTATTATATTGGGGTGATGGGGGGGCGCACTGCGCCACCAATGTTTATTATATTGAGGGGGGGCGCACTGCACCACCAATGTTTATTATATTGGGGTGATGGGGGGGGCGCACTGCGCCACCAATGTTTATTATATTGACCTTCTACTATGCATTCTGTATTCAGAATGCTATTATTTTCCCTTATAACCATGTTATAAGGGAAAATAATACAGTGAATAGACTTTCATCCTAGGAACCATGCGTGAAAATCGCACTTGCTTGCGATTTTCACACAGCCCCATTAACTTCTATGGGGCCTGCATTGCGCGAAAAACGCACAACAGAGCATGCTGCGATTTTCACGCAACGCACAAGTGATGTGTGAAAATCACCGCTCATGTGCACAGCCCCATAGAAGTGAATGGGTCCCGATTTAGTGCGGGTGCATTCCGGTATTTTGAATGCCGGATCCGGCACTAATACATTCCTATGGGGAAAAATGCCGGAGCCGGCATTCAGGCAAATCTTCATTTTTTTTCGCCGGAGATAAAACCGTAGCATGCTACGGTTTTATCTTTTGCCTGATCAGTCAAAATGACTGAACTGAAGACATCCTGATGCATCCTGAACGGATTACTCTCCATTCAGAATGCATGGGGATATAACTGATCAGTTATTTTCCGGTATAGAGCCCCTGTGACGGAACTCAGTGCCGGAAATGAAAAACGCTAATGTGAAAGTACTTTAAAATATTAAGTTTAAATCCCCCCTTTCCCAATTTTACATATAAAATATATAAACAATAAATAAATAAACATATTACATAGCCTTTTTAGTCACCTTGTCACCCCAAAAAATAGGATAGGACTGTTCTATTATGGGCCGAATGTTTCATAAAATGCGAAATGCACGCAGCTTTTTTTGGTGTTTTTTTTTTTTTGCACGGTATTGAGTATCACAATACTTTTTTATGGTGACGAAAGCGAATCAAAATTTTGGTTTCAAAACAACCCTACGCCGATCTGATCGGCGTAGCGTTGTCACGATACCAAAATTTTGATTCAGTTTCGATTTGGCGACTAAAAATTTGATTTGGCTCCTAAATCTTTCAGTTCAGGAGCCAATGGCTACTAGGAATTTTTTTTAGTCTGGAGCACTGTTCTGTGTGCCGGGCGCCCGCTCCCCTCCCTCCTCTCGGGGGCGGCAGCCTGCGGCTGTCCTGCCTACATGTGTGCCGTGCGGCGCTCAGGCCAAAGGAGGCGTCACTGACTGTATTTTCGGTTTTAAAAATGTGGCTCTCAAAATAAATTTCAATCGTGGTTTTGGCGAGATTTGGCTCAGTTGAAAAAAAAGGTTGCCCACCACTGTTCTAGTACATAATGCATACACATTTTTACAGCATCATCTCCAGATCTATTAGACCTGTAGGCAAATTGCAGAGAGTCCAGCAGGGGATCTGTGATGGATTTCAGATAAGCCATTATCAGTTTTTCAAATGCTTTCATGACCAATGATGTAAGGGCAACAGGCCTATAGTCATTTAGACATGTAGGTTTTTTAGGACCTGGGACAATGGTTGAGTGTTTAAAACAGGCAGAGACCATTGAGAGTTCCAGAGATGTTTTAAATATGTCTTTGAAAAGAAAGGCTAGCTAATCAGCACAGAATTTCAAACATTTCGCAGACACAGAGTCTGGGCTGGCTGTTTTCTTAATAGTTTGTCTTTTGAAAAGATTGTTTACATCTTATTGGCATAATGTTAGTGGATGCTATTTTGGGGACAGGTCAACAGATTGTGGCTGACATCCTGTGTTGTGTAGATGATGAGGCACCGCAGGGGGTGGAGACGTTGACACGCTGGAGTGCTCGGCAAAAATTGGTGCAGTTGGAACAGAGATGCAAATTATGCAAATTGACTAGGAGTGGATAGCTATTGTTGGTTGTATCAAACCTACAAAAGAATGTTCAGCTCATTTGCAAGCTGCAGGTTATCTAATGATTGTGGGGCTTTCCTTCTGTAGTTGGTAATTTGATGCAGAGACTTCCATTTTGTGGAAGACTCCATTGTGAAACATTTTTCTTCAAGCCTTTTTGAATAATCGTTTTTTTATCATCCATTATGCCTCTCATCAGCCCCCATTATGCCTCTCATCATCCCCATTATCATCCATTATGCCTCTCATCATCCCCATTATCATCCATTATGCTTCTCATCAGCCCCCATTATCATCTACTATGCCTCTCATCATCCCCATTATCATCCATTATGCTTCTCATCATCCCCATTATCATCCATTATGCTTCTCATTACCCCTATTATCACCCCTGATGCCTCTCATCACGCCCATTATCATCCATGATGCCTCTCATCCTCCCTATTATCATCCATTATGCTTCTCATCACCCCCATTATCATCCATTATGCCTCTCATCACCCCCATGGCCTCAGATCAGCCCCAAGTTTTATAAAAATAAATAAAAAAATTACCTCTCCTGATCCTGGACGCCACCGCTCCTCACCGCCCGCGATCTTCTTCCTCCTGCTGTCGGCTTTGCTGTGAACAGGCGCGCACAGCGTGAGGTCACAGAGCGCCCTCACGCTATGCGCAGTCACTGCACAGCCGACAGCCGAGGACCAGGAAGCAGTGAGTACAGAGCCTTCACCGCTTCCCTGTCCTCCGGTACTATAATAAAAGTGGTCATTAGTATTTTGGTGGGGGGAAAAAATGCTTAGTTTCCTCTGACCAGAACACAGAAGACCAGAAGTCTTCTTTTGTCCAGATGAGCTTTTGCAAAAGCCAAGCAAGCTTTTTTGTGCCTTATCTGGAGAAGTGGCGTCCTCCTTGGTCTGCATTGTGCAGTGTCTGTTGGATTGTATGGCAGATTCACCAGGATGGCCTTGGTGGTGATCCTTGGATTCTTTTTCACCTTTCTAACTATCCTCCTGGCCAGCACAGGTGCCACTTTTGGCTTCCCCGACCACGTCCTCTGAGATTTTCCACAGTGCGTACATCTTGTATTTTTTGCTCAAATGTAAATAAAAGCTGAGAAATGTTTTTTTTTCCACAATAATGCCTCTTGTACATAGTCTTATTATCTTTTGGGAGACACCTATGTCATTTCACGTCCAAAAATGAATTGCTGGTTGAATAAAAGTAACTTTAAGTTACCAATACAGAAGTATTGGAATGCATTGTAAAGGATTAGACCCCCAAAAGTTCAAGTCCCAGAGTGGGACAAAAAATAAAGTAAAAAAAAGTTTAAAAAATAAATTCTTCCCCCAAAAAAATTAAAAAAGTTTCAAGTAAAAATAAACAAAAATGCAATTTTCCCCAAATAAAGTTAAAAAAAAATTGATAAAAAAATAGGGGGGAAAAAAAAAGTATACATATTAAGTTTCGCCGCGTCCATATCGACCGGCTCTATAAACATATGACATGACCTAACCCCTCAGATGAACACCGTAAAAAATAAAAACTGTGCTAAATAAACAATTTTTTTGTCACAATACATCACAAAAAGTACCACAGCAAGCGATCAAATAGGAGTTTGCCCACCAAAATAGTACCAATCTAACCGTTACCTCATCCCGCAAAAAATGAGCCCCTACCTGAGACAATCGCCCAAAAAAAATAAAAAATATGGCTCTCAGAATATGGAGACACTAAAACATAATTTTTTTTTGTTTTAAAAAAGCTGTTAAGTGACAGGTCTGTGCTATAAGCAATGCGCCGCACAGACCTTTCACTTACCAGTAGGAGGAGCGCCCGGCCGGTCACAGACATCGCAGCTCGCAGGTAAGTATAATGCTTCTAAAAATTGCTAAGTAACCATGGCAACCAGGACTGCAGTAGCGTCCTGGTTGCCATGGTTACTGATCGGAGCCCCAGCTATTAAACTGGGACTCCGATCGGTACTCTCCGCTGCCACCAATGATAGGGGGGAGATTTTAATTAGGAGGGGGAGGGAGGGGGGGGGGCCCCACTGGCCACCAATGAATCTACAGTACTACAGGGAAGGGAGGGGGGGGCGGCCGCACTGGCCACCAATGTGTTAACCACAGGGGAGGGGGGCCGGCCGCACTGGCCACCAATGTGTTAAATACAGGGGAGGGAGGGGGGGCTGGCCGGACTGGCCACCAATGTGTTAAATACAAGGGAGGGAGGGGGGGGCGGCCGCACTGGCCACCAATGTGTTAAATACAAGGGAGGGAGGGGGGGCCGGCCGCACTGGCCACCAATGAGTTAAATACGGGGGAAGGGGGGGTCTGCCCCCTGCTGCCTGGCAGCACCTGCAGGGGGCAGTCATGTACACAGTTCTTTTAGTATATTCTAACCTGAAGCGTCCCCATCACCATGGGAACGCCTCTGTGTTAGAATATACTGTCGGATCTGAGTTTCACGATCTAACTCAAATCCGATGGTATATTCTAACATAGAGGCGTTCCCATGGTGATGGGGACGCTTCAAGTTAAAATATACCATCGGATTGGAGAAAACTCCGATCCGATGGTATAAAAGGGACTCCTGACTTTACATTGAAAGTCAATGGGGGACGGATCCGTTTGCAATTGCACCATATTGTGTCAACGTCAAACTGATCCGTCCCCATTGACTTGCATTGTAATTCAGGACGGATCCGTTTGGCTCCGCACGGCCAGGCAGACACCAAAACGACTTTTTTTTCATGTCGGTGGATCCTCCAAAAATCAAGGAAGACCCACGGACAAAAAAACGATCACGGATCACGGACCTACGGACCCAGTTTTTGCGGACCTTAAAAAACACTGGTCAGATTTGCAAAAAATGGCCTGGTCCTTAAGGTGAAATAGGGCCGAGGCCTTAAGGGGTTAAAATCATCATTATGTGTCAACTGCATGTGTTGAATAAGTCTAGGTGCACCTATATTTGAACACAAAGACATTACATGTTCACCAGATCTGACATGCATAGGTCTAAATGTTCTTTCCAGTACAGAAAAACGCACGTGCAAATGATAGCATAAACCACATAGCAAGATATGCAGGTTATGACACTCTTAAAAGGGGTTGCCCGGGATTGAGGACTTTGTTCTATTAGTACAAGACAGACATAGATATAACATACATCCATGTCTTACCTTTTCCGCATGTTTCCGAAGCCCCGTTTTCTTACAGGAAATTATTTGCCGGAAGTGACGTTTTCTTAGACTCGGTGAAGCCTCCGCCCGGCAGTGTGTTATTGTAAACAAAAGAGCCTTTGCCCTGCGTGATTTAGCCCAGCGCAAAGGAGAGCATCGGAGCATGAACTGCTCCGATGCTCAAGTCAGGGGGGCTGCCTGAAAATAGCGGTTTGTCCGGTTTCAGCTCTGAACCCAGACAACCCCTTTAATGAGAAATTCACAACCTCCCAGATTAAGAAAATGACAGCCCAATAACCTGTCACAAAAGTGGCATTGTCCACATCTAAAGTTGCAACTAGGCAGAGTACCTGACAACCAATAGTTTCTCCTCTTGTTGTCCCGTGATATAGCCTCTCACTAAACAATCACAAATATTTTTTTGTACACCTGAATGTAATGAGTGGTTGACGGTGGACATGTTTTCCCTCACAGTTTTTCTTGTTTTGGAGGTTTTTTTTTATAGACTAGCCTTTTAATCTTTATAATAAAATACAAATTTCTGTGACTTGCCCACTTTGAGTACCCAATCGGCCCCTGGTGCCCTCCCTGTGTTCATCAGTGCCAGTGGCGGACAGTGCCCCTGAAGTCTGTGCTCAACTAGGGCGGGAATTGCTTCATGCTGGTTGCTTTCACTTGCAGCCAGCCAGCGCCTGTCCTGTTCTCAAGTCTCCCAGGCCCTGCAGTTATCCCCACCCAGTGGCGTAGTTTGTGGGGGGGGGGGGGGGGGGGGCAGTAGAAGAGTGTGGGCAGGGTAAAGTTTAAACTCCATACACGGTAGGGACTTGCCAATATCATGTGTAGGGCTGTAGCTATCGATTATTCTTGTAATTAAGTATTCTACCAATTAATCGAGTACTTTAATAAGAAAAATCAGATCCCCCCCCTGCCATCAGTCCTCAGCGCCATCAGGCACCCCTCTATGGCCATCGGTTACACCGCCAGTGGCACCATCTCCCCCTCCTAGCCATCGGTCCCCAGCTCCAGTGAAATAAAATGCTTTCCTGTAGGGGCGCCACCAACACTCCGCAGTTGCATCGTCTTCTTCACGCGCTGCATTGTCCTCCTGTTGTCACACAGCATCAGGTCATAGTGCGCGGTTACATGAACTACATTCTGATGATATGTGTATGTCAGGATACAGTGCAGCACCATGCGGGCCGGCGGGAGGCCACAAAGCGTGAGTGATAGCAAGTGCTTCAATCACACTCCATGGGCACATGGCTCAAACAAATTCTTGATACAAAAGTTTACTTGATTTAATAGAGTAAACGTTTCAGCCCTAATCATGTGACATTCCTAGGTCAAGTGGGTCAGAAGCTGGCACGCAGCATAGGCAGGCTGTAAACAGAAGGAAGGTCGGGTCACAGATGGCTGCTCAGGAGTGTCAGCACAGAGAGGGAAATAAAAAGCATCTGCCAGTGCAGGAGAGGTACATGTGTGTACTGAGAACGTGCTGAGGATAGGTGTGCTGTGAATTCTATTAAGGGGGCTCTGTGTAATATTTGAGGCGGGTGTCTAAGATTCTATGGTGAGAGAGGGAATCATGTAAGATTGTATGCTGAGGGGGGGCCTCACATGAGCCACAGTGACTGCCAGCTCCAGGACGCTGGAACTCAGGCCAAATTGATTTTGTTTTAATTCATGTATATGATAATGCATGCAGTACTGGGGGCAAAACGGAGGTGGGGAAGAGCATTTTATATATTACGGAGGGGGAATTATATATATTAATAAAACAAGGGGCCATTATATATATATATATATTATATATATATATATATATATATATATATATATATATATATATATATATATATATATATATATATACACACACACACACACACACACACACTCACTAGTAATACAGAGGGGGCCATCATATGTATTAATAATACAGAGGGGGACATTATATATTCTAATAATACAGGAGGGGCATTATATATACTATCAATACAGAGGGCATTATACTGTATGTAGTGGTACTACAGGGGGCACAGCAGGGGGGCTTTATAAATGCTGGGGACACTATAGGAGGCATTACAACTACTAGGGGCACTATAGGGCTGCCTTATAAAGGGGTCTTTTTACTGCTTGTAACACTATAGGGGGCCTTATTTCTACTAGGGCCCCTATGGGAGCATTATTAATATTAGGGGTGCTGTGGGTGTATTTTTATTGCGCTAAAGTGGTTGCTATTGGGGATTATCTGTATGGCACCGTTGTTTCTTCAGTATAGTATTGGGGAGCACAGAGGGCACAGTATTGGGGGTAGCAGCAGGGTGACAATGTTGGGACAAAAGAAGGGGGGGGAGTGATAGAAAAGTGAGGAAACTAAGATGTCTGCATGTTAAACTATGCAGAAACGAGACATGGCTTGAAGAATTTATCGAGGCTGTCTGATCTCCAAATGGAGATGAGGAAAGAGAACATCCACATCAGAGGAGAGATCACTGGATGTAAGAGGTATATAGCACTGTATTATCCTGTATGTTTTGTAGAGATGTATGTAATGTCAATCCAAATATCTTTTTAACAGTAGGGCTGAGAGAGTTGTTGGACTGAGAACTTTCTGCCTAAGGGGCAGCAGAAAGGCTAAAATCAGCCCTTATCTTTAAGCCACTGGGGGCCTTTGTAGGCCCACACAGCCGTAGCCTGGCCCCAGGTCACATTGTGCCTGTTCTGAATTCTAGGGCCTCTCACCACGACAATGCAGACAATTTTCACTGTGCGCATAGCCAAGGTGGGCGCCCCAGAACTCATAACAAGCATAAGCCTTGATGTCCACAATGCGCTTGTCTTAACATCCTGAGTCTAGCTAGCAGCAGGACTTTCTGTGTGTGTGGGAGAGGGAGAGGAGGTGTCTCAAAGCTCTTACAGTGTTGCTCCTGTGCCTAGCTGGAAGAGGGGAGATGGAAGGACAATTCAGGTGACATCTGCTTCATTATCTGTACTCAGAGCATTATCACTGTGTTGTCTGTGGTGTTGCATAGGATTGCAGGTTGGAAAAAGGGGCGTGTCCACATGTTAGAGGGGGGTGGTGCAATACTTGGCTTGCCCCAGGCGCTGGCACCCATTCCAATCTTCAACATTCTTCAAAGCCTCCCCCACTACTTGAATGTTGGCTACTCCGCCTAAAGATCATATATCATCAGCTTGCTGGAGCGCCGCTGCCTTCTCAAACAGCTGATCGGCGGGGGTCCTGGGTGTCGGACCCCCGCCGATCAGAAGCTGATGATCTATCCAAAGGATAGATCATGAGTTAAATGAAAGTGCAGAACCCCTTTAAAGTTGATTGGAGAGGGAAAAACATATAAAAAAGTGCAGAAAATGATAGGCTGCTCAGCTAAAATAATCGCAAATGCTTTAAAATGGCAAGCAAAACCTGAAAGACGTGGAAGAAAGCGAAAAACTACAGTTCGAATGGATAGAATAGCCAAAATGCCAAGGACTCAGCCAACAATCAGCTCCAGGAAGATCAAAGGTCTAAAGTTACCTGTGAGTACTGTTACAATTAGAAGACGCCTATGTGAAGCCAAGCTATCTGCAAGAAGCCCCCGCAAAGTCCAACTGTTGAAAAAAAGACATGTGCTGAAGAGGTTACAATTTGCCAAAGAGCACATTGACTGGCCTAAAGAGAAATGCTGCAACATTTTGTGGACTGATGAAAGTAAGAGTCTTCTTTTTGGGTCTAGTGGCCGGAGACAGTTTGTCAGACGACTCCCAAACAGTGAATTCAAGCCACAGTATACTGTGAAGACAGTGAAGCATGGTGGCGCAAGCATCATGATATGGGGATGTTTCTCATACTACGGTGTTGGGCCTATTTATCGCATACCAGGGATCATGGATCAGTTTGAAAACATCAGAATACTTGAAGAGGTCATGCTGCCTTATGCTGCAGAGGAAATGCCCTTGAAATGGGTGTTCCAACAAGACAACGACCCCAAACACACCAGTAAACGTGCAACATCTTGGTTCCAGACCAACAAGATTGATGTTATGGAGTAGTCAGCCCAATCCCTGAATCTTAATCCAATAGAAAACTTGTGGGGTGACATCGAAAATGCAGTTTCTGAGGCAAAACCAAGAAATAGAGAAGAACTGTGGAATGTAGTCCAATCATCCTGGGCTGGAATACCTGTGCACAGGGGCCAGAAGTTGTTTGACTCCATGCAACACAGATGTACAGCAGTTCTCAGAAACAGTGGCTATACAACTAAATATTAGTTAAGTGATTCAAAGGGAAGCAAAATCTTCAAACGTTTTTCAGTTTATATAATGAATGTTTAAGGTTTTAAAGAAGAATACAAACACTGCTATATTTTTTTTTGAACAGTCTAATATTCACTTTTCTTTTTTTAACCGCATTTCAGCGATAAGCTCTATGGCTATAAGCTCTACCCATGGTGACTGGCTAGTTTTCCTCTTGAGAAGGCGTGCCAACCTTCCCCGCTGGGATCCTCTGCCTGTTTTGACCTGTGCCTGCGTCATGACATCACTTCTGGTGTGGCCTATTGTCTGCCAGAACCACCAATCTGCCACACAGAGGAAACTCAGGCACTGCTCTCAACTCTCAGCAGTGCTCACAACCTGACCACCCTTCCAGTCTGGGCGCACACCTGCCGAAACACCCAGGAACTGATTATGAGGAGGAGAAGGGTCCTTTTGAACTATCTTGTAAGTTACTGTTTCCTGTCCAGATGGGAATGGCCTCTCACAGGTGCTATCATAGGTCGTAATGAAAATAGGGACTGCTTCCATGAAGTAACCATGGCCCCATGGATGTTAGAATACATAAATTAATCAAGAGGTACCTGTGCTGTCTGTGGAGAAAAGAAACAGCACACGTCTGTGATTCACCGTGCAAATCTGACATATGTCACTATGTGGCAATAACTTTGTAATTCCTTTTTTACTTCTCCAAGTGATTTTGAGATTGTTTTTCATGACACATTGTACTTTATGTTAGGCTACTTTCACACTAGCGTTTTAGTTTTCCAGTATTGAGATCCGTCATAGGGGCTCAATACCAGAAAAAAAAAACGCTTCAGTTTTGTCCCCATTCATTGTCAATAGGGACAAAACTTAACTGAATGCTCCAAAATGCATTCCGTTCCGTTTAGTTGTGTTCTCATACCAGAGAGCAAACAGCAACATGTTGTAGTTTGCTTTCCGTCCTGAGATGCACAGCAAGACGGATCCGGAATGACCCCCAATGCAAGTCAATGGGGACGGATCCGTTTTCTCTGACACAATCTGTCACAATATAAAATGGATCCGTCCTCCATTGGAGTTCATGACTGATGCATCTTGGCAATGTTAAAGATAATACAACCAGATCTGTTCATAACGGATGCAGATGGTTGCATTATCAGTAACGGAAGCGTTTTTGCTGAACCTTGCCAGATCCAGCAAAAAACGCTAGTGTGAAAGTAGCCTTAAATTTAGGTTGGTTACCATAATTTATAAAAAAAATATATATATTTTTTTATTATAATAATAATAATAATAATTCACAGAAAATTTTCGCAATTGTCACAGAAAAGTTAGCAATTTTTTAAATATTCATTTCTTTGCTTTTAAGACAGATAGTGATACCTCACAAAATAGTTATTAATTAACCCCTTTACGCATTATCATGTACATCATAATGCATGAGGGGATGTATGGAGCGTGTCCACTGTATCATACAGCCGGCACCCGTCCACGTCGACAGGGAGTAGCGATTGCACTGTCCCGGTCATTTAACCCCTCAGGTGCCGCAATCAACACATTGCGGCACCTGCGAATGAACGTAGAGGGATGCAGTTCCTTCTGCCTTATGATCGGAGCCCACACAGTGAAATCGCAGGGTTTTGATCGGTTGCCATGGCAGTCTGGACGCTGCTGAAGTGATCCAAGCCTGTCATGGCAATCTCCATACTGAACTATGCATGACGCATAGCTCAGAATGGAGAGTGTAAAATCCTATTCACCCTAATAGATCTCTAAAATAAAAACCCTCAATATATTAAAAGTTTAAATCACCCCCATTTCCCAATTTTACATATAAAAATATATAAACAATAAAAAATAAAACAAACATTAGGTATCACTGCGTCTGAAAATGTCTGAACTATTAAGATAAATATTTAAAAAATCCTGTTTGTAACCAAAAAAAAAAAAAAAAAGAAAAACAAGAGAGAGTCTCCATTTTTTGTCATCTTGTACCCCGGCAAAAAGAATAACAGTAATCCAAAAGTCATACATACCACAAAAATGCTACCAATAAAAAATACAGTTCGTTACGCAAAAAAACACAAGCCCTCATAAAGCTCTGTATACTGAAATATAAAAAAAAAAGTTATGGCTGTCAGAACAAAGAAAATTTTGATTTTTTCAAAGTTTTTTATTTTTTAAAAGTACCAAAAAATAAATAAAAATAAAAATACAAGTTTGATATGGCCGCATTTGTATTGAGCCGCAGAATAAGGATGTCGGGTAATTTTTTGCCACAAAGATTATTTTTTTTCCGTTTTCCAATACAAGACATGGTAAATTAAATGGTGGCATTAAAAAAAATGCATCATGTCCCACAAAAAAAACAAAACAAAAAAAAATATATCATATAGGTATGTGAACAGAAAAATAAAAAACTTTAAGGGGTTAACATTCACGATAAGTCTATTTTGTGTTGGCAGCATTTTGTAAATGTAATTTTATTTTTTAGGATGTGAAGTGAAGCGCTTACATAATATAAACCACTCATGACCCCATTTTAGAAATTACTCTCAAGTTATTCAATACGGATTTTAAAGACTGCAATTACTTACCGGTAATGGTTTTTTCCCCTAGCCTCCACAGCGGCACGATTGACGGGAGGATTACCCTGCCTCCACAGGGACAGGAAACAATGTGGAGATCTTTAAATAGCCCCCTCCCCTTACCTGCTCCAGTAAAAAAACGAGAAACTCTGAAATGGATGCAACATGGTATTAGTTATCTATTAATCAACAGAATAAAATACCAGAGAGAAAAAAAGTCTCTTGAAAAGATAACATAAATGTGGGGGGAATTTCCCCGTGCCGCTGTGGAGGCTAGAGGAAAAACCAATTACCGGTAAGTAACTGCAATGTTTCCAAACGCCTCCACAGCGGCACAATTGACAGGAGGAATAACAGAAATTAATATTTAGGGAGGGACTACGGCAGATAAACACTCTGCGAGAAAAGGATAAGTCCTAATTATTTAACACGTCTAACAGATAATGTCTGAAAAAAGTAGAAGGTGAAGACCAGGTAGCTGCCTGGAAAAATCTGTTCCAGAAGGACGTCCGCTGACTCAGCCCAGGAAGTCACGACTGACCGCGTTGAAGGAGCTCTAAGTTCTTCTGGAGGAGAGACCTTTCTCAAATTATAACAAAACAATATTGTTGATCTGATCTATCTGCCTTTGGTTGTTTTGCTTGCTGCATTTCCTTTGTTTGGCCCTGCAAACTGAACGAACAGTCTGTCTCCTAAATTCTTCCGTTGCCTTAAGATAAGCCAACACCGACCTCCTAACATCCAGATTATGGAAACGCTTCTGTTCCGGACAGCCTGTTGGGGATCCGAATGATGGTAGAGACACTTCCTGCAAACAGTGGAATTTTGAGACAACCTTGGGCAAAAAAGAGGGAGAGTGTTTTAACACTATCCTATCATCTCTAACAGATAGATATGGAGGTCTACATGAAAACGCTTGTATCTCCCCAACTCTCCTAGCTGTAGTAATTGCCACCAGAAAAACTGTTTTAAATAATAGCAATTTCAAGGAGATTTCAGGTAGCGGCTCAAAGGGGGACTCGATTAGAATAGATAAAACCAGATTTAAATCCCATGGAGGAACTGTGTTCTGACTATAGGTTCCTTTCTCCGGGCACCTCTCACAAATCTTTTAATAAGAACTACTTCTGCCAGTTTAGTATCTAAAAACGCACTCAGGGCCGATATCTGGACTTTAATGGTGCCGACATTCTAACCTTTGTTTAAACCGACCTAAAATATTAGAAACCATAAAGGGGCCAGCTGTGTTATGTTTTGTAAACTTTAAAAAAGCTTCCCAGATTCTATTATAAATTTTTTGAAATTACCGCCTCTGAAAGTCCCTTTCTTCTTAATAATTACCGGTCAGGTTCCAGGCTGACAATTGAAGCTGCGTTGACCTGGGGTGTAAAACTGGGCCCTGATGAAGAAGGTCTGAAATGTTCAGTAGGATCCAGAAATATCCTGGTGATATCCTGAATAGTAGGGGAAACCATGACCTTCTTGGCCAGTAAGGCGCTATTAGGAATAACCTGTGTTTTTCTTTTAACACCTTTTGCAGGATCTTCGGATTTAATGCAAATGGGGGAAACGCATACAGGGTCTCGTTTGGCCAAGGCTGGGAGAGTGCATCCACAAAGAATGGGCAATCTCTGTAGGATAGTGAGCGAAATGTTTGTCTGTTTTGTCGTTTTGCAAACAGGTCCAGGTCTGGAAAACCCAATTTTTGTGTTATTTGAAGAAAAATCTGTAGATTTAGACTCCACTCTCATTCTTTCAGGACATCTCTGCTTTGAAAGTCTGCGACTCTGTTGTCCTTTCCTTTTATATGGGCTGCTGTGATTGAAAGTATATTTTTTTATGCCCATCGGAAGATCTTTTCTGATAGTCTTGCCAAGGACAGACTTTTTGTACCTCCCTGTTTGTTCAGATAAGTGACCGCCGTGATGTTGTCTGATCCAATTTTTATCTCTCTTCCTTTTATTTCCGATTGAAGTGTTTTTAAGGCCTCCCAAACCGCAGATAATTCTTTTAGATTGGAGGAAGACAGACTTAAATTTTTCTCCCATGTTCCCTGTACAATGGACAGGTCTGAATAAGCCCCCAGCTGATTCTGCTGGCATCTATTGTAATTGTTATGGTGTTTGGGAGTCTTTAACATACTGAGGAACTCTTACCTTCTTCTCTAATGAGGATATACTTTTGTCCCAATTCTTTAACATGAACGCTTGAAGAGTCCGAGAATGCACTTGTGCCCATTTTACAGCTGAAATTGAAGAAGACATTAGACCCAATACCTTCATTACCATTAGAATTTTTACTTTTCTCCTGCTGCGGAATAGAGAAATTTCCTGGTTGTTTTTTGGTAAATTTTCTGTTGGAAGAAAAGTTTTCATAAGATTTGAGTTTAATAACACGCCCAAAAATATTTTCCTTCTTTCTGGACAAAATTTGATTTTTCTGGATTTCTCATCCATCCTAGTCCCTCTAGATCCTGCTGTACATACTTAATTGTTCTTCTAGTGTCTCTATCGACTCTGGAGCAATAAGAAAATAGTCTAAATAGGGGGATGACTATTTTGATGTAAATCTGCTATGGCCTCTGCCATTATTTTTGAAAAGACCCTCGGAGCAGATGTGAGGCCAAAAGGGTAGATATACACTCACCTAAAGAATTATTAGGAACACCTGTTCTATTTCTCATTAATGCAATTATCTAGTCAACCAATCACATGGCAGTTGCTTCAATGCATTTAGGGGGGTGGTCCTGGTCAAGACAATCTCCTGAACTCCAAACTGAATGTCAGAATGGGAAATAACGGTGATTTAAGCAATTTTGAGCGTGGCATGGTTGTTGGTGCCAGACGGGCCGTTCTGAGTATTTCACAATCTGCTCAGTTACTGGGATTTTCACGCACAACCATTTCTAGGGTTTACAAAGAATGGTGTGAAAAGGGAAAAACATCCAGTATGCGGCAGTCCTGTGGGCAAAAATGCCTTGTGGATGCTAGAGGTCAGAGGAGAATGGGCCGACTGATTCAAGCTGATAGAAGAACAACGTTGACTGAAATAACCACTGTTTACAACCGAGGTATGCAGCAAAGCATTTGTGAAGCCACAACACGCACAACCTTGAGGCGGATGGGCTACAACAGCAGAAGACCCCACTGGGTACCACTCATCTCCACTACAAATAGGAAAAAGAGGCTACAATTTGCACGAGCTCACCAAAATTGGACTGTTGAAGACTGGGAAAATGTTGCCTGGTCTGATGAGTCTCGATTTCTGTTGAGACATTCAAATGGTAGAGTCCGAATTTGGCGTAAACAGAATGAGAACATGTACCCATCCTCTGATGGCTACTTCCAGCAGGATAGTGCACCATGTCACAAAGCTCAAATCATTTCAAATTGGTTTCTTGAACATGACAATGAGTTCACTGTACTAAAATGGACCCCACAGTCACCAGATCTCAACCCAATAGAGCATCTTTGGGATGTGGTGGAACGGGAGCTTCATGCCCTGGATGTGCATCCCTCAAATCTCCATCACCTGCAAGATGCTACCCTATCAATATGGGCCAACATTTCTAAAGAATGCTATCAGCACCTTGTTGAATCAATGCCACGTAGAATTAAGGCAGTTCTGAAGGCAAAAGGGGGTCCGACACCGTATTAGTATGGTGTTCCTAATAATTCTTTAGGTGAGTGTGTATATATATATATATATATATATATATATATATATATATTTATTTACACATACACACACACACACACACATATATACACACACACACACACACACACACACACAGTCAGGTCCATAAATATTGGGACATGGACACAATTCAAATATTTTTGGCTCTATACACCACCACAATGGATTTGAAATGAAACTAACAAGATGCAAGTCTGCCATCTGGATGAAAAACCTCTTTTTTCCGATCCTGTCTACCCCTAGTGGATGAGCTAAAATTTTATCTTTGACGAAAATTTCTGGGATTTGATGGAAATCCTTTTTTCTTATTTGTGGCTTTCTCTAGGATGTCGTCAAGTACAGATCCGAAAATCCTATCACCCTCACAGGGGATACTGCGTAACTTATTTTTTGATGCTGAATCCCCTGACCAGGATCTCAGCCACACTGCTCTTCTAGTGGCATTAGAGGGGGCAGCCGACTTAGCTGCCAATTTTATAGTGTCAACAGAAGCATCGGCTAAAAAATTAGCCGACTGTTTAAACATGGGTAAGGAAGCAATGATTTTCTGCGATTTTCTGCGCTGACATTATGCGGCTTTTGCAGCTCTAACATCATCATTATTTGAATCTCAATGAATTGTACACATTTGAATCTGTATCGCGGCGCCTGAAACCTCCCCTGCCACCTATGTATGAATTTGCAGTTAAAGCCCGCTTGGTGTGGGTACTATTAGGTGATCTGCATCCGATTTTGTGCTTATTAATTTGTTGTTAACATCCATACCTGTTCCTGCTGTTCACATGTTTTTAATTTAGGTCATCAATCCTAGGGCGCACAGTTGTGGCCGACGGCGTCGGCCGTCCCCTGTCCGCCTGTATAAAGCGCAAACCTGCGTGATGATGTATACAGCGGCCTGAGGAAGCGCGATCCCGCGCGCGAAACGTCCGTCGCCGCTTGCAACATTGTGTCCGCCCCTGGATCCTTCATGTGCTGTCTTCTAAGGAAGCCCGAATAAAGTATCAACTTATACTCCGGTGAGTGACGCAACTCTGTTACTTTCCGTCTTTTCATTGTGAAGGAAGCAATGATGTTCTCCCTTGGGGTTCCTGTCATCAAATGCTCCTATAGTTGATTAATCCAGATAACCATGGATCTTGCTGTATAAGTGGACGCTACACTTGGTCTTAAAATAGCCATAGAGGCTTCCCAGGATATTTTTAGGAAAGCTTCACTCTTTGTCCATGGGTTCTTTTAAGAGACCTAAATCTTCAAAGGGGAGTGCTGACTTTTTTGTTATTTTTGCTACTGGGGCATCCACTTTTGGACATTTATCCCAAAAGGTGGTATCTTCCTCCGAAAAAGGATATTTGCTTTTTAGGATCCTGGAGACCCCAGGTCTTTTCTCTAGGTCAGTCCACTCCTTGTTAATAAGTTTTGTAATATTTGAATGTAGCGGGAAAAACTTTTCCTTTTCCCTCCCAACCCTCTAAACAGAAGGGTCCTGCACAGATTTTGGCTGTTTAGATTCTTCTAGGTTTAAAGTTGCCCTTATTGTTTTTAATAGAGAGTCAGTGTCCTCTATGGAACAAAGTGGACGACCAGACTCGTCCTCAGAGGATTCAGTCGGATCCAGAAGGTAACTCCCCTTCATCAAAATCATTCTTTGTAGATCAACTTCAGAGGGTGCAGACATAACAGACATGGAAGTGGATGGTTTTTGAGATGTGGATGCTAACTTATGGTCCACAGCGCTGCTCACGTCTTTGATAATGTTTTTAATATTATCCAGAAGAGAAGGGCATTCTTTTCCAGACATTTCACACAAAGGGGTTTCTTATGACCGGAAGGCAGTCCTTTTTTACAAATGGAGCACTTTTTGACACGCTGAGAAGATTCAGCAGATTTTTGTGTCTCCCTGACCTAGGGAATATATTTAAAAAGTGCATTCAGAAGGGAGCAGCCTTAGTCATAAAAGATTGACATGGATAACCCCTCACCCCTGGTGAAAAAGATTGTATTCTGCCAAAAATGTAAGAAACCAGTGATCACTTACTGAGGAGGAGAGCTTACCGGGCTGTTGGCTTTTGACGGGTCTGCAGATTTCCGGACGCTGTCTGACTCCCCTGGTGCAGACATGTTACCAGCGCAGCTGTTCAGCAGGACACTGGAATCACTTCCCTCCTTTCTTTTTAAACTGCTCATTGTCTAAGCTGAAGTACGTCATACAGCTGCATCCCTGCAGTTCCGGTCTGCCGCGAGATCTCGTCTGCCACGTGACCCGCCAGTCCCAACATGATACTTCGCACGGACGCTGCCCGGGGCTGCCTCCACCAGAGGACTTGCGCCCGAGATGCAGGAAGGACCGCACCGCGAGCCCCGCGACCCTGATCTCCGCCCAGCACACCTTCCTTTTACAGATGTCCAGCCGGGCTTGTCAAAGAAATAAAAGATTCCTGCCGGAGCTCTTTATCCAGCAGGAGGATCTCCACGTATCCCCAGAGGGACAGGAAACAACTGGAGCAGGTAAGGGGAGGGGGCTATTTAAATATCTCCATGTTGTTTCCTGTCCCTGGGGAAACGTGGGTAATCCTCCTGTCAACTGCTGTGGAGGCATTTGGAAAAACTTTGTTAACCCTTTAGATGTTCCATCGGAAGTAAAGCAAAATTTAGGTGAAATGTATACCGGTAATTTCTTACAGAATTTAAATTTTTCAATCATTTTTTCCCTACAACACATCATAAGGTTAACAGCAAAACAAAACAAAATACTAATCTGCATTTTAGAGAAACATCCCATATGTGACTGTAAACTGCTGAGAAGGGAAAGAGTGCCACCTGGCTTGTGAGGGCAAATTTCACTGGAATGGTTTTCTAGCGCCATGTAGCATTTGAAGGGAAGGGAAGGGAATCTCTACAGTGGAAACTCTCAAAAAGTCCCCCAATTTTCAGAAACTGCACCTCTCAAGGAATTTCTTGAGGGAGCTGGTGTAGATTTAGGCAAGTGTAAAGTCTGTCTAAGTTATGTAGAGAGCACCTTCACTAGTGTAAAGTGTAACCTTTAATAAATATTCGCTAAAAATACCCCAATATTTGTGAATCAAGATTATTGCGGCTACGGGGCAAGAAGCTCCAATACTACAGAAAGGAAAAATAACTCACCCTAATCACTGCCCCCTACTAACTGTGTACCCTGCCTAGAAAACGGAATGGTTGCCCCTATAGGGGTGATCCCATGTCAGGAACCTCCTAAAGGCCCGAGGATTGCCCTGACAGGGGATAGATACCACCACCAATATAGATCTCAGAATACCTTGAAAAGGGCCCAAATCACCACCCAAAACTAAATCACAGGTGCTGAAAATGTATAATGCCTATATGGGAAAACCCAAGCACACTGCATCCAAAAATCTACACAGTAGTATACCAAAATATCTATTAGAATTAAAAAATATATAAAATACACAAATTGGCAATGACAGACACAATCACCGGGAGTATGCCACACAACAGGGTCAAGTATAAATATACATAGGAAAGACTATAAAGTACATGCAGGAATAGGTGTATACAAAAAAAAAATAATAATCTATCAAGCCTTATGGCTCACCCTCCTAAGCCTGGAAATATCCAAACCACAATGGTAAGATACAGACTCGGTTGATGGCACCTCCAATACCCCGACACATGTTTCGCGTCAGCTTAAAAAAAAAAAAAAAAAAAGGAAGCCGATGCGAAACCAGTGTCGGAGGTTTTGGAGGTGCTATCAACAGTGTCTGTATTTTATCATTGTGGTTTGGATATTTCCAAACTTAGGAGGGTGAACCATATGGCTTGATTTTTTGTATACACCTATTCCTGCATGTACTTTATAGTCTTTCCTATGTATATTTATACTTGATTCTGTTGTGTGGTACACTCCCGATGCTTGTGTCTGTCATTGCCAATTTATGTATTTTAAATATTCAATATAGATCTCAGTCAAAATGTGTCAACGGTCCTAATAGTTCATCCAAAAACTCATTTTGTTATAGGCCACAGATCTATCAAGGTTTTCATAAGAGGGAATATCTTGACCAGGTATTGAGGAAAGCATTGGATCGCGCGCATACTTGTGATAGATCAACATTATTGACTACAAGAGTAAAAAAAATTAAAAAAAAACACTGAGCCAGAACACTGTGTATCATAGGAACATATGATTCAATGGCACGAGAAGTGAGGGATATATTGGTCTCTCCTGAAATCTGACCCAGATATTACGGAACTGGTCCCGGACTTTCCAGCCATAACATATAGACGCGGTCGTAACATACCGTAAGTGATAGATTGGTTCATAGTCACTTTAAATCTCCAATAAAGGAAACATGGCTTGCTAATAGAAGTTTGGGTACATTTAGATGTGAACATCGCAAGGCTTATCAGGTTTATACTAGTTCTAATTTTTGTGATTCTAGCAATACAAAAATATATTATGCCCTATTATTTGCTAATTACAATACAGGAGGGGTAATATACTTATGTAGATGTGTCTGCAATCTCCTCTATGTTTGCAAAACCTGTTGTCACGGCCATGGCTATGACCGTGACTCCTGAACCGCATGCGGTTGTCAGCGGTTTACTTTGGTTGTCAATCACAGGTGAGGGCTGTGGTATTTGCCTCACCTGTGGTTGCCGCTGGCAACAGTATGTATGTGGCAGCGTAGCAGTCTGAGCTGTGCCATTGCAGCTTGCTATGTTGTGCATGCGGTTTTGTGTGTATGTGTGCACTGTGTTTTATGTTATTGTGTGCACGTCCCCTTTAAGTGGTGTTTTCCCTTCCCTGGTGTTGGAAGGGTTAACCTCCTTCCTAGTGTGTGTGTGCACTGGGTGTCTCCGTTTGTGGGTGTGGCTGCATGGGCTATAAAGCCTCAGTTTAGACCTGATGTCTGAGGGGTACTCCAGCCTTGTTGTAAGCTGGAGGAACTCTCCTGGTCACATTTCCATCTGCCAGTGAGGGCCACCCTTGTGGTCATAAATGTTGATTCTCTATGTTTATGAGGTTGTGTGTTTACTTCATGTATGGTGTTTGGTAGATGTTTGTTTGGTCGTTTCTTATTGCAGCATATGGTTTCCTGTGATGTGTGTTGTGTGCTCTGTCTTTGGTGTTTGTGGACAGCAGCACTTGGGTTCCAGGTTGTGTGTCTGTGGCAGGTAAGTGTAGTACTAGGCTCACTTACCTGTCACTGCCATATGTCTGTTTTATGTTTCCTTGTCTGTGTTACTTGGCGACTTTAGACTCCTGTTCCTCCGTGTCCAGGAGGAACGGGCTGTCTACCCAGCTCCTAGTTTAGGGCCATCTTGAGGGCTAGCAGGGACTTCTAGGTTCCGGAGCATGAGCCCTCCTACCATCAAGGTCGGCTCATGTAGCTAGGAGTCAGGGTCAGGTTAGGGATGCGATTAGGAGGTCACCAGCTCCCTAATCCTGTTGTCCTGGCCACGCAGCGACCACTCCATCTGCTGATACCGCACGGCTGAGGGTATTCCCAATCCTCAGCCGTGACACCTGTCATGACTTCAAAAAACTGATTTGAGGGGGATGTAAGAAATAGACGTGATAAATCCATCTCCAGACGTGTGGTCTCCAAACATTGAGGCGATCCAAAGGTTTTATTTTATACGCTGGAGGTTATCTCTACAGGCATTAGAAGAGATTTAGACACTATACTGAAACAAAAGGAAGCTAGATGGATATACAGGCTTAATACTGTTACCCCTTTGGGATTTAATAAATGTATTGATTTTACATGTTTTATTGAATAATGTGACTCTGAGACTATCATATGTTTCGACTTATTGGTGGGGTCGGATGCGAACAGGATTTATTTCTATTTGGCAGAATCCTTGATGTTTAGGAAGTGGTAACCTCTCCCTCCCCCCACATATCCCCATTTCTGATACTTTTCTCATTATCTTATTTTTTTATTTTGATCTTCTCCTAATGAGTATTATTAATAATATGTTGGAAGAGATTTCAATTGTGATCTTCTCCATAAGGTATCCATGCCCAGTAGTGTGTTGTCCATCTTGTATTGGCATACAGGTGTTAGTATACCTCACTTCCTGGTTTTGCGTTCCACCATGCGTTCCAGGAGTGTTCCACCGGGTCCCGCCCCTTCCAGGGGCAGGACTTCCGGGGAACACAGCACGCAAGCATTTAGAGTGGCGCCACACTCCATGTGAGCATGAATAGGCACCTAACTTTCCATCACCTGGCCACCACTGAACCACCAATGACCCGTCTACTACTGCATGCAAGTATAACATTATACTTGGCAGCTGGTTGCATTAGATTGTCCCTGGACATTGATCGTATGCATTTGTGTCTAATAGTTAATGTGGGACATATAGTACTTTAAATATAGCGGACTCGGTCCTTGGCTTCTCTAGATGCAGCTAAGGCTAGTTTTCACAGTTTATCGCATTTGGTGTGGATCCCTCTTGTATCTGCACAGACGGATCCGCACTAATATTGCAAACGCTTGTATCTGTTAATAATGGATCCGTTTGCATTATTCATTAAAAAAAAGTCTAAGTCAAAACGGATCCGTCTTGACTTACATTGAAAGTCAATGGGGGACGGATCCGTTTTCAATTGCACCATATTGTGTCAGTGAAAAACGGATCCGTCCCCATTGACTTACGTTGTAAGTCAGGACGGATCTGTTTGGCTCCGCATAGTCAGACAGAACGCAGTCAGACACAACGGAGACCAAACGCAGCCAAATTGATGCATTCTGAACGGATCCTTATCCATTCAGAATGCATTGGGGCTGAACTCATCCGTTTTGGGCCGCTTGTGAGAGCCCTGAAACAGATCTCACAAGCGGACCCAGAAACGCCAGTATGAAAGTAGCCTAATGCATTCGACTCTGTAGAGTGACCATATCTCTCAGAGGTGCTAAAATGTTCCGGGTTTGGCCCGACTTATTTCTTGGATCTCCATTCTATATAAAAGCCCCAAGGCATGCATCCTAGTTAAAGGCTCATACTCAGCGCCGTTTACTCTTAACAGAGGCACCAAGCAGGGATGTCCCCTTTCACCCCCGTTTGCAGTCAGAGCTGGGACAAGGTCCACCACCAACAGAGGCTGAGCTGCCCAAGTGCGCCCCCCCCCCCCCGCCATTTAGATATGTATGTTTGTTATTAATCATCATCCACCCCTTCCTGTCAAGGCCAAACCCCTTTCTCTTTAAACCCCACCCCTCCCCTAAACAGTGCCATCCACAGACCCCCCTCCCCTAAACAGTGCCATCCACAGATCCCCCTCCCCTAAACAGTGCCATCCACAGATCCCCCTCCCCTAAACAGTGCCATCCACAGATCCCCCTCCCCTAAACAGTGCCATCCACAGATCCCCCTCCCCTAAACAGTGCCATCCACAGATCCCCCTCCCTAAACAGTGCCATCCACAAATCCCCCTCCCCTAAATAGTGCTATCAACAGATCCCCCTCCCCTAAATAGTGCCATCAACAGATCCCCCTCCCCTAAACAGTGCCATCCACAGATCCCCCTCCCCTAAACAGTGACATCCACAGATCCCGATCCCCCTCCCCTAAACAGTGACATCCACAGAGCCCCCTCCCCTAAACAGTAACATCCACAGATCCCCCTTCCTGACGCTCACAGGAGTACATTTATAAACTAATCAGTAACTTTAACTTTAATCATTGCTGATCTCTTTACTTGGATACCTTACTCTGTCTTAGCTCAAATTGACCTTTATGCCGCTATGGACAACCAGCTGGCCATCTTCCTGGTAGTAGATTATTTTAAATACCTAGGTATAATTATTACTAAAGACTTCTATCCTTCTCTAAGAATATTGCCCCCATTGAAACCTACTTTTACTGACAAATTTAGATCTTGGAAAACTCTTCCCCTATCTATAATGGGTAGACTTAATCTACCGTAATCAAAATGATTTTGCTCCCTAATGCCCCTTTCACACGGGCGTGACGTGAACGAATTGGGTCAGTATTCAGTGCAGCAGGTTCTGCATGGGGCTGCGTGAAAATCGCATAGCATCCACAGGCAAGTGTGGATGCAGTGCAATTTTCACGCATGGTTGCTAGGAGATGATGTTAGTAAATAGGGATAAGCAACCCCGGACCCCATTAAAGTCAATTCACTGTATTATTTTCCCTTCTAACATGGTTATAAGGGAAAATAATAGCATTCTTAACACAGAATGCTAACTAAAATGTCCATTGAGGGGTTAAAAAATAAACTCATCTCATCCACTTGATTGTGCCGCAGGTATAGTCTTCTTTCTTCTTCCTGCAGGACCTGCAAAAGGACCTGCGCTGATGTCACCGCGCTCACCACGTGGTGACGCGCATAACCATGTTAGAAGGGAAAAATAATAAAAATCAACAGAACACCTAAGTGTACTTTCACACTAGCGTTTTTCTTTTCCGGCGCTGAGTTCCGTCCTAGGAGCTCAAATCCGGAAAAGAACTGATCAGTTTTATCCCCATGCATTCTGAATGGAGAGCAATCCGTTCAGGATGCATCAGGATGTCTTTAGTTCAGTCTTTTTGACTGATCAGGCTTTTCAGAAAACCGTAGCATGTTGTATTTTTACCTCTGGCCAAAAACCCGGAACACTTTGACTAAACACCGGATCCAGCCTTTTTCCCCATTGACTTGCATTAATGCCCGATCCGGCGCCGTGTGTTCCGTCAAACCGGATCCGGCTTTTGCGTGTTAAACCCGAAAAATGTGAAAAAAAAGTTAAAGTCCATAAATGGCGGATCCGTTTTTTCCAATGCATTTTTTCATTGTGATCAAAATCCTGATCAGGTTTCAAATGTAATCCGTTTTCACACGTTTTTTCCGGATCCGGCGAGCAGCTCCTGCGACGGAATTGCACGTCGGATTCAAACGCTAGTGTGAAAGTAGCCTAACCCAAATCCGAAATTCAGTGAAGAAGTCACTGCGCGTGCAAAACGCATTGCACTCGTGCGGAAAAAAACTGAACGGAATCGCAGACAAAACTGACTGAAATTGCGTGCCTACTCGCGCCGGTTTGTCACAATGCACCCACAAAGCATCCTGACAAAATCCCTGACGCCCGTGTGAAAGAGGCCTAAAGGTCTCTACTTACTGGAACATGCTTGTATGCCCATCCCGCTCAGTTTTTTCGACCGATTGCATTCACTGATGGCCAGTGGCGTCACCAGGGCCAAGGCCCCCCCTACATCATGCTGTGCCCTCCCAACTAAAATGCCCCCCCCCCCAAGTGAGCAGCCGCCGCCGGGCACAGGGAGATTAGCGCTTCCATTGCGCTCATCTCCATTGTAAACTGCCTGACTGTGCCAGCGGAGGTGCAGGGGAGAGAGAGGCGTGTCCCTTCCCAGGCAGGCACCGAAGTGGAGAGGCCCCGCCCCCTAATTAATCCTGTTTACCTTTCTAAAGCTAAAGGACCTTTGATGATGTCATCACAGGTCCTGTAAGGGAACTGCACAGTGTAAAGTGTAGTTCCCAGGTTAGAACAGTGCATCTGCCAGGACCTGTGATGACATCATCTTCAACATCACAGGTCCTGCAGAATCTAGCAAAGGAACTGCACCAAAAATGGTGTAGTTCCTAGGTTTCAAAGGTACATTTGCCAGGACCTGTGATGACATCATCACAGGTCCTTTAACCCCTAACAGCAAGTATTAGAAGTTCACAAGCAGCTCTGCATTGATCCATACAGACTGGAATGGAGAGGTAAGAGGAGGTCCTCCACTTTTCATCATTTACCTCCCCTCCATGCCCTGTTTTTACACATTGCTCACTCATGTATACTACTTCAGACAGTTACCACTACCTCATGTACCTCACAGTGACTATAATGCATAACTGACCACATATTTCTATAAACACTGCATCTACAGTATTATACCTTCTATGTGTCACATCAATACACTGCTCTGTATGTATATATATATATATATATATATATAGATACACACACATACATGCACACACACTGCATATATTACACAGTATTATACATGCAATATGTACAGATATATAGTATATACCGCATTGCACTGATATGTGAGGTACAAGGTATAATAGATGCTGTGTGTACAGATATATAGTATATACAGCAGTGTACTGATATGTGAGGTACGAGGTATAATAGATGCTGTGTGTACAGATATCAGTACACTTCTGTATATACTATATATGTGAGGTACGAGGTGTAATAGATGCAGTGTGTACAGATATATAGTATATACAGCGGTGTACTGATATCTGAGGTACGAGGTGTCAATACACTGCTGTATTTACTATATATCTGTACACACTGCATCTATTATACCTCGTACCTCACATATTACACTACTGTATATACTGTATACACTGCATATATTATACCCCGTACCTCACATATCAGTACACTGCTGTATATACTATATACCTGTACGAACCCATCTATTATACCTCGTACCTCACATATCAGAACACTAGGGAATATACTATATACCTGTACACACTGCATCTATTATACCCTGTACCTCACATATCAGAACACTAGGGAATATACTATATACCTGTACACACTGCATATATTATACTGCGTACCTCACATAACTGTACACTGCTGTATATAATATACATCTGCATCTATTATACCTCTTTTGTGTGCCAGGGCTGTTTTGTAATCCCAATCCGGCCCTAAAGGCATAAATTATAAAACGCAGCAGCAAGAATAGTTCATGGAACAAAGGGAGGGGCTATGAAAGGGGAATGGGGGCCCAATTTAGATTCCTGCTATGGGGCCCAGTGATTTTTATGTACGCCCCTGGCTGCAGGCACTAGGCCGGCAGCCTATCAGAGGCCGGCGCAATGACGTCATCGTGCCGCCTGAACCTTACATTACAGCGTGGGACACAGGAAGAGGCTGCATCGCATCGCTGACACTTAGGTAAGTATAAGTGTTTTTTTTTACAATAGTGTTACTGGCACATTGGGGGGGCTTATTACAAAACTGGCACATGATGATGGGGGGGGGAACTTTATACTGGCACATGATGTTGGGGGGGACTTAATACTGGCACATGATGATGGGGGGCTTATTACTGGCACGTAATGGGGGGCTCATTACTGGCACGTAATGGGGGCTTATTACTGGTACGTGATGGGGGGCTTATTACTGGTACGTGATGGGGGGCTTATTACTGGCACGTGATGGGGGGCTTATTACTGGCACGTGATGGGGGGCTTATTACTGGCACGTGATGGGGGGCTTATTACTGGCACGTGATGGGGGCTCTTGTTACTGGCACGTGATGGAGGCTTATTACTGGCACATTGGGGGGCTCTTGTTACTGGCACGTTATTGAGGGCACTTATTACTGGCACATTATTGGTGGGCACTATAGGGGCATCTACTGAGGCCACAAAGAAGGGGTGTTTTATATGGGGGGCTCTGTACAGTAGCATTTTATACTGGGACACATTATGGTGGGTACTATGGAGAAGGGGAGAGAGGAGTACTATGGAGTCATCTACGGGGGGCACTAAGAAGGGGTATTTTATACTTGCAAATTATGGGGGACACTGAGGGCATCTACTGGGGCACGATATATGGGACATTTTATACTGGTACATTATGGGGGGCACTAGCAGGAAGGGGGGAGAGGAGCACTATGGAGGCATTTACTGGTGCACTATATAGGGGTATTTTATACTGGCACATTATGGGGGAAATTAGCTCAACTGGGGGCATAAGGGGGTATGTTTTGCACATTATAAGGAGAATTATTTCTACTGGGGGGCATTATGGTGGGTTTTATTACTCCCCCATGGTATGACCCCCTAGTAGCAGCACCAGCCTCTCCCTGCTCTGCTATCCCTCTGCCCCTTCTCCAAATCCTTATTATGAAATCTTTCTCATTAGGATAAAACACAACATCAGCTCCGCCGAGCCCCCGGCCAAGTGTTGAAGTGGTGTCCGAGATCCCCAAGGGCCAAGCCAAGTAACTGTACGTTTTCATGTGAAATATGTTTATTTTATATATGTACACTCCTGTGAGAGGCGGGGAGGGAGATCTGTGGATGTCACTGTTATAGGGAGGGAGATCTGTGGATGACACTGTTATGGAGGGGGAAATGGGGATGACACTGTCATGGGGTGGATCTGTGGATGACACATATAGCATAAGATGCTATATACGGTATGTGGCATCCACAGATCCCCCCCATAGCAGTGTCATCCACAGATCCCCCTCTCTATAAAAGTGTCATCCACAGACAGCTGGACTTTTCTTCCCTGTTGCGGTTTTAGGTATTGGGTAAAGTATTGCAGCATTTCTAAGCGTACTTGTGTAAATGTATCGTTGTTATAGCTGCCCCCCCTACTTTTGTCCTGGCCCCCAGTGTGCCCCCCCCCCCCCTAAAATTTGAAAGCTAGAGACGCCACTGAAGGTATATATAATGCTCACTTTAAGAGATTTTTATGAAAGAGGGATCTTATGCTCATTCACTCAAAGGGTAAATCTGGACTTCCGCGCATTCACTTCTATAGATATCTGCAGGTGCGCCACGCTCTTCACGCACAGTTTCAGGATGATAGTCGGAGTATTTCTAAGTACCCCCTGATAGGAGTACTCACCACACAAGGACCAAAAGGTTATTATATCTATTCTATATACCCATTTATTGAGCAACCACATGGCTTTAAATCTGTTGATGGTTGAATCTAAATGGAGGGAAAATGTCCCTCTTATCTTCAGAGGACTGGCAGGAAGCACTAGAGTCTACATGACATGTCTCCCCCTCTACCAATAACAGACTAATACAATTAATTATTTTACATAGATGTTACTTGACCCCCACTAGATTGCACAAGATGGGCAAACTATCGCACACTAGGTGCTACAGATGCGCAAAGACAAACGCTGACTACTGGCATATGATCTGGGACTGCAATTACAGCAAGTCCTATTGGCAGGAGGTCACTACTATCATGTTATCTAATGTGATTTCTAGTCCAGTTCCCCATGATCCTAAAGCATGTTTGCTGGTAATTCTGGAGAAATCAAGACTTTATTCACTGTAAAAGACATGTAAGCATCTGTAATCTCCAACGTATGTAACATTGTTATACTCTATCCTTCAATAAAAGGAGTTAAAAAAATAAAATAAAATTGCAGACTCAGTCTATTCAGTATATAATATCAAGCTTGTGTCTTTACTTTGCCTTCAGCATAACAGGTTCATTTATGGTGGCTCTCTTTTATCTACGGATCTTTATTGATTACACTTGCTGGGCATCATACATTTTTGGGCAATCTTCTTATAACTAAGCCTCTTTCACACTTGCGTTGTTGGGATCCGGAATGCACTTCCGTTGCCGGAGGTGCCTGCCGGATCCGTAACAACGCAAGTGTACTGAAAGCATTTGAAGACGGAACCGTCTTCCAAATGCTTTCAGTGTTACTATGGCACCCAGGACGCTATTAAAGTCCTGGTTGCCATAGTAGGAGCGGGGAGCGGGGGAGCGGTATACTTACAGTCCGTGCGGCTCCCCGGGCGCTCCAGAATGACGTCAGAGCGCCCCATGCGCATGGATGACGTGATCCATGTGATCACGTGATCCATGCGCTTGGGGCGCCCTGACGTCACTCTGGAGCGCCCGGGGAGCCGCACGGACGGTAAGTATGCTGCTCCCCCGCTCCCCACTACACTTTACCATGGCTGCCAGGACTTTAGCGTCCCGGCAGCCATGGTAACCACTCTGAAAAAGCTAAATGTCGGCTCCGGCAATGCGCCGAAACGACGTTTAGCTTAAGGCCGGATCCGGATCAATGCCTTTCAATGGGCATTGATCCCGGATCCGGCCTTGCGGCAAGTCTTCAGGATTTTTGGCCGGAGCAAAAAGCGCAGCATGCTGCGGTATTTTCTCCGGCCAAAAAACGTTCCGTACCGGAACTGAAGACATCCTGATGCATCCTGAACGGATTACTCTCCATTCAGAATGCATTAGGATAATCCTGATCAGTATTCTTCCGGCATAGAGTCCCGACGACGGAACTCTATGCCGGAAGACAATAACGCAAGTGTGAAAGAGCCCTTACAAGTTTTGTGTTATTGTCTGTTGGCAATGCTGTAACCATCCTCTAGGCATTAACCCTTACATAGTCCCCTGAAGAACTGACATCTGAGACGGTGCAGGGAACGTGTGTTATTATTTGGGACATATGGTATAACTTTAGAGTCTTTAGACGAATATTTTATGTTAGTTTTTTTCTTTTCTTGGATAAGTTAACCAATACTGGGTATCCTCAGCTCTTCAGATGTGGATTTTGTATATGTGGTATAATGATCTGTGTCCTATAACAAAATATGAGTTTTTGGAGGCACTATTAGGACCATTGACGCATTTTGACTGAGATCTATACTGGTGGTGGTATCTATCACTGACACTGAATTGCCCATATTTGGGCGGTCAGTTTTCTAGGCAGGGTACACAGTTTGTAGGGGCAGTGATTAGGGTGAGTTATTTTCCCTTTCTGTAGCATCAGAGCCTCTTACCCCCTAGCTACAATAATCTTGATGCACAAACATTGGGGTATTTTTAGTGAAGGTTACGTTTTACACTGGTGAAGGTGCTCTGTGACATGTTCTTAAGTTAAGTAACACCAGTGACAAATCAGGACTTCTGAGATCCCTATACATCAGATCTGTGATTAAGTTATGTAGAGACCAGTGCCTCTACATAATTTAGGCGGATCAACCGCCAGCACAGTAGGAACGAGGACTAAATCGCCGGTCTTCCTAAATGTCCCCCTTAGTCCTCCCACCTCTATCCAGGTGTAATTGCTGAGGCAGCTTTTTATTTGAGGAAGAGGAACCCCTTGTTCCTAAAACCAGAGGATCTCCACTTTTGTTCTCTATCCTTTCCTTGAACTTTCTGTTCTACAGGAAGTCCAAAAGGACTGTCTAGAACTAAAAAAAAAAGGAAAGAAAATATCCAGAAGCTGGGAATCTCCTTTTTCTGACCAAACTAAATATTCTCCTTGACAGAGTATGCCACATAATTTCTGCTTTTATTCTTAAACTTTAATGCCCTACTAGCTCATTTAGTAAGAGAAGCTCCTAATTTTACTGTGTCAACACAAATGCCAGCTAGGAAGTCGGCAGCTTTCTGAAGAGTGGGCAGGGAGGCAATCATCTGTTCTCTCTGGCATTTTTCCTTTAATTGAACTTCCAGGTGTTTTAAATAGATTAATAGAGATCTTGCAGTCATTGTGACCACTACATTAGGACAAAAAGCTGACATAGAAGGTTCCAAGGTTTCCTTCAGGAAAGATTCCGTTAGTTTTTTTTGTCCAGACGATCTTTCAAGTCTCCTACGGTATATCTTTAAAGGGTAGGGTTAATGACTTGAAAAATCACATCAATTTTGGAAGCTTTATCCCAAAATAACAAAACCTCTTCTTCAAAGGGGTACTTTCTTTTAATCTCACTAGGGATAAATCCCTTCCTATATGGCTTTTTCCACTCTTTAATTTATGCTACTACATTTTTATGAATGCAAAAACATCTACATCTTTTCTCCTTCAGACCTTCAAACTTTGAATATTCCACAGTCTTATCCTCCTTGCATAGATACATAGTTAATACAGTTGAAAAAAGACATAAGTCCATCAAGTTCAACCAAGGGATAGGTGGGGATGTGAATCCCAGAAGGAAGTGAGACTAAGATTTCTACACATTTTCATAAGCATTAATGTCATTTGCTTTCATCTAAGCCCTTTTTAAAACTGTCCACTGTTCCTGCTGTGACCACATCCTTAGGAAATATATTCCACAGATTCACAGTTCTTACAGTAAAGAAGCTTTGACGCTTCTGGAGACTGAACTTTTTCTTCTCCAGTTGGAGGCCTGTCCCTTGTCTTTTGAGGGAATTTTACATGGAACAGTTTTTCACCATATTTACTGTATGCCTGTCACGGCTGAGGATGGGGAAAATCCTCAGCCGTGCGATGCCACGGGATGTTATGGCTGCTCGGCCAGGACAACAGGATTAGGGAGCAGGTCACCTCCTAAAGCGTCCCTAACCTGACCCTAACTCCTAGCTGCATGGGCCGACCTTTAACCACCTCCGGACCGCCGAACGCAGCGACGCGTCCTGGAGGTGGTTGTTTCATTCCGCTTGGACGCGCCGGCGCGTCCTCTCGCGAGACGCGAGATTTCGGTCACAGCCGGCCCGCGCATGCGCATCGCGGGCCGGCAAAAGTTCGAGGACAATTGCATCAGCAACCTGCCAGCCAATGATCGTCGCTGGCAGGTTGCTGATTTTTTTAAAAATCGAATCACAAGCCATATAACAGATCATATTAGTAAATATGATCTGTTATATGGCTTCTCTGCTCCTCTGCTGGTCCTTTTCGTCAGTTGGATCCAGCAGAGGAGCAGACTTCACAGTGAGTAGCACCAACACTACACCTTAGCCCCAGATCACCCCCCTGCACCCCAATTAACCCTTTGATCACCCCTTTGATCGCCCCTGTCAATCACTAGTGAAAGACAAAAAGTGATCAGTGTAAACTGTCACTTTTTTTTTCCACTAGTATTGGCTGTTAGGTTTTAGGGATAGTTTAGGCCCCTTGGTTAGGTAGTTAGCGCCCAGCCCACCGCACCGCAGTCACTTTTATTCGCTGATTAGCGTATCGCTAATCAGCATTTGTACTTTTATAGTATCTGTAAGTGATCAAAACTGATCACGGTCAGATCTATAATTGTATTAGTGTCACCTTAGCTCGCCCTCCACCCAAAACGCAGTGTTTGCCCGATCAGGCCTGATCGGTCGCCCACACGTGCGTTCACCCACGCCCGCCCCACCGCAGTAACAAAAAATTATTATTTTTTGATCACTGCACATTCACTTTACACGCACTGCGGCGATAAAAAAATCAGTTTTGATATTTTTTATCAACCGCAGCGGCCTCCGGTACTTCGCTAGCCTCCCCTTTGTAAGACAGGTTTGCTTTTTTTCTTCGGTAGTCTCAGGGAATACCCCTAAATTTAGTAGTCCAAAATGTCAAACAGGGGGTATTCTTCTGAAGAGGCCTACAGGATTCTGACCCAGTCGGATGAGGAATGGGAACCCTCATCTGACGAATCTAGCGGGTCAGAATATGAACCTGTGGAAAGCAGTGGCTCTCTGACCCAAAGTTCGGACGAGGAGGTGGAGGTCCCTGATAGAACCAGGCGTACCCGGCCCCGTGTCGCTAGACCACAGGTTACGCAGGATCCGCTTCAAGAGCAGCAGAGTGGGGCTGTCGCTGCCGGATCACGTGGTGAGGCATACACCAGCAGCGCAGCCCTTCCTGGACCTAGTACCAGCACTGCCGTACAACCTGGTGAAGTAGCGAGCACCAGAAGGTCAGTTGAAGCTGGTACGGTGGCACGTGCAGTAGTTACCCCGTCGCAGCCACCGCACAGACAGGCCCGTAGAGCCCCTAGAATCCCTGAGGTGCTGGCAAACCCTGATTGGCAGTCACCAACTTCAGCCGCACCATTAGTTCCCCCTTTCACCTGGAGTTCGGGTTGAGACGGCTCAAATCGGTTCGGCCCTGGGATTTTTTGAGCTGTTCTTGACTGCGGAGCTCTTGGACTTAGTCGTGGCAGAGACAAACCGGTATGCCACACAATTTATAACCGCAAACCCGGGAAGCTATTATGCCCAGCCTTTCCGGTGGAAACCCGTCCAAGTTTCCGAACTTAAAATTTTTCTGGGCCTTCTCCTCAACATGGGTCTAACTAAAAAGCATGAATTGCGGTCATATTGGTCCATGAACCCAATTCATCACATGCCCATGTTCTCTGCTGCTATGTCCAGGACACGATTTGAGACCATCCTGCGTTTTCTGCATTTTAGCGACAACACCACCTCCCGTCCCAGAGGCCACCCAGCTTTTGACCGGCTCCACAAAATTCGGCCCCTCATAGACCATTTCAACCAGAAATTTGCAGATTTGTATACCCCTGAGCAAAACATCTGCGTAGACGAGTCCCTAATACAATTTACCGGGCGCCTTGGCTTCAAACAATACATCCCAAGCGAGCGTGCCCAGTATGGGGTCAAATTGTATAAGCTCTGTGAAAGGGCCACAGGCTATACCCACAAATTTCGGATCTATGAGGGAAAAGATCAGACCCTGGAGCCGGTCGGTTGCCCTGACTACCTGGGGAGCAGTGGGAAGACAGTCTGGGACTTGGTGTCACCCTTATTCGGCAAGGGGTACCATCTTTATGTGGACAATTTTTACACAAGTGTGGCCCTCTTTAGGCATTTGTTTCTAGAACGGATTTGCGCCTGTGGCACCGCGCGAACTAGTCGCGTGGGCTTCCCCCAACGGCTCGTTACCACCTGTCTTGTAAGGGGGGAGAGGGCTGCCCTGTGTAATGAAGAACTGCTCGCGGTGAAATGGAGAGACAAGCGTGACGTTTACATGCTCTCCTCCATTCACGCAGACACGACAATCCAAATTGAAAGGGCAACCCGTGTCATTGAAAAGCCCCTCTCAGTCCACGACTATAATGAGCTCATGGGAGGGGTGGACTTCAATGACCAGATGTTGGCTCCCTATTTAGTTTCCCGCAGAACCAGATGCTGGTATAAGAAGGTGTCTGTATATTTAATTCAATTGGCGCTGTATAATAGTTTTGTTCTCTACAGTAAGGCTGGGAGAACACGATCCTTCCTCAAATTCCAGGAAGAGATCATCGAGAACCTCCTGTATCCAGAAGGTTCCGTGGCCCCATCCACCAGTGTAGTTAGCCGTCTACACGAGCGACATTTCCCCAGTGTCGTTGCTGGTACCTCAACCCAACCGCCACCCCGAAAAAAATGTCGTGTCTGTAGCAGGAGTGGAATAAGGCGTGACACCCGCTTTTTCTGTCCTGTCTGTCCTGACCAACCTGCCCTATGCTTAGGAGAGTGTTTCCGGAAGTACCACACACAGGTACACCTAGCATAGGGATTGCATCTCACAGGACAGGCACACAGGGCTATTAGGGCCCTTTTACTCACAGCTGCTGCAAACCTCTCCTTTCACCTGGGATAAAGTGCATAACGTACTTCGCCACATCTTTGGGCGATTTGCGCTTTGCACATTGTCCCCATGGGGAAGGAGAGGTTTGTTCTATAAAAGGTTAAAAAAAACTAAACAAAAAAAAAATTACCGGTAAGTAAAAAAGTTAAAAAAGTTAAAAAAAAGTTAATATGTTCTGTTCTGAAGTTAATAAATTTATTGCGTTGCGGCCTGGTTTTTTCTTTTTCGTTTTGTTTTTTTTACCTTCCAGGTGGACCAACCGATCGACTAGCTGCAGCACTGATGTGCATTCTGACAGAAGCATTGCGCTGCTGTCAGATTACACGCAAGTCGGTGTATGCGGCGCTGCAAGACGAGATTTCTCCCCTGCAGTAAAAGATACGTTTGCCGAGGCATATGAGCTGAGGAGGTGGCGGTGTTCATATACTTTAGCAAACACTTTGTATGTATATATATATATATATATATATATATATATATATAAAAAAAAAAAAAATCCCGGCAATGATTTATTCATCCACATCGATTGATGTGAATGGAGAAATCTGGTTTGCCAGGGCATACGAGCTAAGTGGGTATGGATGTTGGGCGGAGCTCCTATGTCCTGGCAGACGCCTTTCTCCTCCTTTTTCTTTTTTTGGCAGAGATTTTTTCATCCACATTGATCGATGCGAATGAAGAAATCTGTGCCGTTCATTTTTTTCTTTCAGCCCAGAGGCTGAACGGAAAAAAAAATCTCATTACCCGTATGCTCAATATAAGGAGAATAGCAGAAACTCCTAATGCTGGGCATACATGTAATGATTGCGGAGACCCTCAAATGCCAGGGCAGTACAAACACCCCACAAATGACCCCAATTTGGAAAGAAGACACCCCAAGGTAGTTGCTGAGGGGCTTATTGAGTCCATGAAAGATTGAAATTTTTGTCCCAAGTTAGCGGAAAGGGAGACTTTGTGAGAAAAATAAATAAATAATCAATTTCCGCTAACTTGTGCCAAAAAATTTTTTTCTATGAACTCGCCATGCCCCTCATTGAATACCTTGGGGTGTCTTCTTTCCAAAATGGGGTCACTTGTGGGGTATTTATACTGCCCTGGCATTTTAGGGGCCCCAAAGCGTGAGAAGAAGTCTGGTATCCAAATGTCCAAAAATGCCCTCCTAAAAGGAATTTGGGCCCCTTTGCCCACCTAGGCTGCAAAAAAGTGTCACACATGTGGTATCTCCGTATTCAGGAGAAGTTGGGGAATGTGTTTTGGGGTGTCATTTTACATATACCCATGCTGGGTGAGAGAAATATCTTGGTCAAATGCCAACTTTGTATAAAAAAATGGGAAAAGTTGTCTTTTGCCAAGATATTTCTCTCACCCAGCATGGGTATATGTAAAATGACACCCCAAAACATATACTTTCCAAGCCTATAGACCTTACTTTACCTATTAAACGTCTATGAGGGACAGTATCAAAAGCCTTTGCAAAATCCAGAAACACTACATCCACAGCCGCCCCTCTGTCCAGGCTTCTACTCACCTCCTCATAAAAACAAATCAGGTTATTCTGACAACTTCTGTCCTTGGTAAACCCATGTTGGTTATCACTTATAATATTATTTACAGTCACATACTCCTGTATATAGCCTCTTAAGGCCTCTTTCACACAGGTGTTCCAGATTTGCTCCAGATGCGTCGCTTGTGCAATGCGGGAAAACCGCGCGAGTAGGCACGCAATTGCAGTCAGTTTTGACTGCAATTGCATTCCGATGTTCAGTTTTTTCCACGCAAGAGCAATGCGTTTTGTAAACTGTTGCTTGAGGGGTTAAAATTTTTTTAATTAACTCACCCCATCCACTTGTTCGCACAGCCAGAATCGTCTTCTTTCAGGACCTGCAAAAGGACCTTTGATGACTGAATGAAGATAGAAGATCCTTCTATCTTCATTCAGCAGGACCTACGCTGACGTCACCACACTCACCACGTGGTGAGCGCGATTACGTCATCAAAAGGTCCTTTTGCAGGTCCTGAAAGAAGAAGAAAGACGACGATGCCGGCTGCGCAAACAAGTGGATGAGGTGAGTTTTTTGGTTTTTTTAACACTTGAAAATAATACAGCGATTAGACTTTAATGGGGTTGCTCATCCCTATCATCTCCTAGCACCCATGCGTGAAAATCGCACCACATCCACAATTGCTTGCAGGTGCTTGCGATTTTCACGCAGACCCATTTATTTCTATGGGGCCTGCGTTGCGTGAAAAAAGCAGAATATAGAACCTGCTGCGATTTCCACGCTACGCAAGTGATGCGTGAAAATCACCGCTCATCTGAACAGCCCCATTAAAGTGAATGGGTCTGGATTCAGTGCGGGTGCACCTCACACATTGCACCTGCGCGGAATTCTCGCCCGTGTGAAAGGGGCCTATGAGTCCTTCAAACATTTTTCCCACAACAGAAGTTAAACTAACTGGTCTATAATTACCTGTGGAGGACCTAAATCCTTTTTTGAATATGGGCACCATATTTGCCTTGCACCAATCACTTGGCACTGTACCAGTAGCTAGAGAATTTTTAAAAATTATAAAAAGGGGCACATAAATGATTGAACTGAGCTCTTTAAAAACTCTTGGGTGTAATCTATCTGGACCCGAAGCCTTGTTCACATTTACCTTATTTAACTTAGCTTGGACCATATCTATAGTTAGCCAGTTAAGTATATTACTGGATGTACTAACAGCCCCAGCACCACAGATATCAGCTCCTTTCTCTTCTTTTGTATATACAGAGATAAAACATTCAGTGACTAACGCCCCTTTACCTGCAGGAGACCTACCTCAGACCTTGGTTTTTTAGCATTTGTATATTTCAAGAATTTTTGGGGGATTTGTTTTGCTTTGTTTTGCCACCTGCATTTCATTTTGTATTTTTGCAAATTTTATCTCCCTTTTCCAGATTTTATTAAAGTCTTTATAAACTTTAAAGGCTACAGCTGACCCCTCAGATTTATATTTTTTAGATGGCTTTTTTGTCATTTATTGCTCTTTTTACAATAGCTGTAAGCCATTGGGGGTATAATTTTAGCTGCTTATACTTGTTACCTAAAGGAATACATTTTTTTAGTGCAATTACTCAATGTGGATTTGAAGCTCTCCCATTTATCCTCAGTATTATTATGTGACAGTAGCTGCTCCCAGTCTATGCCCTGAAATGCTGCCCTCAACCCAGGGAAATTAGCCTTTTTAAAATTCAGTGTTTTTGCTCTGCCTGACAGAGTTTGCTTCTTATAGTTAAGGGGGAATATAATTATATTGTGGTCACTATTACCTAGTGCTATTGTCACGGACGTTCCTGCGACAGGTGGCAAGAGATCGGTGAGACTGGCAACACGTGGTCTGACCCAACACGTTTTCTGTTTGGATCAAATGACGTCTGTTGTTTCTGGTGCTTGCCACACCTTCTTTCCCAAGGTGTGGCTATTATTGTCATTTAACCTTCTCTATTTATTGTTGTTTCCCCCACTATGCTATGCGGTTTATAGCTTCAGTTTGAGTTGTGAATAGCTGGTGTGTGGATCTCGGCTGAGTTCCTGGTGCTGCCATAGCCACTTGAAGTATTTTCTTTCACTTTTGTATTTTGTTTGGGTTATTTTGTGCGTTGCATTTCCCTGTCATTTGTATTAAGGCCTGAGGGAGACTCCTGTTCGTCCTTCCTTTTGGAGGAACAGGTTGTCTCAGTCCTGACATTAGTTCCAGGGTCCTATAGGGGGGATTAGGACATTAGGTATTCCTATTTATGAACTCACCTACTTCTGGGGTCTGTTGATACGGGTAGTTAGTCAGCACTTTTACTAGGAGGTGCCCATCTCCTTTCCCTGGTTTCCAGGCCTTATTCCCTCACTCCTTTCCCTCCTATGTTCGGTGTGGTGTTTCCCTCCCACACCCGAACGTGACATCTATCCTCTAAATCAGAGGTCAGCAACCTTCGGCACTCCAGCTGCTGTGAAACTACAATTCCCAGCATACTCCATTCATTTCTATGGTGGTTCGGAGAAGAACAGAGTAAGTATGCATGCTGGGAGTTGTAGTTTCAAAACACCTGGAGTGCCGGAGGTTGCCTACCCCTGCTCTAAATTGACCTGATTGCCTTTAACATTTTTTCTGAATCCGAATCCTCTACAGGAAAACAAGATTTCCCTTCTACTTCTTCCTCATAGTATGAGGAGTAGAGTTGGGCGAACCTGCCTTTTGGCAGGTTCGAGTTCGGGGTTTAAGTGAATTAGGTAATGGATTCTGTTCTCGCAGAATCCATAATTAGAGGCATTCCGTTTTGCATGCGTTCATAATACAAGTGTATGGTTAGCAGAACCATGCGGCATTCTGGCATTGAATTACATGATGGATTCCGTGAGAACGGAATCCATTACGTAATTCACTTAAACCCCGAACCCAAATGTGCCAAAAGGCAGGTTCGCTCAACTATAATGAGGAGTTATCTGACCTACAACTGTCCATAACAGAACTACTCTCCACCGAGGAATCCTCCTGAGATATGTCATGATGAAATGATGAATCCCTTTACTTTTCACAAGACCGTATTGAACTTTTGACCTCTGATCTAACAAGGGTCTTTAAGTTTTTATAAAAAGGAGACTTCTGCTTAATCATTTTAAAATAAGGAATACATACACAAAAAAAAAAAAAAAAAGTTTTACAGTGACCACCCCCATCCACCAGGCAGTACCATGCCAGGAGCTACAATGTTCCCCTCCGGGACTTCTGTTCTTTCGTCATCCATGGCCACTTGTAATCCTCAACAGATCTCCTTCTAAAAGCACAAGAATAAAAGGAGAGCTCACTACTCCTACTCGAAGTGGGGGGGGGGGGGGGGTAAGAAACCTGAAGTGGTCTTCTTCCTTGAAGATGCTCTGCACCGCCGGGAATTCCACAAGGCGATCACAGATGGCAAGAATTCAGCAGCTCTATCAGCTTTTTCAAAATGTCGTGCCACTCAAGAAAACCCCAAAGTGCGTCACCACGTCCACGCACGCACCTTCCAGAAATATGTCATTGTATCAGTCTGTGTATCAAGAGTGCGGTCTACACTAGAGATGTCCCAAACTATTCGCCGGCGAACAGTTCCCGGCGAACATAGCTTGTTCGCGTTCGCCGTGGCGGGCGAACATATGTGATGTTCGGTCCACCCCCTATACATCATCATTGAGCAAACTTTGACCCTGTACCTCACAGTCAGCAGACACATTCCAGCCACTCAGCATACCCTCCCAGACCCTCCCACCTCCTATCAAAAAGCAAGGACTGCATCCATCTTAGATTCATTCTGAAGCAGCAGTGTCACAAATTTGACTAAGTTGTAATCGCAATGCGATTAATACAGGTTATATTAATCGCATTGAGAATTCAACTGAGAGCTGGGTTCCTAATGGTTGTATTGCTAGAATATAATGAAGATTGAGAATATAGTGCTATATTCGTTATATTAGTCAATTCTAGCAATACAACCATTAGGAACTCAGATCTAAGTTGTAATCGCAATGCGATTAATACAGGTTATATTAATCGCATTGAGAATTCAACTGAGAGCTGGGTTCCTAATGGTTGTATTGCTAGAATATAATGAAGATTGAGAATATAGTGCTATATTCGTTATATTAGTCAATTCTAGCAATACAACCATTAGGAACTCAGATCTAAGTTGTAATCGCAATGCGATTAATACAGGTTATATTAATCGCATTGCGAATTGAACTTACCACACTCTGCGTCAACTACGTAATTTTCCATGGGAGTTTTGCCATGGATCCCCCTCCGGCATGCCACAGTCCAGGTGTTAGTCCCCTTGAAACAATCCAGTCCCCTCCATCACTATTGTGGCCAGAAAGAGTCCCTGTGGGTTTTAAAATTCACCTGCCTATTGAAGTCTATGGCGGTTCGCCCATTTGCGAACATTTGCGAAAATTCGCGTTCGCGAACGGAAAATTTTATGTTCGCGACATCTCTAGTCTACACCTTCTGGCTTCCTAATGTATCCTAAATGGCCACACACTTTTGTATCTTCACCATGGCATTACTCCAGAGGAGCCAACGCGCCTGCCTCAGGGAAACCCACAAGAGACCCTGTATCTCCACGGTTTCCTAGGGTCCTCAACTGCTAAAACTACAGACTCCACCAGGAATACCCTGTAAAATCATTGAGGCAGGAGAGAGGCTCCACCTTTTTATTCTGTAGGTTTCTTGCCCCTGCGGGCAGATCCCCTCTCTCTGTGGTGCTATCGTGGGGATGGGGAAGGGAAAATTACATTTTCAAAAAAAAAAAAACACGTTACTTTAGTCCCTAATATAACTATCACAATGGGCACCAGGAGAAAAATCACCACACAATTTTACCCAATTTCTCGTATATACTGCAACACCCCAACTGAAATGGATCTTACTATTCTATATGCCGTCTAGTGTTGTGATTTGCTGGTATGCTATATCAGCAAATGACAGCACAAAGAGGGGCAATCGAAAAGGCATGCCTCCCCTGTAACAATCTGAGCCCACCTGCAGCCCCCTCACTGGCTTATACAGTGAGGAGGCTGCAACTAGATGCAGCTCTGACCTGCTCATCACAGTTATTGGGGTTGCATTGGGGCGGGAGGGGAGTACAACTGCCCTTAGTTAAGATGGAAGGCTGGTCAGGGGCACCCGCCATCTTAGCCCGATCACCGTGCAATTACAGTGCTACTGGTTTTTGCTGCTCCATACATGTACGGTGCAATGCGGGAACTTACTTCCTGCTGTGCCATACATGTATGGCACCTTCATGAAGGGGTGAAACCACCATGGACGATTTAAGGAGTAGAAAATCATTTCTTCTAATTTCCTATCATCTAAATCTAGGGTGTCTACTACTCTGAAAAATACAGCAAATAGCATGTGGTTCAGGCAGCATAACAGAGGTGACAAGTTCCCTTAATGATCATATAGATCCACTACAAAAGGGTTTTCGAAGCTCCAAGATTCTGCAAGGCTATATTGTTTGAGACTTCACCTGTCACCTCCCAAAACCATCCCAAGCCGCCAGCAGTGCTTATGCAGAGAGTTCGGCTGCCTTTGCCAAATATCCGGCTGTCAGTCACAGCGAAGGGGCAGGGAAGGGGGCGTGGTTACTGTGACTTGAAGCAAGGAGGCCGATGACTTCAAGCATCTGTGGAGAAGCGCGCTGGGCAGGGGATAAAACAACATTTTCAGTACTTTTGCTGCATCTGCCTTCAGGAAGAAAGGCATCATCAGAAACACACTGCTGGCTACACGCAGGTACTGCTGGCAGCTTGGGGTGGTTTTGGGAGGTGACAGGTTCCTTTTAAAGGGGTTGTGGAACAGTTTAACCCTTTTAGGACCATTTTTTTTACTCCCTACTTTACATGTTTACATCATATGAGGGCTTGTTTTTTTGGACGAGTTGTACTTTTTAAAGTGAATTTGTGATCAATTGTTTAAATTAAGTTTTTATGTTGAACATATTTTATCATTTTTGGTGATGTTATTTTTCATTTTCCATGTCAATATCTACAGTCATGGCCAAAAGGTTTGAGAATGACACAAATATTAGTTTTCACAAAGTTTGCTGCTAAACTGCTTTTAGATCTTTGCTTCAGTTGTTTCTGTGATGTAGTGAAATATAATTACACGCACTTCATACGTTTCAAAGGCTTTTAATCGACAATTACATGACATTTATGCAAAGAGTCAGTATTTGCAGTGTTGGCCCTTCTTTTTCAGGACCTCTGCAATTTGACTGGGCATGCTCTCAATCAACTTCTGGGCCAATTCCTGATTGATAGCAACCCATTCTTTCATAATCAGTTCTTGGAGTTTGTCAGAATTAGTGGGTTTTTGTTTGTCCACCCGCCTCTTGAGGATTGACCACAAGTTCTCAATTGGATTAAGATCTGGGGAGGCCATGGACCCAAAATGTCAACGTTTTGGTCCCCGAGCCACTTAGTTATCACTTTTCCCTTATGGCACGGTGCTCCATCGTGCTGGAAAATGCATTGTTCTTCACCAAACTGTTGAATTGTTGGAAGAAGTTGCTGTTGGAGGGTGTTTTGGTACCATTCTTTATTCATGGTAAAATTGTGAGTGAGCCCACTCCCTTGGATGAGAAGCAACCCAACACATGAATGGTCTCAGGATGCTTTACTGTTGGCATGACACAGGACTGATGGTAGCGCTCACCTTTTCTTCTCTGGACAAGCCTTTTTCCAGATGCCCCAAACAATCGGAAAGAGGCTTCATCGGAGAATATGACTTTGCCCCAGTCCTCAGCAGTCCATTCACCATACTTTCTGCAGAACATCAATCTGTCAATCAGTTTTTTTTGGAGAGAAGTGGCTTCTTTGCTGCCCTTCTTGACACCAGGCCATCTTCCAAAAGTCTTTGCCTCACTGTGCGTGCAGATGCGCTCACACCTGCCTGCTGCCATTCCTGAGCAAGCTCTGCACTGGTGGCTCTCCAATCCCGCAGCTGAATCCTCTTTAGGAGACGATCCTGGTGCTTGCTGGACTTTTTTGGACGCCCTGAAGCCTTCTTAACAAGAATTGAACCTCTTTCCTTGAAGTTCTTGATGATCCTATAAATTGTTGATTGAGGTGCAATCTTAGTAGCCACAATATCCTTACCTGTGAAGCCATTTTTATGCAACACAATGATGGCTGCACACGTTTCTTTGCAGGTCACCATGGTTAACAATGGAAGAACAATGATTTCAAGCATCACCCTCCTTTTAACATGTCAAGTCTACCATTTTAACCCAATCAGCCTGACATAATGATCTCCAGCCTTGTGCTCGTCAACATTCTCACCTGAGTTAACAAGACGATTACTGAAATTATCTCAGCAGGTCCTTTAATGACAGCAATGAAATGCAGTGGAAAGGATTTTTTGGGATTAAGTTAATTTTCATGGCAAAGAAGGACTATGCAATTCATCTGATCACTTTTCATAACATTCTGGAGTATATGCAAATTGCTATTATAAAAACTTAAGCAGCAACTTTTCCAATATTTATGTAATTCTCAAAACTTTTGGCCACGACTGTACATTTAAACAAAAACCATAAAATCCTGCAGGTTTTACATTGACCAATTCTTTGTCTGTACAAAACATTTTACTGCAGTTACTGCTTATCTATACACAGAGGTGATATCATTACAGTCCTAATTAAAGGGGTTCTGCAGTTTTTTTAAACTGATGATCTATCCTCTGGATAGATCATCAGCATCTGATCGGCGGAGGTCGAACACCCGGGACCCCTGCCGATCAGCTGTTTGAGAAGGCAGCGGCGCTGGCAGTAGTGCCGTGGCCTTCTCGTTGTTTACCGCAGGCCCAGTGACGTCACGACTAGTATCACTGGCATGGGCGCGGCTAAGCTCCATTCAAGTGAACAGAGCTTAGCCCCACCCAGGCCATTTATACTAGTTGTGACGTCACTGGGCCTGCGGTAAACATCGAGAAGGCCGCGGAGCTACTGCCAGCGCCACTGCCTTCTCAAACAGCTGATCGGCAGGGTTCCCGGGTGTTGGACCTCTGCCGATCATCAGTTTAAATAACTAGACAGCATGGGTACGATTATCCATTATGTGGAGGAGATCATTGCATGTAATAACAGCGGTCTCCTCCGCTAGCCAGCAACCGATTGCCGGCAGGCTTAAAGGAAATGTGTCACCAAAAATGTCATCTATCAGTTAAAATCAGATAGTAGCACATCATCTTTTTTCTGTTTTTATTTTCTGGTAGTAGATTTTTAAAATTCTATTTCCTGAACATTATTAGGAAGCCGTTCTTAACAGCATTTAAAAAAAAATTGCTTTATGGTAGCCTCATGAGCCACAGGCTTAATTTACAGGAGGGGACCCTATTGACTTACATGGGAAAGTTTTCTAGGCATGCTCTGTGACCTGTGCAGAGGTCATTGCAGAAGGAAAGATTAGATAAGATTTAACAATTACCTATTGTGATTGGTGGATCCTGTCTTATGTATACACAGAGACGATTAGATACACTACAGGCAGGACTATGATGACAGATAAGCAAGTAACTGCAGAAAAGAGATCTGTACAGACCAAGAAGTGGCACCAATTATTAGACAGTGGCCAGTGCAAAAAAGATATAAAAAATAACTGCAGGATTTTTGGTTTTAGTTTAAATATAAAACGTGACATGGAAAATTAAAAACAACATCACCAAAAATTATTTAAAAATATGTTAAACAAAAAATGATTTAAAGAGGACCTTTCACCAGTTTTTACTTTATAAAAGCGATACCTCACACTGTAGCCCATGTTCCCTAGATGTCATATCGCAAATTTTTTTCATGATATGCTCCTCCATTGCACCGCTGTGCCCCTCGTTCTATTTTGGCGCCCTGTATGCTAATTAATAGCATCGGAACAGGGATGCTGTGGCGCTGTCCAATCACAGCGGAGTGCGTCACAGCCATTAAGAAAGAACAGCTTACCTTCTCCCTGGCTGTGATGCGCTCTGCTGTGATTGGACAGCGCCACAGCCAGATAGAAGAGACGCCTACTGAGAAAGGCTGATGTCTCCTCCTCCTTGTTGCAATGCTATTAATTAGCATATAGGGCACCTAAATAGAATGAGGGGCACAGCGGCGCAACAGAGGATCATATCATGAAAAAAAATTGTGATATGACATCTAGGGAACATGGACTATAGTGTGAGGTATCGCTTTTATAAAGTAAAAACTGGGGAAAGGTCATCTTCAAACAACAGGTCATTTTATGATTACACATTCTCCTTAAAGGGACACTGACAGGGCCAATAAGCATATTGAGGTATATATATGGCAGTACAGGTCTTATAATGGGTATTACAATCATCTAAGTATCCCCCCTGTCCACATTATACATACAGTAAACTTAAGTTTTATAACCTGCTCCAACGGTCTTCAATCTGCCCAAGGGGCGGCGTTTCACCTCTCTTGCGCCCAGCCAGCCTCCCCCAACTGCCGCTTTGAAGCGCCGCCCAGCTCATGAATATTCAGTTTGCTGGCCGGCTTCTGCGGTCCCCGCTCTGAAGCGCTGCGCTTAACAGTGCCCGGTGCATGCGCCGGATCTTGTGAAGTCCGGTACAGTAAGCGCCGCCCAGCTCATCAATATTCACTTCGCTGGGCGGCGCTTACTGTCCCCGACTTCACAAGATCCGGCGCATGCGCAGGGCACTGTTAAGCGCAGCGCTTCAGAGCGGGGACCGCAGAAGCCGCCCAGCAAACTGAATATTCATGAGCTGGGCGGCGCTTCAAAGCGGCAGTTGGGGGAGGCTGGCTGGGCGCAAGAGAGGTGAAACGCCGCCCCTTGGGCAGATTGAAGACCGTTGAAGCAGGTTATAAAACTTAAGTTTACTGTATGTATAAGGTGGACAGGGGGGATACTTAGATGATTGTAATACCCATTATAAGACCTGTACTGCCATATATATACCTCAATATGCTTATTGGCCCTGTCAGTGTCCCTTTAAGACAGGATCCACCATTCACAATAGGTGATAGTCAAAGCTTATCTATTCTTACCTTGTACAAGGACCTCTGTACAGGTCACAAAACATGCCTAGTAAACTCTCCCATAGAAGTCAATGAGGTCCGCTACTGACCATTGTGTCTATGGCCCATGGGATTACCGTAAATATTTTTTTAATGCTGTGCAAATGCTGTTGAGAACAGCTCAGGCAAGATGGCAGCCCCCATTTTGGATAACCATTTAATGGCAACATTTGCTATTGCATATAATGTAATGGGAAGCAGGAAAAAAATCCCAAAGTTTGAATTTCAAATAAAAACAAAACGCAATTCCACCACAGTTTCATGGATTTTGTTTAGTGCTCTCATTAAGAGAAACAAAATTAGAGTAATGCAGGTTTGATACCTTTTAATGGCTAACAAAAATAGAAGCAATTATGTTACATAGCGAGCTTTCGAGACATCACCAGTCCCTCCATCAGGCGTAGTACCAAATGGATTTTGCTTTTACAGCAATTCCCTATGTCATAAAACTGACCTGCAGCCTTCATTCTCTAGGACAGTAATACTGGAAAAAATAAAAACTTCTGAAAATATTTTTTCACCATATCATCATGCCTATAACATTATAGTTATGTCTAAAGAGCTGTAATAGGGCCAATTTTTTGCGGGATGATCTGTAGTGTTTATAGATACCATTTTGGAGTGTATGACTTTTTGATCACTTTTTATTCATTTTTTTTGGAGCTGAGGTGATTTTCCATTACGTTGTTTGCCTTATACTATTTTTATATTTAAAGCCGGCGCATGCGCAGTGGACAAGTGGAAGCCGGTGACAGTAGTCCGCACGGGCGCAGACTACAGTGTCCACTGCGCCTGCGCGAGACTACGGCGCAGAGGTAACATGACGTCAGATAGTGCAGTGAATATCAAGTAGTAGGCGGTGCTGGGCTCCGGATCGATGGGCGCGGCCGGGCTCCAGGAGATCGTGGGACAACCTCTTGGGCTCCTGACAGAGGTGATTGACATGTTAATAACATCGATTTTTATAAGAATATAAGGCACACAGGTAATAAACAGAGGGATGATTGGAAACACTGTATTAAGACTAATGGGCACATATAAATATCTCCATATCATTAATCCTGGTGACAGAATCCCTTTAAATAGTATAAGTATTTTTGTATGCAGTGATGCCTATGATGCTTAATTTTTTATTGTTTAGTTAATGCTATATTATTTTTTTTAAACAAAATTTTATTGCGGGAAAAGACATGCATGGTTCATGACAACATATCTTGGAGGTTACAAATCATATCAATAAAAGACATTCTTACATGAAGAAAAAAAGAACATGTTGATGACTTTTGCACCAATTATTGGAAAGTAAATGATCCATACAATATGTTCCCTACTTTTTTTTTTTTATTCCCCCCCCCCTCTGTATCTGAAAACCTCACTCCCCCCCCCAGCCCCCTAACACTAATTAACCTAACATATATCCTGCTCGAAAACCAAAATTACCAACTTGGCAACTTCCATACATCCTGACAGAAAGAGCGAGAGGTCTTATGCCGAAGCATGTACAATGTCCTGTACTGTTGTAAACTGATTTCATTGTGCTAATCGGCCTAACGTCCCTTTCAGCTGTTCCTCTAAGTACCATTGCGTAAGCGTGAAGGGTTTCATAATATTCTCGATTTCCGAATCAGACAATTACTGCGTCAGGAAACCCCGCCATCTTTTCCGAAATTTGCCTCCCTTCCCTTCTTTACTTCTTTCTGCCTCCCTACGCTCCAGAGCCAATAAATCCTTGAGGTAGTTTAGAATGTTGTCTCTAGAGGGGATTGAAGGCTATAGCCAGTGTTGTAATATGCTCCTTTTAGTTACCATGCATATTGCATGGAATAGAGCTGGCAATCTACGTTCCGTTGGGACCCCATCTTTCAGTTCCTCCCAGTAGTGAAACAAAAATATCATAAGGTTTAATGGGACTACCATATTCCAGACATCTTTAGATACCTGAGCTACCTGGCTCCATAAGCTATGGATTTGAGGGCAGGTCCATAAACCATGAAAAAGATCAGTGTACATCGTATTACATTTTGGGCAACTGGTAAGCCCATCTGGCCTGCTGGGAGCTGCCGGAAGATTAAAAGCATAAATGGCATTATGCATTAGCCTAAAATGCGTGTCTCTCCATGTTTTATTTACTATGGAGTTCCTTAAAGCCCACCAACCTTTTAAGATCTTTTCCCCTGCCTCTTCATCCTCTAAAATTCGAGCCCATGGTCGAAAAGCCTGGCGCGGCAGTCCATCTCCCAATACCTCACGTAACTGGGAATACAAAAAGGATATGGACTGGGGGCCTGTACCGCTTAGTGCTATCTTGTCAAACTCATTTTTCATTATCACCTTCGAGACATCTCTTAATCTATCAGTCAAGAAATTTTTGACCTGAGCATATTGAATGCTTTGAAAAGGACTCAATTGGTAAATGTCCCTTATTTCCTGACACGATAGCCACCTATTCTCGGTTTTATGCAGCAAATGTTGGGCTGTTAATATTCCCTTCTGTTTCCACTCCCTAAACAGAGCATTACTCCTACCCTGTTCGAATTCCGGATGTCCCCACAAAGGCAGATATTTCGACATCCTTTGGCAGAGACGTAAGTTCTTCCTAATAGTTCGCCAGGCTGCCCAAGTATGTCGGAATATAATCGAATTACGCAGATGCATGGGGAGAGCTCTCAAAGCCGTGTGTAACAAGGTGCAAGGATCCCATGGGGCACAAAGGTTCTTCTCTAATGCATAGTCAGAATGAAAATTGGTATGACGTATCCAATCAATAATATGTCTGAACAGACATGCTTGATTATACATATGTCGGGCATATTCATTTACCCCTTGATCTTAAGGGCCATGAGTTTCCTCAGACTGATTCTCGGTCTTTTACCTTTCCAGATAAAATGCGTCACTTCACTATGAAATTTGGTGACGTCTATGTGCTTAATTAGTAAGGGCAGCGTTTGGAGTAGATAAAGAAGTCTGGGGAAACTTATCATCTTGAGTAGATGTATTCTGTATTCTGCCTAAGAGGGATAGAGGTAGATTCTGCCATTTGCGCAGCTCATGCGTCACCCTGTTCAGGAGAGGAGTATAATTTAGACGATATATGGACTCCACCCTAGGTCCTATCTTAATCCCTAGATAGGTAATGTAGTCTTTAGCTATTCTTATTTCGCCTAAGAACTGCTCACGGTTCAGTCTTTTCCCCTCCCCTGTAACTGCAGGAGAGCGCACTTGGCCGTGTTGATCTTAAATCTGAAAGCTGACCAAAATCTGCTATAGTACTTAGGACCTCTCGCAGCTGTTTCGGGGTTCTCCATAAATAGGAGTATATCGTCAGCAAAGAAAATAGCTTTCAATTCGGCATTTCCTATTTCGATGCCTTCAAATGTCCCACTAGAGTTTAAAAGTCGAACCAGGGGTTCCACAGCCAGGTCAAACAGCAGGGGGGACAAGGGACAACCCTGCCTGGTTCCCCTATGCAAGCAGAAAGGTTCAGAAAGAAAACCCTGCATACCTACCCTGGCCATAGGGGTTGTGTATAGCTGTGATAGGTACTCCCTGAAAGATCCCAGCATCCCAATCTTGTCCAGCACCCTCCCCAGCCATTCCCAGTGTATATTGTCAAAAGCTTTTTCAGCGTCCAGGGTGACTATGGAGGGTGCTGACTTTCCCCCCTCCTCTCCGGCTAACCTCATCTAGAACCGCCAGGACCCTTCGTATATTGGTAACCGCCGACCGTTCTCTTATAAAACCGACCTGCAATGGACTGATCAAGCCCGGCAGGATGCGAGCTAACCTATTTGCCATTAGTTTTGAGAAGATTTTCAGATCCTGATTAAAGAGGGAAATCGGACGATACGACGGGGTCCTCAGCTGGCTTACCCTCCTTTGGGAGCATGCGTATATGTGCCATGTTCATTTGTGGTGACAACTTTCCCCCCTGTAGGAGAACATTTCCCAACTTAGAGAGTACAGGCGAGATTTGCACTTTTAGAGCTTTATAAAAATCCCCTGAATAACAGTCAGGCCCTGGCCCTTTATTTCCGGGTAACTGGGAAATCGTATTTAGTATTTCCCTTTCCGTAATGGGCATATTAGGCTGGGCCAAATCCTCCTGTGTGATTTTCGGAAGATTTAAACCATCCAGGAAACTGGATTCTCCCTCTACCCGACCTGATGGTTTGCTATAGGTTAGGGTAATAATTTCTGAAGATTTTCAGAATTTCTGGGGGTTGTGATACTAACTTCCCTGCTGAGCCCCGCAAATGGCTAATTGGGGCTGTTTGTCGGCATCCCTTAGCCAAATTAGCCAAGAGTCTACCGGCCTTGTTACCAAATTTGTGGAGCTCTAACTCCCATCGGGCTTTATGAAAACCTTCTTTTCTCATTGCCCAGATTTCAAAATCCCTTCTGGCTTCTATCCATTTTTGTTTGCTTTCTATTGTTTGAGTTTGCACAAAAGCCCTGTACCTACTCTGGACCTCTTGGCTGCTTTTAATGAATTGGGTCTTAGTAGCTCTTTTGAGTCCTGTTACATACGCTATCAACCTGCCCCTTAAAACTGCCTTGCCCGCTTCCCAGAAAAGTAGAGGGTCCGTCTCATGTTCCTGGTTGAGAGTGCTATATTCCAGCCACCATCACCTTAATAGTTCTACAAAAGTCTCGTCATTCACTAAAAAGGACGGAAATTTCCATAGTAGCTTTTACCCTTGGTTCTACATCCACCAACGTCAAAGCCACTGGTGAGTGGTCTGAAATCACCAAATTCTCAATGGATACGTCTCTGATTCTGGGTAAAAGTTCCGGTTTTGCAAACCAGTAGTCTATGCGGGACCATGAATTTTGTGCATGGGAGAAGTAGGTGAATTATCGGTCATCAGGATGCGAAATCCTCCAGATATCCACCATTGCGGTGTCATCCTTAAAGGAAGACAAAAACCCTCTCCTCCCATGCACTTTTACCCTCAACTTTTCCAGGTGTTTACGGTCCTCTACTTCGACCATTGTGGCATTGAAATCACCTCCCACAATTATATCTCCCACTGCATCTGTTAATATTCTATCTCTCATGGAAGCAAAAAAACGACCTTGTGTTACATTGGGAGCATAGATATTGTAAAGGTTGAGACTTCTATTCCCATCCCTCATTGTCAGTACCCTGCCCTCATCACCTGCAGCATGCCCTTGGATCTTATGCACTAAATTCCTATGCACCAGAGTGATCACACCCGCTTTACCTTGCACTGCTTGAGAACCATAGACCTTCCCCACCCACAGCTTCGACATTCTTGGAAAATCTTCTTCTAAAAGGTGTGTTTCCTGCAGAAATGCAATGTCCGCCCCCAGGCGCTTAAGGTGACCTAGCACCATTATGCGTTTCTGCGGGGAACGTAGGCTCTTGACGTTCCAGGTAATTATTTTAACCATTACACAATATTTTCACAGCTTCCTCTACCAGACTGTCACATGTAAATGCATTAAAGGTCAGCAGGAAAATTCTAACATTGTAACTTGCGTAAAGAACAGCATTTTAGATCCTATACAGGATAGTAAACAAAACATCTATCGTGGACTTCTCTTTTTTCTGGTATCATAATAAAGTCCACATACTCCCCTCTTTTGTGTTGACATAGGAGAGCGAAACTACCACATCAAAACAGCACCTCTTTTGATTTTTTGGCTTTCTGAAAGTGTTCTCACGTTGCTTCCGTAAGATTTTTACTTTCGGTGTCGCCGTTGGTTACTTGACGAAGAGGTGAAGTCCTCCTTTTTCCGCTGCGACTTATCGCGGAAGGTCCCTTGCGATGTAAGCTGTGTGCTTTGCGGCCTCTGCCTTTCTTTCTCCGCCGGATCATCATGATCTGAGATGTACGGGCCTTGAGCAAAAAAAGCTGCAGCATCTGAAGCAGAATTAAAGTTCCTGTAAATGCCGTCGGCACACTTCACCTTCAATACTGCTGGGTAAAGTAGTTGGAAACTTATTTTCCTCTGGAATAAGGACGTGCAAATTTCACTGAAGCCTCTTCTTTTCTTTGTGACCACCGGTAGAGTTAATCATTGAAAAGCATAATCTTTTGACCCCTATAGGTCAGTGGCTCCTTTCAAGCCCTAAAAGCACGCATTATGTCCTTTTTATCAGAGAAATCAAGGTATTTCATAATGACCTGCCTACCCCTTTGAGACCGGGTAGAAGACTCCTTGAATCCCCCTGGAGGGTTCTGTAGTGATCCCTATCTATGCGCTCTTTCTACTTTGTGAGGAACAGACAGTCCCAACGCTCTGGGGAGGTCCGATTCACATATATGCTTAAGTTCAGAGCCCGGTATCTCCTCCGGGAGACCCACTAACCTGAGGTTACTGCGACGGGAGCGGTTTTCAAGGTCATCCACTTTATCCCTCAGCTCATTCACCGCCTGCAGCAGTTTTGTCACACGCGATTGCGTGCCGTTTAGATCTTCTTCCACACAAGACGTCCGCTGCTCAAGCTCCTCTATGCGGTACCCTTGTTGGTTGTAAGCTGCTTGCAGCTCTGTAAGGGATTCTCGAGGTCAGTGTGGTCTCGAGGTCAGGCGCCAAATGCGCGGCAACTTCTATCGCCAAACGCTTGAGATCCGCAGCTGAAAGCGGAGTAGGGCTAAACATATCCTCCTGTGAGGAGGTCAAAGGCTGGTTTGAGGCAGCGTTTTGCGGCGTGACCTCATGTTCGGCCGCCTTCTTGACTGCTTTATTCACCCGTTCAGGCCGCGGCTCGTCACCGTCCTCTGGCTTCTTCCCGCTACGAAGCAGGTACCTCTCCATGCAGGGTTAGCATTGTATTAGTGCTTACCACACTTTGTGTGGCTATCACCCGTATACTACTACAGAGGGATCTGGATAGATTGGAGGCTTTGGCAGATAAGTACCAGATGAGGTTTAACACTGACAAATGTAAAGTTATGCACATGGGAAGTAATAATGCAAGTCACCCGTACATACTAAATGGTAAAACACTCGGTAACACTGACATGGAAAAGGATCTAGGAATTTTAATAAACAGCAAACTAAGCTGCAAAAAACAGTGTCAGGCAGCTGCTGCCAAGGCCAATAAGATAATGGGTTGCATCAAAAGGGGCATAGATGCCCGTGATGAGAACATATTCCTACTACTTTACAAATCATTAGTCAGACCACACATGGAGTACTGTGTACAGTTCTGGGCTCCAGTGAACAAGGCAGACATAGCAGAGCTGGAGAGGGTCCAGAGGAGGGCAACTAAAGTAATAACTGGAATGGGGCAACTACAGTACCCTGAAAGATTATCAAAATTAGGGTTATTCACGTTAGAAAAAAGTCAACTGAGGGGAGATCTAATTACTATGTATAAATATATCAGGTGTCAGTACAGAGATCTATCCCATCATCTATTTATCCCCAGGACTGTGACTGTGACGAGGGGACATCCTCTGCATCTGGAGGAAAGAAGGTTTGTACACAAACATAGAAAAGGATTATTTATCAGTGAGCAGTGAGACTATGGAACTCTCTGCCTGAGGAGGTGGTGATGGTGAGTACAATAAAGGAATTCAAGAGGGGCCTGGATGTATTTCTGGAGTGTAATAATATTACAGGATATAGCTACTAGAAAGGGGTCGTTGATCCAGGGAGATATTCTGATTGCCTGATTGGAGTCGGGAAGGAATTTTTTATTCCCCTAAAGTGAGTAAAATTGGCTTCTACCTCACAGATTTATTTTTTGCCTTCCTCTGGATCAACTTGCAGGATGACAGGCCAAACTGGATGGACAAATGTCTTTTTTCGGCCTTATGTACTATGTTACTATGTTACTATCAGAGCCCGTGGGCGAAGAACGGAGGGTAATGGTGTCGGGGAGAGTGGCGAAGCTCCGCTAAGCGCGACTCCTCCGGAAGTCCCTAGTTAATGCTATTATTATTTTGGGGGGGGGGGGGGGTGATTTGATTTTTTATATTTTTAAAAACCATTATTAAAAATAAATCATTAGATTGCCACTTGTATTCTGTAATAGATTTCTAAAGAAGAGGTCTATTTTTTTTTTTTTTTTTTTTTCTATTCACAAAAAAGTTTTGAGGTTCTGACATCACAGCATTCACTGTGTGCCAAAAATGACATGATGCCCTTATTCTGCAGCTCAATATTATTACTGCAAACTTGTATAGTTTTTACCTTTCAAAAAAAATTTAAACCTTTGAAAAAAAATTTAATAATAATTCCATCACCGTTTTTCGACAGCCATAACTTTTTTTTTTATTAGGTCTACAGAACTGCATGAAGGCTTGATTTTTTTATGGAACGAGCTGTAATTTTTAATTCGTCCCATCAATATGGTGTGTACGACTTTTTCATCACTGTTATTCAAAAAAAAAAATTTGGGGGGGGGGGGGGGAGAAAAAAAAAGTTCAGACATTTTAGGACGTGGCGATACCTATCTTTTTATTATTTATATATTTTTATATGTAAAATTGGAAAAGGGGGCGATTTAAACTTTTAATATTTTAGTGTTTGGTTGTATTTTAAACTTTTTAGTTAGTAACTATAGCTATAGTAACTCTTAAGTTCTAGTACACGGGATCTTTTAATTCCTTGTCCTATTCAACCTAATAGAGATCTGTTCGGGTGAATGGGATTTAGATGTGTTCCCTGCTGAGCCTCGTGCACAGTTCAGCAGGGAGGTTACTATGACAGCCCTGGGAAGCCTCAGCAGGCCCCAGGGTGTCATGGTAACTAATCGGAGCCCCATGATTTCACTGCAGGGACTCCAATCAGAATGCAGAGGGAGCCACATCCCTCTGCCTTATCTCACAGATACCGCGATTGGTGTTGAACGTGGTATTTGAGCGGTTAAATGATGGGGTTCAGCATCATCACTTTTCCTCATCATTGCGGCTGGGTGCCTGTTGTATTATACAGACCAACACTCGCCGCTTATGAAGCAGTCACTGCAACAGCCAGCTTCATACAATTGTAGGTGCATAATGCCATAAATGTAAGCCATTATGCATTAAGGGGTTGTCTTGCAATATATATTGATAACCATTATTGATTATCTTGACGATAGTTTAACAGTATGCTCACCACATTATCTCAACATATGTATGTGGCATGTTCATTGCTCCTCATGTTGAAGAAACTGTCGGCCACAGCAAACAATATTCAGGCATGAAGATTTCAGCAGTAAAATCCAAAGGGTTTATTTCATATCACATTAAAAGCAGGTACATGGCCCCCTGTCTATGCATTTTAAAACAAACAGTTTCTTGTTCATAACTAAGTGAGACCCACAATAAGTGTTGAGGTAATGTCTGTTTTCAAGTTCAGCCTACAAGGTTCGGATTTTCTAAGAATTCCGTTATGGATTCCGTGGTTATGGTCCATGGTAGCGGAATCGATAACGGAATTCTTAGATAACCTGAACCTTATACGCTTAACTTGAAAACAGAAGTTTGCTCATCCCTACCCACAATATATCTTATTTAAAGGGTTTCTGTCATGAGAAATAACGTTATGTAGCTGACTGACATCAGCGATGTGCTAATGTCAGCAGTACATAACAGTATGCTTTATAACTCCCTGCCTGCCGCCGTTCTCTTAAAATAAAGACTTTGCTATTAGGGCGTTGCTTCAGCACCTAGAGGCTCGGACTACGCACCCTTTGGCACCCCCAGGTTCAGTTGATTGACTTTCGAGTTCTCCTCAGTGTCCCGTAAATCCCGCGTCTGCGCCGTCCAGTTTAGTATTCGGCGCAGTGAGTGAAGACGCGCTCCTGCTGCTGGTTTCCTTCTTTCAGCGCTGGCGCAGTGAGGAAGCCGTCAGCAGGAGCGCGTCCTTCACGGGACGATGAGAACTCGAAAGTCAATCAACTGGACCTGGGCGTGCCAAAGGGTGCGTAGACCGAGCCTCTAGGTGCTGAAGCAATGCCCTAATAGCACCTAGAGGCTCATTAGCATATTTTAAACGTCTTTATTTTAAGAGAACGGCGGCAGGCAGGGAGTTATAAAGCATACTGTTATGTACTGCTGACATTAGCAAATGTTTAAATGGTGTGTTCAATAAAAACATGGTAACATTTAATTCTTTGTGTGTTATTAGTTTAAGTAGACTGTGATTGTCTATTGTTGTGACTTAGATGAAGATCAGATCACATTTTATGACCAATTTGTGCAGAAATCCATATCATTCCAAAGGGTTCACATACTTTTTCTTACAACTGTAATATATATATATATATATATATATATATATATACACACACACACACACACACATATATACATACATACACACACACACACACACTTAAACAACATAATTTAACTCCAAGTCAATTACACTTCTTTGAAATCAACCTGTCCAGTTATGAAGCAACACTGATTGTTAATCAATTTCTCCTGCTGTTGTGCAACACCTATAAAGGGGTGGTTCTGCAGGTGGTGACCACAGACCATTTCTCTGTTCTCATCATTTTTGTCTGTTTTGGTCACTTTTGCATTTTGTCATTGCTCTCTTCCCTAGAGGTGGTATGAGGCAGTGTCTACAACCCACAGAAGTCGCTCAGGTAGTGCAACTCATCCTAGATGGCACATCAATGGGAGCTGTGGCAAGAAGGTTAGTTGTGTCTTTCAGCTCTGTGTCCAAAGCATGGAGCTCCTTCTTTGTACAAGGAGGAACAGTAGGAGAAGTGCCAGAGCCCTGCAAAATGACCTCCAGCAAGCCACTAATATCCATATGTCTGCTCAAACTGTCAGACTCCATGAGGGTGGTGTGAGGGCCCGACGTCCACAAGTCAGTGTTGTGCTTACAACCCCACACCGTGTAGGGTGATTGGCATTTGCCAGATTCGACATTGGTGCCCTGTGCTCTTCACAGTCTGGAGATGCCGTGGAGAACATTCTGTTGCCTGCAACATCCTCCAGCATAACTGGTTTGGCAGTGGGTCAGTAATGGTGTGGGGAGGCGTTTCTTTGGATGGCAACACAGCCCTCCATATGCTAGCCAGAGGTACCCTGACTGACATTAGGTACCGGGATGAGAGCCTCAGACCCATTGTGAGACCATATGCAGGTGCAGTGGGCCCTGGGTTCCTTCTGATGCATGACCTAACTAAGCCTCATGTGGCTGAAGTATCAGCAGTTAATGCATAATGAAGGCATTGATGCTATGGACTGGCCTGCCCGTTCCCCAGATCTGAGTCCAATCGAGCACATCCACCAACGCCACGTTGCACCACAGACTGTTCAGGAGTTTACTGATGCTTTAATCCAGGTATGATAGGAGATCCCTCAGGAGAACATCCACTGCCTTATCAGGAGCATGCTGACATGTGTATCCACGGCGCATGCGCGAGATTATGGCTCAGCAAACGCATTCAGTGGATACACGTCAGCGCCTGGAATCGGCCTCACAGGACGCACTGCACATGCACCAGCCGGCAATGAGAGTGAATAAATTAGCAGTGGGGCGGTGCTGGGCTCCAGGAGAAGGGGAGCATCTGGGCTCCAACAGCCGGAGGGACAGCCCCTTGGGCTCCTTACTCAGGTAATTACCATATTGATAAAAGCGATTTTCTAGACAAATTACAACACTTAGGGTAGTAATACTAGTATATTTTAATACAAAACGAGCAGACTGATGTGATGATGTTAAAAGCTCTGTCACTAAAATCCAGGTTTATGTGTATAGGCGTACCATGGCTAGAAAAGTATAAAGAAAGCACACCATAGGGTAGTATGTTCCAGTTAGATATGACTGGTTGATAGAACTTAAAAATGGAGGCTTACCTTACAGAGTTGTGCTATCAATAGCCACAACTCTACTGTGGGTTTAGTAAATTTGTGCGTCCACTTGTTGGTTAATGCTGCCGTGGTATTCAAAGGTTCTGGAGAGGGTGCCCAATCTTCTCCAAGGACAATATAGTAGGAATATATCAGGATACTCTTAAGGCGCAAAATACACCGGCCAGGACACTCGCATGAAGAGTAAGAATCTTCTTCTTTATTGGAGTTTTTTCTTTTTATGTCAATAAAACAACACGTTTCGGGGTACTAAAGCCCCCTTCATCAGGTTAAAAAGACTCAATGCTTTCTGTTGCACTCATTGCACATATTTATAGTCAAACACAAATGAGCATTATGGGGCTGCCCAGGGGGAGCAGCGTTTCCAACTGTGCTCCCAACTTTGCATAAACTTTATTTTAATAACAAAATAGTGATCAGACCAGAGTCCATAGTTTGGACCCCTGTAGAGATGCTTCCTTTGTCCATTATAGTTAAAAACGAGCATCTCTAATGTTCCTATCTAATGCAGTTATCACCCTCTATGTAGGTGAAAAAAACACACACAGAGTGGATCATGTGACTGCTGGGCTGCGGACGGTCACATGATTCATTGCCATAGAGACCAGACACGCTGCTGTGAGATTGCGATCCAGCTCGTGTCTAGGGGCGTCTCATGTGATCGCATATACAGCGGTCACAGGGTGCGCACCCCCGGGGTTGGAAACTCCATAAGGCTACTTTCACACTTGTGTTCGGAGCGGATCCGTCTGGTATCTGCACAGACGGATCCGCTCCTATAATGCAAACAATGGTATCCGTTCAGAACTATGCATTATATTTCAGAAAAAAATCTAAGTCTAATTGTTAGTCAGACGGATCCGTCCTGACTTTGCATTGAAAGTCAATGGGGGACGGATCCGTTTGAAATTGCACCATATTGTGTCAACGTCAAACAGATCCGTCCCCATTGACTTACATTGTAAGTCTGGAAGGATCCGTTTGGCTCCGCCTGCTGAGCGGAACGGAGGCGAAACTGAGCCATACTGATGCATTCTGAGCGGATCCTTATCCACTCAGAATGCATTGGGGCTGTACGGATCCGTTCGGGGCCGCTTGTGAGAGCCTTCAAACGGAACTCACATGCGGAACCCCGAACGCAAGTGTGAAAGTAGCCTAAGTCAGCCGAGGCGAGCCACAGATGGAGCGCTGATCGGCGTTTCCAACCCCGGGGATGCGCACCATGTGACCGCTGTATATGCGATCACATGAGACGCACCTAGACACGAGCTGGATCACAATATACCAGCAGCGTGTCTGGTCGCTATGGATCTTGTGACCGCAGCCCAGCGGTCACATGATCCACTCTGTGTGTGTTTTTCACCTACATAGAGGGTGATAACTGCATTAGATTAGGGACATTAGAGATGCTCGTTTTTAACTATAATGTACAAAGGAAGCATCTCTACAGGGGTCCAAACTATAGACTCTGGTCTGATCACTATTTTGTTATTAAAATAAAGTTTATTTAAAGTTGGGAGCACTGGTGGAAACGCTCCTCCCCTGGACAGCCCCATGATGCTCATTTGTGTTTGACTATAAATATGTGCAATGAGTGCAACAAAAAGCATTGAGTCTTTTTAACCTGATGAACGGGGCTTTAGTACCCCGAAACGCGTTGTTTTGTTATTTTATTGACATTTAAAAAAATAAACTCAATAAAGAAGAAGATTCATACTCTTCATGCGAGTGTCCTGGCCGGTGTATTTTGCGCCTTAAGTGTATCCTGATATATCCCTACTAAAATCCAGGTGACAGAATACCTTTAACAACTTCACCACATTTCTTATACTATTACATTACGTTGGGTGTTGTGCCATAGTAACCGGGTGCCATCTGTTTTACAAAACAGACACCCAGACCTAATGTCCTCAACAGGCAGTAATGGTGATCTGAGATGCAGTGTTTAAACGTCACCACAGGCATCTGAGAGGTTGAAAACCTGAAAGAGCATGCTTCCTGGGTAGGAATGCGTTCCACTGCAGTTATAAGCCAGAGCCTGTACTAGTAGCAGTCATGTAAAGTTATAGAGCAGATTCGCTGAGTGTTGAGATGCTTAGTGCATAAAAGTCACCAATACTCTGTCTGGGTTCAGAACTGAACTGATCCCCATTTCATGTTCCAATGCTCTCCTTTGCTATGCACTCAATGGCACAGGTCAAATGAATTTTTTGCAGAACCGGTGATGTACTGGGCTCTCCATGGGGAAAGCTAGGGGGAGGCCCCTGCCTAGCAGTGAGCTCGCTGACGTCACTGCCACTAATGGGCAAGGTTTAGCTAAAGCCCGCCCATCAGTGCAAGTGACGGCATCGGGAACACTGCTAGGCGGAAGCCTCCACGTAGCAGTTTAAAAATATAAACAAAAAAGCCCTTGCCCTGCGCGATACAGCACAAGGCAAGGGAGAGCATCAGAGCATGAAATGCTCCCATGCTTATTTCAGGGGAACTTAATATTTAATAGAAGGATTAAAAATCCCAATAGGTGCCTTAAAAAGATATTAGGATTTATAGGCACAGAGGAAGATGAAAAATCTTACCCCTATTAGTCCCTAATCTGTAGGACGTGACTAAAAACGTAATGGACGCCCCGATAGGGGCCATCCCTTGTCAGGAGGCTCCTAGTAACCCTGGAATGTCCCTGGCACAAAGATAGACGACCACCACCGCAAAGTCAGTCCATTAGTCACGGTCAATTGGTACCTTAAAAATAAATATCTGAAGTCAGTTCATGAGAATATTTACTTGATTGGTTCTATGTAGAATATACAAAAAGATCTATGTAGATCAGTACTGATTAGTTATATTGATTTCACTTTCCAACACGTTTAGCTGTATCGAAGATAACAGCTCACCAGGGGAAAAGAATAGAATAGACGGGGAAGATTCCGCCCTTTGGATATAACAGTTCACTAGTTATTTAAGCAGTGGATGTTAGTCACCAGCAATAAATTGATATAACCAAAAGAACTAACAATTAGATAACAAGTAATATTATGGGATGTATATGCCAATAAGATGGCTAGAGATATACTTGGGTCATCGGTCTAGATATAAAATATATAATCCCCCCCCCCCCCCCCCCAACTCAGTGATCATGAGTGAATGAACATGTCGCTCAGCAAAAAAGAGAATAAGATGCTAATTAGGGTCCATTCACACGTCCGTAGTGCATTGCGGATCCGTAAACTGCGGATCCTCAATACATCCGGCCGGCACCCCCATAGAAATGCCTATTCTTGTCAGCAATTGCAAGGTTTCCTGCAGTGAGGAGACAGAGTGGGATATGTGAATGCTTCTCTCTCCTTGTTCTAGTGATCAGTGGAGGTTTCAACACTCAAACCCCCAGCGACCACAACCTTTGATAGGTCTACGAGTTTTATGAAAACTCAGTGACCCTTTAATGTTTCAAGTTATGAAGACATTTTGTGCAATTGTATGCTTTTATCTTTGTGGGAACAGGTTGGGAAAGGCTGTTTTCTGTTAGCATGATAGTGTCTCAAAGCAAGGTCCATAAAGGCATGGATGGGTAAGTTTGGTATGGAAGAACTTGACTGGCCACACAAAGGCCTGACCTCAGAAATTCTCTTCTGGATGAATGGGCAAAAGTTCTCAGACACACGCTAAAATCTTGTAGAAAGCTTTCTGTGGAAGCTGTTTTGGCTGCAAAGAGGGGACCAACCCCATATTAAAGCCTATGTTGTGTAGAATGGGGCGTCATAAAAGCTCATGTACTTTTAATTACGTGGCCAAATATATATATATTATACACACACATACCACAGCAGACTGTTCCTCCACAGCATCTGGTACAGTCCCTTATAATTATCACACAGAACTAACTGATCATTGCTTTTGGGGGAGGGTGCAGCATGACTTCCTAAACTATGCAGCTCTAGAACTCCCAGCTACAGCCATCTGTGCTGTACAATGAGCTCTTCCTGTATGACCTAAAGCTTATGCATTAAACACTCTTATTATTCCATCAACTATTCTGTATGCATCCAGACCGGGTGCAGAGTGCCAGTGTTAGGATCTTACCAGCCACCACTTCGCTGACGCACCATAACCGCACTTTCAGTGAGCCTCTGTAGATTCCATAATCGTCCCATCAGTGATCCCTTTCTACAAATCTTTCATATTGATGAAGCATCGCCCTGCAGCTGCTAACGGCCTTTGCCACCCACTTCCCAAAGCTAGTCAGGTATACATTTACTATGTCCGATCTGCCCGTCAGCTAACACCCATAACACGATGAACGAGTGACAATGACACAACAACGCTATAACAAATCGTATCACTTACCCGCGGCCTCAGGGGGCAGCACGGCGACAAGGAGTAAAGCAACACAGGGCAATCCTAAAGTGGCAGCTGCCGACATGACCCACACAGAAGCGGAGACCATCACAACAGTACCGCTGCTGCTGCTGCTGCTGCTGCTCCCCCTCCTCCTGTTCTGTGGAGCTATGGTCCCATCTAGCTTGCTTGCTTGCTTGCTCTTGCTTTTCCTTTTCCTTCTCCTCCTCCTCCTCTTCCACTTCCCTTCACTCCTCCTTTCAGCCAGGATTTATTTATGTCTACACTTCCCCCCACCATATATACTTCGCTACTCCCACCCTTTCTTCTCCTTAAACTATTATCATTTCTAAGAGTTCTGGAATTTATTCAATGTCACTAGCTCCCAATCTCTTTGCATACATCACTTTTCTTTGCATATTTTAAGTTTGAGGGTTTCATTTTTTTGCCAATATATATTGAAAATATAACTTTTAATGATATTAATAAAATGCAAAAAAAAAAACAAAAACAAAAGTAATAGTAAAAAACAATCCTGGGTGTTAATAATGCAAAGATGGTAAATGGATTAGCTAGGATACTAAATAGATACAGTAGATATTAGACAGGTTCGTAGGCATATAGTGAGTATTTACAAAGAGAACAAACTGAGTATGAGGTACTGTACCATAGGCAACTGCTTTAAAAAAAAAAAGTATAGCATCACTTTTGTAGATATTGGGGGAGATTCATCAAAACTGGTGTAAAGGAAAACAGGCTCTGGAAAATGAAAGGTGAAATCTCATTGGTTGCTATGGGCGACTAAACCAGTTTTCTTACACACCAGTTTGATAAATTTCCCCCATAGAGACCAATAAAGCAAATGTTAGATAGTAACAAACATGTATGTGTTAAAGGGTTTCTATCACTTTGTATCACATAATTAGCTGTCAGACACTAGCGATCTGCTAGTGTCTGCTCTGGCCAACCATCCTACTATAATCGCTTGTGGGGCAGCGGTTTTGCTAAAAAACAAACTTTTATAAATATGCTAATGAGCCTCTAGGTGCTATGTGGGCGTCATTAGCACCTAGAGGCTCCGTCTACCTTCATAAACAGCCGCCGCCCAGCGCGTCCCTCCAGCCCGCCCATGTCCTCCTCCGTGTGACGCAGCGGACGAATTCTCGCGCATGCGCCGTGCGCGGCTGTATTCGGCGCATGCGCATTGAATGTCTGACCGCTCCCAGCTCAGACGAATACAGCCGCGCACGGCGCATGCGCGAGAATTCGTCCGCTGCGTCACACGGAGGAGGACATGGGCGGGCTGGAGGGACGCGCTGGGCGGCGGCTGTTTATTAAGGTAGACGAAGCCTCTAGGTGCTAATGACGCCCACATAGCACCTAGAGGCTCATTAGCATATTTATAAAAGTTTGTTTTTTAGCAAAACCGCTGCCCCACAAGCGATCTATAAGTCCCTCCTATAGAGCCCCCAGTAGTAATAAGATTGTCTACAGTGTCCCCTGGACTTAAAATGCTCTTACAGGGCCCCCAGTATTTATACCGCCCCCTGCAGTGCCCCCTGTAGACAATTCCTACCTCCACCATACAGTCCCATGTAAATAACATCACACCATCTCTCTTGCCCTCCCCAAAATACAGTCCCATGTAAATAACATTACTCCCCTCCCTTCAGCCCCTCCAATATATAGTCCCATGTAAATAACACTATTTCCCTCCCTCCACCATAGAGTCCCATGTAAATAACATCACACCATCTCTCCAGCCCCTTCCAATATACAGTCCCATGTAAATAACATCACCTCCTCCCCAGCCTCCTTCAACATTCAGTCCCATGTAAACATCACCCCCTCAACATTCAGTCCCCTGTAATAAACATGACCCCTTCCCCAGTCACCTCCAAGATACAGTCCCATGTAAATAACATCCCTCCCTTCAGCCCTAACATACAGTCCCAGTTAAATACCCACAACTCCCAGCATTGCTCTGCCTCTCCCTTCACTTACCTCTCCTCATGTAGCAGACATCACCACAGATTGTTCCCCCAGGACTTCTCCTCTTCACTTCCCTCCTCTCCTGCACTGGTCACATAATGGTGACATCATTGCAAGTCCTTCTCAACCACTGCCTGTTTTACTGGTCACATGACCTGTGATGTCATCACAGGTCCTTCAGCTTTTCCAGTGCATTAGATTCAATTGTATTGCCATCCTGAGGACAGCAATACAGTTGTATCTAGCTGGCAGGCAGGACATTCAGGGCCTGGGACAAAACATCAGGGGCCCAGGCCCCGAATGTTTTAAACTAGCAAAGCCCCTGCCTGTCAGGACTTTCTTTGTTGGGCCCAGTGTGGGTGCCAACTACCCCATATTGCCACGCTGCTGCTGCTGCCTCCTCCTTTTTCAGGCCAGAAGAGGACTCAGCAGAGCGATAACAACAGGGAGGCAACAGGGAGGCTCCATTTACACGTCCGCAATTGTGGTCCGCATCCGTTCCGCAATTGTGCAGAATGGGTGCGGACCCATTCATTCTCTATGGGGACGGAATGGATGCGGACAAGAATAGGCATTTCTACAGGGGTGCCGGCCAGGTGTATTGGGGATCCGCAATGTACTACAGACGTGGGAATGGACCCTTAGAGCGTGACTAAAGTTAGTATGCTGCTTCTTTTTGTATATACTGATATGGACCATGCTGGTATAACCTGGGCATCTCTTGTATTATACAGGAGATGCACAGGTTATGGTCGTCCATATCATATATACAAGAAGATGGATAACTTATACCAGCTGTACATATATAATTATATACATATACAGGCTAACTATGCCTAACTGGCATAGTTATATTTAAAGTCTCAGAACTACTAACAGCCCTTTGAAGCCATAAGGCTGAGGTGGCCCTCGGCAACAATGAGTTTGACACCCCTGGTACTGTATATATAATAAGCCTTATTTGAACAAATACCATCCATACCTAACTAACTCAATATATCATACCTCTCAACATTCAGAGAAAGGAAAGAAGGACAAAGTAACAATATTTTTAATAAAAACCTCCAAAAATTACAAAACCACTCAATAAATTAAAAGATAATGTTAGAGATGAATGAACCTGTCAAGGTTGAGTTCAGGTGTGCAGAATTTTTCAGAAATTTAGGTTTGAACCTGAACCAGACTGTCACAAAGTGGGGGGAAGGGAGGAACACCAGAATGACAACAGAGGGAAAATGACCAGAAACTAGGCCTCATGGCTAGGGAAAGGGAAGAGGAACCTCCTAGGAAACCCTAAACCTAGCCCTGACTCCTCCTGTCAGTATGAATAGACCCTAAAGGTGGGAATATTCATACACCGTAAACCTAAGGCCCTAGAAACCCTGGAAATCCCTAGGAGTAGTGACTGGGTCTGAGATCACTGGTTCTTTCCCAGATAAACGAACCAGCGTCTCCCTGAGGCCTAGTCAACATCGAGCAAATGGGAACAACAAAATACAAAGGGAAGTACACTTATCTTCAATAGAAAATGGAAGGGCAGGAACACAGATGAGGAACTCACACCAGATCTTCCAACTCCAGGCAGATAATACCAACCGCATGGTATGAAGTGTGTTAAGGGAAATATTAATTATTGATATTTTGATAATACCAATAATGAATATTTATAAATAGGCGTGAGTCGTCTAGTGATGACTCTGCCCATTTATACCTAAAATATGAATTACTCTCTATCTAGTTAATTGTCTAACTAACTAACTAACTAACTAACTACCTCTGTTGCCTTACACTTTCCCTGAAATAAACTACGTGCAACTTACTACTACTATACTACGGCGGTCACTAAAAACACTATACACTGTATGTTATGAATAAAGAAATATTTATTACACAATACAAGTATACAGTCTAATTATACGCTATATCCATATATATTTATAGATCAATGGTTATAAATATATATATACATATAGACGCACACACCACAGTAAAGCAATAGCACTATTATAAACACAATGCAAACCTAACTAAACTACACGGTTCAATTCCCAATGCCACTCTACACACTATCTATACAATACACTTACATACACACTGTCCTATGGGGTAAAAGGGGTTAAACGATGGAGCAGCGGTGAAGGGGTTAACACACTGCTGTAGGGGTACAAGGCAGCAGCAGTGAAGGGGTTACTGCTGCAGGGGTTAAATAGGGGTTAATACAGCCTAGGAAGGGAGGTGATCAGCCCAGCAAGGCTTCAGGGGTTAATGCTGGGCTGAATGTTGGGTTTCAGGGCCTCTGCAGGATCAGCAAGGGGTTAATCAAGCTAAGGTACAGGGCAGCAGGGGTTACCTGGGTATGCAGGGGTCAATCAGGTCAGGGGAGCAAGGCTGGGGTCTGCAGCAGGGGTCTGAGGGGTTGATGCTGCAAGGATTCAGCCTAGATTGTAGGCAGGGGTAGGGAAGGGATAATATGGAGGGTATGGCCATCAGGGGTTAATGCAGTAGCCTTAAAGGGGTTACTGCAGCAGGGGTACAGGGCAGCAGGGGTTCAGGAAAAAGCAGGGAAAGCGATACTTAGCCATTTCTCATCTCTAGGGAGTTACTGCTCGTCCCAGGAGAGATCCTTGCTTGCTCATTTTCCTGGGAATGGTTCTCCCTCGTCCATGGGGCTGCATGCATTCCACCGAAGTCCACTCTACCATGTGTGCCTCTCTTTATGCTCAAATCTGCCATGGGGCAGAGGTGTGGAAACAGGTTTATGATGTCTCTGGTTAGAAAGCCCCCTGACAAACAGTGCCAGAAAGTCTGCAATCTGTTTGTCCTGAGGTGACCAGCAAACAGGACCATCCTACTGTTTAGGGCCTGAAGAAAAGAGGACTAGATACTGATCAGCTGTTTTCCTACAGGCTATCAGCACAAGTTTTTCTCTAAACATGGGGGATGAACTGTTGATAAGAGTTGATAGGGAATCTAATCTAGGGAAAATTTAATACACTTCCCTCTACATATATATACATATCCCACTTGGCCATTCAATGCCTATATATATATATATATATATTAGACATATATATACACATATATGCACAATTATACCACTTCCCGCTACAATCCACCTGTTGTCGAGAAACACGACAATAAAGCTTGAGGGAAGGGTTGGGATATCTTTGCCCCTTCAACCCCACTCTTGGTGACAGTTCAGGAAGGACTGAAGTAATATGGCCCTTAGGTACCTAGACATCACCCATCGCGACCAACACCTCCGATTTGCCCTTCAACTTAACCAGACTTCTCCATCCACATAATACACCGTCTTCTTCTTCTCTGGAATTTTCTTGGTCTGCGGTCTGTCAGTGTCGATCTTCAGGTATCTGCCACTCCCAATATAGTCTTTTCCTGACTCTGGAATGGCTTCACCCTCACCACAGTCTCTAGGTCGACCCATGTAGCAACCGTGTACATATATATACATATCCCACTTGGCCATTCAACGCATATATATATATATATATATATCTATAGGTATATATTAGACAGATATATACAATATATGCACAATTATACCACTTCCCTCTACAAAGTGTAAGTGCAGACTAAATAGTGGAGCAGTAATGACCATAAGCTACACCTGAGACAAGAGGTGTGGTCATTACCAACAACAACACTGCAACAACTGAAACAGATACGCTGTCAGATATCCTAATATGCAGCCAGTCTCTCAGATCTTCTAACCTATGTCACAGGAGCGACTGTGACACAGACTGGCTCCAATTGCCCTGGAAATTGGTATATAACACCCTCTAGTGTCCTAGTGTCCTAGGACTCAGAATTTTTAGTTAATTTTAAGACTTTTTCTACACATCAACCCCCCCCCCTCCTCCCAGCGCCTCCAGCTGGTAGTGAAACAGTTACTGTGCATCAGTATGACAGTTGACAGGCGTCACTCTTAGGGCTCATGCACACAAACGTATTTTCTTTCCGTATCCGTTCCGTTTTTTTGCGGACTGTATACAGAACCATTCATTTCAATGTGTCCGCAAAAAAAAAACGGAAGGTACTGCATGTGAATTCCGTTTCTGTATGTCCGTATTTCCGTTCCACCAAAAAATAGAACATATCCTAATATTGTCCGCATTACGGAGAAGGATAGTACTGTTCTATTAGGGACCAGCTGTTCTGTTCAACAAAATACGGAATGCACACGGACGTCATCCGTATTTTTTGCGGATCCGTTTTTTGCAGCCTGCAAAATACATATGGTCGTGTGCATGATGACTTAGAATCAGTTCCGACTTCAGTTTTTGGACCTGTAACTGACAAAATAAGTGAAGTGTGAACTCAGCCTTACAGGTCAATGTTAGCATCAGGTATAAAGAACTTTACCGTGCAGTGGCCTAAGATTATACTGTAGAGTGAAAGAGTGCTCTTCTTTTACACCATCTGCTGATTCCACATAGATTGCTAGAGAACCTGTACTGTTACAATCTGATACAAGTAGAGGGCCCATAATAGACTGGAGAGGGTGTCAGCAGTAAGTTTGTGTTAATGTCTCTGTTTATTTTTTCCTTCTTCTGATCCGTCACAAGAACAACCTCAAAAAAAATGGATCCTGTCTTTTAAACATTCGTATTCACTAGTGTTGATCACGAATATTCGAATTTTGAATTTTTATCGCGAATATAGGTACTTCGAAAATTCGCGAATATTTCGAATATAGTGATATATATTCGTAATTTCAAATATTCAATTTTTTTTTTAAATCAGTACACATGATCCCTCCCTGCTTCTAGCTTGTGGGCCAATGAGAAGGCTGCAGTATATTTGACTTTAGGAGTAGTGTTGTTTGCGAATTTTCGTAATGCAAATTTTTATTGCGAATTTTTCAACTTACAACTATTAGACAAAGAAGATTATAGCACTATATTAGCTAAATTGCTCTATATTGTTTTTTTTTTTTTTTTCGAATATTCGCTATATTGCTATAACTTCATTTTTTAAAATATTCGTAATATTCTTAAACAAGAATATATAGCAATATAGCGAATATTTAAAAAAAAAACGAATATAGAGCAATTTAGCTAATATAGTGCTATAATTTTCTTTGTCTAATAGTTGTAAGTTTTTTCTCATCTGGAGTTAAGATTGGAAAAAAATTACAACTATTAAAAAAAAAGATTATAGCACTATATTAGCTAAATTGCTCTATATTCTTTTTTTTCTTCGAATATTCGCTATATTGCTATATATTCTTGTTTTAGAATATTACGAATATTCGAAAAAACGAAGTTATAGCAATATAGCGAATATTCGAAAAAAACTAAACAAATATAGAGCAATTTAGCTAATATAGTGCTATAATCTTCTTTGTCTAATAGTTGTAAGTTGAAAAATTCGCAATAAAATTCGCATTACTAAAATTCGCATATTACACGATCATTACCTTGCCGATTTTTCGAGTAAAAACATCGTAGGAATATAACGAATATTCGAATTTGCGAATATTCGACGAATATTCTACAAAATATTCGCGAAATATCGCGAATTCGAATATGACCCCTGCCGCTCATCACTAGTCTTCACACAGTCAGCATTTGGTTAGTAATTGATTAGTATTGCTGAAGCCAAAATAAAAAACAAGAGTGCATCCAAAACAGAGATTACACGTGATTGGAATATTTGCATGTCTTCTGAGTTTTGTACCCACTCCTGCTTTTGGCTTCCATATCATGAGCAAATCCTGATGCAAAATACTGACTGTGTGATAGAGGCCTCATGCACAATTTGCATGAGTTTTGGCTATTTGGCTCTGAAATCGGTTTTATTCAGATGGGAAACGAAGTCCAGCATGCAGGCTCTTAATGGCCTCTATCACACGGCCAGTATTTGGTCAGATTTTTGCATCAGTATTGCTAAGGCAAAAACAGGAGTGAGTCCAAAACACAGATAACATGTGCTCCCAAATCATAATCAAATCCTGATGCAAAATACTGAACATGTGATAGAGGCCTTATGGATGCTTCAAAGACAGGATCTATTGGGTTTTTCATTTTTCCATTCTAACAGATCAAAAGAAGGGTAAAATAAATGGTGATGTCAACAAGGCCAAACAAAGACACTAGTGGCCCGGTCACAGAGTGGAACGGGTGGCAATAGCATGAAGAGTGAACACAGTGGCCCAGTGACAGAGTGGTGAGGGTGGCAACAGCATGATGAGTCAACGTGGTGGCCCAGTCACAGAATGGTGAAGTGGCAACAGCATGAGGTGTCAACATAGTGGCCCAGCCACATAGTGGTGAGGGTGGCAACAGCATGAGGAGTCAACACAGTAGCCCAGTCACAGAGTGGTGAGGGTGGCAACAGCACGAGGAGTCAACATAGTGGCCCAGTCACAGAGTGGCAAGGGTAGCAATAGCATGAGGAGTCCACACAGTGACCCAGTCACAGAGTGGCGAGAGTAGCAATAGCATGAGGAGACCACACAGTGGCCCAGTCACAGAGTAGGGAGGGTGGAAACCACGTGAGAAGTCAACATAGTGGCCCAGTCACAGAGTGGGGAGGTCGGGGGAAACAGTGGCAGGAAAAGCACAAGATGGGTGGCAGTAGGAGAAGATGGCAGTAGAGGCAGCAGGTGTGTGGCATCAGGCAGGTGGCAGCATCAGAATAGTGTCTGAATCAGGTGGCCAGAAGAAACTGGTCTTTTTTCACAAAGTTTTGGTGTGGCACTCAGAATAATCTAGTCTGATGCATCAGGCACTGGTGTGTGGAAATCAAGCCTGATGCATCTTTACAAAGGTTAGTCTCTCAACATTCTGGGTGGAAAGGCAAGTTTTCCTTGGGGTAACTATGCCCCCCGCCAAACTAAACACCCGCTCTGATGCCACACTACTGGCGGGGCAGGAAAACTTGTCCAGTTGCGACAACAAATCAAGTTTGGCTCCAAAGTAGTCAATGGGGATGTTGGATGTGGGGTGGCAGGGTGCAGTCCACATATTCCACACCTGCTGGTTCAGGATCTGCTTCATGTCTTCCTGCTGCTGCTGGTGGGTGGTTTCTTCAGTAGGTGGGCAAAGAAAAGAGCTCATTAGAGACTCTAGACTTAAGTTGCTGCTGATGGAGCTGGTGCTGCTCCTGTCCCACCCACCTCCCTCCAGCAGTCTTAGCAGTGAAACGTGAGTACAGAGGGCCCCCTGGGTCAGACCTTCATGAGGATGGGTGACGGCGCACATAGGCAGCGGCCAACTGACTACATAGGATGTCTTGATAGTAGGCCCCTATTTTGGATAGGTAGCAAGGGTCTAACATGGTTGAGAGCCAGTAGTCATCCTTCTGCCAAATGGTGGTAATACAGCTGTCACTATGCAATCAACTCATCTGGCCATTTGCACAAGGGACTCGGAGGGACTGCCTGCCTCTATCTCCACTGCATACTGCCACGGTGTGTCGGGGTCATCTGCCTGGTCTTCCTCATCACACCCTCTAGCTCCTCATGGTCCTCTCCTGTCACATGTGCAGAAAAACCACCCATTTCTCTATACATTGCTTGTGCGTGAAAGTCCTCTTCCACCAGTTCAGCCCCCACAGGGCTCAGGTGGCCGTGAGATGTAGGTGCCACGTCTCCTGTCCCCTGGCCAGCCATATTTATCTGCATCTGCTCCAGGATGTGAAGGAATGGAATGACATAGTTTATCCCGTAGTCCTAGCGACTAGGGATAAGTGAACTTCATGTTTTGAAGTTCAGGTTCGGCTTTAGGGTTTTCTGGTGATTCTGTTATGGATTCCGTTATCATGTAACATAAAGGAATTCTATGACGGAATACACCACGGTAGCCTGAAGCATTCCGTTTTGCATTCCATCATAATAGAAGTCTATGGGGAGCCTGATGGATCCATCTGGTTTCCGTTATGCAGGAGTCCTGTCCTGCATAACGGAAACCATGTAACGGTTTCACCCTTGCCCTTGCAGTTGGGTGGAAGACTTCAGGAACCACTTTAGCAGACACCGACAGGCTCAAGGACTGGCCCAACTTCTGTTCAACATACATGTGCGGGCTGGTACAGCCTTTTTGGAGAAGTAATGATGGCTTGGAACCATCAGTTGAAAAGTGAAGAGTCAACCACATGGAAACGGAGGGACTGTAGTAGCAGCAACTTGGCCAGGAGCACATTCAGCTTCTGCGTCCTTGAATGAGTGTACACATACTGTTGTTTTTTTACAATCGCCTTGGTGATGAAATGAGTGACGAGGAGTAGGAGCAGGAGGATCAGGAGCATCAGGAGCACTAGATGATGGGAAGGCAACACAACTACCTTCTACTGAGGTGGTGGAGTCTTGACTGCTGGAAAAGGGGTGTGGGCCACTGAGAGATGCAGCAGTTGCTGCGTCACGCTGTACCACTACATTAATGCCACGGTTTTCCCAAGCCACTTTATGGTGATGCTGCATGTGTTGACACAGGGCCACGGTGCCAACATTGGCTTCCTGGCCATGATTCACCTTTTTCCCACAGATTCTACGAATGGCCACGCTGACGTCCTCCGGCGGCTTGATGAAAAATTCCCACACAAGCGAGTGTTCATTTTGTACAGGTAGTACCCTAAGTAGCCGACTGTCTACTCTGGGCACGTTTGGTTCCAGACCTCACACTGCTGATACCCTGCTGACTCATGGCCACGCTAGCACCCTGCTGGCTCAGCCGCTGCCTCACACATAAGCTGCCACCCTCATCCCCTGTTAATGATGATGAAGCCCCCTCTACACTCGACTCCCATGTGCGATCGGCTACATCATCATCCACTACTCCACCAGTCTCAGGGCCACATGCCTGGCGGCTCGCAACACCTGCCCCCACGCACTCTTATTGTCGCTACTTGCCCACCTACTGGAGGAAGCAGCAGATGTCTCCTCTATATCTTGGCTGGGCAGTAGATGCTGAAACATTTTGGTCACTGCCCGTTCCCTTGAAAAGGCTTGGGACTAGAGTTGAGCGGACACCTGGATGTTCGGGTTCGGCCGAACTTCGGAAAAAAAGTTCAAGTTCGGGACCCAAACTTGACCCGAACCCGAACCCCATTGAAGTCAATGGGGACCCAAACTTTGGAAAAGGGCTAGAGGGCTGCAAATGTCATCAAAATGTGGTTAAGAGCATGGCAAGTGCTCTGCAAACAAATGTGGATAGGGAAATGACTTTAAATAACATAAAATACGTAAAAATTAAAAATAATAATCTTGATCTAGGAGGACCAGGTCCATATGGAGTAGAAGGTTGAGGAGGCGGTGGATGTGGTGGTGTAGGTGAAAGTGGCGGTGGAGAAGGAGGAGGTAGCCTACACTGCTTTTTGGTTTAAAATTTATTTTTATTTTTTTAAATTAGGGTATACCCCAAAACATTGGGAAATATAACCCTCCAGTCGTGCTAAACACACGTTCAGACAATACACCGGCTGCAGGGCAGGCCAGCACCTCCAAGGCGTAAAGGGCAAGCTCAGGCCATGTGCCCAATTTGGAGACCCAGAAGTTGCAGGGGATGACCCCTGTAAGTTAGTTCGTGTAGGCGTGTGCATACTTACTGACCCACCATGTTGCACGTCCCCGTGATGTTCACGATCCAATTTGATATCTGCTCTATCAACTTTCAATGTTCTTTTATGCGCCTATCATGGTGATTACGGGTGGCAGGGAATCAGGGTTCCAGGCCGGAGAGGGAGCGTGAGAAAAAGAGACCAAATTTAAGGGAGATACATTTATTTTAAAAATTTGGGATCGAGAAGAAATGTGGGAAAAGTTATTGAGGCGCAAATGTGGGACAAACTACAGAAACCCAAATGTGGGCCAAAAGAGTCAAGCGGTGTAACGGATCAGCTTCCGTTAATGGACGCTTCCTAGCTTGCGCCGAGGACCACAAGCACCGCACTGGACACCACAACCACCGCAGACTCCACAACCGCCGTCGCTTAACTGGAGCCGCGCCGTCTTCCTTCCACCCTGAATGAACCTCCAGCATTCAGGACCGTGTGGGAAAGATCTCTCCTCCAGGGAATATGCAGAGCATAGCAATCCCCGGCGTGATACAGCAACTCCCTCCAATAACGAGCACTAGGATATACAGACACAATACATCCCCACAATGCATCATGGTTTCCTCCTCTCTGTACTGGAGACACCCGAAGAGCAATTCAATTATCTCTCAGGACAAAGGGAAATCACCAATACACATGTGGGAACAACAGGACAGGAATCACCACCCAACACACAATGTCACACCCTCCCAGCCAACACAGACATTTAACCTATTCCCAGATAGCTCAAGTCTGAGGGCATATCATTAGGGGAATGCCGCTCAGAGTACACAAATACAATAAAATTAGCTATCTGGGTGCCATTTTTTAATCCATACGGATGGGTCTGTCACAAATTCCAACCGCGTTCAGTCCTATTAACAGTCCAGACATGCGGCATAGTTCTGTTACACTGTTCTTGAAGGGTAATATGTCCCGGGGCCATAGTCGTAGGGCAGGAGGCTAGCCATAAGTTTTCTACAATGCCCAGTGGCAAATGGCAGTTTGTCACAAGCGGAATTGTGGGAAAAGCTATTGAGGCCCAAATGTAGGCCAAAAGAGTATAGAGGAAATGTGGGACAAAGTATTGAAGCTTAAATGTGGTACAACTTGTTTAAGTTTAAGCATTGAATCAAAGGAGGTGGCGCGCATCAATTAAAGAAGCATTTCAGAAATTTTATTCCCTGTCACAGGGAATTTATTCACGTCTAAAATTGTATAATGTCAACCCAAGAATGTAACAGAAAAATTACAGAAATTAATTAACCTGTCTACTTGGTAGAGCAGGGGTCTATGACAGAAAACAATTGTTTATTGTCACCCGAAAATGTAAAATAAAAATTATTGAAATTTATTAAGCTGACAACTAGGTAGAGGAGGGGTATATTACACGCAAAAATTGGTGAATTTGACCCTAAAATGTAACTGACAATGTTATTTTTTTTTTTTACCGGTCTTATAGGTATAGCAGTGGTACATCACACCAAAAAATTGCTGAATTTTAGCAGAAAATGTAACTGCCAATTTTTTTTTTTTGGTAACCGGCCTACTAAGTATAGCAGTGGTACATCACACCCAAAAATTTGTGAATTTCACCATAAAATGTAACAGACAATTTTTTTTTATTGTTTAACCTGTCTACTAGGTATAGCAGTGGTTCATCACACCAACAAATTGTTGAATTTCAACTGAAAATGTAACTGACAAATATATATTGTTTGTTAACCGGCCTACTAGGTATAGCAGTGGTACTATACACCCAAAAATTGTTAATTTCACCAGAACATGTTAATGACATTATTTATTTTTTTAACCAGCCTACTAGGTATAGCAGTGGTACTATACACCCAAAAATTGGTTCATTTCACCAGAAAATGTTAATGACATTTTTTTTTTTTAACCGGCCTACTAGGTATAGCAGTGATACTATACACACAAAAATTGGTTAATTTCACCAGAAAATGTAAATGACAATTTTTTTTTTTTTTTTTAACCGGCCTACTAGGTATAGCAGTGGTACTATACACCCAAAAATTGGTTAATTTCACCAGAAAATGTTAATGACAATTTTTTTTTTTAAACTGGCCTACTAGGTATAGCAGTGGTACTATACACCCAAAAATTGGTTAATTTCACCAGAAAATGTTAATGACAATTTTTTTTTTTAACCGGCCTACTAGGTATAGCAGTGGTACTATACACCCAAAAATTGGTTAATTTCACCAGAAAATGTTAATGACAATTTTTTTTTAACCGGCCTACTAGGTAAAGCAGTGGTACTATACACCCAAAAATTGGTTAATTTCACCTGAAAATGTAAATGACAATTTATTTATTTTTAACCAGCCTACTAGGTATAGCAGTGGTACTATACACCCAAAAATTGGTTAATTTCACCAGAAAATGTTAATGACAAAGTAGTGAAATTATATAAAATAAAACACGTACAAAAAAAATAAAATGGATTTATGAGGTGGAGTTCCATATGGAGTAGGAGTTTGAGGAGGCGGTGGAAGTAGCGGAGTAGGTGGAAGCGGCGGTGAAGAAGGACGAGATAGCCAACACAGGTTTTTGGTTTTAATTTAATTTTGTAAAATTAAGGTACACTCCAAAAGAGTGTGAAATATCCAAAATACAAACATGAGCAATTGCGCTGCAGTGTAACAATGGCTGCTTAGTGCCGGTATACATGTCTATTCTTCACAAGGTACGGACAAGTCCTGAGGGATCCATGCCTGGTTCATTTTAATGAACGTGAGCTTGTCCACATTGGCTGTGGACAGGCGGCTGCGCTTGTCTGTGATGACGCCCCCTGCCGTGCTAAACACAAGTTCAGACAATACACTGGCTGCAGGGAAGGTCAGCACCTCCAAGGTGTAAAAGGCAAGCTCAGGCCATGTGCCCAATTTGGAGACCCAGAAGTTGAAGGGGGCAGACCAGTCATTTAGTACGTGTAGGCGTGAGCACACATACTGCTCCACCATGTTGGTGAAATGCTGCCTCCTGCTAAAAAGTTCCATATCAGCTGGTGGTGCTGGTTGTTGTGGCGTGCTGACAAAGCTTTTCCACATTTCGGCCATGCTAACCCTGCCTTCTGCGTTGGCGACCTCTTCCTCATCCTCTGCCTTCGCCTTGTGCTTCCACTGTGCCCCCGCTGTCAGGTGGGAATGCCACCAGCAGCGCGTCTACCAGCGTGCGCTTGTACTCGTGCATCTTACGATCATGCTTGTGGCGAAACCAACCTTGCCACTGGACTTTGGAGAGGACTGGCTGCTGGCCTCTTGCCCCAGGATTATGGGCCCTATCATCAGCCCATGCAAAACTTAAGCTCCATGGCAATTGAACTGTATGTGTGTGGTCTGAGCGCCATTCAATAATATGCGCTCAGACCTAAGCTATCTGGGGATATGTTGCATGTCTTTATTTTATGTAGTAAATGTAACCTTGTGTATTTTATTGTAATTTATGTCTTTTTGCAACCATGTGCTCAATGGAGTCTGCCTCTATCCCTGGATATAATTTGATTATTTTCCCATTGTCTCCAGGAAAGAGGGCTCTGTAAAACTGGTTTGAGCAGATAGCCATGTGCCAGCCAGGGCCCAAAAGATATTTACTAACTTTTGGACCCCTGGTCTGATTCAGGCCATTTTTTAATATGTTGTTCCCCTGAATGGATTGATTGCGAATATGTATTTTTATGTGAATGTGATGTATGGTTTTAGAGTTATGAAAGTTGGGTAGAAAGTATGTTTAACTGTATGTATAATTGAGTCTCCTCTCAGGATAAGGGAGGGAATATGCTGGGTGTGTTTCTATTGTCCCATTGTGTGTTTAAAATGGTGATGTCTGTTCTGTTGTCCTCACATGTGTATTGGCGACCTCCCTTTGTCCTCAGAGATAATTGGATTGCTCTTCAGGTTGTCTGGACAGAGAGGAGGAAACCATGATGCATTGTGGGGATATGTTGTCCTATGTCACAATCTTCATTCTGGTCCCTCTGGGGGCGTGAACGATTGGTTGCTGTAGTTACATTGTATGTCTTGTAAAATACTGATTGGTTGTATTTCAAACCCCTGTGGGCAGTACTATGTTTGTTTTTTGTGAATAAAAGAGGCTGTACTTCAAGTACAGTCAGACCACTGCTTGGACCCTCAAAACGGAGCCTTGTCTCGTTATTGGGGGGATCCGCTGTATGCTGTTAGAAGACCGATTGCCAGGATTGTATGCTTTCCTGTCGTCTGCTAGCAGCTATTCGTGAGGTTCCAGTTTGGGAGTGCTACTTTGTATCCAGTTCGGGAGTTTGGTGTATCCTGCAGTAGCTGTGCCTGTCTCTCAGAAAGGGGCCTTATCGCCTAAACGATTTTAACCCCTTGTCTGCTGAAACGCTTTGTTACAATGCTCCAGTGACGGAATTAAGGACGGTACGTTGTCCTTGTAACAGGGGTCCAGCAGGTTGGCCACCCAGTAATCAGCACAAGTTAGAATGTGGACAACTGTTGCGGAGACACTGCAGCATGTAATCGCTCATGTGTGCCAGGCTGCCCAGAGGCAACGAAAAGCTGTCCTCTGTGGGAGGTGTATCGTCTGTGTCCTCTGTATCCCCCCATCCACGCACCAGTCATGGCGATGAGCTGGTCTGGGTGCCACCCTGCTGTGAACATGGTTCCTCCTCCTCCTTCTCCTCCTCCTCATCCTCCAGAACTGTGGCCTGGCTGAACAATTGTGTACTGGCGTTTGTGGGTGCAGGAACCCACCCTCGGTGCCACTTTGGAATGACTGGCCGGAAACCTACGAAATGATCCCTCTTCCTCCTCCTCCTGTGCCAAATCCTCTTCCATCATCGCCAGGAGTGTTTTTTCAAGGAGGCATAGAAGTGGGATAGTAACGTGAGAACGGCGTTATCGGCACTGGCCATGTTGGTAGAGTACTCTAAACAGCGCACAAGGAACACAGGTCTCGCATGGAGGCCCAGTCATTGGTGGTGAAGTGGTGCTGTTCCGCCGAGCGACTCACCCGTGCGTGCTGCAGCTGAAACTCCACTATCGCCTGCTGCTGCTCGCACAGTCTGGCCAGCAAGTGCAAGGTGGAGTTCCACCTTGTGGGCATGTTGCATATGAGGCGGTGAGCGGGAAGGCCGCAAGTTACGCTGCAGCGCTGACAGGCGAGCAGCAGCAGGGTGAGAACGCCAAAAGCACGCACAGATGGCCCGCACTTTATGCAGCAGCTCTGACATATCGGGGTAATTTTTAAGGAATCTCTGCACCACCAAATTCAGCACATGCGCCAGGCAAGGGAATGTGCGTCAAACCGGCTAGTCCCAGAGCTGCTACGAGATTTTGCCCATTATCGCACACCACCAGGCCGGGCTTGAGGCTGACTGGCACAAACCACTCATCGGTCTGTTGTTCAAGGCCCGTCCACAGCTCCTGCGCGGTGTGGAGTTTGTCCCCCAAGCAGATATGTTTTAAAACTGCCTGCTGTCGTTTACCCCTGGCTGTGCTGAAGTTGGTGGTGAAGGTGTTACGCTGACCAGATGAGGAGCTGGTAGAGGATGAGGAAGCAGAGTAGGAGGAGGAAGCAACAGGAGGCAAACTGAAGCGCCCTGCAATCCTCGGTGGTGGAAGGACATGCTCCAAACTGTTTTCCGCCTCAGGCCCAGCCGCCACTGCATTTAAGCAGTGTGCTGTTATGGAGATATAACGGCCCTGACCATGCTTACTGGTCCACGTATCCGTAGTCACGTGCACCTTGCCACAGATGACACCTGATTTTGTCCTCTACTTGGTTGTGAAGGAAAGGGATGGCTCGCCTTAAAAAGTAGTGGCGGCTGGGCACCACGTACTGTGGACAGCCACCGCCATAAGGCCTTTAAAACTATCCGTCTCCACCAGACGGAATGACAGCATTTCAAAGGCCAGTAATTAGAAATGCTGGCATTCAGGCTAGGGATCGCGGGTGGGTACTTCCTCCTCCTCTCCAGTGTTTTGGGATATGAAGAGCTGAACGCTTCCGTGGGACATTGTGGAGATGCTTGGTGACTCAGGTGTTGGTGTTGCTGCAGATCCTCTGTTTGCGGGGGTGGCATGTGGCACTGTCACTTCAGAGGTGGATGAAGAGGCAGAGACTGCAGCAGAAGAGGAAGTGCAGTAGGCCAGTCCTGCAGGGTGAGAGAACGTGAGGGTCACAGGGGACAGTTAACAGACTGAGGGTTGCTATTGGTACTCACAGTTTTTAATATACCCTGGGCAGGCGTTGCAGCAGTGATGGAGAGGCTGGCACATAGATCCTCTGGGGCCCTCTCTGGGTATAGGGACCAGCCTGGTGAGTAGATGAGGTGCCCTGGGTGTTGTAGGTTTAGTGTGTCGGTGGCAAGATCCCTTATAGTTCGTGACGCCAGTGCCGGTAACGGTTGGCACAACGAATTTATGTAGGAATAATTGAGGTACACACAGTTGTAGTGAACCAGAACTCGTTTTTACTGAACAGTTCAACTATATACAGGTTTCAGTTGGTTTCATATGCAGGATCTTGGTAACAGGCAGGCTTTACATAAATGGCAGGCAAAGTTCTTGCAAGATACACAGAGGAAATAAACACTCATAGATCAGGCTGTACTTTCTTTAGATCCTGTCTGGCTTTCTCCAAGGCCCTTATGCCCTATTGCTGGCTTTATCCTTGGGTAGGGAAACCTTCCTCTGTAGAAATCCTCTTGCTGTAAATATCCTTCTGCCTTCAGTTTTCTACTTGGCTGGATGAATTTGGCTCTGCTCTGTACTTTACAAAAATGCTAGATATCTTCAGGAGGCAACTTCTTCCTGATTAACTTCTGAGCTTTACTTGCTCAGCACTTCAGGTAGGCTAGACTGCACTCCTCAGCCTCCTGGACTAGACTGGGACTGACCCTTTCCTGTCTGGGCCAAACTATATACAGTACAGACCAAATATTGGACACACCTTCTCATTCAAAGAGTTTTCTTTATTTTCATGACTATGAAGGCTTTAAAACTATGAATTAACACATGTGGAATTATATACATAACAAACAAATGTGAAACAACTGAAAATATGTCATATTCTAGGTTATTCAAAGTAGCCACCTTTTGCTTTGATTACTGCTTTGCACACTCTTGGCATTCTCTTGATGAGTTTCAAGAGGTAGTCCCCTGAAATGGTCTTCCAACAGTCTTGAAGGAGTTCCCAGAGATGCTTAGCACTTGTTGACCCTTTTGCCTTCACTCTGCGGTCCAGCTCACCCCGAACCATCTCGATTGGGTTCAGGTCCGGTGACTGTGGAGGCCAGGTCATCTGGCGCAGCACCCCATCACTCTCCTTCATGGTCAAATAGCCCTTACTTTCAAAGTTTTCCCAATTTTTCGGCTGACTGACTGACCTTCATTTCTTAAAGTAATGATGGGCCCACTCGTTTTTCTTTACTTAGCTGCTTTTTCTTGCCATTATACAAATTCTAACAGTCTATTCAATAGGACTATCAGCTGTGTATCACCTGACTTCTCCTCAACGCAACTGATGGTCCCAACCCCATTTATAAGGCATGAAATCCCACTTATTAAACCTGACAGGGCACACCTGTGAAGTGAAAACCATTTCAGGGACTACCTCTTGAAGCTCATCAAGAGAATGCCAAGAGTGTGCAAAGCAGTAATCAAACAAAAGGGTGCTACTTTTGAAGAACCTAGAATATGGCATATTTTCAGTTGTTTCACACTTGTTTGTTATGTATATAATTCCACATGTGTTAATTCATAGTTTTGATGCCTTCAGGTGAATCTACAATTTTCATAGTCATGAAAATAAAGAAAACTCTTTTGAATGAGAAGGTGTGTCCAAACTTTGGTCTGTACTGTATACTAGGGGGGTTCCCTAGCTCCCTCTACTGCCTAGGAGGAGGAACTACACCCTAACAGGCCTGGTACACAGGAGACAACATGACAACACACATCTATAACTGCAATACCAAAAACCTATCTCCCACAGGAGGTGGGGGCCAGATGACCCTATGTAGTGCCCACCCTAAAGTAGTGGGATACTACATACGCCGCTGCTTTGAGGTTTGCCCGTACTCGGCGCAACACAGGGGGGGGGGGCCCCGCCACAGCAGGAAACTGTGACCTGAAAGACAAAAATGCAAAGCAGGCATATACGACAATCACTACTTTTGCAATAAAAATATATCAGGCAGCTCCGCTGGCAAAGGAACAGGTGTGGTGAAAAGGGGCGTCGTTCTCTACGCAGGATGGTACATGGAACAGGGGCGCTGACCTGAAACAGCGTATCAGGGATAACCAGGATAGTCCATAATAATAAAATACAATAATAACATAAGTTCCTGGAGGCTCAAAAGAAAACATGAGTCCATACCTGGGTCTTGTAGACAGTTACACAGTAGTTTCCCGGGAGGGGCTACTCTGGTTAACAACGTAGTCTCCGAATCTCACAGGTGGGTGCCCCCTAGTAGGCCACGTGGACCTCCTTAATGGCAGAGACTCTTCTTGCCTTGGCTCAGGGGGGCCAGAGGAATCCACAGGTTCTGGAGCCCTTTCAGGTGTACCCTGGGACAGGTCATCCTGGGGTCGAGGACTAGCAGGAACTGGAGCCGGCACCACTAAGTTCAACCAGGGTGTGAGGAACCAATAAAGTGGCTCTTTGTCATGTAACAGGTTCTCAACAGCCTGCATAGGATCAACAGATTGGGCTGACGACTCTGGCTCAGGAGACTCTGGCTCAATGCCCCCTGCTGTAATTTCTCCTTCTATGCAGGGCTTTAAACGATTCCTGTGTACGATCTGGGAGCCTTTACGTTCCCTGGAAATTTGGTAAACGTGGGTCTCAGCATTAGGAATAGCAGTTATGACGTAGGGAGTCCTCTCCCACTTACTGTCCAGTTTACTGGTTCGGTGGTTATTCCTCAACCACACCAGGTCTCCTATAACAAGAGGTTCCGCATGAGCAGCCAGGTCATAGTCTCTCTGTAGCCGCTCCCGGGCACTTTCCATGCGCTCCTGAACAATCTCTTTGGCATTAAGTAGACGTCTTTGATGCTCCACCACCCAATCAGTTTTTGGTAGTGGGTTGATGACGTCGGGTACTTGCACGTCCAGGGAGTGGTGGGCAGGCAGCCTCCTTTGACGGCCAAACATCAAATAGAAAGGCGTGTACCCGGTGGAGCAGTGAATTGTATTGTTGTACGTGTACATAAGCTGGGGCAGCAGAGTTGGCCGTTACATTGCGGATGATAGGCTGTGGTCCGGACTTTCTGGCAATTGTGTAGCAAGCACATCTCCTGGAACAACTGTGAATCAAACGCAGACCCCTGGTCGGTGAGGGTTCTCTCTGGGCAGCCGTAGGGCAGGAGGAAATGCTTCCAGAACGCTTCTGCCGCAGTCTTGGCTGTCAGGTCCTTCACGGGCACTGCTACAACAAACTTAGTGAAGTGATCAATAATGGTCATGGCATACGTATAACCTGAGCGACTTGGCTCCAGCTTCACATCATGAATAGCAACAAGCTCCAGGGGAGTTTTACTTACAATAGGATGAAGGGGCGCTCTCTGGTCATGGCGCTCACTTCTCCCGATGGCACAGGCTGTACATTCCCGGCACCATTTTTCAATGTCTTCCCTCATCCCAATCCAATAGAACCTTCTGCAAATGGTTTTCTGCACGCCAAAGTGTCCGGACCGGTTATGATACATCTCTAATACAAGACCGGCGTCTCAACGTGGTATGAGGATCTGGTACACCCTATCACAGGACACTGGATCCAGGCTCCTTCTTAGCAACAGGCCTTTTTGAAGGAAGAGTTGGTGGCGATGTCTCCACAATTTCAATAGTTCTGGGTCTGCACTCTTCCTGCGGACTCTTTCAGGAGTTCTTCCTCTAATAAGGAAGTTGAGCAGTTCACCGAGGACTCTACTTTCTCACTGGAGCTTAATCCACCTTTCTTGTTCGCCCCTGGACTCAGGATTATTCAGTGGAGAGGGATCAACAGCTGGATTATTTTCAGTGTGAACATTATCTTGCTGAGCAAACTTGTAAAACGCTGGCATTTCCACTTCTTCCCAGGCATCCTTTAACTCATCTGGTGCTTCTGTAGTGGGAAGCCGAGACAGGGCATCAGCATTCTCATTTGAGCGGCCTGCCCGGTATTTCACAGTAAAGTCATAGTTGGCAAGGCGGGAGGCCCATCATTGCTCCAGAGCCCCAAACTTGGCTGTATTCAGATGCTCCAGGGGATTGTTGTCCGTGAAGGCGACAAATGGAGTGGCAGCAAGGTAGTCCTTGAATTTTTCAGTCACAGCCCACACTAAAGCAAGGAATTCCAGCTTGAAGGAACTATAATTGTGATCGTTTTTCTCAGCTCCCCTTAGGGATCTACTGGCATAGGCGATCACCCTCTCTTTGTTGTCTTGCATCTGAGCCAACACGGCTCCCAGGCCTCTTTTACTGGCATCCGTATAGAGGTGAAATGGCTTCTGATAATCCGGGTAACCCAGGACAGGGGGTTCGGTCAGCTTTTTCTTTAGGAGCTGAAAGGCAATCTCCCGTTCTTCATTTCATTCAACGGGGATAGGAGTCTTTTTGGGATGCCCCCTTAGGAGTTCCTGGATCGGATCCGCAATCTGTGCAAAATGCGGGCTGAAGTGTCTGTAATATCCTGCAAAGCTGAGGAAACTTCTCACCTCCTTCACGGGGGTAGGAGTAGCCCAATTACGGACAGCAGCAAGTTTATCAGGATCAGGCTGGACTCCTTCTGCACTAACAACGTGTCCCAGGTACTTTACCACTGGTTTCAGCAGATGGCACTTGGACGGCTTGATTTTAAGGCCATATTTAACGAGGACTTGCAACACTTCAGTCAGATGTTTTAAATGATCCTCATATGTCTTGGAGTAAATAATGACGTCATCCAAGTATAGCAATACAGTCTCAAAGTTCTTATGGCCTAAACAACGCTCCATCTACCGCTGGAATGTCCCTGGAGCATTACACAGTCCGAAAGGCATGTAGTTGAATTCAAACAGGCCCATAGGCGTAGTGAAAGCGGTCTTTTCCCGGTCTTCCGGGGCCATAGGTACCTGCCAGTATCCACTGGTTAAGTCAAGAGTTAAGAAGTAGGCTGATGACCCCAGGGCAGTCAAAGACTCTTCAATGCGTGCCAACGGATAAGCGTCTTTGTGGGTGATTTGATTGATTTTTCTATAGTCCACACAGAACCTAATGCTGCCATCTTTTTTACGAACAAGAACTAGGGGCGCAGCCCAGGGACTATGACTGTCCCGGATTATATTAGAGTCCTTCATTTCCTGTATCATCTTTTTTACGGACTGGTAGGTAGTAGGTGGTATGGGTCTGTATCTCTCCTTGATAGGAGGATGAGAGCCAGTGGGTATGGTGTGTTTAATTACACTGACCTCTCCATAGTCCGTGAAGTGCTTGCTAAAGGCCTGGTGGTGCTCTTTCACCAGATTCAGGACTCCCTCTATTTGTTCCTTCGGGGTGGATTCGTTCCCCACATGAAGTTCCTCCCACCAGGATACGGAAGAGGCGCTGGCAGGGGCGCTGCTGCTCTGTGCAGTTTGAGACGTCTCAATGGCAGGCAGACGGATAACATCCTGGAAGGAGACCTGGAAAAGCTGGGCAACAGGGCAGTGCTTAGAGAGAGTAACAGGGTGATCACTGAAATTAATCAAACGGACAGGCACTTTACCTTGAGATACAGTCACCGGGATCTTGGCTGCTCGCACGAAGGGATGATTCTCAATTTGGATAGGCTCTACCAGGGCTTGATAGTCTTGGCCCTGGATCCCTAGTACAGCATGACACCACAGAATGATCTGGAAATTCGGTGGCAGGATTACCGGCCGGTTATCCCGGATCCGGGCAGTACAGATTTCTCCTTTTCCATTCGCAAACTTTTGCTGAGCACACAGCACACTGATAGTCTTTTGAATAACTCTTTTAGAAGCAGGTGAAGCTGAAGGTATGGATTGGTTCAGTGCCTCAAGCACCTCGGAGTAACAATTTTTAAAGACATTAGTCCCTAAGATCACGGGGTGTCCCCCTTTATCTCCGGCTTGCACCACAATCACACCTTGCTGTGGTAAGGTGGCTTCTCCCACCTGAAGGGTAGGTTTCCAGTACCCATAGACTTTCACCGGCTTGCCGTTGCTAGCAATGATATCCAGCCAGAATTCCAGTGGCTGGGTGAGGAGACTTGAATCCCAGAATATGTCAAAGGTGGGTCGTTGGATGGTGGTGACCTGAGACCCAGTATCCAGCAGGGCTTCAAAAGGTATCCCGTTGATGCATATGTTAATTTTTGGACGAGATCCTACGTATCTGGGCATCCAACTCGGATCCTTTGGACCTACTGTTCTACCTCCCGAGGGGCGGTTCTCGGCCTCGGGGGTGGCCCATTTAACTGCCAACACGTTGCCTCAGTATGGCCATATTTTTTACAATAAGTGCAGATAGGCTGCTTGCGATTCTTAGACCGGTAACTCGGTCGTCCATCGGATTCTTTGAGGTAGACCTCTTTATATGCAGGCGGGAGGAGCCTTTGAGGTAGGGGGTTTTCGTCTTCCAATAACAATGGTCTTTCCCATTCCTCTATTTTCCTGCACACCTTTTCCAGGCGCTTAGTGAGGTGGTCAACTTGCTCCATTAACGCAGCCACCACATCTATTACTGGAGCCTTGGTAGCTTGACTGGCTCCGGACGGTTTCACATCAATAATTTTTGGCTGGCAGGCCTGAGGTTCAAGGGAGGCCGCCGGCCCTGTGGGCGGGTTTTGACCCAGGATGCTGATGGCCAGCTCTTTAAAGTGCAAAAACGCACAAGTGGGGTGTTGGGCCGACAGCATCCTCAGCTGGCCCTTTAAGTGCTCAACGTTTACACCCGCAATGAACTGCTCTCTCAGAGTCCGGTCCTGGTCCTCAGCCTCCCGGGGGTCCACCTGGACCACGGCCCTCAAGGTCTCTTGCAGGGACAAAGCGAAATCACGGAGTGACTCACCGGGCTGTTGCTTCCGGCTGAAAAATCGCATCTTAACTTCCGACACCGTCCTGGCTTCAAATGTGGTGCCGAGGCGATCAAAGATCTGTTCCATGTTACTTTTTTCAGAGCTGGGCCATGACATGACCTCCCTGTGGACGGCCCCTTCTAACTGTGCCAAGAGAATCTCCATCTGTTGCTCAGCGGAGATAGGATAGAGCCGGAATAAGGCCAGGATCTGATCTTTAAAGTCTTTCAATTTGTGAGTTTCACCAGAATATCGCGGGAACCAGGGGGCCCTGAATTAATATGGCATGGTCAGCGGCATCAGACAGCGCCCTGTTCTCAGCTGCGTGCATTACAGAAGGCTCGTTGGGGGCCGCTTGCCCCGTTTCCTCAGATGTGGACATGGCGTGGTCTATGGAGGCAAGTTCTGTAGGCAGACTCACGCTGGACTTTGTTCTCTAGGCCATTGATAAGGGTGACCACGGAGAGGGTATGGCCCTTTAAGGAGCGGTGGAGCAGGCCAAAATCTGAATTGGATGTGTTTTCCCCTGGATCAAGTCCTGTATTACTAACGAGGGACCTCCCCCCGGTCTTCCAGCAAGGATCGGGACCTTCCCGGTACTTGAATACAAAGGGGCCGGTTAATACCGAAAGTTTACTCACTACGGTGATGCGCAGTCCAAGTCTCGCGAGGTACGTGATTTCGTCGTTCGGAGGTCGCACGCGTAGCTTCCGGAGATGGGCGCGGCCTCTCTGAGCTTCAGGATTCGAGGTAGGCGGTATCTTCTTTGCAGGCAGGGCGGTACCTCCTCTTCTTTTTCACGCCAGACGGACGCAACGATGGCGCAACGATTATCCAGTCAGCTTAGGCGGCCATCTTTAAGCATAATGCTGTCAATTCACTGACAGCAAACGGTGACGCGGCAAACAGTCCACAATGCACAGTTTCACGCCGCAAATTTTCACAGTTCTTTGGCCCCAAAATTTCAAATAAACAGATAGGGCAATTTATCACTTAGTAGGCAATTATGGCACACAGTTCAGATTCCACTATGGCGTAGAAATATTTGCATCCTGTTCGTGACGCCAAAATATGCAGTACGCCAGTCCTGCAGGGTGAGCGAACGTGAGGTCACAGGGGACAGTTAACAGACCGAGGGTTGCTATTGGTACTCACAGTTTTTAATATACCCTGGGCAGGCGTGCAGCAGTGATGGAGAGGCTGGCACATAGATCCTCTGGGGCACTCTCTGGGTATAGGTACCAGGCCTGGTGGTAGATGAGGTGTCCTGGGTGTTGTAGGTTTAGTGTGTCGGTGGCAAGATCCCTTATAGTTCGTGATGCCAGTGCCGGTAACGGTGGCACAACGATTTATTGTAGGAATAATTGAGGTACACACAGTTGTAGTGAACCAGAACTCCTTTTTACTGAACAGTTCAACTATATACAGGTTTCAGTTGGTTTCATATGCAGGGTCTTGGTAACAGGCAGGCTTTACATAAATGGCAGGCAAAGTTCTTGCAAGATACACAGAGGGAATAAACACTCATAGATCAGGCTGTACTTTCTTTAGATCCTGTCTGGCTTTCTCCAAGGCCCTTATGCCCTATTGCTGGCTTTATCCTTGGGTAGGGAAACCTTCCTCTGGTAGAAATCCTCTTTCTGTAAATATCCTTCTGCCCTTCAGTTTTCTACTTGGCTGGATGAATTTGGCTCTGCTTTGTACTTTACAAAATGCTAGATATCTTCAGGAGGCAACTTCTTCCCCTGGATTAACTTCTGAGCTTTACTTGCTCAGCACTTCAGGTAGGCTAGACTGCCCTCCTCAGCCTCCTGGACTAGACTGGACTGACCCTTTCCTATCTGGGCCTAACTATATATACTAGGGGGTTCCCTAGCTCCTTCTACTGCCTAGGAGGAGGAACTACACCCCTAACAGGCCTGCTACACAGGAGACAACAGGACAACACACACTATAATGCAATACAAAATACCAATCTCCCACAGGAGGTGGGGGCAACATGACCCTTAGTAGTGCCCATCCTTACGTAGTGGGACACTACAGAAGCAGGAGGAGCCAGAGATCTTTCTTGGTTTTTTCACTTAAATGCCTCGGTCATGCAGGTTTGTGCTCAGGTTGAGAAACGTTTATGCCTCGCTTCAGGCTCTGATTGCATAGCGTGCAAACCACTCGTGTCTTGTCGTCATCACATTGTCTGAAGAACTGCCACGCCAGGGAACTCCTTGAGCTGGCTTTGGTGTGCTCAGTCGCCTTGCTGCGGTGGGCAGTAGGAGGCATACTGTCTAGAGGACGGCCCGCTCCGCTTTTGCACCCCTGCTCCCTCTTCTGCTGTGCTGGTGGCCTCTGTGCGACCGCCGCTTCTTCCTCCGAACTACATAGGTCACATCGCATGACCTTGATTCCATGTGGGGTCGCAGGACCGTCATTGTCCTCCACATCATCTTCCCACCCAGTCTTCACCCCTGCCTTCCTTGTCGGTCTGCACACTTTCGAAAGCCCCAGCAGTTGGCACCTGTGTTTCTCATCATCCGAGACGTGCTGCGATGGTCCTCCCATGTACTCATCTTGAAAGATATGTGGTTGGGCATCGGTGCACTCAATCTCTTCCACTTCTGGGGCAGGGCTAGGTGGATGGCCCTGGGAAACCCTGCTAACAGAGTCATCAAAAAGCAGAAGAGACTGCTGCATGAATTAGGGCTCAGACTGCTTGACTGATTTGCAAGGGGGTGAGGTGAAAGACTGATGGACATCGGCTGCAGGTGCCAAATGTGGTCTTTCAGCAGGAGACTGGGTGGGAGACACTGTGAAGAAACTGGATCCACTGTCAGCAACCCAATCTACTATCGCCTGTACTTGTTCAGGCCTCACCCTTCGTTGAGCAGCATTAGGCCCGACCAAATACCGCTGCAGGTTTTGTCGCCTACTCGCACCTGAGGAAGGGGTTTCACTTGTGAGCGTAGCTGGCACAGATCGACCACGTCTTCTCCCTGCAACAGGAGTTCCACCAGCAGCACCACGACCTGGGCCACGTCTCTTATTTGACTCTCTCCTCATATTTTTTGAATTTAGGATAATTAATTAATAATAGAATAGAATGACAGTATGTAAAGGGGGTATCTCACACGGCCTGAACCAGACTAGGCCTCAATAAAAGATTTTTTTGCCCAAAATGGCTGTATTTCAAATCCCTGAATCAAACCCCTGCATGTAGAGGGTGTATCTCACATGGCCTGAACCAGTGTAGGCCTGAAGTAAATATTTCTTTGCCCAAAATGGCTGTATTTCAAATGGCTGTATTTCAAATGCCTGATTCAAACCCCTGCATGTAGAGGGGATATCTCACACGGTCTGAACCACTGTAGGACTGAAGTAAATTTTTCTTTGCCCAAAATGGCTGTATTTCAAATGGCTGTATTTCAAATCCCTGAATTAAACCCCTGTATGTAGACAGGGTATCTCACAGGGCCAGAACCAGTGTAGGCCTGAAGTAAATATTTCTTTGCCCAAAATGGCTGTATTTCAAATGGCTGTATTTCAAATCCCTGAATCAAACCCCTGTATGTAGAGGGAGTATATCACAGGACCTGAACCAGTGTAGGCCTGAAGTAAATATTTCTTTGCCCAAAATGGCTGTATTTCAAATGGTTGTATTTCAAATGCCTGATTAAAACCCCTGTATGTAGAGGGAGTATCTCACAGGGCCTAAACCAGTGTAGGCCTGAAGTACATTTTTCTTTGCCCAAAATGGCTGTATTTCAAATAGCTGTATTTCAAATGCCTGATTCAAACCCCTGTATGTAGAGGGGGTATCTCACACGGTCTGAACCAGTGTATGCCTGAAGTAAATATTTCTTTGCCCAAAATGGCTGCATTTCAAATGCCTGATTCAAACCCTTGTATGTAGAGGGGGTATCTCACACGGACTGAACCAGTGTAGGCCTGAAGTAAATATTTCTTTGCCCAAAATGGCTGTATTTCAAATGGCTGTGTTTCAAATGCCTGATTTAAACCCCTCTATGTAGAGGGTGTATCTCACAGGGCCTGACAAAGTGTAGGCCTAAAGTAAATATTTCGTTGCCCAAAATGGCTGTATTTCAAATGGCTGTATTTCAAATCTCTGAATCAAACCCCTGTATGTAGAGGGTGTATCTCACAGGGCCTGAACCAGTGTAGGCCTGAAGTAAATATTTCTTTGCCCAAAATGGCTGTATTTCAAATGGCTGTATTTTAAATCCCTGAATCAAACCCCTGTATGTAGAGGGTGTATCTCACAGGGCCTGAACCAGTGTAGGCCTGAAGTAAATATTTATTTGCACAAAATGGCTGTATTTCAAATGGATGTATTTCAAATCCCTGAATCAAACCCCTGTATGTAGAGGGAGTCTCTCACATGGTCTGAACAGTGTAGGCCTAAATTGAATATTTCATTGCCCAAAATGGCTGTATTTCAAATGGCTGTATTTCAAATCCCTGAATCAAACCCCTGTATGTAGTGGGTGTATCTCACAGGGTCCGAACCAGTGTAGGCCTGAAATAAATATTTCTTTGCCCAAAATGGCTGTATTTCAAATCCCTGAATTAAACCCCTGTATATAGAGGGGGTATCTCACACGGTCTGAACCAGTGTAGGCCTGAAGTAAATATTTCTTTGCCCAAAATGGCTGTATTTCAAATGCCTGAATCAAACCCCTGTATGTAGAGGGAGTATCTCACACAGTCTGAACCAGTGTAGGCCTGAAGTAAATATTTCTTTGCCCAAAATGGCTGTATTTCAAATGCCTGATTCAAACCCCTTTATGTAGAGGGAGTATCTCACAGGACCTGAACCAGTGTAGGCCTGAAGTAAATATTTCAATTGCCCAAAATGGCTGTATTTCAAATTCCTGATTCAAACCCCTGTATGTAGAGGGGGTATCTCACACGGTCTGAACAAGTGTAGGCCTGAAGTGAATATTTCTTTGCCCAAAATGGCTGTAATTCAAATGGCTGTATTTCAAATGCCTGATTCAAACCCCTGTATTTAGAGGGGGTATCTCAAACGGTCTGAACCAGTGTAGGCCTGAAGTAAATATTTCTTTGCCCAAAATGGCTGTATTTCAAATGGCTGTATTTCAAATGCCTGTATTTCAAATGCCTGAATCAAACCCCTGTATGTAGAGGGAGTATCTCACAGAGTCTGAACCAGTGTAGGCCTGAAGTAAATATATCTTTGCACAAAATGGCTGTATTTCAAATGCCTGATTCAAACCACTGTATGCAGAGGGGGTATCTCACACGGTCTGAACCAGTGTAGGCCTGAAGTAAATATATCTTTGCACAAAATGGCTGTATTTCAAATCCCTGAATCAAACCCCTGTATGTATAATGGGTATCTCTCACGGTCTGAACCAGTGTAGGCCTGAAGTAAACATTTCTTTGCCCAAAATGGCTGTATTTAAAATGGCTGTATTTCAAATCCCTGAATTAAACCCCTGTATGTAGAGGGAGTATCTCACAGGGCCTTAACCAGTGTAGGCCTGAAGTAAATATATCTTTGCACAAAATGGCTGTATTTCAAATGGCTGTATTTCAAATCCCTGAATCTAACCCCTGTATGTAGAGGGAGTATCTCACAGGGCCTGAACCAGTGTAGGCCTGAAGTAAATATTTCTTTGCCCAAAATGGCTGTATTTCAAATGCCTGTATTTGAAATCCCTGAATCAAACCCCTGTATGTAGAGGGAGTATCTCACACGGTCTGAACCAGTGTAGGCCTGAAGTAAATATATGTTTGTACAAAATGGCTGTATTTCAAATGGCTGTATTTCAAATGCCTGATTCAAACCCCTGTATGTAGAGGGGGTATCTCACACGGTCTGAACCAGTGTAGGCCTTAAGTAAATATATCTTTGCACAAAATGGCTGTATTTCAAATAGCTGTATTTCAAATCCCTGATTCATACCCCTGTATGTAGAGGGGGTGTGAGGAATATGGATTAATATTTACTGTCAGCCATGTCCTCACACCCCCATGTGCTGACAGATAGCGGAGGTAGTGAACTCCACAGGAGGGCCCTGCTTCAAAGCCTCAGGCCTGATTGTCATCTGATGCACCTCTTGGCATGTTCAGTGTACATGCAAAATTAGTTTCCATCCCCCCCCCCCAGTGGGTCCAGGCTTCAAGGAGAAGGTCACACCTCACCTCCACCAGTTTGGAGCCAACGGAATATTGCAGGAAAACCCCCAGCAGGGGGTATCTGCCCTTGCCCAGTATCAATGAGACCTCCCAGACATGTTGGCACCTACCTTTCATAAGGAATTATGAACCGCCTGGCCATCGCAGGCGCAAACCGGATACATATTTGTGTCCCGGTGGCCACGAGGTGCGTTCCCATGGTCTTTGTTTAATGAGACGAGGTCAGGGTAGAGAGATATCCATATCTTCCCATAGAAACCACATAACGGTACCAGGTTTGGGCTCTACTTGTAGCCGGAACCCAAGCAGGTCCATTGGTCCCAGTACCATCTCCCTATGACCCTCTGGTCTGGAGCTATGAACCCTAAAGGGTTTTGTGGGTCATTTGCTGCCAGCCCAGAAGAGGGGGAGTGGACCCCTCCCTGAGGCCGGGAGGGGAGGGGCCGGTTACAGGTTAAAAGTCTGGTGCCAGCAAGTAGGCGCGTCTTTCTCTGAAGAGGGGTCACATCCTACAAATGTGTTTAGAGGGACCCAGGAAATAGCTGAGATCACAGCCCTTCATGTGGACTCCAGCAAAGAACAACTAAAAGGAACTTTCATCTTTCCCGGTAACTGACTTTTACCCTGCTTAACCCTGTTGTAACCATATAACCTGTAATCTGTAACCTCAGACCACTGTATATATTGTCTGTGTATATTGTGTTATATCTAGTGTGCCCATACGGCGATTAAATCTATAAATTAATCTTGTGCTATCTTGTATCTCGATCCCGAATCCTCACGTCCGTGTTTTGGCCTAGTTATAAGCTACCGCCGGTTGGTTTCTGACCCTATATAATCCCGTTAGCGGACCGGGCTTATATCAAACTAGAACTGGTGGCAGATACCCAGGCTGAGGAGTCGCTGTTTCACTGCGGCAGTGAAAAGGCTCTCTCAGCTTGTTGCCTCTCTGTGCCCGCGTGGACAGGAGGTGTGTGTGTAAGCTATACCAACCTGACCTTACGTGCTCCACTGGAGGGCGTAACTTCACGTTTTTGGTAGACCCGTGACCATACCACGTCTGGTGAGCCCGACGTAGTTGACGTCGAGTGGGCACGAGGTGTGGTATTCATCACATATTGGTGGCAGCAAAGTGGGATTGAGATACTAGTGTGTGTGAGTGTGAGACCCATACTACCAGACACTAAAGACGACCAGCAGTAGCTCTTGCCGCTGGAGTCTTAAGATCAGCTCAACACTAGACAGTCTGAGTGCAGATACAATAAGGTGTGTGGGCATCAGGTTGCATGACGGCCAGTATCACAAGGAGCAAAGCTAGGGAGATGGCCGATGCTTTGAATGGTGGCGGAGAGGAGGTGGAAGGCGAGGGGGAGCACAGCCAAAGCTCCCCAAGGAGCCAGTCGCCAGAGGTGAGGTCCGCGGTGCGCCTCACTCCACCTGCCCATCCCCCCAGCCAAGCTGGCTCAGCTGCTCTCCTACAAGCTGCCATGGACCGTCTCCAGGCTGGAGACCAGGCAGCCTCTGAGCTCCTCCTCGCGGCTGCAGAGCGTTGCGAGCAAGCAGAGGCTGCAGAGCGTCGCGAGCGAGCAGAGGCTGCAGAACGTCGCGAGCAAGCACAGGCCGAGCGTGAGCACCAGCTACAAATGCTCCAGCTGAAGCTTCAATTTTTAGCAGCCCTCCCCAGACCAAGGTGAATCTCCAGAGGTCCGGAATCCCAAACTGCGGGCGGAGGACTTTCCCCTACTGGACAAAGATGGGGACTTGGACACCTTTTTGTTGGCATTTGAGACAGCCTGCCATCAATACCAGCTGCCAGAGGACCAGTGGGTCAGATTCCTCACGCCACGGCTCAGGGGAAAAGCCCTTGAAATCTTCGGGTACCTGCCCAGCGAGACCATCCTGAGCTATGAGGACATCAAGCAGGCTCTGGTCAGGCAGTATAACTTAACCCCTGAGTCGTACCGGAAAAGGCTCAGGAATTTGCAGCGGGGTTCTACTCAGAGCTGGGCCGATCACATGCGGGCCTTGCTGAGAGCGGTCGACCAATGGACCACCGGGTTGGAGCTCTCCACTGTCCAGCAGCTGAAGGAGCTCATCGCCACAGAACAGTTCTTGTGGAACTGGCCAGAGGATCTCCAGCAGTACCTCCGTGACCGGAAGCCAAAGGGGGCCTCCGCAACAGCAGCCCTGGCCGATGAATACACCAACAACAGAACTTCAGAGGCCCGGAAACCGGTCGGCTGGAGAGGGGGTAAGACGCACGCTGCACCTGCTACCCCTGCCCCTAGGCCCAAGTGGGCACCGGCCCCTGCTGCACTTTCCACGTCGGTGGGGGAACCCCGCCTGTGTCACCTGTGTAAGCAGCCAGGACACTTCAAAGCCATGTGTCCCCAGCGCCCGAGGGATCCGTCCCAGTCATCAACCCGGAAACCGTCCACTGTGTTGTGTGTGGGTGGGGGTGGTGGGAGGTCCCTTGACAATGTTCAACCGATCACCGTGGGCCAGGCCGTGGCCATGGGACTTAGAGACACCGGCGCTGAAATGACACTGGTACGGCCTGAACTGGTGGCACCCCATGATTTACTGCCCGGGAGATCCCTCATTGTCTCTGGGAATGGAGGAGTAGAACCAGTGCTGCCCATCGCCAAGGTCTATTTGGACTGGGGCGCCGGTCGAGGAGTAAGGGAGGTGGGGGTATCCGCAAATATCCCCGCCAGTGTTTTGCTGGGGACAGACCTGGGGCGGCTTGCGTCTAAGTATGTGGCCGCTGACCCCCCGATGTCCGATTCCCCAGAATGTGATGTACCTGTAATGCCCCCCCTGATGATACTGTGAATGTACCTACCATGCCTGTTTTTGGGGATGTGGGGGTGGGGGATGTAATGAGTGCCTCTCCCCTTAGTGGGGAGGGGGTCATTCCTGCCAGCTTAACTGAAACCCCAGGCTGTGGCCAGCAAGCCTGCTGGACCCTGTTGTCCTCCAGTGTGGTGACTGAGGGGACAAGCAGGGGGCAGACAGCTGCGGAAGGGGGAGGATGCAAATGAGGTCAGGGCTGTCCCAGGAGAAGTAGGGCTGCCAGGTGAAGCCTCAGTGCAGGGTTCCTCCCCCACTGGGATGTCAGAGGGCCAGGTTAGTCCGCCTGGACTGGCGACTTGGTCGGGAGCCAAGGGAAAGCAGGCACTACCCGCAGTGGCAGCGGCCATAGCTGCTGTCATGCGCAGTGGGAGTGCTGGGGCCCTAGGGGCCCCTCAGGGGTCTGATGGCTTTCCCCCTTCCGACCAAGTGGCTGCCGAGTCAGAGGGAGGCCAGGAGACAGGTCCCGGGGACCTGACAGGGGACGGGGCAGTCTCGTCTATTCTGGCCACGTCCAGTCAGGAGTTTCAGGCAGCGTTAGCGGCTGACGCCAGCCTGAGCGCTCTCAAGGAGCAAGCGGAACAGCCCCCTTCGGACTCAGACCTCGAGCGGATGGTCTGGGACCAAGGACGGCTGTACCGGGTCACGGTCCAGCCGGGCTCACGGGAGGCGTGGCCTAGGGACCGACAGCTAGTGGTACCCTATCAGTTCAGGACGGAGTTGTTGCAGGTTGCGCATGAGATTCCGATGGCTGGACACCTAGGGATCGCTAAGACAAGGGCCAGATTAGCCCAGCATTTCTACTGGCCAAAGATGGAGGCTGATGTGGTTGCCTACTGCCGTTCATGTGACACCTGCCAGCGGGTGGGGAAGGCGGGGCGGCGCCCCAAAGCCCCACTGGTAACGCTGCCCATAATTGAAGAGCCTTTCAGGAGGGTGGCTGTGGATCTCATTGGACCGCTGTCCATTCCCAGCAGCTCCGGGAAACGCTTCATATTGACAGTAGAAGACTATGCCACCCGGTACCCGGAGGCGGTAGCCTTGTCATCCATTCGGGCCGACAAAATGGCTACTGCCTTGCTGGAGATTTTCTCCAGAGTAGGCTTTCCCCAGGAAATGCTCACCGACCGGGGGACCCAGTTCATGTCGCAATTGATGGAGTCCCTCTGTAGGCAAACACAGGTGCAACATCTGGTGACCAGCCCGTACCACCCACAGACAAACGGCCTGTGTGAACGATTTAATGGCACCTTAAAGCAGATGCTTAAGATGTTGGTCGACTCCCACGGGCGTGACTGGGAGCGGTACCTCCCACATCTACTGTTTGCCTACCGAGAGGTCCCACAGGCCTCCACGGGGTTCTCCCCCTTCGAGCTCCTGTACGGGCGACGTGTGCGGGGGCCCCTGGCTCTGGTGAAAGAGGCCTAGGAGGGAGAGGTAGCCACCCCTGGAGTGTCGGTCGTCGAGTATGTCATGCACTTCCGGAACAAGATGCAGGCCTTGTCGCAGCTGGTGCACGATAATATGGAGCGGGCCCAGGCCGACCAGAAGCGATGGTATGACCAGAATGCTTGTGAGAGGACCTACCAGGTGGGTCAGAAGGTATGGGTAATGGTCCCCGTACCTCAGGACAAGCTTCAGGCGGCCTGGGAAGGCCCGTACCTTGTGCATCAGCGCCTCAATGCCGTGACATACCTGGTCACCCTGGACCACGCCCGAGGAAGGCAGAAGGCCTTCCACGTGAACATGATGAAGGCTCATCATGAGAGGGAGGCATGTGCCCTCCCTGTCTGCAACCTCCCCGAAGAGGGGGAGGAGGAAACCCTCCTGGACATGCTCACCCAGGTGAAGGCGGGTGGGTCCATCGAGGATGTGGAGGTGGGCCAACAGCTCTTGAAGGACCAACGGTCCCAGCTATGGGCCACCCTTCACCCCTTCCGGGAGTTGTTTAGCAACAAGGACGGAGTTGGCCGTCCATCACGTGGACACTAGGGATCACCCCCCAATCCGGCGTTCAGCATATCGGGTTTCCTTGGAGGTGCAGCAACACATGCGCCAGGAGATTGACGAGATGCTGAAGCTGGGGGTCATCCAGGCATCCAACAGCGCTTAGGCCTCGCCTGTGGTCCTCGTCCCAAAGAAGGACCGGACCACCCGGTTCTGCGTGGACTACAGGGGACTCAACGCTGTCTCGGTCACCGATGCGTACCCTATGCCACTCATCGATGACCTGCTCGATCAGTTGGCCGGGGCCCGGTACCTGACCATCATGGATCTGAGCAGGGGGTACTGGCAGATTCCCCTGACCCAGGAGGCGCGGGAACGCTCTGCCTTTATCACTCCCTTTGGATTGTACGAATCCACAGTGATGCCGTTCGTCATGAGAATGCCCCTGCCACTTTCAGCGGATGGTCAACACGCTGCTTAAGGGACTTGAAGAGTACTCGGGTCGCGTACCTGGATGACATTGCCGTCTTCAGTCCCACCTGGGAGGATCACCTACAGCACCTGACGCAGGTGCTGGGGCGGATCAACCAGGCAGGCTTGACCATCAAGCCAGAAAAGTGCCAGCTGGGCATGAGCGAGGTCCACTACCTGGGCACCAGGTAGGCGGGGGGACCCTTAAGCCAGAGCCTGGGAAAGTGCATGCTATCGCATCCTGGCCCACCCCAAGACCAAGAAACAGGAATGTCCTTCCTGGCACCGCCGGGTACTATAGGAGGTTCGTCCCCCACTATAGTAGCCTGGCGAAGCCCTTGACGGAACCTCATCAAGAAGAAGCTGCCCTCCGCAGTCGATTGGACGAACGACTGCGAGACGGCCTTCCGAGCGCTGAAGGCCGCCCTCTCGAGCTTCCCTGTACTACAGGCGGCCGACTTCACGCTGCCGTTTATAGTGCAGACCGACGCCAGTGATTTTGGCCTCGGTGCCTACTTAGCCAGGTTGACACTAAGGGCCAGGAACACCCCGTTCTGTACCTGAGTCGGAAGCTCCTGCCGAGGGAGGTGGCGTACTCCACAATGAGAAGGAGTGCCTGGCAATTGTCTGGGCCCTGCAACGGTTGCAGCCGTATTTATAACGGGCGCCGCTTCACGGTGGAGACCGACCACAACCCCCTCAGCTGGTTAAACACCGTATCCGGGACAAATGGGAGGCTGCTACGCTGGAGCCTAGCTCTCCAGCAGTATCACTTGACCATTCGCCCAAAAGGGGCCGTGACCACGGGAACGCCGATGGGCTATCCCACAAAGAGGGTGCGGATGGGCACACGGGGAACACAGAATGTGTTGCCCCCTGGCGCCCTCTAAAAGGGGGAGGTGTGAGGAATTGGATTAATAACTGTCAGCCATGTCCTCACACCCCCATGTGCTGACAGATGATGGAGGTAGTGAACACCACAGGAGGGCCCTGCTTCAAAGCCACAGGCCTGATTGTCATCTGATGCACCTCTTGGCATGTTCAGTGTACATTCAAAAAGTTTCCACCTCCCCCCCCCAGGGGGTCCAGCTTCAGGAGAAGGTCACACCTCACCTCCACCAGTTTGGAGCCAATGGAATATTGCAGGAAAACCCCCAGCAGGGGGTAACTGCCCTTGCCCAGGATCAATGAGACCTCCAGACATGTTGGCACCTACATTTCATAAGGAATTATGAACCGCCTGGCCATCGCAGGCGCAAACGGATACATATTTGTGTCCCGGTGGCCACGAGGTGCGTTCCCATGGTCTTTGTTTAATGAGACGAGGTCAGGGTAGAGATATATCCATATCTTCCCATAGAAACCACATAACGTACCAGGCTTGGGCTCTACTTGTAGCCGGAACACAGGCAGGTCCATTGGTCCCAGTACCATCTCCCTATGACCCTCTGGTCTGGAGCTATGAACCCTAAAGGGTTTTGTGGTGCATTTGCTGCCAGCCCAGAGAGGGGGAGTGGACCCCTCCCTGAGGCCGGGAGGGGAGGGGCCGGCTACAGGTTAAAAGTCTGGTGCCAGCAAGTAGGCGCGTCTTTCTCTGAAGAGGGGTCACATCCTACAAATGTGTTTAGAGGGACCCAGGAAATAGCTGAGATCATAGCCCTTCATGTGGACTCCAGCAAAGAACAACTAAAGGAACTTTCATCTTTCCCGGTAACTGACTTTTACCCTGCTTAACCCTGTTGTAACCATATAACCTGTAATCTGTAACCTCAGACCACTGTATATATTGTCTGTGTATATTGTGTTATATCTAGTGTGCCCATACGGCGATTAAATCTATAATTTAATTTTGTGCTATCTTGTATCTCGATCACGAATCCTCACGTCCGTGTTTGGCCTAGTTATAAGCTACCCGGGTTAGTTTCTGACCCCCTCCGTTAGCGGACCGGGCTTATATCAAACTAGAACTGGTGGCAGATACCCAGGCTGAGGAGTCGCTGTTTCACTGCGGCAGTGAAAAAGGCTCTCTCAGCTTGTTGCCTCTGTGTGCCCCGCTGGACAGGAGGTGTGTGTGTAAGCTATACCAACCTGACCATGTGCTCCACTGAGGGCGTAACTTCACGTTTATGTGGTAGACCTGTGACCATACCACGTCTGGTGAGCCCGACGTAGTTGACGTCGAGTGGGCACGAGGTTGGTATTCATCACAGGGTATCTCACACGGTCTGAACCAGTGTAGGCCTGAAGTAAATATTTCTTTGCCCAAAATGGCTGTATTTCAAATGGCTGTATTTCAAATGCCTATTCAAACCCCC